>NC_138786.1:57180630-57780630 GCF_965178545.1 Coloeus monedula | reverse complement strand
AGTTTTCAGCGTTCTTGAAATGCTATATTCATATTTATTTTTAAGTATAATTATTCAAATATTTTTGGTCTTAAGCAATACATGTGTGAGATAATGCATATAAGTAATCATGTGCTTAATATGTGATCAGTGAATAGAGAGAGGAAAAATGGAAAAAGGTTTTAGCACACAGATGACATTAAAATAAATATTCTCATTACATGCTTTACATTTTAATTGAGATCTCCATATTCTACTCTCTTTAAAGAGAAGTGAATAAAACCAGCTTTTATTCCAGGAGCAGAATGGTCTTCCAGTTTGCTGTTACTCGTATCAAGGGACAGGAGTTGTCATTTTTCGGCTAATTAATACTCCTGTCTCATGACTCTTAGAGATGACAGCTGATGGGCTGTCACAGCAAAGTCTCAGAAGCTGACATGTAATTAACCAGGGATGTAAATGGGTTTTACTGAAAAGGTGCTCATTTGGGGGGGGGGATATTTTAGAGAAAGGTATTTTCCTAAATTAATCCTACGTTTGCAACTCAACACAGAAAAATCTTGCCTATATTATGCCCCCATAGGTATATGAAGAGTAAGATTGATCTGATGTTGTATCTTCATAGGTATAGACAGGTTAAGATTGATCTGTCATTGAAGTATAATCAGATTACTTTACTCAGCATTATTCAACTGATGTATATACAGATTGTTTTATATACAGAATGTTTTATTCAGCTGTTTGTACTTCAGAGTATTGAACCCTTTTTTGTTTGGCAAAGTAAAGCTTTCACTTTAGGTGAGCTAGTGTCAGTGTCAGGTCTGAAGTTACTATCTTAGGAGTTTTAAATTTGCTGTCTAACATGTAACCTATATAAGCAGTGGGACAAAGCCACTAAACTTAGTGAAGTCTGGTTTTGGATTAAGGCACTTTAATCAAAACTGTAATCTTGAACAGGCATTTTAAAAATAAATTGGCTTTTTGTGCGTAAGAACTTCACAGTTGTCTCTAATTGTAGAAAAGTAAAATGCTGATGGAAGGAAATCTGTCCTGTTGCTTCGTGGAGTGTTTGAATCCTTCAAAAGCCCTTTTGGTTACGCCAAAAGGTAATCACAAGTAAAGACAGTGTAGGCGTTTTTCTAGAATCTAAACACAGCTTTTTTCTTGGATGAGTGTTTGCTGGGGAATATGTCTGAGTATCTTCCTTCCCCACAGCTTTTGTGTGTGGGGCCTCCCTGATCAAAAACAATGATTGTGCCTTGGCTAAAGTATATCTGCATCGTATACAAGAAATTTTAGTTGCTTTAAATGAGCTTATCTCCTGAACAGTCTTGAAACAGGAAGATAATTTTTCCTTTTACTTACACCTCTCTGAAGCTCTTTGCAGGTTTTCTTCTATTTTTTTTCCTTGTGCCTATCCTTTCTATAAGGAGCAAGTATTTGGTCTTTGATTTCTGTAGCCAACCTGCATTTGTCATGCTGCCAATCTGTCTCTGGGAAAGTTCTTTTCAGTGAGCTAAGTGATGTTCTTGCTCAGTCCCAGGCATGACAACAGCAGCTGATATTTCAGGTAGAGCAATTGGTGTTTGAAAGGCTTTTCTTTTCTGCTGCTGTATAATGAGCCGGTTGTCTGCTGCTTTTAATCACACTTCTGGCTTTACATAGTTTTTAATTGCAAATTGAGCTATGGCAGTGAGCTTACAAAATCTCACCCTGTCACTGTGGGCCCATGATCATGGCTTTTTTTTGGGGGGTGAAATTATGTTAATATCCATCATGGTTAGACTTAAAAGTGTAGCAAGGTAAATGAACTTACTGTATGTATTTTAAACAAGAGGTATGGAGTTGTTCATTGAGTGAAACTGAAGTGCACTGGTAGTTGGCTGAATTAAAAATGAGCAGTTATAAAACATGCTGAGCTATTTATTTATTTATTTATTTGCTGGTGCCACTATGTTGGCATTTCCAAAATTAACTGTGCTGCAAATGAAGTGCTGAAATTTGCTCCTGTGGGGATGCTGGCCCAGCACAGCCTGTGAGCAGCTCTGGGAGGCCTTGTCCTGCCACTGGTGGCTCTTCTGTCAAGGCTGCTCCTGCCCTCAGTACTGTGAGCACACGATTCTCTCCTGTACCATCGGTGCTCCATGCAGGCTCTTGCTGAAGTGAAGAGCCAGGCTGTGGGAAGCAGGGATATGTGGATGGAAGTCCCCAGTGTAACTGGAGAGCAGCTGAGAGCCTGTGTGTGGTCTGACAGTGCTGGCAGGTCTTGCTCTGCGCCTGCTCTGCTTGCCAGCAACCTGCGCGCCTGACGTGGTGCGGGGAAAAGTCCAGCCATGGAGCAGGGACTTGCTGGGTTTTAAAAATCAGCCACCTCCCCCTGCTATCCCTCCATTGCTCCTCTCCTTCCCCATGTAGTTTGGGCCAAATTCTTCCTTGGATAAAAGTAAAGTCTGTCTTTTCGGGGGAGGTGGAAGGGAGGTGATCTGGACTCACTGTCTTACTTAATTACCAGCAAAGCAGCTGGGTTTGGCTGAATGTATGATGCTGCTGATTCTTGAGGCTTTTAATGAAAGGATGTTTAGAATTGGATGAAGAACAGTTTTGCATTAGAATGCTGAAGGTAATAATGTTTTTTTTCATCCATTCTAAAGTGAAGAAATGCAAAAGTAAAATCTCCCAGCAACTGCTCATCAATTCTGGACTCTTCTATAAAATCATTGTATGCACTGGTGTTTTTATAAATATGTATATATGTGCTCTAAACAAAGCCATGGGCAAGCCCTGAGCATTTTGTAGTTTTCAGGTTTGTGTAAGAATGTCCATTACACAGAACTAGTCTCCCTTACCACATGTGCCTTTGCTCTACCTTTCCTCACTATTTATAGTGCAGCAGGGCATGACTGTTCAGTTTCTCCCTTTCTTTGCTGAACCAGCTGATGTTTGTGTGTGTTCGTTTGGGAACTGTCTGCTTACAGAAACTGGAGTCTTGTTTACACTTGCTAAAATATTTATGCAGGGAAGACTTAATACTGTTGTATTTGTTCATAATCACTTTGATTTTCAGAGTTCAGTACTGTGCTGATTGAGTGTATGAAACTCCACATGTTCAACAAGCTGAGGCCCACAAAATGCTTTGTATCTGTGCATACAGACCTCATTTTTGTAGTAAAAATCTGCACACCTGTGACATGATGTGGTGTTTCAACTTTGTTTTAAGGGATATGGCAAAACAGCTAAACACTGCTGATTTTGTGAAAAAGAAGAGTTACGAATAAAATACTGGCTCAGAGGGGGGACTCTGACAAGACATCTTCCTCTGTGTCTGAGCCTCTTCAAATTTCTACAGTATTGGTCAACTCTTGCAGTTACTTACAGGGCTGAAATGCAGAGTGATGTCTCTTTAAATCCCATTTTACAGTTCCGTGCTGCATTACATAATCTCTCTAAATAGCCAGTTTATTCTTGTTTCCTTGCAGGCAATCTGCTCTCCCTATATCCGTGTCAGAGTCGTTGTTACAAGGGAGTTGTTCTTGACTTGGAGCTCTGATACTTTCAATAGACCAGAAAGAAAAGGGAGAGGGGAAGGAGGGTCAATGGCATGATTATAACTTGAAAGCTTCAGTTGCAAATATTCAAATTTGGTTTAAACTAAGTTTGAAGATTGCAGCTGCATCTAGCTTAATCCAATTTCTGAACTGTTGTGCTGTGTTTTTAATTATTTCTTTAAATGAATGTGTGTTTTCCCTCAGTCCTCTTAAATACCAAAACATAGCTAACAGTATTTTAATTCTAAATGGGAAAACGTTTCTGAAGATTTTCTGTAATGCATTTTTTACTGTTTACATTTAATGTATTTGCTTAATTCTTTAACGTTTGTTGTCATCACTCATCTCATAGCTGGTTTATTACAAGTGGTTATGGAGAGCTCTGCTTCCTCCCAGAACTATACATTGTGAGTTAGACCAGGACAATATATTATGCACGTGAAGAACAGAAGTATCCAAAGGGTAGGAACAGAGAACACTATTTAACAAAACTAAAACAGCAAGGGAAGAGAGAATAGTGGAATCCTAGAATAATAACTGAGATTGGAAGAGACCTCTGGAGGCTCACAAGATGGTGACTTTGAAGTTGCATTGAGCTGCTGAGGGCCTAGGGCAGCTAAGCTCCAGTTATTACCAAGGAAGGATATGACAGAGTTTCCCTGGACAACCTGTTCTCTGATGATTGGCTACCTTCACTGAAGAATTTTTCCTTGCGTCGAGTCAGAACTTATTTTGATGAAATGTGACTCTTGCCTTGTGTCTTTTTGCTGTGCATCTCTGGTGATGGAGCTCTGGCTCCATCTTTATAAGCTCCCACTGCAGAGCTGAAGGCACCAAAGAGACTTCTCAAGAACCTCAGCTTTCTTGGCTTGAGACTCAGCAAATTAATCTGTCAGCCTAATCCATGTACTGCAGTCTCCAAATCATCATAGGGACTCTCTGCTGGACTTGCTCCAATGTGTCAATGCCTCTTCTGCAGAGGAGTCCTGAACTGGACAAAGTACTCTAAATAGAATCTCACAAGTGCTCAACAGGGGATGATAATCACTTCTCTTGACCTGCTGTCTGCAGTCTTAATAGCACAGCTCCAGGATGAAATTAACCTTCACCACTGTGATTGGGTGCTGCTGGGCCATGTTCAGCTTTTTGTCCATGAGGAACCTAGATCCTTTTCTGCAAAAAAGCCAAACAGTCCCCAGCCTATGTTTTTGCCCTGCAGTTCTTTGGTCCCAGGTGCAGAAAAATTGCATTTGGCTCAAGAGACTTCTGCCAGCACATTTCTGCAGCATCTTAAGATTCCTCTGAATAGTGGCTCTGCCCATCAGCATATTGTCCATTGTTCCAATGGGATGTCTTCTGCAGGCTGGCAAAGGAAACCTCCTGGCCTATTGTTCATGTTGTTAATGAAGGTGTCGAAGTGTATTGACCCCACTATCAGTCCCAGTTGTAAGCCTGATGGTGAAAGTGCTGAGCACTACTTTTTGAACTGGGCCAGCCTTTCACCCAAGTTGCTGTTCACTGGCCTAGTCCAGATCTCTGCAATTTGGCTGCTAGGGAGAATGATGAAAGGGGATAAGGGAAGAGCTGTAGTTACAATTTATCTTGACTGCATTCTGGCTGTTGCAGTTGGGCATGATCTACCCTCATGGAGTCTGTGCTGGCAATTCCTGGTAACCTTCTTGGGTTTTGTGTGTCTGGAAATGGTTTCCAAGTAGATTTGTAGCCTTCCAAGAGGCTGAGGGGAGCCTGACTCACCTTTGGAGTCCTATTTCTCCCTCTGGAAGAAAAGCCTGATGCTTGCTGCCTTCTAGTCAGAGAGAACCTCTTCAAATTCCTACAGCTTTTTAAAGATAGAGATCACTCTTTTTACCGTCTTCTTTTGCATCCTCAGATGTATCTTATCAAGTCCAATTAACTTGTGTGTGTAGATTTTGTTTAAATGAGCCTTTGCTCAGTCTTTCTTTACCATGGATAGTTGCTTAACCTCTTCTCTGAACCAGCTGAAACCCTCTGAAATACAGGGTTGTAATTATGCTATCCATCTTCCTCACACCCCTCAAGATCTTGTTTATCTCGGGTTGCTGTAACCAAGCCTGCCATCAGACTTTACATCCTTCACCACTTCTTTCTGTCTAAAGAGTGGTAGGTGTGCTTCTGCTTGACCTGTTCCTGATGTGCTTTAGAATTCCACTGGTTGCCTGTGACCCACTATGGGTCCTGTACAGCAGCTGTTGGGTGGATGCAATTCACCATGAGAACCTGGGTGTCTTCCTGCTTTCTAAAGAAGGCTTCATCTTCAGGATCAAATGGTCTGTGTCAGGTGCTCATGACTGTTTCGTTTGGCCTTGCCTCTCATCCAAACCCATTTGCTCTTTATTGGCCTGTCAATCATTTTTCAGCAGAGCTTCACACTTTCAGGCTGTTCCTTTGTATAGAATGAATCCCTGTCACCTTCCCTGTCTGTCCTTCTTGTGGAGTCTGTAACCATCCATCTCATTACTCCAGTCATGTGAGCTGTTCCACAGTGTGTCTGTTGCTCCCCAGTGAATTTGTAGTTTTGCAGCTGTGCATAGGCTTTGAAGTCTTCCAGACTGTTTCCTTCGTTAGATGCAATCTTTTCTTTGACTCTTCCTCCTGTATCAATTCCTGTCCCCGGCTTTGATTTCAATGATGAAACTTCTAGTCTAGTCTCTCTGCCATTATCTTGTCTTTCTTGCCTTCATTTCTGTTGTGATAGAGGCTAGTCCTAATACTCTCATCTCTGTGTTTATTAGCACCACATCGAGTTTTCTCTTGTTGTCTTTTAAACTAATCATTGCTTAAAGTTCTCCTTTTCTGGTTTTGCCTCATATCTTCGTAAACTTCTTTACTCACTAAGGCTTTGAAAGACTTCCTCTTCTAGTCAGACCATTGCTTCAGTTTTACCCTTTGATCTGTCTACTGCCTTGTCCCTTACGAGTCCTCTGTTATCATTAGCAATTTCTCTCTCATCCATTTCCTTCATCTTCACATTTCATGTGTTAACTTCCCCCGTCTCTCTTTGAAGGATGATAACTGGGCATCTTCTCCTTTTCATTTGGGATGATATTACATGTTTTTCGTGTGTGGGTGTGTTTTGTTGGGTGGTGGATTTTTTGTTGTTTGTTTTGTTTGGTAGCTGATGTTTCAAGTACAGCCTTTTCCCTTGGTAACCTTCTTCAACCTCAACATACCTCTTCCATCTAGTCCTATGTCATGGCTGGACATGGGTGGCAAAATTTAGATATGTGTGTGAGCTCCTGTTTCTCATCTCCTTTCAGAGGCTCTGCATAGAGGCAGACAGATTTAGGGTGTGATTAATTTAATTCGAAAGGAAGTCAATGACTCATTCTCTGAAGCGTCTGTTTCTCTTCACTCACTGAAAGGAAGTCTATATCGACTAAGCCCAGTCACTCATCTCTGAAGATAAGGGTGATGAATCGTAGGCTTTCGTGTCTGCTGAATCTGTCTGTATTTGTGAATCTCCTTGTTGACACAGAGTTAACATGGCCAAAACTGAATTACAAATTGCATCCAACTGTTCTGCCCTTTTGCACGTTAACAAGTTCAAACTTCTTCCCACCGAGGCCACTCACAGCTTTCTTTCCTTCTGTCTTGTAGATGCACCCTCTCCAGCATCTGCTAAACCATGGATGTGTCCTAGCCATAACACTCACATATTTGTTTCTTGAATAAGTGTCTCTTGACTTTCGTTACTCTTCCTCTCTCACCAGAATATGCTCCAGAGCCAGGAATGTAGAAAAGTTGTGACCTGGAATGCTGAATTTTTGGTCCTTAGCTTCTTCATCAAAGAGTTTTAAAGGAATGTTGTTTTCCCGTCTTGTTTGGCCTTTCACTTTTGTGATTGCTGTTACTGATCACGTAACTGTTCAATAGGGAACTTTCCTGGTTTTACTAGGCTGTTGGACTTGCTTGTTACTGCTTGCTGGACCTCTGTGCTTCTGAGGCTTGCTTGGATGTCAGTAAGTGTGGGCTTTCCTGGTCCTCTGGTAAATTCCAGCAGCGCAAGCCACAGCATGATGCTGTACTCCCTGGTGGCCGAGCCTTCAGGGTATCTCAGTATCTCGCACACTTTTCTCAGAGCTTCATCTTCCAGGGTTTGCAGGCAACTGCACTAATCAGCAAAGACTTGAAGAGGTGGAAAAACATTTATTTAAGGAAAACAAACAAAAAACTTAAGGGGTTGAAAACCTACTCTTTAGCTAGCATGAGTTACTCCAAGAATTTGGGTAAAAGCAGAAGATTGTATTTCCCTGCCTGTTGCCCTGTTACTTTAGAGTTTGATTCAGAGGCCTCTGAGGAAGCTGGGTTCCTTCCCGTACTCCAGCTTCTCCTTAAGCACATGGAGAATCTCTTCATTCTCATTTGGCTTATGATACCCTGTACTTCATCATCTCCAGCTACCTTTGTTAAAAGACCTGTCAAGTTCATCAGCTGATCTGGGACAACCTTTTGGTTATTCATTGATTAGTTCCTACTTGAGTTGAAATTTGAAAATTTTTATTGTCTTAAGTTTTGGCCATTTTTGTGTTTTGCTGGGGAATGATGAATAAAGTACCTGTCTTGGGGATGGTTTTGACGTGCTGCTTATCCCTATAGGGACAATATAATGGGGAAGAGTCCGTGTGTCTTTTAATGAGATCTGTTACATTTCTAAAGAAGATGATCTGGGATCTTTTAAGTAAAGAGTAGAGGATATGCTGGAGATAATGTGGTTGGATTTTGCCCAGACTGATTGACAACTTAAAACTTTGAGCACAGCATTCCACTGGGTTGAAATAAGTGAGTGAAGCTTTGCTGGTCTTCCTTACTCTGTTCCTGTGTTTGCTTAGCCAGAAAAGGGAAGAATTAGAAAAGGCATTTTTAAAATTTGTCGGAGGTGTTGGTTCAGTCTGTATGTGACTGAGTAAACAGAGATATTGTCCTGTGGCTGAGGACAGTCTCTGTTGCTACTTTTTCTTTTAATTTTGAAGGTTGTCTTTGAAGTTGGAAAAAAAAAAAAAATTGCAGCCTAAATCAAATGAGTTAACATGACTTCTGTTGTCTTAGCTAATAACTAGAAATATTTGCATGTTCAGCTCCTTTGAACTGGCCTGTTTCTGACTCTGGAGTTAAAAGCATCTTTCATGAATCCTTTGCTCTGTCTCCTCTCCTGTCTCTGCTCTGTCTCTTGGTTTATTAGCTGGCTGTGGGCAAGAGAACACTGGTGGCAGGGAAACACATATCTCTGCTTCATTTTATCAAACAAGAGAAGAAATACCCTCTAAATTTCTGTGTGCTTGTGAAATTTTTTGGTTGGATATCAAAGTTACGGCCTTTTGTATCTCCAAATTTCTCCCTGTTAAATTTGGCAATTTCTGTGTGACACAGAGCAGCATGATACTGATCACATTTGTGGAATTCACTGATGGAGATTTATCTCCCTGCAGCCTTGTGTAGGTAATTGGAACCTGTCATTTCTCTTGAGAGCAATCCTTTACTTAAAGATAGTTTACCTAAAGGGCTAATGTTTTTTAAAACATTTGCTTTTTATAGTACTATTCACAAGGAAATGAACTTGGATATTAATAGGTTTATCTTCCTTCTTGTACAATGTGGCAGAAAATAGGGGACTGCCTCTCTCTCTCCTCCCCCTCTAGTAATATCTATAAATTTCTGTGCTAGTAATCTGCCTCTTCTAACAAGCATGTGAATTAAGCCATTTTTGCTTTGGAATGTTGTTAGACAAGCTTAAAATATACTCCAGGTAATGTAGCTTTGGTTTAAGTTCTATGTAACTGCTGCTCTCCTTTTTGATAATGAAAGAATGTATTTGTCAGTTTTGTGGCATAGGACTGTCTTAAACATTAAAACGTGAGTTTTGAAGTGTTCGTGTCATTTTATAGGCACTATGGCTCAAAACTTGAGAGGGGGAAGGTTGTTGCTTTTAAATGCTGTGTTCTCTGATAGTACTGAGCTCTTTTCATGTGTTGAAAGTGCCTGTTTGTTTTGCTCTGTGGAATAAACTGGAGTTCTGGTGATGTGACAGTACAGGAAAGCGTTCCCTAAGCCTGAGGGTCTGCCAGTGTGATTTGCTTTTAGAGCTATTGCGTTTTTCTTGGAAGATTGTTCTGCTGAAATAATGGCCACAGCATTAAACTTCTGGACCTCTGCAGAAATAACAAATAACAGAAGAAATTCAGAAACTACAGGGTTCTGTATCAGGTATGACATGTGTGTCAGTGTGAGCTTCCTGTATTCAGTACAGCCACACCAGCAAATTTATTAGCAGACTGACCTGTGTCAGCCCCCCTACTCAAAAGAAGAAACCACCAAAAACCTCAAAACCAAGCTCTGGTCCCAGCCTGAACAACTACTCTGTGCATGCAAGCAGGTTATCTTTGACCTGGATGATTGCAGTCCTGGGATTTGCTGCCCTCCTTGTAGGTTGTGGTGTCAGCCCAGAGGGCTGATTTGGTGTGGTGTGTGGGTGGGAAGGAGCTGTTGTTTAAAGGGTTGGGAGCTCCTCAACCATTGCCATCAGACTGCTGCAGCTCTGGAGTCCAGTTCCATGGATAGGCACCTTGTAACAGCAAAGCCAGTTCAATCCCAGCTTTTCCCATCCCTCAACTGCCCCTTGCCACTCCCTTCACCCAAATATGCTGGGCCTTAGCTTGGGCAATGCATCTCTGTACTGGGACAGTGAAAAGATCTGGGTTTCACAAGCAAAATAGAAAAATAAAAAGAACCAGCCCTTTTTTTCTTTTCCTGTTTTCTTTTTATCATTTCACTCCTCCACATGCCACCATACATTGGAGGAGGGAATGGGTGACGTAGAGATGAGCAGGAGCCTCTTAAACCAGTTCTGCAGCAGGAGAGGCTGAACGCAGAGCTGCGTAGTGAGCTTCTCTCTCTTTTGCTTTTTTCTCTTAGGTTTTCTAAAAACATTTATTTATAACCCACTGTCCTGTTACGTTCAGTCCTGCACAGTCAGAGTGAAAGAAGGTGTTTTCTGTTCTTTTGGCTTGACTTAATATGAGTGGGAAGATTTTTAGAAATGTTCTGTTCATTGACTGCTGCTAGCAGATGGATGCTCTCCGCTTGAAGTGCCTCAGGCCTTGATATCTTCCGTTTTCTCCCCCTCCCTCCTCCCAGCACACACCCTGGAGTGTGCAGGCTGTGCTAATTTAGTCACAACTTTAAAAGGAGTGATGAAGAAGAAGTGCTCAGCTCTAATAGAATTCTTGTCGCTCGTGACATCTTTGGGGAGTACATTTTCATTTCAGGATCCCTAAGGATTTTTTCCAGCAATGTGTATTAGATATTCTGTGATGCTTCGATGGAGCAGCACTAAAATTTGTGATGCATTTTAGGACCAAAATGCTAATTCTGTTTATATATTAATCAGTTCAGAAAATACAGCATACATGACATCCAGTTTGATATTTTTCGAGTATTTTAGTAACCCAGGCGTGACTGTTTCTGGTTCTGAGGTGGCTTTTCCATTTCTCTGAACCACAAAGCAAACCTTTAAACAATCATTTCGTTAACCTAGTACGTTAAAACATTTGAACCAATTACTGTATTTTACGAAACTGAGTGTTCCTATGTAAAGAGTTTTCCTTACTTAACATTAGAAGTCATCTGATGCTAGGTCTGAGGAGTTTGATTAATTTTTTAACAGAATCACAAAATGTTACCATTTTCTGGTAAAAATTGCGTGTATTTTAAATGGAAACAAATGACAGATTATACACAACCAGACTTAAAAGCTGTTCTTCTATGCTGTTACTATGCCTTAACTTAGGGGATCTGTTCAAAATCCTGTACAGCTTCAATCACCAGATGGTGCTGTTATACACTGCTCAAAACACGCCTGGAAAGTAAGTTTCAGTTCTGCCATTGCCATACTTAAGTGTAATTTCACGGGAGGAGTGGTGAGATAGAGAATTTCTTTCTTTAACCATGTCTTTAAAGTAGAGCCTTTCGTGAAAATTTTGGGTTTGCTCTTGTGTGAGCTGCTTAGAGCAGAATTTTCTCCCACATGGTTTATGACCATGTTTGATATAAAAATGTTACGTGGGATAGTTTAGGAGGTTGGATTCTGGGTGTGTGGGACCATATCTGGACTCTGAGCCAGTGTGATTCCTTCTTGGGTGCTGAGATTATGAAGGTTTGCAGTAAGGAATGAAGGAGCATAACAGGCAAGTACTGAATATTTTAGCAAAGGTGAAAGGCTGAAGAGTGATGTCTCTTCATAAGCTGGACATAACCTGTTTCATGAATGAGATGTAATTTAACCTGGTTAATTAGGAATTTGGAAGGGCAAGAACTCCAGTCTGCTCTGGAAAGACTCTCTTTAACAAGAGAAATCCAGGCTCCTAATGCACAGTTTCTTTTCAATGTATTCAATAAATGTAATGCTTTTCCTTTTATTTAGAAAAAAACCTTGAAACATACATATAAATGTAGTAAATTTTTTTTCCCCTCAGCAGTTGTAAAGTAATTAGAGTTGTAAAGAAAGTTGCTTTTTTCCTAAGGCTTTGCAGAACTGGTTGTTTATGGTTAGACATGAAATGGGAAATCATGAGTTTAAAGTTGCAAACTATTCCTTTAGATGAAGATGTTTTCCCCCTCTTTGTACTAAAATAATTGAATCATTTTGGACAATAAAAACAGCTAAGTACTAGGCTACTTAGACTAAACCTAAGTAGTGCTAAACATGTAGATAGAAATGAAGGAAGTTTAAGTAATTGCAGGAGGGGGGAAGAATTCTCAAATGCATATCCCTCCTAAAGGCATTATTATTGCTGTAATTTTAGATGTAATTTCCTACATTAAGAATGTAACACTTGAAAAATGAATGTAATTATTTCCTACACAGAGATTTTTCTTTTAACTTTGTTTGCTAATAGAAATTATAAGCAAATGACACTTAAAAAGTAGAGAGAGAAGTACAGCGTGGTCTCCTCAAACCCAGGCTCCAGTGTGGCAAGGAGTTGGGTTTAGCATACTTAAGCTTGGTTTTGATCCATGCTGTGTAGACCTGCCCTGGATGTCAGCAGGAGCTGTATTTGCTTAGCATTATTGTTTGGGACATCAAGTATGTACCTAGAAGCTGGCTTTAATCACCAAGATTTAAAGCCTTCATGCTGTTACAACAAAGCTGTCCCAAACAAACACAGTGAAAATTAATTGGAAAGGCAATTGATTGCTTAGGTGTTTAAAGTCAGTTCAGAGGATTCCTGTGTTTTCAACCAGAAGAGGCTTAAGTTTGAACAATAGAAAAATCAAAAATGGATCTTTCTTCAAAGAAAGGTCATTAGCACTGAATGCAACAAAACAAGTGGC
Organism: Coloeus monedula; assembly: GCF_965178545.1. Classification (NCBI taxonomy): domain Eukaryota; kingdom Metazoa; phylum Chordata; class Aves; order Passeriformes; family Corvidae; genus Coloeus; species Coloeus monedula. The sequence goes on along the minus strand of NC_138786.1, from coordinate 57,767,737 downwards.
TAATTATATTCAAATGTGTGACTCCCTAAGAAGTTATAATATGTGAATGAGCATATAAATGATTTTTTAATAAAATCAGTTAGGAATGGGATTTTTAGGAGAAAGCTGTATGCTCTTCCTTTATGTGCCCTAATACCACTCAGTTGATTATTTGTACTTTTGGGTAGGATATTATGAAATGCATAATATTAAGAAAGCAGTTTAGGATCACAGTTCCAGTCTCTGGGATATAAACAGAGCTTGGTTCATGGAATGACTTAGGATGTACAGGAATTATACCCACACCTTCTCCTGTATGGTTGTCATTCCTTAGAGAGACTGTATTGATTAATGTTTCCATTGTACCTTAGGCTATTTGATTGCTCTTATAAATCAGTATTCAGGGAAAGCATTCTGTGCATTTTTACAGTAGGAATTATGAATTTGCTACTTTGCTCTGTAGTCCATCTGCTTAGGATGAGTTTCTGAGAATGGGTTGCTCTGCAGACACTGGTCATTAGGTCTGGTCTGCAGCTTGAGGGGTTTTTTTATAACAATACAGAACTAAGAAACTTGAGGTTGCTTGTTTCCTGTCCTTACAAAATTGATGTACAAGACAAAGCCACCTTCAATGTCCTTCCGTTTTAGAAAGCATCACATTATCTTGTCTAAAAGGGAGACATAAATATTGCAGTTTCCAGCCACGCTCTCACGGGTTAGCACCAGGTGCTAAAGCATGGGTGATCATCCTTAAAAGTCATCCTGGTACTTATTTCCAGAGTTTGGCAGAGCCAGCTGATGCATTTCTGGTTCCATTGGGCATGTGTGCATATACATGCAAGCTCAGACAGATGCATAGAAATACTTCTACATGGGAAAAAACAATTTTTAAATTAGATTAGGAGATCGATGAGTTTGCTCACGGCATGTAGTGACAGGACAAGGGGGAATGGCTTTAAGATGAAGAGAGGGTAGGTTTGGATTAGATATTAGGAAGAAATTCTTCCCTTTGAGGGTAGTGAGACATTGGCTAATGCTGCTGAAGTTGTGGCTGCTCCATCCCTGGAAGTGTTCAATGCCAGCTTGGATGGGGCTTGGAGGAACCTGGTCTAGTGTCCCTTCCCATGGCAGGGGGTGTTAGAGCTTGATGATGTTTAAGGTCTGTTCCAGCCCAAACCATTCTGTGATTCCATGATGCTTCTATCCTTTTAGACAAAGCATAGAAATTGTGTGTTACTGAAGAGCTGTGCTCAAGGCTTGTGGCTGCACTTCTTGCCAAAGCTTGTCTCACTTCTCTTTCTTGCTCTGGCTGATGCCTGTAGAAAACTGTTTGTTTTTTTCCCTTGGGTTGTGTCTCAGCACAAAATCTTAAGAGCACAGGGAGCTGGTGCAAGGGGTGGTGGTGGGATGGATGGGGGGGTGTTGGATTTCCCCTTTCAACTGTCACTGGCAATTTTATCCTCTGCTGTTTTACCTGATTTATTTATTATGAAAGAAAAAAGTAGATTTCTTCTAATCCAAGAAGGATTGGGAAAATACTCTTACAAAAAATAAAATGGTGAAAAGTACAGGCTCAGCTGGTCCAGTTGAATCTAGTCTTCAGGCTGAGGTTTTTGTGTATTCTCTCCTGCTTTTTACCCTACGTTTGCTGTGGAGTGAAGAGAGGAAAACAGACTTTATATGAAAATGCAGTAAATCACTAATAGCTCTTAATTTATCATTCACTCCTCTCTAATTACCAGCCTCCATTTTAAATGTGAGATGAATCCTCACAATTTGCTAATCCAAATTCATCCTCATTTTCAAAGGTGAGGATGAAGCTGTCCTCCTATTGTCAGCAAATCAGCATCTATAAATTAGGAGATTTTAGAGGGGTTGCCTTATTATCCTGAGCCCCATGCAGCTTGCCAAATCCAAGCAGGTGTTATGTTTGCTTGCTTCTCTGGTTGTGAAAGCTCAGGGAAAATAGCTAGAAATAAAATTATTGAATGTCAGCAGAAATCTTGTAAGTGATTTCATAGCAGTACTAATGTGGGTGAATAGCTTTGCAAATACAGTCCCTTTCCACCTTAAAAAAAATTTTCTATATCTAAACGTTTCTTCTCTTTAGAAAGTAGGAGGTGGGGAAATAATCTGACATATTTAGCTACATGAAATCCTTGTTTTTAAACTTAAAAATACAAGGAAAATAATTTACAAGGTTGCTTAGTGATACTGTGGGAAAATGTGTATCTTGAGACTATTCAAAGGCATCTCAAAGTAGATTTAGAAACTATGGTTCCCGACAAGCACTAGAAAAAAAAAAAATACTGCTTCTGGTGCAAGCTGAATCGGTCCTTGAGCGTGTCAAGAAAGAATACCACTTTTCAAGTGATTTTTGGAACAAATCCAGGGTGCTTGTGAGGTGACGTTTGTTGTCTGAGTGGTCTGTGTTATTCCAGCTGGCCCTATACTAAAAGTTAACTCTTGCTTGCTGCCAGCTTCTTTCTTGAGAGCAAATGGGTATCTATAGCTTTGGTCAAAATAAAGTTGTTAGACATCCTGTGGATCATAAACATACTTCTGTCTCTTTGTGTTCTCTGTCCATGGTGAGTCCACCATGCATTGATGGCAGATGGTCTCCTCAAGGGTAGTTTGCACCCTATTCTAGATCTGGGGGAACTGGGAACAGAAAAAAATGTTCATTTTGCAGGATTACAGCGGTGCTCAGATGCTCTTTTTGCCATTGGCTACACAGTTTTCCTACTACATGTGTGGGTAGTTTGTTTCCCCCACTGCTTGTTACTTTTTGATCTGACACGTATGACCAATTTCATTCCAAGATTGTTGCAGTGTTTGATTCCAGCTTTAAGAAGAAGAGGAAACTTGATGTTGATGAAGGTCTTAGACATAGAGGGGAAAAAAAGCTTTGAGGTTTTTTTGGATTTCTGAGAAACACTGATTAGTCATGCCAGCAAAGTCGAGTTGTGGAATTGCAGTGACACTGAATATTAAATACCAAATTCAATATCCTAAGAAAACTTCAACAGAAGATAAAGGGGAGCATAAGGGAGTGTAAGCAGTCACATGGAAACAAAAATCAAGTTCTTAACAAAGTACATTTGGAATTAATTGTCTCTTCTGCATTTTGCAGCAGAAGTCAAGGGTTGTCACCTGCCTCCGTGGCTCAGTCAGGGAATAGTGTGTGGTTTTCCATCTCCTCCAGAAGCACTCCCTCCCTGTTAAGATAAGAAGGATCCTTGTGTCAGATACCCATTCCTGATCCAGTCTGTAGAAAGCATAAGAGGGAGACGACATAATAACAGCCGCTTGCAACAAGATGTTGTTAAAGTTTGAGTGCTCTGATTTCAAAATGATAACAGGCAGTGTTACTGGAGGGTAAAACCACAGTTGATTTGAGGCCCTCAGAAATGTTTGGGTGTGCTTCCAATCCATAGGGGCATGGCTTTCAGTAGGAGTTGAGTGCTTAAGATAATAAAAGCTGGATTAAACAAAGCAGCACCCATACTTGTTGTTGGACAATAGGATGGCATTTGACCATAGAGAAATGTGAATTTGGTGGGTCCTGTTGCTGTTGTAACTGCCAGGGACATGGATACGTGGATGTAAGGTTATTTTGGACAAAGCTAGGCAGAATTTCATCAGCCTGTCTGCTTTTCATAACACTTGAGTAAAATACAAAAGGTAGGAAGGGGCAGATTATAATTGTTTTGCAGAGGGAAAACATGGTCCTTGAGGCTGATTAATGCAGCAGTAGAACTTCTGAGGCCTTCAGTGAGGAGCTGCTTTTAGCATAAACAGGTCTGAGACAGGCAATTGATTGAAGTGTTTGTTTATTTTTGTGGGTCTTGAAATAGGTCAGTAAATAGAATTTACTCTGTGGACTGTATCGAAGCAATATGTTAGTTAGGTTTGAGATGATGCTGATGTTAAGCAATTCCTTAGGGCAGCTTCCTTGATTGCAGCTCCACAAGTCAAAGAAAAAGCTCATTTTGGTGTTGGCAGCACCTGTCTGATTGAAACTCTGAGGCAGCTTGTGTTTTATAGTTGGCTTATTTAAAAAAAAAAAAAAAATTCTAAACACTGTCACTAATCAGAAAATGCGATGAAATTTAGTCCTGTCTGTAGTCAGACGAGGACAATATTACATTCAATTAGATTGTTCTCTCAACTGCTCTTAGAACTGTTTTGGGGGGTTGTTACAATCAATACTCTTTCTTGTGTTGAGCATCCTGCAGGAGCAGTGGCAGTATCAGGGGAGATGAATCTATGTCTCCTTCAATGAGATCCGTTAGGTTGCTGCATAGCAATCATCACATAAATCCACTGATTTCTGCTTAAGTCTTTAGTCAGTATGATCTCTGGTAGCTATTTTTCACATACCATATTACCTAGAGGAAAAGGAATTAATAATGCATCTAGTCTTGGATACGTATGTTTAATGGATGATCTCACATCCTATCTTGGAGTCAGACTGCACAGAAAAAACCCTGTTGTAATTGATCGTTGAGGTTCAGCACATAAAGAACAGAAAAATGTAACTGTGCTTACCTAAAATTTTCTTTAACTACTAAGGACTGGCACACAGGAGGTAAGTGGATCATCTAGAAGAGCAAAGGAAGTTGGTATCTGAAGATTTGGTTATGGAGAAAATTTCTCAGATTTTGTTGCATGAACAAGTGTTGAGTTTTTTTGGTTTTTTTTTTTTGTGGGATGTGCTGTTAATAAAATGTTTAATGAATAATTAATACAATTTAATATTTAATAAATGTTTAATTTAGGAAAACTAGAATGGAGTGGTGACTGGAAAAAATAATTAAGAGGCAGAAACTTGAGTAGGTGGATCTTTGCTGTCCAGGTTAGGCTGTTCTGTGTGACTGACAGTGGGTCAATTGTTGTTCTGTGTCAGACTGAGCAGGCTGAGGTGGCTATTTGGGGAGGAAAGGGTAGAGGAATTCTTTTTCCTTATTCTGTGCACTCAGAATGCAGAATGATTCTGTCATGCAAAGCAGCCTCTCTCTGAAGGTTACAATTTTGCAAAAGCATAAGAACTTCCTTTAACCTAGTAAATCATCTTAGCCCATTTTTCTTGTATAGCATCATTCCATATCATGAATTTTTCTTGTGTTTTGCCCTTACCGATTCATATGTTCCAAGCAGTGGGAGTTTCCACCAGTTCCCTTGGGAAACTATTATGAGGTCCAGTGAGTTTTGTTGTAAGGTCCTGTTAACATAGTGCTTACATTTTCCATTAATTTCATGTTATTAGCCCTTAGGCATGAACTCATGCTTGTATCTATTTATGGCTTAAACTTCCCTCATCTTCCAGAAATCTAGTGATCTTATGCTCTTCTCTTAACAAATCATGTCTGATAATTAGGTGAAGGTTCTAAGTTCAGTCTCTGGGTCTTTAAACACCCACCCCCTCTCTCCCAGCCATGTTCTTAATCTTTTATTCTAGGGTAATCAGGGCTCCAGAGGAGAATCAAGTCTAGTGAGAATTTCCTCATCTCAAACAGTTGTTGATGTATGACATCCTGTACATAAATAGTAGCCTCATATAAATGGAAGGCATCACAAACATACAGATAAATATTATTCAAATATGCCCAATGTTTTCTAAGAGGGCCATGTTGGCTCTCTAGAAATATGTAGATGGCATTGTAGTTTTAATTCTTTACCGAAACAGTCTGTACATCTGACTTACATAAATGTTATTTTTTAAAGAAATACAAGGCTGTTCCTGAAATATGTGCATTCTGTCTTTAAACATAAATCTCTTTCCAACTCCAGGCTGAAGTAGATACCACGAGAGACTGACTTGATAAATGGTATCACTGATTCACTACATGGTTTAGCTGAGATTTGTGGCAACCTTCACTTATGCTTAGTTTAAAAAGGAAGGAAATGCAAAGTTGAGGCTGAAGCCCTGTCCATAATGTCTTCTGTCATCTCTGGGCAGTACAGAGGTGCAATTACCAGGGGCAGCTGTAGCTTTGATCTAAATAGGCCATTTGTGGTGCTAAAGGAGAGCAGCCCCTGCAGAATCACACTGCTTGCATGAATGCTGTAGCTGATGGACTCAGCTGCCAGGGACAAGCTAAAGGTGGAATTTAATTCTTTAGCTGCAGCCTGGATAAAGATTGATGCTGTCTTACCTAACTGCCAGGTTTCTTATCCCTTCTGTATAAAGGAATAAGTATTTGACCACTCATCAGCTTCATATAAAAATGACTTAAATAAGTATTAACCTAATACAGTCTCTCTTGCTTTTGTAACAGCTCTGTGCCTTTCCCAGCTTGATTTCAGCTCTTCTCTCTTTCTGCTTCCATTTTTAGATCATGTTTTATCTCTTATCCCTTTGATATCTCTAATAACTCCTTCTTTTGCTTCAGCCCCTCATCTACTTCTCTCTGCATCCTTTTTACCTTGATGCCTTCTCACTGTATTTCCATGTTTTTAGATGATCTAAGAAATTTGCCAATTAGTTGATATTTATGAAATTTTTACTTTGGAAATGACTGTGTTGTCTTCTTTGACTGCCAGTTGGATAGGGTCTGGATGTGAAGAGAGTGTCCTTCGTTAGATTTGTATGTGGAATTATAGGGGAAGGAAAAGGAAAGAAAACCCCAAAGCCCAAAAAACAAACCCCCACTACAAAAATCAGAGCCCCAAAGTAGCTTTGGGCTCACAGGCCTTTTTCAGTCCCGAGGAAGCAGCAGCAACCTTAAGTAGAGGCTGAGAGCAGAATGGGTATTAGTCTCTGTCTGTGCAGTCCTTCCTCCCTGCACAGTTGGATGATGGAGAGTGGAAATAACTTACCACTAACAGTTGTATTTTGACAGAACAACTGGTGTGCAGAGGAGCAGGGCTGAACCCTAGGTGAGGATAATTGTCCTGCACATGTCTGAGGACAAGTAAATTCTCAGACATGTTATAAAAGGTGAGTGTTAAAGGTGGACAAGGAAAGTAGGGAAGATTCACAGGGATGCGCAGGGGCCTCTTGGCAGGAAAAGGGAAAGGCTGGACTGGCTTTTATAGCAGGGAATATGGATTAAACAGGAAGGTTGTTTTTGTTTGGTTTTTTTTTTTTTTAAACAATCTTAGTGTGTGTGACCTTATCTAATGGTTGCTGCAGTGCAGCTGGGAAGTGGTAATTGTTCAGCTGTGGTAACTCAATTACTTCTGCTCCTGTCCCTGTCCCTTGGTCTCAGTGGTGGTTCTGGCCAGGGGATGCCATCAGCTCCTGCATCCTCCTCGTCCATGTGGAGCTCCATGTGGAGCACCCTGACTCCCGGGGCTCCTGTCAGCTTCCATGGTGTTTGCAAGGCTGAAAAATGGCTCCTGTCAGCTTTCACTCTTCTGTGCCTCGCAGAAGCCCCGATCTGCAGGGAAGGCAGGAGAGCTGGCTGTCAGCAAGCAGATAACACTGCACTGATTTATATGCTGCTCGCATCTGCAAAGTTTTCCACTGCAGCAATGGATCCCTTTGTGTTCAGTCTTCATTTTTGTTTTGTTTTAAAGATTTTGATAACTTTTACCAATAGGCAGTGGAATTTTTTTCCTGTATTGTGCTGTATTCATGAATTTTTTTTATCTGTGTAGATTGATGACAATTGCTTGTTAGTTAAATGTTTTTTGCTTTGTAAAAGTATGATATAAGTTCAGTCTTTCTCATAATGATAGAATTGCAAGTATTTAAAACTTCTAAAAAGTGGTCTTTTCAAAACTGTCAGACTATGTTGTGAGCAAATATTTTTCTTTCTTTTTCCTGCAGTGATGTAGAAATAATTTTGGGTGGTTGAAGGTAGTGCTTGGATCAGCAGTAATGCTGTGTGACAGCAGAAATGTTCCATTTCTTGTTGTGACAAGAGTAACAACTGGTAATTGATAAGTGTATGGAAAAGCTTTAAATGTATATAGATATAGAAAAATCTAAGAATAACTGTCATATAAGATGTAATTAAAAAAAAAAAATAAAATCACTGTCCAAACAATACAGAGGAAGATTAAAGCAAGGCCTAACTGGTGGTGCTTTCAGAAGGAAATCTTGCATGTCCAAAAGCTACCACTATCTACAAGTTCTTGGTGTTTTAAATTTTTCTTTCCAATTTCCTTAATGTGAGACAGGTAAGGGTTATGCTACATTAATCATACATGTGCTCACAGTTCTTGCCAGTAGTGCAGCTTTCCAGCTGTTTCAACTTTGAAACAGCTGCAAATCTTCTGCAAATAAAAAAATTCAGTTAGCTAAGCTTTCAGATATAAAAAAGCCCATATTTGCTTTCTTCCAAAATGTATCTGAAATGACCTGAAGCATTCTAGTAGACAAATAATTAATGAGCACGATAGCATTTGTTTAAACTGTGGTAAGTCAGACTTCTGTGTAAGCTGCCTTGTATGGGAGGAGCAGCGAGGGCTGGGAGCAGTAGCAGGGAAGCAGGAGGAAGCGTAGGGATAGTGTGTACTTTTCTCTTTGACCCATTTAGGCTTCAGTCTCACATTTGCTTTGAGTTGATCCATGTGTATGTGGCTGTTGACAGTGTTTCTCCTCTCCTGTGCCACATTGTGCTGCTGTTAGGGCTTGGGAGGGTGCTTGTTGAGTTACATGAGGGAGCTGGTCCAAATGAAAATTCAGCTTTTTTTGTTGCTTGGGTTGATTTTCAGCACTGCAAATTCCCTCATCTGTATCAGTGTGTGGCCATGTAAATGTCATGTTGGAGGTGGGAACACTGTCTGCAGGAACAGCTTGGACTTTAGCTTCACTTAAAACAGTCGTGATCCAATTCTTTCAATGCTAGTGAATCAACAGATAAGGGTTTTGTTGGGGTTTTCTTGCTTTTGTTTTCTTTTAATGTCAGCATTGACTATGGTTTCCCAACGTGACACCATAAGTGAAGTTCGGTAAGGAGTTTATGAAGAAGCAGTTCTTTAGCTGTGCTGAAAAGAATAATTAAGTGGGGTTAAGAAATGAGCAAGCTGCTGTCTTGAGGATGATGGGCAAGATTAGCAATAGGTTAAGTGCAGCCCCTGCATCAACTGTATGGCTTCTAGTCTGTTGTTGAAGTGTGGGTAGCAGTTAGATGAATAATGGGAATGAAATGGCAGCAGTAGAAGGGCCACCTGTGAGGGAAGCAGAACTCCAGGAACTGAATACAGAAAATCAGAGGAACCACTTGCGATGCCAGATTTTTCAGAGTGGGTAAGACAAATTAATTCAAATGGCCAGTTGCTGTTTATGCAAAGAGGCTCTCCATGTGGGAGTGGTATCATAGGATCAGGGAATGGAAAACGTTCTTGAGGAGGGGGGTGGGAGAACTTACGTGGGTGCTTTGCAGGCCTGCTTTGGCATTAATGGAATACAAGGGCCAATTTTGAGGGAATGAATCCTTAAAGAAGTATGGATAAGTGCTGAGAAGAGATGTTAACAGCAAATTTTCTAGGTGAAAGAAAAGTAGCTTAGTATCAAATATTTAAAATGTGGTTGCAGCAGTGGCCACTATATTGAATTTTTAAGCCATTAATCTTAAAGATGCATGGTTGTTCTCTTTAGCTGAATAAGTGAATGAGGCTTTGACATGCTCTGGAAGGGCTTTACCAGGACAGAGGGGAGCTGCACCTGGTAGATGGGGTGCTCTCATGGGAGGCAAAATGGATGGGTTGGATTGTTGTCAGTGGGCAGAAAAATTGAATACAGGTCTCTGCACTGAGATAGGCTGGGTCTGGATCTACAAAGATAAAGAGGAGGCATCAATCCTTCAGTAAACAGGTCTGGATTAAGTATTTTTTATTTCACAAGGTTATTTTTAACAGGGATCAGTTTCCTGGTTTGGTTTTCTGTCCATTGCCACAAACAGTTTTACTGGCACAGTTGGTGAAATATCGCAGGGAAAGGGCCAGGAGCTGTTTTATTCTGCTGAGATAACAGGAACAGAGTGTACCCTTGGGCAGTCCCTGAAGCAGGTCTGCCAGGTGACAGAGGCACTGGGGATGCATCAGTCGGAGCAGGGCCAAGTGTTCATGGGCTCCAGGTTGCTCAGCCTGGGGACTGACACATCCCGTAGAGGAGCTGGGGAGTTCTTGGGTGGAAGAGCCGGGGTTTGGGGATGTGGAGTGCACCCACAACCAGGTGGCAAGATAGGGATTTGGAGCTAGGCTCAAGTTAGGCAGAGCATGGGCATGAGGCCAGCATGGTCATCACTGTCCTCATGGGCCATTAGGTGTTACTGGGAATAACTCTTAGCTAACCTTGATAAAATTAAACTTGTTACTGTGCTGGGTCAGCACTGCTGCAGTGTCCTGCTGTGCTGCTACTTCTACTGCTCATTGGCCTTTTTCCTTACAGACTCACAGGGATAAAGCTGTTCCCCACTTCCAGTATTGCATGTGTGGCTGGAAATGCTTGGTGTGAGCACTTCAGCCATCGCCTCGCTTCCCTCCCTGCCTCCCCCCATTGCTTGGGCTTTAAATGTTTTCTTGTCTTTGATCACAGGACTCTACCCTTGACTGGGCTGCTGGGACCAGCCCCCATGAGTGTAGCCCCACTGACAGTCCTGGACTGTCCCTGTTGTGCCTTTGTTTGTTTGTTTTACTGATCTGTAATACAAATAACATAGAAGCCTGGCATAGAGCAAAGAGCAGGAAATTCATTCAGGCTTTGAGCTGGGAGTTGCTGAAATTGAAAGATGTGACAAAGCATGCAGAGATGCTCACACATAAAAACTGCTCTTTTCCCCCTTTTTTTGGAGTTCTTTTGGGGAGCCTTTTCAAAGAAAGAAAAGGAATGAAAATCCAAATGCAGAACAAAATCTGCACATAAAATTCAGTTGGTAAAGTAATTTGAATGCTGGAAATGCATACCCAAGTGAAAACCATATGAAATGTTTCCTTTAATAGTATCTAGTGTTTGTTACCATAACAATCCTTTTTGCAAAAGAAGGATTAGTGCTGTTAACATGACTCCATTCCCTGATTCAGGTAGCACTGGTTTCCAGGGCCCCTGGAGCAAATTGCAGAAAGGGGGGCAAATCCACATGCCTGGATTTTGATGATGCACTTCAGTATCGTAATAACAATTCATTTAGGCTCTGGCTTTGTACTGCCTGTTATTTCCCTGGAAACTTATGCTCCGTCCTGACAAGTACTATGAAATAGCAGTGTCACAGCCTTTGTCAGACTGAAGGCAAGGCTACAGATGAGCGGGCAGAAGCCAGGTAAGTGTAATGTAGAGCTGTAGCTGCCTGACATTACTGACTTTTAAGGATCCAAAAAAAGGTATGATTCCTCTTCCATAGGCAAAGAGAACAAGATGTTTCTGTAGTAACGAGATCATAAAAGAAAGAAAATTGCTTGTAAAGAATATGTCTGATTTTCCCTCTTTTTCTACTTTGCTTCTATTATAACTTAAGCTGCAGTTTTGCTTTCAGCTTCCTCTTGTGTAAGCATTTAATATAACCAAGATATTCTGCAAATCTGTTTTTTTGACAGTGATTTCTGGCCTGCACATTTTGTTTTGTAATAACGACTATTTCCTGTGTCAAAAGAATGGAAATTATCTGAAATAAAAGGATAGTAGCATTCAGTGGTCCTATCTGAACTTGTCACTTCAGGTCTGCTGTGCCAGTTCAAAGCACTGAGGTTGACATCGGATGAGAAAATGATGGTATTTCTTTTAGCATGCTGGGAGTAGATGGATAGAAACACTTTCTTTTTTAGTAGGCTTGGAACTAAAAGCTGAAAAGAGCCTTTTGTTTTTTGCTGCAGATTCAGGAGCGTGATAAACTTTACTACTTGGTAGCCTGGGAACTTGATTTTGTGTGTTGATTACAGAAGTGCAAACTTCTCTTTCTCTCACTTCCCCCCTGCCTCCCCCTCCACCCCGATGGTGTGATGAGCCTTTGAGAAATAAATGGGAATTGCGTGGTGTGTGCTGTATGCATCGCAAAATTTCTGTAGTTTCTAGACTTTTGTTCTTTTGCTCTTTAAAGGAAAATTTATTGCTGCTTTACTGGTGAAGGAAGGGGGAGGATTTTTGAAACCTTGTTGTTGGGCTTGTCCTGCCTTTTTAAAAAGATACTGTTCCCTGCCCTTCTCCCAAAGGTACTTAGATACCAATTTTCTTGACATCACTACATTGCAAGGGCAGCATGAAGTGTGAGCTTTGACCTCAAAGGTGCTATTTCTTGTGGTTTAAAATAAGAATCCCAGCATCTGTCAAAAACCTGTAAGGCCCAAAAGAAGCAATGCCTATTTCAAGTTACTAATAAAAAATGCACCTACTAAGAGACTTGTTTTACCCCTGTATATTTTGTGTTATAACTTGTACTTCTGCATAGCAATTTGGAAAAAAATGCAATATTTAATTCTGACTGTTCCACATGATGATATTCCTTTATTGAACTGAGATAGTAGCTGCAGGTTTTTAGGGCAGGGTCACATTGAAACTTTTAAAAAAGCTGTCCTGCAGGATAAAATGGATAAGAAAGTCAGGAAGCTATTGTTCTGAGTGTTTCATAACCCAGAGCACAGCAGGGTTTGAAGGTGTGTCAGTTCTTTTCCATCTAGTAGAGCATCTCAGTTCATTGGAGTTTGTAACATTGTGGTGGAATCGGGTGAACACTAAGGGGAGCAGATTGCTAATAAATTGCACTGTATTGTTAGATATTCCCACTGTTTCAGCTGAGGTCCTCAGATCCTCAGGCTTGTTGCATCCTTGCAGCTGGCTGGACCAGCTCACTGGGACCATATGGTGAGAGTGGCAGTGCGGGCATTGCCGGCCGTGAGGGCTGATGGAAGCCATGCTGAGAGTCAGAGCAAAGAGGGAGACGGGAGGGAAACAGCAGCTGCAAGGGTATAAAATGCCACCCAGCTAGCGAGGAGCAGTGTGGGAGTGGGAGGATGTTCAAGGGCTGATGGCCATAATGCAGTGCTGTAGGTCTGCTGGAGGGAATTGCTCATCTTCCCAGCCCTGGAGCTTGCAGCTGCTCGCAGCTCCTCCCCACACTGACCCTCTTGTTGGGGGAGCAGTGTCTCGATGCTTAGCAAGGGTTGTGGCTGCCACTGCTCAGTTTTGAGGACTTCTCATGTTGAGGACTGGCAGTATGAATATTTGGACTCTTTTCTTGTTTGTCAGCAGGAACTGGAGCATTGGATAGAGAATTTATTTTGATCAATTGTCTTCTTAAGCCAAATTTCTCTATGTATGAACATCTGCTCTTCAGATACCAACAGATTAAATCACTGTATTTATAGTTAAATAAAATATTATGGAGGCACATTTTTCAGCTCTGGAAATGTCACATTGACAAGCTAGGCAGAAAAGGTTGGAAATCACAAAATAACATACTTTTGGTTGTCAGCTGACTGGGGTGAGGGCTCTCTACAATGGTTTGGTTGTGTGCTGCAGTACTGGGGTGACAGCCATCTAGCTGATATCTGCCTTTTCTTGGGCTCTGTGAAGTACCTTCTTGAATCTGGGAAGGAACCAGAAGGAGTAAAAGGTATCTTGAAGGTCCCTGTGGAGAAATCTAGAAGCATGATTGCTAATGCTAACTTTTCCAGCTATTTTTTTCTTAGTGTTACATAAGATACCAGAAAAATAGAATTTTGTTGTCGTGTTAAATTCAAGGGGTGGAGGTGGTGATGGGGAAACAACAAAGCTTTTGATCTTTCTTTAGTAAATAGGAGACTGGTTACAGAATGTAAATGTTTATCTTAGATGATGCTGTAAGCAGTACATTTCTTTCTCTCTTCTAACAAATAAGGACAAAACCAAGTTAGTCATCAAGATACATATAATTTCTAAGATGATTCTTGTCCTGAATTAAGTTGTTCATTTTGGGGATAAGCAGCAGTGTAACAGTTGCCTTGTTTTTCCACAAACTGTACAACTGATATAATACCACAGAGCAGCTTGAGGGAGTCCTAGCACACAGAATTAAAGCCTTGTCTGGTCTGCAGAAGGTTGAGTAAAACATTCAGAGAAATAGCATTTCGTAAGGAGACAAGTACCTTTCTCTTAGATCTCTTTTGTATTTTTTTCAGTAGACAATTACCCCTGAAGTAATTCTACTTTAAAATATTGATCGTGAATTAAGAGCTCAGCTAAAAATGCATATATTACTCAAACAAGCATACTGTTTTCTTAAGATGGATTATGATGAATTAATTATATTCCAACATTTGAAATTAAGAAAAGGTTAAATACTCAGAATGTTAATGGTAGCTTGGGGTTGGGAGCAGCTCAGTGGTGAAAATAGTTTATGAAAGAAATTAATTTCAAGTATCTTCCTCTGTGTTATTCTTTTTTCCTCTTTTGGTATGTTCTTTGTTTTTGAGGGGAAGCTGCTTTGCTGCCACTGCAAAATGAGTTTTTAGTACTCAAGTGCATTTCTTTCCCCCCAGATGGGTATAAACTGATTCTTTCTTAGGGATAGAAGAAGCAGCATACAGGCTGTAGAGTGTGAAATAAAGTTCCGGAAAGACCAGGTGCTAGTTAGTACCTTAATTTTGGGAAGATGTGGTATTTGTATTTGAGGCTGGTGAGTGCCAGTCCAGGGCCTGCTGACAGCAGTGGAAAAACTGTTCCCCAAATGGGCTTTGGATTACCCTTGAGTAGCTTATCGTGCCCACACCTCCCTCCCATGGAGGGTGATGCATCCTTCCTCTGCTCCTACTTCTTTGCCCAGACGTGTTACACCTGGCCAGTGTGCCTTAAAGGATATCTTTAATGATAAGGTGAGTGCAATAATTTCCACGTGTGCAGGAAGGAGAAGCTGCTGCTTTGCGGCAGCTCCTGTTTGGCCGGAGTCCTGCTGACCTCGGCTGCCTGGCTGGAGTCACTTCTTGTTAAAACCAGCATCTCTGGCAAAAGGCTGTTCAGAGGTGAAGCATTTTTACCATGTTATTAGTGATGATGATGTAGGGATTTGCATAAAATTAAGATGTGTGGTCTATGCAGGACCTGAGCCAGTGGTGTTCTGGGAAGCATCGTGTGATTGCCATTGCTTCCTGTGAGCAGTGGTGGGCACAGCAGGCACCTTTGTGCCCCTTCCACAAGCTGCTCGTGACATTCCTGAAGGAAACAGATGAGCGTTTCCTGTAAATACATGTGCTGGAAACATCTGCCCAGCACATTGAATTAAAGGATTTTTCTTGATGTGCTGTCTGACCCTGTATGCTGAGGAACTTGAGTGCTCTGTTTTCCTCATGACTTCCCCCATCTTTTTCTTAAGCTGTCTTTTCGGCACATTCTTCTGAAGCTGGAGCTGTGGGGACGGATTGGACCTTGCTTCCCGCATCTGTCCCAGCAGCTGGACCACTTCCTGCCATGAATCATCTGAAACACACTTTTTTCTTTTTATTGTTTTATTTAAGGGTGAAGGCACATTTGTTTCCTGAAGCCACAAGCTAGTCTAAGTAATCTGGCAGACAAGCCTCAAATGAAGGCTGGGGTGTGAATGTGTTTGGAGGAAGGAAGTGCCTCCTATCATTGGGATCATAGGCAAGCCAGGAGCAGAGCTCCTTTCCTTGTGGACTTCATTTGTGGTCAGAGGAACAGCAAACTCCATCACTTCTTGGAGAGCTGCAGCAAAATGTCTACTCTGTTTCCACATCAGTGTCAAACACACCATGACCTTTGTTTTTTGGCTACAGTTAATCAAGTGCTAATTGGCAAACGATGTTAAGGGAGAGGGGCATAATCTTTTGTGTGAGAAGTCTTGGCTATGGCTTGGATCCTCTGTGGGACTGATGTTTGTGGCTTAGTTTTACAGAGCTCATTGATTGGGAGTGTTTCAATTTTAGCAGTCCAAAACAAGGCTTTTTTTTTTGTCCTGAGGAGCTGAGGCTAAATAGTTCCTGAAACTTGAGAGGTCATTGTGTTTCATAAAGAGATTAATCCAAAATCCGCCTCCTTAATTTTGTCTTAAAAAACCCCCCAATACTAAAAGACCCCAACCAAAAAGCACATTAATTTCATAGCTGTTAAGCTTTTCTTTTCTTTGTTAATTTTTCTAGGGAAGCGTCAGATTCACCACTTGGGAAACCAGCTTCAACTCAATCAACATTGTCTGGATACTGCCTTTAATTTTTTCAAGATGGCTGTGAGCAAACATCTAACCCGGGGTAGAAAGATGACCCACGTCATTGCTGCCTGTCTCTACCTGGTGTGTAGGACAGAAGGAACTCCTCGTATCCTTTCACAGTTATAAAATATAGACAAATAAAAGACCCACTTTCAGCAAGTCAGCTATCCCAGTTAGACCTTGTTTCAAATTGTGAAAAGGTAAGTGTTTAAGAGCTAACTTGGTCATTGCTGGTTTTATACATTGAAGTGAATGGGAATGTTTCCTGTGGTTCCAGTAAATTTGCTCCCTTTTTAAATGTACAGTACTTACAATTTAATGCTATAAATGTCACTCTGCCTTCATCACTAACTCTGAATTTCTTCTTTTGCAGCACTTGCTTCAAGTATAAAATTGCACTTCCCCTGTGCTTTGCTAGGGTTTATAATTTGTGAAGGGGTTTTTTTTGTTTATTTTTTCTCTTTTAAAGTAAATGACAGTTAACCCCAAACCTCCTGCAGTGTCAGCATCAAAGAACAGATTAGAGTTCCAGTGGGTTTTACATCAACATTTGTTCCATCAACATATGTGGATTTCCTTCTTTTAATACTTCCAGGAAGGACAGTATCACTTCTGTTTTAGTTTTGAGAAAAAAGGTGTTTGATAAATTCTGAAATTTGCTCAAAAATCATACAAGAAATCAGTAGCTGGAGGTGCACACAGGACAGATTTGTAAGTGAGTACTGCTTGCTTTACCATCCCTATTTTTGTCTTGGGGAACTTCATTAAAATCCACATAAACTTTAACTACTGATGACCGTCCAAATTTATTTGTTTTATGTATTTTTATTTCTTTTATATTGTGTTTCATTTGCTGGAATTCAGAGCTTAGTATCCACCAATTACTTCTGTTGCTGTGGCTCTGAGCAACCTGGTCTAGTGAAGGGTGTCCCTGCCTATGGCAGGGGGATTGGAACTGGATGTATTTTAAGGCCCCTTGCAACCCCCAAACCATTCTATCATTTTATCATTTTATAATTCTGTGTTATTTTAGTTTTTTTCTACTTTAAAATAGTATGTCTCCGTCTTCAGTATTCTGTTTGATTTGATGCTTTCTCTAGATTGCTGCCCTCATTTTATATTTTTGCAGTTGATCAGTTTAGCTTTCCTTTTAAGATTGAGATGATTTTTTTTGTAGTTTCAGAAACTTTATTCAGTATTCTAAAAGTAGTGCTTTCTGATAGTGTTGTCATTGTCATTGTTTTAAACAATGACAATTTGCATGTTTAAAAACCCGTGGTTTTGCAGGAATGATGGAGTTAAAAGGAAGGCTTGCTTATTACACTGGTCTTTCCTACTGTAAAGTCTCTGTGTGAACTTCGAACAGCAGCACTCTATCACTGCCATAAAGACACTTGATTTTGAAGTGCTACCAATATTTTGATAATATATCTTCCAGGTAACTACCTGAAAGAGGGTAGGATTAGATTAGATATTAACAAGAAATTCTTTACAGTGAGGGTACTGAGGCCCTGGCACACCCAGAGAGGCTGTGGTTGCCCCATCCCTGGGGGTGTTCAAGGACACGTTGGATTGAGCTCTGAGCAACCTGGTGGAAGGTGTCCCTGCCCACATCAGGAGTGTTGAAAATAAATGATCTCTAAGGTCCCTTTTATGATTCAGTGTTATATTTATGCTCATGTCACATGTTTAAAGTAATTTATTTACAGTTGTTATTTGATACTTCTGAATGATAGCCCAGCTGTAATATGCAGATCCATTTTCCCCCACTGATAGTGGTAAAAAGCATTTGAAGAAATGCAGGCTGTAAGAGGCAGATAGGTACACTGCAGTGTACAGCCATCTGTGCAGCAAGTGTAGCTAACGTGTAGCAAACAAATAAAGCAAAAATAATTTACTTGTTTTTTAACCTTCTTTAAAGTATTTCAGCATGTATCTCACTTATGTGCAAGATGTACTGGTCTGGTTGACACTTAATAAATCCTTAAATGAATTTCCCAGCTTGCTTTGTTAAATGGAGATAATGTTCTGTTTGATACTTCACATAAAATACTAAAGTAGAGTATGAATAAAACTGCAAAGATGAGCTCTGTCTTTCTATATCAACAGCACAAAGTACTGCACCCTCATTTGCATGGTTACTAAAGAGTTGTTGTGCATGTCCACATGGCTCAATTTTTTAGTGTTTATTTTTTAAAAAATCCATTAGCTAAACTTAATATTGTAGCTGATACTAAGAATTTAACCTTTGTCACTTTGGGAGAGGGAGTTCATCCAGCTTTTGCCTGTGTTCCACGTGGTTTTGTTTATTTGTTTGTTTGTTTTTCTATTACTATTTAAAATCCAGTGTAATTTAAAAAACAAACCCCAGATAAATTATGGACTCTCAACACTGAAATAAAAATTCCTTTTCTGGTATCTTTTCCTTTCATGAAAAACTTGAAAACTTGAGGGCTACAGGTGCAAACCTCTGACCTTTGAAATTAGAATATGTTCAAGGCTCCATAGATTAATTATGGTGATCGTTATCAGCATGTTATACTTGTTCCCAGCTTAAATCTGGCAATACAGACATGGGCCACAGGAGGCAGGGGTGTTCCAGGGCCTTTGGAGCAGAGGGGCCAAGAGCAGGTGTACAGAGGATGGCCATGTGACAAAGTGCTTTAACAAGAATTAAAATGCATATTCTGGGTAATAAACTTGCCATTGGTTTTGGTCTTCTGGAGAAGGTGCCGAGGAGGGCTTGGAAAGAGGAGCAATACACTGAATAGTGCTGTACAAAGGACATGCAGTATTTTTAACACTGTAACATTTAAATACACTGCTTAGCAGAGTCCCTGAGTTTAAAGCATTCATTGTCATGGTGTTCAGTTTAGAATTCTAACAAAGAAATGTGGGAGAAATTTAGGAAAGGAAGTTAAAGGCCGAAGATTAGTGACTGTATTTTAGAGGAAAGAGGTGACCTGGAAGAAGTAGCGAAGGGCAGCAGCATCCTCAGAGCTGAGAGACAGCTCACTGATTTTTGGGTGGTCCAGGTGAGTTATCTGAGTGACTTGGGAGTTGTGGAGGGAAGAGACGTTACCTGGGAACAAACCAGTCTGTTAGCAGTAGAAGACATCATGTTTCTTAAAAAGTTGTGTGGTAGAAGGAGCAAAAAAGCCTGGGGAGGTACAGTGTGATGTAGTAAGGGACTGAAATGACAAGAAATGTTGTGTTCTTGTGGCAGAACCAGAGGAGTGGGAAGCATTTGGAGAGGGAAAAGAGAATTTAATTGTGTCTGCGAGTTCAGTTTGAGGGAGTGGAATGTATTTATCTGACATGGTTATCTGCTTCTTCTTCTTTTTTTCATAATGTACATGTTGCCAGCCAGCCCCTGTGAAAATGTGAGGAATACTGTAGCCAACTCTACTGGTGCAGTCTGAATTATGCCTGAATAAACCTCAGCCTGAAATAGGAAAACATTATGTTCTCCTTGGTTCTTACACATTATTTAATTAATGCAAAAATGCAAAATATTCTGGTAACTCAATTTTTTTTGATCTGAAAAAATAGTTCTAGAACTTAAGGAGAAAATACAAATTTATTTAACTGAAGAGCAGCTTCTATTTGTAATCCTTTGGAAAGTTTTGTATATATTATTTGAGATGTGAATTGATTTTACATCCGTTCATGGTTTTTATTAGGTTATGTGACACAAACCCCCACAATGCAGCCGCTTTGGCATAGCTTTTCATTTGCTTTCCTTTATTGCTTGTCAGTGTTAATGTTTTCCAGGGAAAACAGCTTGCTAACTATTAGCTGGATTTGGGAGGTGTTTCATCCTTCTGATGAGTTGCCTATAAAAACTTCGATTTGTTATTCTCTTTATAAAATGTGTCTGCATTATCAGTGTCACAAGTAAAGATACAATGCAAAAAAATCATCTGAAGGAGACAGTGGTTTTTAAACCCTCAGGTGTGATGGGACCTGTTGTCCCCCTCCCAGGGACTGAGGGATGCTGAGCGTTTCCAATGACGTCTGACTTTGTCTGGCACTGCCAGCGCTCCGGGCAGTTCAGACTCTGGCTTTTAATTTGTTTCTTGGAATAGTAACAGTCCTCAGTTGTTTCTCTTTAATGTTTTGAGCAGCTTTTCCACCCCTACAATGTTTGAATGGAAACAAAGGGCGCTTTAGAGAGAGAGAGAGAGAACTTGGGAAGAGCCAGGCGGGGTGTTTGAGTG
Organism: Coloeus monedula; assembly: GCF_965178545.1. Taxonomy (NCBI): domain Eukaryota; kingdom Metazoa; phylum Chordata; class Aves; order Passeriformes; family Corvidae; genus Coloeus; species Coloeus monedula. The sequence goes on along the minus strand of NC_138786.1, from coordinate 57,747,453 downwards.
ACCTGTGAGCTCAGCTGTAACCTGTGGCTGCCCCAGGGGCACTCAGGAACAATGACAACCTGGCCAGGATTTTCCAGGTGGGATATCAGTTTGTTTTAATCAAGGAACATTTCATTCTGTTTGTAATCCTGTCACTGTACACAACGGTTAGAAAAACTGTACAACTGTCCACTCTTTTGTGTAGTATTTTCCAATGCTGCTACCTGGGGTCTTTTATAGCAATATTTTACATGGTAAATGTCTTTTTTCCCCATTCACACACACCTTTTTTATATTATTTATTTATTATTTTCCTTTGAAGCTCTCTGAAAAATGCACCCTTAGTTGTAAACCAAATCCTGTCTTGTCAGAGCATAGTAAATAAAGCCTTTTCAACATGAGAAGAGTCCCTGCAAAGTTCCCTCACCAGCTATCTTGTGTAAACATCTCTCTGTTTGCCTCTGGAGGTAAATTCAGGGCAGGTTTTTGTCCCTCCAGTAAAGCTGATCCATCTTGATGATGAGGCTCTCTGAGCTGGGCAGCCTCTGGGACTGAGGCTGAGTTATTCAGGGGGTCTTTGGTGGGTTTTTTTGTCAGAAGACAGAAGTGGGATCCTCCCGGGGTCAGACCAAGGCAGCCCAGTGAGGCCTCTCTCCTGAGTTGTTTGCAGAAGAACATTTTTGATAAATGTATAAGGAAAATAACCTCTTAAATTTGGGCAGAAGGTTGTCAGGAGAACATTTGGTGCCTTGAAGTCTTTCAGATGTAAACTTGAGCTGGGTGGGAAAGCATAAGGAGCTTTTCCTCCCCAGCTTCCTCTGCCCTGTGAACCTCCCTTTTGTTTGAGGGAAGATCACAAAGGCATTGCCAGATCCCAGCAGGCAAGAAGAGTTTGGGAAAAAACTGGGCATCTGAATGGGGCAGCACTTTGTTATTTCCTATCTGTCTGCAGTACTTGTACTTTATTGCCAAGCTATTTGAAAGTCTCCTGATTTAATGTGTTTATTTTCATGTCGCAGAAAGGGAAGTTGAGGATATTTATCTTCATTTCCAGGTGCCGAACTGAGGCTAAGTGACACATTCTGAGTTACCCAGAAAATCTGTGATGGAATAAGGAATTGGTCTCTTTAATCCTTGGTTAGGCAGCAGCTACTGGGCTTTTCTGCCATGTTGGTCTTTGCAAGAGGAGTTCAGCTAATTCCCTCTCGAGCATTAGCAGTTCTGTCAGCTGCTATGCTGTCTTGGGAAGCCTTGTACAGCCTCGCCATGAGAACCTTTGATGGATACATTCTTTGTTTCTCTACTAGCACTTCAAGGTCTGTCTTTGCAAGGAAAAGGGCAAGACTTCCTTTTTTATTAGAAATGAAAAATTAGATCTCCAGCCATATTTTGACCTCTACTAAAACTTCCTGGAGCCAGTAGGCCCTAGTGTTCCTGATAAAAAAAATTAGCTTTTGAAATTAGGCTTTAATCACGAAATTTTTAAAGCTGTGGTTAGGGAGGTTAATAAAACCGGTTTCTACTTCTTTCTGGTTAAGGACTTTCTTTCTAGTAACTGACCTTTTAGTTTTTTTTGTATTAACTGCTGTTGCATTGAAAATGTGTTTTGTTCAAGTGTGGAATATGACAAGGACATAAGAGAATAAAAATGGGTTTTAAATTGCAGTTAAAATACATATAATATTTACTGAGGCAAATTGCTTCATTTCACTGTGTGGTAAAAGATGCCAAGATCTTACTTCATAGTAAGTTGAATAGAATATTTTCAGTTGGAACTGACCTATAGTGTCCAACTGCTTGACCAATTCAGGGCTGACCAAAAGTTACAGCATGTTATTAAGGGCATTTTCCAAATGCTTCTTAAGCACTGACAGGCTGAGGGCTTTGACCACCTCTCTAGGAAACCTGTTCCCATGTTTGACCACATTCTTGGTGAAGAAATGTTTCCTAATGAAGCATTTGCTTGGACTTGAAGGCTTCCAAAGCCTTGTTCACTTAATTTCAAAATGAAGTTTTAAAATTGCCGTGTTTTTCAGTGAATGGATTTTAGCTGGAAGAGCTTCATCTATTAAGAAAAAATTGCTGCCTTAAATAGGGTGTGACTGTTGTTGCCCCATGTCATTTGCATAGATTTCCAAAGACTTAGCTGTTTGGTAATGCTTGGCTTGTGTGATCATTCCTATTTAGTACCACGAGAAAATGGTGGAGATCTAGGGAAGAGGGCAGCCAGGGACAGCAAGAGAAATTTAATTTCTGCACCTTAATTTCTCCCCATCACTCTCTCCTCCAGCCAGGGCTGGACGTGTTGAATTTCAACAGCAGGGCTCATGACCTGAAGCCTGCATATCCAGTCTGCTTTTCCATGGAATGAAGGAGAATCCTATCATCCTTCATGTGCAGTGCTGCCTCACACATTTTTTTCCCTATAAAGAGATACATATAAAGCAAGTGTGGTGCTGAGGGAATGATGTGTTTCCTGTTTCCAGTTGGTGGGAAAGTAAAATTTTCCTTTCCACGTGCTCATTGATGTTTATATTCCACTGTGTGGCTCTGTCCTCTTCCCTGCTGCATCCCCTTACTGCCAGGGCTGCTCGTGGATGGGCAGCAATGAGGCAGGAGGAGCCTCTCACATATCTCACCTGGCCTCCAGCTGTGGTGTAGGAGAGCCTGTGTTTCCCTAGGTCCTCTGGATGTCTTCACATTGTCTGAAGTGGTGTTGGGTACTTGAATTGCTCCACTTGTGTCTGGTGGTTTGGAGTGTTTTTTGAAGAGAATTCCTTCTTGATGAGGAGAAAATAACCTGAAGCTTTTCAAACTGGTTGTGTGGCCCTGCACCCTGGGGGACAGGGCTGGGCACATGGTGTTAGTGGCCCTCAGGTTCTCCTCTTGTCCCTTGGAGGGGAAAGCCATAAACCTTACTTGTGCCTGACTCAGATGTGGCAGGAAAGCAGTGAGTGTGATTGCTGACTGGAATTATCCTGCAGGGTGCCCTGTTCTAGAAGTCATCGAAGCTCTCTGCTGGGAGACTGCAATTTTAATGTGGAGATTCTGTACTTGGGTGATTTCCTTTGTTCCTTCAAGATTCTGAAAATATAAAAGGGAAGGGGAACTTTACATTGTGGTGTGTGTCAACTCAACATCTGACTGTTTAAATCCTTGTGCTAAATGCCCATTATGGATGCTGCAGGGAGGGAGGGGAAAAGCTGCTGTAAGTGCAGTAGTGATAATTGACCCACTTAAGAGAGCTGCTCTAATTTTGCATGTTACAGCATCCTGGAAATTCAGATAAGAATGTTGATCTCTCCAGCTAATAGGATTTCTAAATATATCATCCAAAAGAAGCAGGAGGACTGTAATTTTGCGCACATGTGTGTGTGCTCAGACTAATGTTTTGTTTAAGAACTGCACACTCTGAAAATTTGCTTTTCTGTTCATTTGTTACTAACTCAGGATAAAATAGAGCTTGACCTTTAGTCCTGTCAAGGGGAGACCTGATCATGCCCCATTAAATTCACTGATGAAATTCTCACCAGCTTTTGTGTAGAGGGGTGACCAACTTTTTTCCTTTCAGGATGTTGGTACACAGCAGGTGGCTCAAATTGTCAGCTTTTCCATAATGCAGCATTAAACAAACCATCTGCAGAGATGGAGAGGGGGACAGGGTCACAAGATGGCCTATCAAGATTACAGATTTTGGCTGGTGTTGGTAGCTTTGTTTTCCTCATTTAAGGGAAATTTTGTACAGTAGAGGTCAAAATAATACCCTTTTGAAATCTGTCTGCAGAAATACTTTATTGCTTTACAGAGCAGAGTGTTTCAAGTCTCTCTCTGGGCAATTTTTTCTCAAAGCACATCATTGGGGTGGCCTCACCTCCAGTCCTGGGTGCAGTTTTGGGCACCACAATATAAAAAAGACATTAAGCTATTAGAGTGTCCAGAGAAGGGCCATGAGGATGGTGAAGGGCCTTGAGGGGAGGCCATACGAGGAGCAGCTGAGGTCTCCTGAGTTGTTCAGCCTGGAAAAGAGGAGACTGAGGAGAGACCTCATTGCAGCCTATAACTTCCTTGTGGGGGGAAGAGGAGGGGCAGACACCAATGTCTTTTCTGTGGTGACCAGTGAGTGGACCCAAGGAAATGGCCTGAAGTTGTGTCAAGGGAGGTTTAGGCTGGGTATCAGGAAAAGGCACTGGAGCAGGCTCTCCACGGAAGTGGTCACAGCACAAAGCCTGACAGAGCTCAAGAAACATTTGGACAACACTCTTGGACATATGGTGTGATTCTTGAGATGTCCTGTGCAGGGCCAGGAGTTGGACTTTGATCCTTGTGGGTCCTTTTGAACTCAGGATGTTCTATGACTGCTGAAAACCATGGGGTTTGTGGTCAGTAGAGCTGCTACACCTACATTGTTTTAATTTGGAGGTCCTTTGCGCTTGCCCCTCGTACCTTTCTGTGTTGGGTCAAAAAAGAATCACTGTCACCCTTTGAAATGAAGGGATAGGCTTCTGGAGCAGGTTCACTGAAGCCTTTGCCATTGTGGCCTTGAATGACATTATGTGTGAGTAAGAGAAATGTTTGGCAACCCTGTGCTCCGTCACCATGTCAGGCCTTGTGTAATCCAGAAGTACTTACAGCAGAAGCATCTGAGCCAGATTTTTAATGCATGCAATACTGGGCTGTTATTGCATGCATAAAAATAATAATTAATGTAATGAATTGCATGGTCTGTCCTCTTAGTAATTAGGTTCCAGTTTGGGGTGTCTGAACTGATGAGACATTCTCGTGGTAAAGGAGAAACAAGGAAAGAACCAGAAGCAGGGAGTGGGAGAGCTACAAAAGCATCAGTAATTCCAGGATGGAAATACGAGGGACAGCCCTCACTGGCAGCACTGAGAGGGGGTGAAGCTGAAAGGTGGTGGCAGAGGCACGGGGGATAACGACAGGAACAATGTCAGGATGAGTTCTGGATGATGGATGAGGGGAGGGAAGTGTGATGGCAGAGAGGCCTCCTTCCAGGGAAATAAATACAAAGGAGGGACGATAAGGAAGGGATCACACCTCTGATGTCTTTGACCTTCAGCGATCCTTGCATGCTTGTGAGAATAAATATTTAACAATCTTCTTAAAGCTTGTTTAAAAGAGGAAATAATTAGGTTGGCTCTCTGCTTAATACAGTTTATCTCCACATATGAATTTTGGGGCTTATGTCAGCAAAACCAGATTTATAACTGGGTGGTGTTTTGACCTGATGGGAGCTAATATGTTGCTAACACCAGCTAAATAAAAAACAGTTGGGTACAGCCGGTAATTGTACAGCACATTCTTGCTTTTGTCAGAGGATATGCTGGATATGGTGTGGGATGAGGAGGAGATGCTTCCCCTTCCTTCCCTGCATGGCCACCCCCCTCTTAAGGAAGGAAAAAAAGAAAAAAAAGAAAAAAAAAAAGAAAAAAAAAAGAAAAAAAAAAGGCGTTACCTGGTGCTTTGTTTAAATAAATCCTGATAACAAACATGATCAATTATAATTGATGTTTTTGATCTGGTCACTGAAAAATATTCCTGGTTGTAACCATCACTAATATTTTATGCATTTTAGTATTTTAAAAGTCAATTAGAAAATTAAATGCTCTCTTTCATTAAAATAGAACATTGTGTATTTGAATTTTAATGCAGTAAAAATGCTGCCTTAGAACACAAATTCATATTATTAGATTAATTAAGATCAGTAATGCAAAACAGGGTGAACAAAAGCCAGTGCGTTGAGACCTCTAAGCCCTTCTGTGCTTGCTATCTGCAAATATTTTAGCTTGAGGTTTTCTCAAACTGTGTCCACTTTCATCCTGTTCTTAAGTCTTATGCAGCTTTTTCTGTCTTGCAGTTTCTGATGTCGTAAGAACAAAGTGAAGGTATATCAGAGAAACAATATTACCTGTCAAATTTGTTTTGTAAAAATGGGATTCATTCTCACACCTGACCTGGCCTTAAATCTTGAAAGTGGTCTTGATAATGATTTCTTACATCCTAATTATAAGCCTTTTAAAAATGGGTAAAGGTCCTTCTCAAGAGCTGTCTTATTTCCTTCTGATGTTTGTCACTAGGATTTTGTTTTCATGATGTAGTTTTCATACACAAACCTCATACTGGAATTGCTTCTCAATGAAACATTTTTAGCATTTTGTAATTCATGCCAAGTAAAATGGTGAGCTGAGCCTTCTCTAACTTTTCCCTGTTCATCTGCCCTTATGGCAAGTCCGTGTCCTTCCTCGAAGGCAAAAGAAAGTCTTTAAAGTTCAGCTGCCAGACTGGCTCAGTATTGTTGTAAGTATGAATGATGTAATACTCAATCACGTGGTGGTATGTCTGCTATTTTCCCATCTTTGAGAGAGAATAATCTTTCCATCTTATCCAGCAGTCTGGGAAAATAGCAGCCTTAAATGAAGCCCAAAAGAACCAAAATCTTGATTTCTTCCAGAGCTTTTCTTTTGAAGCCAGATGTTCCCCATGTCTTCATTTTGACTTGCTAATTGGAAATAAGATGTTGAAGATAACGTGTGCTTTGAAGCTTGTGTATTGTGTATTTTATTTAGATTTAATCCTTTAAACATTTGACAATAAAACATAAATTGCGGAGCTCTCATCTTTAGATCAGCTGTAAGTGAATCATTTAAGTTTTCAACATCCTTCCAGTTTGGGAGAAATGCAGTAGTCTCAGTGATGTTTTGACTGCATGTGTTAGTAAAGTGCTATGAGATTTGCTAATCAGTGTTTTTAAATGGTGATATATTGCTGTTTCTTCAATGAAGGAGCAGTTTGGCTCCCAAAAATAAAGTCCCAGCTTATGCCTCAGCAGGGAGTAGAAATCTGAGTGCTCTTCAGATTCCTTTTGTATTGATAAGCAAGGAGGAATAGTGAACAGTATATTTTACGTTGTCATATATCATGATGGAAAGCAAATTTTGAAAGAGGGGAGATACATAGACTGAAAAAAAGAAGCCTTTTAGCGTGGACAAAAAATACCATGTAACTTCTACTAGGCTATAACATTTTTAATATGGAGAGAAAAATATGCAGTGTAAATGTATATTCAGCAACATGACATGTACTAACCAAAATGGGAAAGTCCTTATTACATAAAAACCAAAACTCCAAACATTGCCTCTCTTATTGTCAGGAGAAATTCTCACCTTATCTGTTTTACAGTATTTTTCCTTCTGCAATTGGTCTTTTAAACTGTTTACTGTGCCTGTAGTGGCCTTGCAGCTTCCAAGGGAAAACAAAGTTGCTTTTGTCATTCCAGGTGCTGTAATGTGTAGCACAATTCTAGGACAAACAATGAGCTGGTGTTTCAAGTTAGACTGCAGAAAATTTGAGAGGTTACCTGAACCTTCTTGTTTCTGAGAAAGCACCACCGTGCCCTCGCTTTGCAAGGATTTTACCCTGTTCTAGTTCACTTACATTAAAAATACACTTTTTCTCCTTCCTTAATGAATCCATGGCTTCAGAGTAATGCAGTTCTGCCTATCCAGCTCTGAAGGCTGTGCGATTATAGATGCTTTTCTGTGACTCTTGCTCTTGGGCGAAAGAGCTGGGCTGTCTAAATTGAGACTATTTCTTTTGAAATTTGCCATTGAAATCACCAGTGGACCAGCCTTGATCTCCAGGGAAATGAGGAAAGAAATGCAAAATAATTTTCAGTCATTACTGAGGAAGTCTCTTTTAAAGAGGTATCAGGAGGTTTCAGCTGCTGCCTCTCACTCGGTACCTGGGATCAGAGAACGTTCTGTTCGTACCTGGAGTTCAGAGTTTGGCTTTCCCACGTGAGGGCTGTTCACTTCTGCAGAATCTAAGCTGAATTTTGTTTTCCATTTGAAAACTTCTGGTCCTTAAAGGATCAGTCTTCTTGAGGGTGCACCAGATGAACTGCATCTGTGCTGATGTCTCTGAGGCACTCCCAGATCACTGCATTCTTGTCACATCTTGGAGGACCCAGTTCATTGCCAATAATTATTTCCTGTGCATATTCAGATTATAGTTTTTCAGTTGAAAAATATTTTTGTCCATGTTCTGTTTAATATTATCATTCACCTAGAAACTAAGCTCTCCCTGTGGCAGAGGAAAGCAACTCAAGTATTGACTGCTGCTGTTCCCATTCCTCGGACTTTGAATGGGTGGCTTCAGTGTCTGAGGTGTTTCTCACAGTCATTCAAAGGTGAAATGAGAGAATGCTCCAGTCTTGATTCCTGCTGATAATGTTGGCAGCCCTCCCAGAAGAACTGTGAACTGGTCACTTTCCTCCTGTTTCAACTGGAGAATTTGGGAGCACCATCAGGAGCCAAGAACATTGGCTGAGAGGTAGTATACACAATATGAGGACAGCATCAGAAAAAGAAGCTTCAAAGAAACATAGCTTGACAGAAATGTTTCATTACAACAGTCCTTCCTACTGAGAGGCTCTAGGGTAGGAGGAAAGACAATACAGTATATTTTCCACTGTCTCTCCAGCAGTCAGAGGTGTGATACAGGGAAATGTTTGTATAGGTAATGTATCTGAAGGTGATGAAACATGTAGAAAAGCCTGTGCCCTATGCAGGATTGTAGAATAATTTAGATTAGAAGGGGCCTCTGGAAGTCATTTCTCTATTCCATGCTCACATCCTCAGTAGATTCCTGAAGCCCTGCTCTGGTTGAATGTTGATTGTCTCTAGCAATGGACATGTCAAGTTCTCTCTGGGCCTTAATACCTTCATACCAAAGATTTTTGTTTTCCAAATATTTAAACAGATTTTTTTCTTGCTACAGTTTGCTTCTGAGAAGAATTTGGCTCCATATTCTCTGTAGCCTCTCATTAGGTAGGCGGTGTTAGGTGTCCCCTAAAGCCAGGCTGACAAACCTGGCTCTCTCAGCTTTTCCTTGTAAATCGTGTGTTCCAGCCCCTCAACCATCTCAGTGTCACTGATGTCGTACTTGAGAACCCAGATCTGACCAAGGCTCTCCAGGTGCAGCCTCACCGGCAGTGAATAAAGGGGAATATCCACTTCCCTGGACTGCTGGCTGCACTTTTGCTAACACAGCTCAGTACCTGTTTGGCCTTTCTCAATGCAAGAGCCCAGTGCTGGCTGCTGCTCAGCTTTCTGTGGGGACATCCAACTCCTTTGTGTCAGCTGTTCTTTCCCTGGTCAGCTCCAGCCTGTACTGTAGCAAAGGGTTACTCTATCTTTGCGTGTGAGGCTTTTTAGGAAGTTGAAAGACAGATGCAGCTCCTGTCAGCCCAGTTCTCTAGCCTCCTGACATCCCTCCGAGTGGAGCCCCACCTGACGCAGGATTGCCTCGCCAGCTTGGTGCCATCTGCATACCTGCCTGGGGTGCCTCTGCCTCCCTGTCTCACTGCTAATGGAGACAGTGTTGTCCCCTAGGGATGCCTGCAGCAGCTGCCTGCTAATTGGACTTTGTACTATTAATCACAGCCCTTCAAACCTGGCAGTCCAGCCAATTTAGTGCTTGCCTAGGCCAGCAAGCCAGGCCATGTCTCAACAATTTGGCTTTAAGAACACCGTGGCAGACCACGTGTTCAGCTTTGCAGAAGTCACAGTGAGCAGCTTCCATTGCAGTGCTGGTGTCCCTGAGCTGGTGTTGGTTGGGGGCCATGTAAAACTGATGGGTAGGTGACACTTTGCACAGGGGTGCAGCTGAGCTGTGCCTGTGCATAGGGCAGGTTTTTTGGCTTGTGCTCTGGATGTAGAATTTCTCTTTGCTCAGAGTCAGGAGTGATCTGTCTTCTGATGGGCAATGCAGCAGGTACTCATTGACTTAATCTGAGGTTTTTTTAAAGGACTGGTGACTAAAGCCTGTTCTTGGTTTGCACAAACCCCAAATTCACTTCTGTAAGGGGAGTTAAGAGCTGAGAGGGGAGTCAGGGCCGAACCCTGCCCATTCTCCTTTTGAAGCTGTTGTTGCCGTGCAATCTGAAACACGAGAATAGTGAGGCCAGGAGAAAGGCAAACAAGTGGAAGCTTTTGTAGGTGAATGGCCAGGCTTAGAGAGGGGGTATACCTATTTCAGCTTCCTTCTCTAAGGTTACTCCTGTGTGTTTCTTTTTTTACAAATGTATTAATTATATATTATTCTCCTGACCTAATGCATAAACAGTTGTGGCAGCAGGACTGTAATTCCAGTTTGCCTCCTCCCAGCTGAGGGTCCTGTAGGTGGAGGTGTAGAATTTATAGTGTTTTATGGAGAAGGTCAGTATTCTCATCTTCTGATTGGAGGAACTGAGGCATAGAAGGGAAGCAAAATGACTTGTTCATTAAGATGTAGACATTTTTGTGTCCTGTGTGTATCTACACGTCTTACTGCTGCCTCCCATAATGTAGGAGCCTGTTCTACATATTGCTTTCTATTTAGATTTCTAAGATACTGGGCTATACTTTTCCAAGTTTATTGGCTAAATACATTGGAATTTTTAGCTAAAATTTCCAAGAGGACCAAATTCTGCAGGCCCACTAGCTCTGGTATTGCACTGAGCTTGTAAGCAAAATTCTAGGCTGAATTTATAAATCTCAGTGGTAAGAAAAAAGTTATCATTTTTCTTGAAAGCTTTGCAAATGTGACACAATCAGTGAGCAGCTGTAAACACAATAGCATTCTTGGTTGTTGTTCAGAGCAGAGCTGTATTTTAGGAGCTTGCTTGGATAATGTTATTGGAAATCACACTGCTGGGTTACAGTAAAACTACTGCAAGAGGCTCTGTGAAAGGTGTCTAAGGAGATCTTTCCCAGCATATCACTGGCAGTTTTTATTTTCCCAGAGGCAGATGATATGTACATCATTACTGATTTTTTTTTCCTTTCTTTCATGAAGAATTCCAGCCGCTGAGATAAGTTTACAGCTTCTTAAAAACTGATAATGACAGAGCAGTCTCTGTGCTGTAAGAGAGACATGAGATAAGTGCTTGCCATTGCTACAGCATTCAAAAGAAGATAATAAAAGGATAAAAGTTTAAAATGACACTTCAGGAAAATACCTTATTTTCCAGCTTGATTAAAGCCATTTAAAGAAAGTTGTTAACTTCTAAGAGTATGAGAAATACCATTTGCAAGTAAATTAACTTCAGATGTTCACTAACAATGCTGTGCAACATTGTCTTGAGATGCTTTGAGAGTTCCTACCTAAGTGAAGTAAATATTGGCAGTAATGCCAACAGAATTCCAGTATCTGTGACAAGTGAATTCTACCAGATTGCTTACTGAATACCTGAGTTTTCAGTGGGATATCAGTGTGGGTATTCTGTCCCCTTCCTACCCTCCTTTCTCCCCACACGCCTTGCCCCAATAAAGCGTTTTCCTTTATCCTTAATGATCCCTTCATAAAGATGTGTAACCAGTAACAAAGGAGTTGACTCTCGCTTTATCTTTTTTTTTTTAACACTAAAAATTGATATATGTGCTTACAAAGTGATTTTTAGAGTAAATTGGTGCAAAAGCAAATTTAATATTAAACTGAATAAAGGATTTTAAAGTTATTGTAGGAGGTGCTTAGCTGTAGCTAGGTGTAGCAAGCTGTAGCTTGTAAGTAGGTGTGTTGGATAATAAAGGCATGAAAATTAGGATTGTCATACTTGAAAGGAGGGACTGAATTTGTGAGATCTCTTGCATCTCTTTATTATAAGAAGTTCAGGATGTCTCTTAGCTGTTTTGCACAGGGGGACAAATTTCTTTGTTGATTTGCATACAAAGGACGTAGCTTGGGTCTTTCAAAGGCAAGGAGCTGGTCTGAAAAAGAATTGTTGCCCACAAAGTTAGTTGCCTGCTGGGGTATTATAGCTGAAATACATTTGAAAGCTTCTTTCTGTGACCTTTTGGGGAGACTTGGGAACCCCAGAGTCAAAATGTGTATTATAATAGTAAGAGAATCAGGATATTTCAGAGCATTTTACCAAGGAAGGGGAAACTGTTATCTTCATTATAAAAACATGATAAAGGATGGAGTGTTTTTTGTCGGGCAGTGGCAAAAATGGAAACAGAAATCCAGTGTCCTGAGGCACAGCCAAGAGTCCCTCTGGGTTATGCCTTTCAATTTCTTGGGAAAAGAGATTCCCAAAGGGAAGCATTTGTTTCCCGTCCTTTTGTGTAGATAAAATACAAAGTGTATCAAATGCCTGTGACTGTATTTTCCCTGCTTAATAGATCACCTCAAAGATTTATTCTTACAATTGAACTCTCTGAAAAGTTAGCTGCCTTTAAAATCTCAGATATGCAAACTCCTCCATCCACCTGCTCTATTATGCCTGTTCAAGGACCAAATTTAATTTTGTTCTAGAGACAACCTTTCGAAACATAAATTTGTTTTAACTTTAAAATCCAGTATATTAGGTCCTTGAAGGAGAATTTGTCATGTTGAGAATTGTATTCATTTCAAGGTATGATGCATCACTTGTCCCCAGCCCTGAAAGGTATTTTAAATGGGTATTTGATATTTTGAAAGTTAGAAAAGCTGTTGCAGTTCTTTTTTTTTTTTTTTTTTTTTTAGTTCTATTTGAGCTCTGTTCTGTTGGGCTGAACAGAAAGTATCAGTGAAAGTATCTTCTCACCCTGCCAGTGACAGCTGAAGGCAATCTCTCACTTTGTGCATTGCTGGGAAGTAGAAGTGAAGACTTGTTTGCATATTGCTTCTTGTCCACAGGTTGGTAAATTCAGACGTGCTAACTCAGTGCTTCTGTCTGTTTCCAAGATACCTGGGTAGCTGTCCAAGGAGGTAATGTGAGTTTTCTACTCCTATTGCCAAATAAACCTCCCTTGAACACTCCTCCAGTGGTACTCAAAAGTGCAAGATGCATTATTATATAATTTGGTGAAATGCTTTATTAATAACTCTTTTGGGATATGCTGCTATTTATGAACCATAAGGCAACTCTCTTTAATAAAACTCAAATTCAGTATACCTCAGTGCTCTTATGACTTACATAGTTTTCTGCTACAGCGAACACGTAGGAATCTTTTTTTAGGTTTAGTATAGGCATTTCTTAAGTTGAAAGCATGGGCTGAGGATTTTTCAACCCACCAATGCAGTGTATCAGTTTAGCTTTGTGTATTTGTATTTATTTTATTGATAATACCTCCTGCTTTGAGGAGTTCAGCCACTGTAAAAGTGGCATGTTGTCCTGATTTCCAAGCACTGCTGATGAACTGGTCCTAAGAGCCCAGTTTCCAGCTCCATGCTGCGTTTAAGTTCTGTAGGAAATGCAGATGATTGGGGAAGTTGCTGTGAGTTACTGTAGTGCCTTTAATCGAGCTTTGGTTACTACAAGAATAGTAATTAACAGGTTGGTAGCATCTGTGAAAGCATTGCTCCATCCATGCCCCAAGAGAGAGCCAGCCATGTCCCTGGAGCCATTATGCCTGACATTTTTCCAGTGGAGTGCTGTGGGTGTGAGGGAGGGTGAGAACATAGAGAGCTCTTCCACCTGCCCAGGTTTTCTCATCAGCAGGAATACACCATTAGGGAGAAAGGTATTCCTGTAGTGCCCACTTCCAGAACACAAGGGCTCCCTTTGGTGCAGTTCAGGTAATGAAAGGTTTCTGCAGGTGTGTGCCTGTGGGCACCTGGTAGAGAAGGGTTTGTCATTGTCTTAGGTGACATATGCAGAGATGGTTCTCTTTAAGGCCTTTGAGAGTGGGAAATTAAACACATCCCATTGTTGTACTTCCCACCAAAAAAAGCCATTAAGGAGCCAGCAGCCTCAGAAGGGCAGGGATGCAATTCATTCCTTTTGAAGCCGTATTTTCTCTTAAAACAAAGGCTCTAGTGTCAGAAATTTTTTGCTAAATGAGTGACAGTGTTTTATGTATATCATATTGGATCATGCCTATGCCTAGATAAATCAAGTCCACTGATCCTGGCAGGAAAGCAGCATCTGCATTTGTGTGCATCTCCCAGTATGGGGACAACAGCTGCCATGCTCCCATCCCAGCAGAGGTCTGCTGAGATAATTCACCCAGGAGCACTTAATACCAGTGCATTTGCCTCAGTATGGGTATGAAAGCTAAGATGTAACACTTGGCTTCTGGCATGGGAAATGTAAAACATTCTGCATCCACAAAATTTGGTTTTATTCTGATGTAATGGAGCACTGTAATGCTACTTTTTTCAAAAAGTATGTGAGTGCTTACTGTGGGTAAACCAGAGCAGTACTGTGACAAACCTCACATGGGAACTGTGTTTGTACTTATAACAAGGGAGGTGTAACCAATTTTATAACATTTTGGGTTGCTATAAAGTACTTACTCTCCAGTAACTGCTTTATAGCGACCCAAAATGTTATAAAATACCCTCCAGTAACTGCTTACTTGTTTTTTCTCCTTACTTGTTTTAAGGCTTCTCTTTCAGATAAGGTAGGTCTCTGTGTTTTGGAGCAAGCTGGGAAAAACTGTGCAAACTTTAAAGAGAAATTTGAGAAGGTGGGATGGGTGACAGAGAGATTGTCTCAGGCTCTGGTGTTAGAGAATGCTTTAAGCCACTGTGAGCTGGCACAGCTTCAGAAAGAAGTTATCTTGCTTTGGTCTTGCTTGCTCAGTCCTCCCTCGGTCCATCCCCTGCCCAGGTGTTTATGCAGTTACATGTGAACTCGGGAGTTAATCCAGCTGAAAACGGGGTGTGGGGGGGGGAAGTTTATTTCAGACAGTTCCTTTGGCTGGTTTGCCACGTTGCTGCACAAATAGCAGCTGTGGGGAGGGGGTGGTAATGAACTGAAATTGAGCTAGTTATGGCAGGTTTTGTTTTTCTGGGGTTTTTTCTGTTTTTTCTTTTTTTCATATTTTTATGTATTTCCAGACTCTTCCAAGCGGAGTGTCAGCCTTATGACTGTACTGGTTTTCCTTTGCCCCCTCTGAGCAGGCAGTGATTTTTCCTCTGCTGCTTCTCTCAGCCAGCTGCTTCACGTTCCCAAATGTGTGCATTGCTGCTGTGCTGAATACTTGAGAGCCATCTCAGAATAATTCTTCTATATCTGCACCTCTGACTTCTTTGGAACTTTCCTTTCACTGTTGGTACAAGAGTCATAACCTTTATAGACTTTGTATGCACAGAAAAGAGAGAGAACTGAACTCCTTTACATTTACTTAAATCTTTACTATCAATGTCCTCCTTCCCAGCTTCTTTTCATAAGCCCACTTTATTACCAAATTGTCCTTCTGTGCAGATTTTTAGACTTTGCAGTTTCATACCTGCTTGTGTTTTCTGCAGTGATTTTACAATTTTTCAGGCTTCTTTTTCCCCTTGCAGCTTGAGCTTTGCTCCTTTCCTGCTGCCTCTCGCTCATTCTCATCTGCCAGCCCTGCTCTTCTTTTAAGTTCTTCCTTAAGCCTTGCTTCTCCTAGCAACCTCTCTTGTTTTCCCTCACCAGTGCTTGTTCAATTTACTGTTCAGGGGACGGGGTCTCTCTTTTTTGTTTGGAGACTTTTTGTTGTTTAAATATAGCCAACTGTTATTTATACATGGCCACATCATTCAAGTTGAAGATTAACCTCATGTCTCTCAGAACTTTTAAATTAATATTTACATTTTCATTCTATGCCTAAATTTTCTTTTCCCTAAGCAAATATACTAACTAGATTATCTTTCAGGGGCTTAGTATGGATATTCTTTGCATATTTTATCCCTTTGATACCCTGTATAGTTGCGAGTTGACTGTACAAGCATTCTGAGACGAGAAATGGTATTTTAAGGTTTTTTTTCTGTTGTGTTGTGCTGTGTTATAAATTTACATGTGACTGTTACAAATTTACATGTGACTATGTAAATACTTTGCACTACCCCACAAAGCAGGTTTTTTACTTGAAGTCAGTAACAGTGGGAACACAGCTTAGCCCCAGTCCTTTGAAGACCATGTTCTCCAAGGGCAGCATTTTTAGAAGTGCTGAATGCTTGCTGCATATTCAGCCAGCCTGGGTGCTTTGGAAGATGTTCTTCTAAATGGCAATGACTCTGAAGACAATTATTGAGAAAAGCTGCAGCATTAATTTAGGAAAGACTGAATTGCATGTGCATTAGAGTCTGAAGGTTGATGTGACTTGCAGGCCTTGGGTCCCTCCCATGTGCAGCAGCGCAGATTTGTGTGCAGCTGCTGGAGATGCAGGAGGGGAGAACTGGTGTCAAAGGCTAATTCAGGTCTTAGGTGAGCCTGAAAGCCACACTTGTAACCCTTTCAGTTAATGCCATGGGATCAGGCAGGCTGAATGCAGCCCCAAATGCCTGTCTGCTCTTTGATCTGCCTGCTGCTTACACGATGCTGAATTACTGCTGCTAATTTTGCCTTAGCTCTGAAGGTTGTGAGGCTGCATGCGCTGAAAGAACTGCTGGAAAAACATCCTGATAGACCTGGGGAAGGAGTGGGGCACTGCTTTTTGTTTTCAAATTGGGGATTTTAGAGTACAGAATTTAGAGCAATACACTTTTATGAAACACAGTCATACAGCTGTGTGCAAAGAAGAAAGAACCCCTCAGACCAAAATGCAGTTCTTTTTTTATCATGCATTAATCTACACATAAATAAAGATTGCTTTTTATAAAAATGGCATTTGTGCTTAGCAGTTTCATTTGTTATGTGCTGCTTTTATTTGTGTACTCGAGTGCAGCCTGTGCTACGTGGACTTCTTTGCACAGGCAAAATTGGAGACTGAAGAAATTTTGGAAACTGGCTCTGTGGGGATTCAGCCTCGAGGCAAAGCTTTCATTAAAGTTGTCAAAAACGAGCTTTCTACAAAAGAATTGGGTTTGGTTATTATTTTCTAATTGTTTTAGTTCGGTGTCTTTGGAAAGAGAAATGTTTACTTTAAACAATTAGCGTTGTCAGTCAGCCTCAATTAATGGCTAATTAAAATGGTGAAAGTTTGTAAAGCACCAGAGGTCTAACCATGATAAGTCATAATCAGAAATCATATGGTGTATGAAATTATGGAAGGGGAAGGTTGTGAGCTGGGTGTAGAACTGAAAGGCTGAAAACTGGGTTCTGGGCCAGCCAAATGCTGTCATTAGTTTTTCACCCTGGTATCACCCCACTTCTGTGTCCGCCCTCCCTTTTGTCTTATCTCCATGTGTTTGTTAAAGAAAGTGCTTCTGGGAAGTTCCCATTTGTTATATAGTTTATCCAGAACCCTGACACTGACGTTGCAATTATTTCTTTTCATTTAGAACTTGAGAAAATTTTGTTTTAGTATTCAGATTTTTTTTTTGCTTTTCAGACACATTTCCTATTAAGCTTTGCTTTTTTATTTGCAGCCAGCTGAATTGCTGCTGTTGAGTACTGAAAGTGAGATTATGTTTAAATATTTTATATATTTAATGGATCAGGTTTTAGTTTTTGTGGAAGCATTTTAGCTTTAGCTGAATAAAGGTGACACTTCATTGTGGATGTCAAATTTCTGCTGAGTGGCTTGCAGTCACAGTTCCTTGGCACTAGTCCTCCTTCCATGGTATGGCTGCTTTTGTAGTAAGCTTGTAAAAATAAGTAAAAAATGTTCCAAGGGTAACTTACAAAAACTAACTAACTAACTAAAATTAATACTAGACCCTTTGTCTTCTCCGTGCTTTTTAATACGGGCCTGTGTCTCCCAGATATGACATCCTACACAGTGGAAGAATTTTGAAAGAGGAGCATGAAATAATCTGAAGGTTTCCTGATTACTGTACCTTGTCAAACACTAAAGATTTTAATTTTTCAAAGATTTTTTTAGGAGGGGTAGCAACTTTATTTATATGATAGTTGTTTATTTTAACAGCATCTTGCACAATTTATTCCTGCAAATGGTGGATTTGCCTCCTGCTAGATATTGTTATTGAAAATCAGGGGAATTTTGCTACACAAGTACTTTAGGATTGCTGGAATATGTAAAATGTAGGACTCTCTGAAGTGCAAATGCATGCTTGTTTTGGTATTTTGGGTTTTAGTTTTCCGGTACTATTCATTTCTTCATGAACTTTTGTTTCCTCTGGTGCTGAGAATGAGATCATTATTGCTGTGAATCATGGAGCTCTCATATTATCCACAGATTTTTGGGTTATAAAGGCAGAAAAGGAACATTTTGGCCGCTCGATCTGACCTTTTGCATCATGTTGGTCAAAGGATTCCCTAGGATTTAATTTTCTGAAGTAGTGCCTCTAGACTTACCTCATCTTGATTTAGACATTTAGACATTACTAGTGATGGACAGTCAGTTGCATACTTTGGTGAAACTTGCTTAAAGAATGAGTAGCAAAGGAAAAGCAATTAAAACTGTTAATGCTTTTTATTTCCCATTTCTTTTTTTTTTTTTTAGATTTGGGAACATTTATAACCTAAGTCCCTTTGTGCCCTGTTATTTGCATGTGTATATCTACAGCACCAGTAGCTTTCCATCCCTTTAAGAGCTATTCCATGTGGGTAGCAGTCTCCATATGTAAAATGATCATTGTTTTCTTCCAGCCTCAAAGAAAACATTTATCTTAGGAATGTTTAATTTTTGAATACATATTAAGTATTATCTGCTCTTTTCAGCTGTTGTTGTATGTTCTCCTGAACTGTTCCAGCTCTGAAAAGGAGTTTGAAAACAACAGCCTGTTTTTACAACCACTTCCTGCTGATAATCGTGCCCACAATATTCATAGTAAGGGCCAACCCAGAGCTACTGCGTGACTCAAGTTTCCCCTTTTGCTTTGCTGTAGTAGCTACACATCTAATCAGGGAGAGAGATTGCTGGAGGCTACCTTAGATGAAATCCAGAAGTGCCACATTTTTACTGTGACCTTTGCTTACAATTTTGGTGGACACTTGAACTAACTTCTCTAAGGAGCAGGGGAACTGTATGTTAAAGCATCTATAGTGTAGCTCTGAACTGATTCAGAGCTGCCTGAACCATGCTAGTGAATTTCCCAACTCCTTAGCTCTGATCTTGTGTTGCTATAAATACATCCCATGCTCTCTGTTTCTTCTTGGACAAAAAGGTGGGGTTGTTTTCCTGACAGTAGTAAAGCCTAAGCCCTTGTACTGTGTTAGTAATTTTCCACCGAAAGTGTGTTTAACAGTTTGAGGAGGTTGAGGAATACTCTGGTATACAGATTTCATGACTGTAACTGAAATGCCTGGGTTAGAAAAGTACCTCTCTGGCTCACCTAAGATCTGAATTAGCATTTGGCACTGATGTTCCTTCCAACTCCTTCGTCTCCAGTGACAGCAGCCAGGCTCTAGGACCACTCAGTTACTCACTTTGGTGCCTCAATGACCTGTAAGGTGCTTTTCGTTTGGTGTTTAATGCTTTCCCCCCCCCCCCCCCAAAATTGTGGTGAGATCTATCAGATATGAGTGATAATTTTACTTTGTCTCAGTGGGGACAGTATCTCAGGGTGGGCATAGAATAATCAGGCACTTCAAGTCAGTAATGAGCTGGGAACATCTTCAGACTTAGAATATTTCTTGAGCACAAAATTGGCATAGCGATTTCTTCCTAGATCTGTTTGATGAGCTGACAATTATTATGGTTCCTTGGCAATTGCATTGCTAAAGTCTTTCCATTTTCTCCTTTCTCACTACTTTTATAAAAAATGTGCACTGAATTCAGTATTGCTCTGTGTATATTTCTAAGCTGTGTATTTTACAGATGGTTTTTGTTAGCAGTTTCCTTACTGTGTTAAAATTTCAGATTACTGTAATATCTTGCATAATACTACCTATAATGGATTTTTGATTTTTTTCAGAGCCATACTGAATTTTCAGCTAATTAACTACCCAGCTATGCTGTGGTTTTTAATGTGGAAATTAATTTCCACCAAATAATATTAACATAATGTATTAAATTTTGTAACAAAGTTGGAGTACATTCGTACAATTTCAAATGCAAACTAAGGGTAGAAATGCTTAAGGACAGAAGTTCTTAGCAAGGAAAATGTTTATGTATAAACTAATTAGGTTATCTGAATTACTTTCCTTCCACAGCTGATAATGTTTAGGAGAAATGTGTACTGTATTTCTCTGGCTTACTTGGAGAACATTCACTAAAACTATGTTACCACAGGATGCACCAAACTACATTTTATTTAATGCTGGATTTCTTAACACATTGCTGCATACAAAAACTCACATAGAGCCCTGCATACATGTTTTCTTTGCCTGCCTCACTCTCTCACTCTCTCCCCTTCTCTCACACTTTACCTTGACACTCCTTTCAAAAATAAAGCCTTTTACAACATGTAAGCCACACCTGAGTAGCTGATAGGAGATCCGGCATGTGTTCATTAACAGCAGCAAAAGGCTACCTTTGCACTTTGGGCTTCATGGTGCTTTTTTTATTCTCTATTTTGGATACTGTTTAGACAATGCATTCATAAGTGTGCTTGCTTTCAGTTAAATCTAATGGAAATTTGTAGTGTTTTGGCTTGTTTTTAACTATTATGTTTCCCAAGTGTGCCCATAATGAGTAGATGGTGACCTAATATTTTGCAGCACCACAGGATATCACGAAGGGAGTGAAAACTGAAAGCTGATTTTGCTTGGCTGGAGAAGGGAGTAGGCAAAGCAGCTTTCCCTTCCCAGATCTTTGACAGGTCCTCATAGAAGAGAACAAAAGAAACTTATTTCAGTTTTCTTAGTTTGCTCTTCCATCAGTGTTTCTGGGCTCCTAAGATGGCATAGGAGACTGATAATGCTTTATATTCTTAAGTGTATTCTATCTTGATGCTATTAATGTTTTTAGTTATCATAGAATAATAGAATGCCCTGAGTTGGAAGGGACCTTGAAGATCATCTCGTCCCACCTCCTGCCATGGGCAGGGACACCTTCCACCAGACCAGGCTGCTCCAAGCCCCATCCAGCCTGGCCTTGAACACTGCCAGAGATGTGGCAGCCACAGCTTCTGTGGGCAACCTGTGCCAGGGCCTCACCACTCTCACAGTAACAAATTTCTTCCCAATATCCAATCTAACCCTACTCTCAGTTTGAAGCCATTCCCCCTTATCCTGTCACTACGAGCTCTTCTCCATACAAGCTCTTCTCCATCTTTCTTGTAGGCTCCCTTCAGGTGCTGGAAGGCAACAATTAGGTCATCCCAAAGCCTTCTATTTTCCAGGCTGAACAATCCCAATTCTCTCAGCCTTTCCTCATACCAGAGGTGCTCCATCCCTCTGATCATTTTGCTGGGCCTCTCTGGACACTCTCCAACAGGTCCATGTCCTTCCCGTGCTGGGATCCCAGAGCTGGATGCAGCATTGCAGGTGGGGTCTGAGCAGAGCAGAGAACCCCCTTACCACTGGGTCTTTCTTAGGCTGCAGGATATGGTGAGTATTGTAGGTCACACGAGGTGTTGGCTTGTTCTTTGAGACCATCGCTTCACAGAGACAACTTGAGCAGTAAATTCAGCAGGTGCTGGCAGGGTTTTTTGGGCAGCTGAACAATTAACTGGGTGTTGGCTGTTAGCATAAGTGGTGAATGGACCTAACCCATGTTTAGTTTCTTTGACAGTTAACCTGGGTTTATTTCTTCCCTTTATTTGGCTTGCTAATGAAATGAAATTAAGAAATACTGTCACATTCAACAAGCATGTATATTCCTTGACTTCTTTCACAGACATGTTACTTGACCTCAGCGACCTTCTTCAGGTATTGTACCCTTTTTAAATTTGACTTTTTTTCTCAATTGTTTAAGATGTTTTAATTTTTCTCTAAAAAATCTGAGTGGAAAACCACGGGGTTTGGAAATTTGAGTAATTTTTCAGTAAAATTAAATGTTCAAAATTTTTTTTGCTTTTAATGCTACAAACAATGTAGCAAGAGTTAGTTTGATCCTTTCATCAGGATTCAGAGTCACTGCAGTGGCACAGGGTCAGATGCTACATATTTTTAAAACAACAGTTGTTGAAGACAAAAATAACCTTTTTAGTAGGTACTGCTGTGTAAATGTATTTGTGCACTTCAGAACTGTGTTTTATAAAATGTATTTTGAGAGGAATAGGAACTTGCTCTGTCTGTGGAAATAGAAAGCTCTGCTGACATATGTTGTCTTACCCTCATTCTCTCTGTTACAACTGTTTTACATACAATGCGAGTAGGTTACTTGCATCTATTTTTGTCCTCCCAGCTGTCTTAGTAAATGGCATCCCTCTGAAGACTATTTATTGCTTGAAGCAGTCTGCTGGAATTGCAATAATCAAATGAATCTTTAATTCTGAAATTTAGTTACTTTTTTCTCTTTGCTAAACTCTGATCGAATTACTTTGATTGCTCACAACCAAACAGTGCATGAGTAGAATGGAAGGTTTGTTTCCTTCTAAACACAGGTAATTTTTCATGGTGATGGTTTTGAAATAGAGTGATCACAGTAATATGAAGAATAGTCACAATGTGAACTAGAAGAATAGGTATTATAAGAGGAAAAGGAAAAGATGTATTGTCAGCAGAAACAGACAAGAAAGATTGAATGATTTGTCTTTTCCCCTCTGTGCATTCCAGCCAGAAAAGATGCTGAGATGGGGCTTATGAGGACCAAAAGGTTAAAGAGAAGTAACTGAGAAGATGGGAGAGACAGAAATACATTAGTAGTAGGGAAATAATCAACCTCTGAAAGAGAAAAATCCAGGATTTCAGTATCTTGATCTGCATTTAACTGTCTTCTGATGAGCTCTACTTTATGACTTCTCTAAGATGAATCTGAGCAAATAGGAATGTTACACATTACTGTTAACTGTAGCTATCCAGAAAGTCCTGTTTAAAAATACATAAATGAGTTTTTCAGGTTCTAGCTTGATGTTTTTTTCCTCCCACCCCAAGTCTGTTAAAAAAAGATCAAACAAACCCCCACAAACAAAACCACAAACCAAACAGAAAACCACAACTACAAACCAAGAAAAAAAAACCAAAACCAAACAAACCAAACCACCTTGGTAGCAAAACATTTGTGGCCCAGGCAGAAAATTTCAATACATTGTGCTTTAGATCAGTCTTTGCCCACAACACCTGGACCTAAGAAATAATTAGTTTATTAAAAATAGTTCATTAGATGGTACTATTTTACCTTGAAGTCCCTCTTTTTTTCAAGAACTGCTCTCCCATCCTGAAGTTGGGATATAAATGTCCTTAAGGAAGAAGAAGAGTTGAGAGCAGTAGTAGTAGTGGCAGTGGTATTGTCTTTCCAAAGTATTTAATTTGTTCATACTCATCTGTACAAAATTTGTCACAGTGGTCCAGGTAACTGTTTTTCTTGGTGAAATGAGAAAGGTATTGAGTTTATATCACAAAAAAATCACATCTGAAGACTAAAAACTGAGCTGCTGCTAACCTGCACCAACTCTTGCTTAGAAACTAATAGTGAATGTTGAGATTTTCCTTCAGAATGTTCTTGATGCAGCTCAGTTGCAGTGGGAGGTGAGTGACCTGCAGTGCTCTTTGTCATCCAACTGCAGGAATTCTGTAAGAAAGTCACCACATGAAATGTCCTTACAGATTGTCTTCATGGACGCTACTGGCTGAATTACTGAACACCCTGAAATAAGTTTCAGTGCATTTGAAGGCAAAAAAATTATAGAAGCATTAAGGGTGGAAAAGACCTCCAAGATCACCAAGTCCAGCCATCAGCCACCACCATGTTCACCACTAAACCATGTCCTGAACCTGCTGTTACCTGCAACTCAGTATTTGTTTAATGACCTATCTTATATTCTTTCTTTCTTGCTGATCTGTTTAGCCTTTTCTTTTTTTTTTTTTTTAAAAAGAGGGTAGAGAAAATCCTAAGCATGACGTCCTAGGCTCTGGTTTGTACTTGTACAGCCTCCCTTCTTGTCTTCCTTCAGTTGCTTGTGGGACTTAAAAATAAATTAAAAAAAAAAAAAGCTGTCCCCTACTGTGTAATATGCTTTTAGGATAGTGCTGCTAAAACTTAGCAATAGAGTAGACTAATTTTCACTGTTAATGGCAGTCTGTTTAAAAAGTCATATCAGTTTTCCTCTTATGCTGATGACTGAGATGTGGGAGTTTGTCTTGTTCCACTGGAGATCTGCTGCATTTTCATAATAATTTTTGGAGCTTCAAAATTGCTGCCATCTTGGGAAAAGACAAAATGTCTTTTTTTTTTTTTTTTTTTTTTTTTTGGGTCTTTTTTTTTTAAATTGGAAAGGCAATTTCTTTGCTGTTTAATCTTCACGTGAAGTACATCTTATGTCTTGGAAATCTCCTGTTGAAAGTGTTGTCAGATTCAGAATGCCTCTGATACATTTGGACTTCAAAGCATGATCTGAATCAAACTGAAAATGTCCAGAGCACTGGTACAAATCAGGCGCCTTCCTTGTGCCGAGCAGTTGTGCTGCTTGTTGATTGAGTTGGAAGGACGACCAGTCATCAGTCTCTGACAGGGAAAGTACTTGCTTATATTTTCAGATCCTGCATTTTACTTGCAAATATAGTCCTTAGAGAGGTCTGCAATCAGGCCTTTTGTTTGCTTTTTTGTTAGTCCAATCTAAGCGACAGGCCTGACTTGTTTAGGAGAGCTGCAAAGCCTGTCTAGCCTTGGCCAAGTTTTGAACAGTTTAGGTTTTCTCCCATCTTTCCTAGCATCCCATTCCTTGCACCTGGAGAACTATTTGGCTGAAGTTTCATCTTGGTGTGGTGAAAGGCTGCCTTTCACATCCTCAGAAATGACTGGGGTTTTTTTTAATCTCTTGTCATCTCCAGTGTCGTGGTTTCTGCAATGGGGTCGTAAAAGACTTTGGGAAGAGGGGTTGGCAGTGCTTTGATCCCCAGTTTCAGCCTTGTAGAATATAATTTTTAGTGTGCCTTGTGGTGGGTCCTGCTGTTAAACAAGGCTGATGTTCACTGAAGAGATCTTAGACATCTGAAGAGCCAGGCTCTTTATAGAAGTGTGCAGCAGGAAAATTACCAGCAATGGACATAATGAATGAAAATGGGATGTCTCTACTTGATATCAAGAAAAGGTGTTTCACTCTGAGGGCAGCCAAGTGTGGAAACAGGTTGCTCAGAGCAGTTTTGCAGTTTTTATCCATCAGGGCTCTCAAGATCCAGAGCAACCTGGTCTGTTCTTCTGGCTGACTCTGCTTGGAGCAGGAGGTTGGGCTGGAGACCTGCTGAGATCCATTCCAACCTGAACTATACTGTGGTTCTAGGTAAGGGAAGAGGATGCACAAGACGTGAAAATCAGTAACTAGTATTTGCTTGGTCTAGTCCTCCTTTGGTCTCTTCTCTGCTTCAAAACACAACTCTCACCCCTATGTCTTCATCTTCAGTTTGTCTAGTCGAGTAACAGTACTTTCTTGTCTAGACGTATTTTTATTGTGAGTTATTTTTGGACACTTGTTTTCATTTATGTAATCTAAAGGCAGCATTGGGCTCCCTGATTCCTCTGTGAGTGTAGCAAATGATTACTCTCTGACTTTCTTGCATAGATGGTTTGATGATGGCTTATTGTACTGCTGTGTGTTAGCAGAAGGAGAGTCTCCCTTTGGAGTCCCCAGACTGATGGCAGTGCTTTAAAGCACAGTATCAGAGGAAGCTGCTTAATTTTGATTTGTGTCTCTTTTGAACGACAGCCTGACAAGCCGAGTTTGGTACTTGTTTGTATTTTTGTGTGTTACCTTTGACTGCTCTAATTGCAGTATGGATCCAAAAAACAGGAAGTTTCAATTTATTGCATGAAGAAAGGTAAAACAGAGTATTCCTTTAAAGACTGTACTGGTTTGCTTCAGTTTTTAATACCCTTTGTTCATTTAAAGTTATTAACATGTTGACTGTATTTGCCTTTATTGCCCCTATGCAAATTGCTGTTGATTGAGTTAATTTAAACAACCTGGTTGGGACCTTCAGGCATTACTACACTAGAAATGTTAATAATGAATCAAATAACCACAGGTGCCTCTTTCCCCAGCAACAGCCACTCTCCTTAAAAACTCATTTGCTTTTCATGCTTGCTTAATTATTTAGGCAAGCAGCCATGGATGTTTCACAGTGTGAATTCTCATCGTGTTCCAACTGCCCGGTCTTTGTCTTTCTAGAGGAATATCTTAACCACTGTCACCATTTGTAGTACTTTGCCAGAATGCCACACTATGGTCTTGAAAAGCCTTGTTGGAAATTGCTTGTAGAAGGGTTATTGATTTATAACTGTATGGAACTTAGGGTCAACAAAACCCTTCCATTCAGTGGTGGCAGCTTTATTTTTTGCTACTGTTCAGAAGTTAACGTGACCTGGTAACCTGGTAACTGTATGAATGGGAGATTCCCTGTTTCCCAAAGAGAGTTTAAAATTCTGGAAGGTGTTAGTCTGATGAATTCCTGTGTTATTGGAAATGAGGTGTTTGTTGTTATTTCTGAAAGTGGAAGTATATTGGTATTTGTGAACAGATCAGGCATGATGTGAAAGCAAGAGGAAATTATGAAAGGATGAGAGTCTCTCTGGAAGTGTCCCTTTGAAATCAGTGTCTGATGACTGACAGATGTGAAATGAAAAGACTGTCTCCAACAAATACTGTGGAGGGCAAAGAGCAAAACAAGTAGAAGGATCTTGTGAAGATGTAACTGAATAACTGGAAGCCATTCCTTCACTAAATGCCCCTTTTAATTAACATAATGTGTTTGATAATGAGAACAGAAATTAACTATTGGTAAAGGACAACATCTTAGAGAATCTTAAGGTCTCCTGTAAAAAGAGGCTTTTGCAGTGCCTTGGTGAGCACATCCTTTTTTGTCTGAAAAATATCTTCCTGCTAAAGAACCTACTTGTTTTTTTGTTTTGCTTTTTTTTTTAAATAAAAAATCTGTGATGGGTCCACATGCTTGTAAAATTACTCTGTTAAATACGAGTTGAATGTAAGAGAATGTGGTAAAAATTATCAGGATTTGCAGATATTTTAAAATCTCCTCTCTAACAGAGGTTGACATCCTTCTTTTGTCTTAGGTGTTGATGCTTAAACCTAGTGATTGCATCAAGTTTAGAAAATTTTAATATCTGGTGAAAATCTGCAAAAAAAGAGCACACATCTTATGAAAGTGTATAAAACAATTGTCTCACTTCAACAGTTTTCATTGGGGAGAGTTTGGAGAAATACCGTTTTTCAGAATGATCCTTTTAAATTAAGGGGAAAAGAAGCTGAAGTTGATGTGGTAAGCGTCAAAGCTGCAGCAATTCAAGTTTAAGCCAGAGACATCCTTTTAGAAGGGCATTTTTGTTTATTCACCATTCTAAGAACTCATATAACATTAGGTTTTATAAATGCAAATGTCATATGATTCTAAATTTGGAGCGTTAAGCTTTTGATGGATTGGAGTATATGAATTTTTATAAGAAGTTCTTAATGAAGAAAGAACTAGAAATTAAAGTAGGCCTCTAAATTAATTCTCTTAATTTTCTAAGCTTAATGGAGTGCAGAAAAACCAAATGATGAGAGTAAAGAAAGACCCTCTCTAAATGCCTGTTTTATATCTCATCTATCATGGGATTTGTGTGTGTGTAGTAGGTGAAATCAGTGATAGCAGAATAAAATTTTAGTGAAAGGGCCACCTTTCACTAAACCCAGAAGATCTTAAATATCATGTTTCAGGAGTTCAATGGCATTACAGATTTCTGGGTGAACTTTATGCCATCTTTAATTTTTCATTTATGAGAAGTGCCCCAGAACCTGTGAATATCTGTTAACTTTTAAAGTTGAGAAGCATATTGTTTGAGAGGGCCTGAAGTCTTTTTTCCTACTGATTTGCCAGGAAAACTGGAAGCAATCATCTATTCCTGATTCTTTTTGTGACCCTGGCATTAAAAATGTGTGAGCTTCATGAGGAAAATAATACAGAACATGGAATGTACTGTATATTTTGCTTTCTTTCTAAATTGGTAGCAACCAGAAACTACAAAAAAATGTACTTGTGAGCAAAAGAAAGAAATTCCCTCATTTGCCATTTTTATTTTAATTTATTATTTTGTGCAAATACACTGCCTGCACCTTGAAATCAGTCATAAAACACTGATGATGTGAGTGAAGTGGAAAAGCAGGTTAGATTTAAGTGCATTACTTCTCAAATAAACCATGGATCAGGAGACTTTTAGTTATGCCAAGGAAAGAAGGATAGTCATTGAGCACATTAGTATTAATTTGTCTTTGCTTTAGATTTAATTTGGCAATCACTTTGATTGTTAGAACTTCACTAGAAAAAAATACCTGCTTCTTTATGCCTCTTCATATTTATTTGCTCTTTATTATTGCATTTATGGAAAGTTTGCTTGGGAGGAGTTTCTTAGAGAGTGACGTGGTTTGATGGTGACAAACATCTAGCATTTGGATGTCGTGACAAGGAAAAAGGCTAGAAGGAAAAATACTTATTTGGATTAGAGTTTTATGGTTTTTTTCCTAGACTAAAATGAAGGAACTAGATGAGTTTGTGAAGCCTCTAATGGAAACGTCATATGTACTTGGCTCCACTGAAGTAACTTTATTGATTTGTGCAGTGAAATCGTCCTTGCAGAACAAGATCTAAGTGATGAGGTTTAAGATTTATAGTAACTTGGTCAGCCAGCTTAGAAGGCTGAAATTACAGCCAAACCCTCATTCTTTATGTTAATATTTTTTAGACAAGAGGTCAAAACAACCCCTTTTGAGCTTGCAGAAAATCTAAAGCCAACTGAAACACTGCAGACACTTTGCTTTAGTGGTATCTGTTCTGTCTCTGTGGCTCATGGAAAGTCACATGTTCTCAGACTCCAGTATGAATTGCCAGATTCAGTAGGTGCTTGTTTTTTCTGTATAAAATTTGGTGACTTACTTCCTAGAAAATATACTTCTCTTTCAGGGGGTATGTTTTGCTCTTTTCCTTCCCTGAGAATAGTGCTTCTATGTTGTCTGCTATTTCAGGAAAAAAAAGGGCAGTAAAATTTAAGGCTGTATTTTTGCATCTTCTATGCCACTCCAACCATTGGTCAGACACAGTGTGGAAGAGACTCACTTTTCACTAAATATGGAATGAATTACCATCATATCACGTATAATTGATTGCACAGTCACTTTCAGGATATGTGATCTTTCTGAGGATTTCTTTGAAGTTCTAATTTCTGATTTTTTTTCTATATTTGAGAAAAATACACATTAAGAACATCTTCACACAAACATTTTGAAGGGCTAGGTGAAAATATGTCGGTTGTTTTGGGGTTTGGTTGTTGTTGCTGAGATACATATATTTTTGCTAGCTTAGTAGAAGCATCTATACACTTGGGAGGAAAGCCTACTTTTAAACTAATGTTGGCAAAGCTCTCTGATGAAATGGAAAGAGCAATAGTTTTTTAATTCCATAGGCTCGTACCATAATCATCAACTCAGTTGTGTAATTCACTGCTTAGTAAACAACTTCACTATCCAGGCATACGAAAGAGAGGGGCAGTTTTGTTCCATAAAAGCAGTAGAATATATACCATTGTTAAAAACCAAACAAAATAAAAACCTACCTGCTTGGAGTGTAGGAGGATGGAGTTTTTTATACTAACCTTGACCTTTACATATGCCTTGGGGGAAGCAAGGTGTTCATGGAGCTCCGTGGGAATGTTTGAGACTGATTGGGAACTGGAGAATATCCTGCCTTTCTTGCTGACCACAAAAACACATCTTAAGATAGAGAAAGAAAACTTCCTCAGACTTGTAAAATACAAATACAGTTGTCTGGGCTATAAATTGCAAATCAGAGTATGAAGAGTAACTCCTCTCCTCAATTTACATCCTCCTGGGTGCAGCAGTAAAGGAGGGGAGGGGAGCAGAGCTCTGTCCCTGGTGCCTGAGCAGGTTTGGTGTGGTTTAGGGTTTTCCTGAATTTTTTTTTTTTTCTTAATGTTTTTAATGTGATCTGAGCCAATGTCCAAACAGCAAGAAATGACAAATAACCCTTGGGGCATGTAGCACCACTCCTTGATTTGGTGAAAAGTTTGGTGTGTGCTTGTGCAATACTTAATTATGCCATTACAGATGATCATGCAGAACTGAAATTTGCACTGACTTGTATTTGCTCAGGTTTTGTAATGGTACAAGATAAATGACACTCTATATATATACTGATATTACATTGAAGTCTACTTAATGCCTTATGATGTAATGTGACAACTGAAAAACTGTACTACAGAGCAGCACTGAGCCCATAAAGAGCATGATGAACGACTTTTTATAAGTTTTTCAATATGAACTTATGCTTTGATTTACAATGCTAATTTGTGCAGATTTTGACAAGCACTGAGTATTATCCTGTACATATGAATATTGCTTGTATAACTTGAATTTTTTGAGCAGGTTAAGATTTCAAAAGTTGGGGTTTTCTCCTTCCCATATAAATGTTCTATTAAAAGCATTTGTGGTTTAAGATTTACATAATGCTTTTTTTGTCTTTTAATAGGTGAATGTCTATGTGCTGGGAAAAACTTTCCTTCTGTTGGCCAGAGAACTCTGCATAAATGCTCCAGCCATAGGTATTTTTTTAATGATTTGGCTTTTCCATGGTTACTTGACAAAAATATGTATGTATATGTGTATATATACATAGTATTGTATGTTAATACCCAAGTAGTAACTTTAAAGTGAAGCTGGAATCAATCCAGGCAGAGCATTGCTGACTCTAAGAGCCTGTTCTCCTTTATTTAAGAGCTTTTTTGGAACTAGATGCTGTTTTCTTTTGCAAATAGTTTTGTTGCTTTTTCCAAGAGTAATTTAGGCTATAGTAAGACAATGGACTGACGTGTAACAATTTGTGTGTGTCAGCAAGCTCCTACAGGCCTGTCATGCTTCAGTTCCACAGATGCAACATTTGATAAGTATTTGCCAAATTTCCTATCTGTCCATCACCTGTAGCTGAGATATTCAGTGCTTGAAATACAAATGGCTTGATGGAAAATGAGGAGCAACTTTTTCCAAACGTGAATAACTTTTAATAAGTCAATACTGAAATCATAACTGTGATAAGAAGGTGGGTTTTAACCTGTCAAAAGGGTATAAAAGCCATTCTCTAGGTTGTGGGTTTAAGCCAAGGGAATTTGTGCCAATTCCAGATAAAAGAGTGCATTTATAGTGAGGTCTTGTGACTGTTATCCACCTCTGTGCAGGAATTATCTGCCTTGCATCTTTACCCACTCTCACTCCCACTCTCCTTAATCTGTACCGAGAGAATCAGATGGCTGTGTTGAAGAACAACAGCGCAGGCACACCCCTTCAGCTGTACTGGGCTGGCACAGGATTGCTGCCTTTGCAGCAAGGGGAGCAGCAGCTCAGCCAGGGAGCGTGGCCACAGCAGCGCCCGGGGCGTGCGGCACCGCGCAGCCATCGGCCACTGTGGCCACCTGGCTTCGGCAGCACAGCTCCAGCTCTGGTAGACAGGTCTTGTTTTCACTAACTCACTTCCCTTCTTGTTTTTCATTACATTCTTTGGGGTTTTTTAGAGAGAGAGAAAACAGGCAGGATTTGCATTGCAGCTTAGTTTCAAGGTGAAAATTAATGCAGCTTGGGAAAAGGCAAACATGTTAGGTGTAGAGGTACTTGTTATACACAGAAAAAATACTGGTTGAGATTGCTGTTTGAGTACTCTCTTCCAAGGTCATTGTAAGATTTATAAAATCTAGTAAATATTTCTAATTGGCTCAGCTGTAATGATCATCAGACCTTTAAGAAAAAACATGTACTTTTATCACTTTCTGAGAAAAGTACTACCATGAAATGACTGCTGATAGTGCCTGAGACTGTGTTTTCTAAAAAAGATAGAGCAGGAAGAAAGATATAACAGCTATTTTTTTTTTAAGGTGGCTTATTTCTAATTAGCAATCTTAAGTGAACCTAAAAACCATCTTGCAAGTATTTCTCTAATGTCTGCTGCTCTGTATAAGGATGGGATGTAAATTCAGATAGTACTTGCCAGTATTACAGCCCTGAGCTAAATTTGTGATGCAGCCTGTCACTGAATTAATTAACTTCATCTGTGTGTCTTGACTCTGGCCATTCAAGGGAGGGGTGCAGTTTGACAGGATCAAGTGGCAGTGTTGCTGTTTGGTGGGCAGGCTGGAGGTTAACAGATGCTGCAAGTGAAGGGGCATTCAGAGTTTTCAAATATAACCAGAGGATGATTTTGATCAGCTTTGATTGCATTGATGGTTTGTCTGTCTTCAGCTTGGGCAACACACAAAAAACCTGAGCTTCCACAAATGTCAGCCCCTTTTCTAAGGAAGGGAAAATAAAGGCTGCTGATGGATAGTTTCAGTTACCAAGAGAGGGAACCTTCGTATTTGCTGGGTGTGAATGCACACAAAGACCAGACTACAGTGTCATCACCCCTGTTAGCTGTACATGAATTAACATACACAAGCCATAAGGTCAGCAAAGATCAAATACACAGGATTTAGGGCAAGTAAAAATGTTTTATATTTCACAGATTCATAAACTGCTCTAGTTTAGAACATTCTGTTTGAGTCAGCTGCAGTCTGCAAGTTAGTTATCTATATACAAAATAAATGCACAGTACGTGCAAAATTTAACATTTTTTCTGCATGTTGCAGTCTTAATTATTAAGTCAAATAGCTTATGAATAAATAAAATAAGATTAAATTCAAGAGCATTCCTTCACTTATTTGTATAGCCTGATGTAGCAGATAGGTAAGTAGCATAACATTCCATACTGCTGCAGAGTTCGTAGTAAAACCAAAAAAATCCCTTAATGTGCATCATTGCAGCACTGGAATACAATCAAGGTGAAATGCATCATGCATAGAAAATGAGCTCAGGTATTTGTCCTCCTTGTACTCCGGTTCCATTAGTACTGTCCGAGGAGCACTGGAACTGGAACGTCACTTTCCCGCACTGCACTTCAGTCATTCCCTCTTGTCCAAAGTAACTGAGTTCATTACCATCAAGAATAGCACTTACATTGTAAAATGTGTCTTGCTCAACCTGCACAGGGTGTTCAAACCACACAGAGAAGGTGTTACTGGAGCCGTCGGAGGTAAACTTTGTCAGATTCTGAGCAAGGACAACACCTAAGCGCTTCAGTTCGATTTTGACACTGTATTCAGCTTTGCCACAGCTTGACCCATACAATCCCAGTCCTGCTATAAATATCCGTTTGTCTACAGCAAACTGAATACTGTCACATCGCCCCCGGTACCTCCACTGATTGCTGCGATATGCAGACGACTGAAACCGATGGCAGCGCTGAGGCACGAGTCCTTTTCTTTTTGTCAGGGGGAACTCTAATTTGGGTTTATTTGCAGCTGTGTACCATAGGAATATGTTGTGAGTCTCCTCAAGGGTGAGGATGTCGGACTGGGCAGCTCCGTTGGCAAACTCTTCCAAAGTCATGGTTGGAATCCGCACCAAGTACAAAGCTTTCCCTAATACATTCCTCTTGTTGCGCGGCGTAACCGGTAGCCCTTGCCTTTTGCATTCAGCCTCTGCCCAGTTGAGAACAGCTTCGAAAACTACCACTTCCTTGGTGTTGAGTGCTTCCCGGGTTACAATGATCTCTAGTGTTTGTTGATCTATCTCACAGAAGCCCTCTGACTTCAGTGCCATTTCTGCCTGAGCATCAATCACTTCCCAGCAGCGCTGCGTCAGTTCTGGCTCCTCGAAGAGCCTGCTCTGAGACAGCAGGACACAAGCATTCTTTGCTTCTAAGCTGGTCTCCAAAAAATTGACGCAAGCCTTTGCTAGGGCCGGCACGATGTACTTCTTGGCAGCATAGAGTGTAGCCAGAACTGTGTCAGCTTCCAGGTCTATTTCATCACTATACATGTATCTAGACAGGGGGAAAAAAAATTAGTTTCTCAGGGAAAAAAAAAAAAAAAGTAGGCCATGAAAATAATCTATAGTCGTCTTTGCTGGCAGTGAATCTGACATTCAGTATTTGTCAGCACATTAAGTAAACAGCAGTAAGTGCATATTGCACAATGCCAATTAGGAGATGTGTATTTTATAAGCTACTTTGACTCTGTCCATGTAATTAGCAGACTTGTAGTGGCCACTTACTTTAATAGGATTAGAAAGGCTGCAGGTTCCACATCTGGAATATGGATTTCAGATTTGACCTCTGCGAGATCGCCGTAAAACATAGCATAGAAGACAGAGCTACCAACTGCCAAAACATACTGGAAAATAAAAGAGAGAGAAGCCTCAGTAACATGGATCAGGAACAGCTGAGCATGCTGGCTTTCCTAAAAGCTACATTTAGCGAAAGTTACAAGCTGCAGTGGAAGCAGAACACTGCCTTACACTGTTCCCTTTAATTGCAGTGTATGAGAATTACTTCTGGGATTAAACAAGAGCTATAATTAGGAAAAAAAAAAGTGGAACCTAGTTGTAAGGCAGGGGGAGAAGGCGACCTGCACAGCAGCATTAAAAAGCTAAAAATTATCTGCACAAACCTTATGGGCAGGAACTTTCTTGGATGCCCCTGGCGGGCCCACGATGAAGTGAACGTCAGCCATGAGTTCGTTATTGAACATCAGCGCGTTCCTGCAAGCAGGGGAGGGGGGAGAAGCCCCGTTAGCCACGGGCTGCCCCTCGCCCGGCGCCCCAGCCTCCCGCCGGCGGCCCCCGGGGCTCTAGCCCATCCCTGCGCTCACGCCTAGCCGCGGCGCAGGTGCACAGGGCGGGCGCCTCTCTCTCTCCCGCCCGCCCGGGGAGGGTCCGGCGGGCCTGGCCCTTACCTCTCCCGCAGCGTGGGATGGAAGGATTGCCAGTTGGCGCTCTCCAAGTTGTTGTTGTTGAGGTTTTGGAGCTGGGGCGGCGGGGGCGGCTGGGCGCTCTGCTGGAGCTGCAGGGCGTTCTTCTTGCTGTTGGCAGCGGTGGCGGCGGCGGCGGCGTTGCTGTTTGCAATGTTAGTGTTGGTGCTGGCAGGGTAAAGTTCTGCAGCCATCTTCTTCTTCAGGGACAGGGGCACTATCTCATAGCATCCTGGCACCTTGCCGTTTGACCTCACACTCTTTTTGGACTTCTTTAAGGTCTCTGGAAGCAGAAGAAAAAAAGTCAAACACTTCATGATCCTGCCATTGAGGCAACCAGGGGGCAGTGGCATGAGCAAGAGAACTAACAGATCCCAAATGCGAGTCCCACTATGAGGATATTTTGTACGCTTCTAGATGCAGGGTGGCCTTTGGTTTTTAAGGAGTGTGTGCCCGCTCTTTGGTTACCGGCCCGACGCACCTTTCCGGAGGGAAAGGGGTGATGCTGTGTCGGATCAGTGCCAGCGCTCACCTTGGCTTGTGGGGGGGTCCCAGCCTCCACGGCACTGCCACGACTGCAGCGGGGAGCCCGAGCGGGGCCGGCAGGCAGTTCCTTCCCCGAGGAACGGGTAGAGAAAAATTAGTGGGAAAAAAAAAAACAACAAAAAAAAAAAAAAAAAAAAAAAAAAGAAAAAAGCCAAAATCCAGCAACAAAACCCCAGGAATCCGGCAGAGGCGGTGGGTCAAGAGCGAGAGTCAATCCACAAATCCTCCGAGTGCAGCAGCCCGGCGAGGGTGAAGCGCAGCCAGCCGCCTGATCCCCGCTGCCAGCGCTCCGCTCCGTCCTTCCCGGCCCGGCGGGGGCACATCCGCGGCGGCCGGGCCGAGCCGAGGCGGCGACTCCCTGCAGTCCCGCTCCCGGGCGGCCCCGCCGCCGCTCGCACCAACTTTGCTCCGGTCCCCGCAGCGGCCGCCACCGCTGCGCTGCTGCTCTTCTGCGCTTCTCCAGCCCGCGCCAGGGGCGCTGCTGCCCGCGGGGCGCCCCGGCTCCGCCGCGGCGGGCGGGATGCGGTGCTGCCCTGGGCGCTCCCTTGGCAGTGGGATGCAGCGCTGCGCGGCCGGGCTCGGCGCGGCTCTGCCGGGCCCTGCCTCCGCCTCCCGCACTAAGAGGCAGCGGCCGCGCCGCGCGTCACGGCCGCCCGCGCCAATGGCGAGCTCCGGGGCGCGGCGGGGGAAGGGCCGCCCCCCGCCCCGCCGCCCGCCCGTCATTCGCCCCCCCGCGCCTACGTGCGCAGCGCCGGGCGCCCGCCGGGAGCCAGCCCCGCGATCCCCCCCGCGATCATCCCCCCCGCGCCGCCCTGTTGTCCCGCTCCGGCTGCAGCGGGACAGGCGCGGAGGGACGCGGAGCAGCGCGGGCGGACCGCGGCGGGGCGGAGGGGGCGGCCCCGAGCGCGCAGCGCCGTTCCCGGGCGGCCCGGGCGGGGGCGCCGCCGCACCGCGCTACGCTGGGCGGGGGAGCCGCGGGGCCGCCGCCCGGGGCGCGGGGGGCACGGCCGCGGCGGGACTGCTCCGGCCGAGGGACCTGCGGGGTTCCTCCCTTTTCCCCGCAGCCGCCGTACCCCGCCTGAGCGCGCCCGGCCCGCCCGGCCCGCCCATCCTCCGGGATCTTTCGGCGAGGACTGACCCCCGCCACTGTGCTCGTTCCCTGCGGGCGACCTGCAGCGGGGATCGGCTCCCGCTTCGCTGCGGGCCCTGCCGGCCCGGGAACCACTTTCGGTGGGGAGCACTTTTAACAGCGCTCCAAATTGTTCTTACATCCCTCTTAGTTTCTGTGTGGCATCAAAGTTCTTCCAAAAGTCCGAGTTCCAAGTCAGATTTGGGATCAGGAGAGAAGGGAAAGACTTGGGAAAAACAAATGCTTCTTTTTTAAAACATGAAATCATCTTTTTCTTGCGATCTGCTTCATGGCCCCCAGCGTCCCGTTTGAGGAAAACCAACGGGGTTTTGCCCAACTGGAAGGTGCTCACTTGAGTGGAGAGGTTTCAGCCCCAGAGGTCACCCAAAGCCAAAGGCGACCCTCCTGGGAGCAGGGCGCCCTTAGTGCACCCGTGCTGGTTTGGTGCCCCTGGAAGGAAGCAACGTGTTTGGAGTTTGCAGCTTCTAACATTTTATTTATTTATTTATTTATTTATTTATCTTCGAATGTTTGCATCCATGCAGGACATGTCTGTGCTTACCCGGGTTCTGCTTCTGATTCATATATTCACTCTCTTACTTTTTTTTTTTGGCTTCTTCAAGGCTTGCTATTTAAAACCCACCCACGTATTCATTTTCTGACTGTTTGGTAGCTTCAGAATTCAAATTAACGATGTGCAATGTTTTGTCAAATGACCTGTGGGCATGAATGTCAGCAGAAATGTCTGAATAGCTACAATGCAAATGTGTAAATGCTCCCGAAACTCAGCTCTGAAACTCAGCTCCAGAGAGAGAGTTGAGAGTGGCTCCTTGCTCTGCTCTGCCCTGCTCCGTTCTGGCGGCTGCAGGAGCTGAAGCTGGTCACTCGCCGGGTAAGACGAGATGGAAAAGCAAACCAGACGTTGCTTTGTAACATTGTACGTGTTCCTGTAGTGCAAAGAGCGAAGTTTAAATGTATGTTGAACCCCAGGCTATGGCTTCCGAACGGTGGGGTTTTTTGTTGTTAAATTTGGAATTGGTCATTTCTCTAGAGTAGAGCTTAAGTAAAATCATACTTGGAAGTACAGAACACCTGTCCTTAGAATCATGGGGATTGGTGAAGTTCTCCTAAACCTTTGATTCTTAGGTCATGTTTAGGAGGGGACTGCAGCCTGGAATTTCTTCAGTTTTGAGGAAGTTTGAGGTTGGAAGTTCGTGCTTTATAAGTGCTTTCACTTAAATGCTTCTGCGGGGCTGATAGGCATTATCACCTATGGTGTGATCTTGGTAATTATGGATAGCAACAGGGCATCATTGTTAGAACTTGGTGCTAAATGAGACTGCTTTGATTAGTTGTAAATCCCTAAGATTTTTCCAGTGTTTTGAGCTGG
Source organism: Coloeus monedula (assembly GCF_965178545.1). Taxonomy (NCBI): domain Eukaryota; kingdom Metazoa; phylum Chordata; class Aves; order Passeriformes; family Corvidae; genus Coloeus; species Coloeus monedula. The sequence goes on along the minus strand of NC_138786.1, from coordinate 57,709,727 downwards.
ATTTTCATCTTTATCAGTTTAAGTGCCCACATAGGGGATCAGCCGAGGAAATTGAGTTGAGACTAATAGTTAACAATTTACCGTACATCATGGATTTTCGGTCAAGTGATAAAAGGCTGGCAGGAAATGAGAAATTGATATCTCAACTAAGAGTAAACATGTGCTAAGTGTAGCTTTTACAAGATTGTTTGATAAATTATAAATTGGTTTAGGCAGAGCACAATCCATACTGACATATTTTGGTTAGTTTGAAGCTGATAACACCAACGCTTGAAATAAGTTTATACATCTGGAGGCAGATCTGTGGCTGATGTAAACTGTCTTAGTGTTAATGATGTTAACTGGGTTCCAGCACTTTATGCTGATGGAGAGTCTGTCTTAGCGTCTGTCATAAGCAGTGTTTTGTATTCTTGCAATATGAGTCTGAGAAGCAGCTAGAATTGACTTTGAAGGTAACTACATTTCTGTTAGGGAGGATTTTAAGCAAATAAATTTTTTTGAAGCTTACTTTGTAGTTAGGTTTGAGATGAAACATGCAAGTTACCTTGTTACTTTTTGAGAGACGTTAGAAGTTTTGGGCCTAGATCATGTCCTCATTCTGCAAAAGCTTTTGTAAATGCTTCACTTTGGGCATGATTTCACTGATACCAGTAACATTGCTCACTTGTCAGAGTCAGCCTGTGCAGCCTTGGGCACTGAAAAATGTGTAAGAATGCTTGTGCAGTGTTTTAAAGATCTCTTGTCTATAAAGCAAGAAAGTATTTTGTTTTAGGTTATCTAAAGAGGTGCTTCTAAAGCTTAGTGGTCAGGGGATCTGGCCCTGCAGCACAGTATGTGATTGCCAGACAAACACAGCAGCCTCATTGCGCTGCGTTTCCTGAATCGATGGTAGGGTTAGACATAATTGTGTTCCTTTCTGTTGCAGATCCATGTTTGTATATTCCTCGTTTTGCACACATGCTGGAGTTTGGGGATAAGAACCACGAGGTGTCCATGACAGCTCTGAGGCTGCTGCAGAGGATGAAGCGGGACTGGATGCACACCGGCCGCCGGCCCTCGGGGCTCTGTGGAGCGGGTATGTCAGAGCCTGGGTGCATCCCTTCCCCCACAGCAGGTGGGATGGGAAAGCCTGGAACAGATGAGGACTTTCCCCTTTCACTGGTGGTATCTACATTCTTGGGGTTTTGTTCTGTCAGGCATCTACAGATTATATAGGTCTTCATCGAAATAGCTTCTGAAACTCTAACTTCGTTTTTGCCCTTGCTCCTACAGTACTTGCTCAGATTCTTTGTAGCTTACAGTTTGGATTTTTTTTAAGCTCCTTTCTGGTGCTTTTCTTGTCCCCACTCTGCAGGCTCTAACTGCTAAAAGGTTTTTTTGTCAGCTAAAATGACACCATTAGTGCAAGCAGTTTGATTTATGTCTTTACACAGAGTCTTATGCAAGAAGTGCCCTCTTTGACCTGTTTTGTGAAATTATTTTTCTCTCTTTCTTCATCTTTTTCCAAGATCTATTGCTGTCATGATGCTTGCATAAAACCTATGGGTTTGGGAGGGCCACGTTAAAAGATAGTAGCCAGTGAGGTCAGAGTAACAAAGAGTGTAGGTAGTTCATGGGTTCATGTATGTGCTTTATTTTATTTGAAAGATCTTACATGTGTATGCATGAATGAAAAGTAATGCTCAAAACCTTTGGATACCCAGGACTATGCAATCTTTTTGACATTTCTAGCCCCTTTTTGTTAATAGTACTTGATTGTTGCACGTTGCTAAAAATTTGAGTATAGACTATGGGAGAGCGGTCTGCTCTTTGATGCGCTACATGGGCTGTGTCCACACGAGCAAGTAATTTAATTCAACAGACATGGATCAATAGATGGAAGCAGGTGGTGCTGAGCCCCCTCTATCCATCCATGCAATATGCAGCTCACGTGTTGGACTGTGGACTGGGTTTAGTTTGGTTCCCTGGCCTAAATGTCTGTGCCACACATAGATTGAAGGACCAGTTGTTAGTTCAGCCCTGATGTTCCCTTTAGGAACACTTTAAACACATACCAGAAGTGGAGCTCTGGTTTAGTTTCTCCTGTAAAAAAGCACTTTTGTATGCTTCTAACTGCTCTGCACAGTGAGCTACTGTATGATGACTGGGGGTAGTGCTTCAAAGCAGAGCTGGTGCTCTGAATCAACACACCATGTAAATGCAACTGGTTATCTGGCTGTCCAGAGCATCTTGCAGGAGAGCACTTGGGCACCAGCAAGACAGGGATAGTAGTGGCAGCAATGAGGAGACCAGCTTAGGCACATTCAGTGTTTTTTTGGAGATCTTATTCAGGACAGAATTCAGTGAGTTCTGCTAAAAACATGATAACTGAAAATAAGTGATCATTGAAATGTTCTTGTGCTGTAGATGACCGTGGGTTCCAAATACTAAAGCACGGAATTTTTCAGGGTGCAATTTGTGCTCAGCTTAGTGGGTAGAGAGCAAATTTTTTAAAGTCAAGTCCATCACCAGTATTCAAGGACACAGCTGAGCATAAGCATTTATAGCTATTTAGCTGAAGGCAGGAACAGAGAGAGGGTATGGTTACCTGACTGTTTTCTGCTTTTCTTCAGGAAATTTCCCTCTTTTTGATATTAACTTTCCCTGCTTGTTCTCTAGCTCTGCTAGTGGCGGCAAGAATGCATGATTTCCGACGGACTGTTAAAGAGGTCATCAGGGTGGTGAAGGTTTGTGAGTCTACATTAAGGAAAAGGTCAGTGCAGTCTTATTGCTTTTATCTTTCATTTACAGTACTGAACAGTGACACAGTCTAAAATAAATGTGCATTGGAGAAAATTAGGTTATTTTCACACGTGCCACGAATTAAAAAAGTACCTGTTTTAGATGGTCATTTTAAAGTACTAACACCTCCTTGCCTCTTACGTAAGGCCTCATGCTTAGCACAGATGGTAAGGAGCACTGTGCCTATTTAACAGGTAAGGCAAAAAAAGCTGTGTCAGTAATATTAACAATATTGTCATGTCCTCAGAAAAAATAATTTATTGATTCTCAAAGCTGACAGTCTGCTGTGATTTTTTCATTAATCCTGAATCCAGTGGTGAAGAGTCTTGTCTTTAAGCTTTTACTGAACAGAACTCTTCAAAATATTTTGCTGCAGTGTTCATTTTTGGTAGTGTTGCACTGCTAATAAATTGAAGACAGCACAGTGAGTCTAATGACAAGTTCAGTGAAGGATCCCCTGAAAGTGGGAATTTTCCAAGTACTTTTCGTGTGTTTGGTTTTTTAAAGATCAAGTAGCATTTTCCATATTTTAGTGATGTAAGCAGATATCCTGTTTCTGTCATTTTACTTTTGAAAAGTTGCAACATACTCTTTCCCCATAGGTTGAGTAAAAAATGATCTAACTGAAATACCATGATTTCTGTTGCCCACAGCTGGAAATTTTTCTATCACCAATATATTCTGATATTTGTTCCCCCAAGGTTTGTCCATAGAAAGCTTCCTTAGTGTCTCTCTTCATCTTACTGGAAGCAGCTTAAGCATACCTAACCAAGCCTAATACCTTTTAAAAATAGTCACTTATTAATTGTGGAAAATGTTTTTGCCCCAGATCTTCATTAGTGGAACAGGAATGATGCTATTTTCCTCCTATGCATGGTATAGGGATAAATTTGAAGTGTTTTAAATGCTTCGAGGTACTACAGCTATAAGGATGGAGCATTACCAATGCCACTTTTTTTCCTCTGGCCAAAAGGTCATGTGTTTTAGTTGTGCATTTTCTATGATTAATGAGTTATGCACCACGATCTACTCCAAGATGCTTTGGTTAAATAGCTAAAGAATTTGTACTTACTAAGAAAATGAGCATAATAAATTAGAGTTGGAAGGAAAATTAATTTGAGCAATTGTTTCAGGCGAGAAGATCTTGCTTCAATATTCATACTTTGAAATGTTTACTCAAGTCACACACATCAACTAAAATGACAGCCTTATTTACTTTGACAGGGTAAACGTGACAGCTGAATTATTTTCAGGCAGCTATAATTACAACTATTTATCACGAATCTATAAATTTGATTGATGTTTTTCAAATACGAGCATGTTATATAGTATTTAACGAAGGCAAATTAAAAAAAATACCTTTGAATAACTCTTTCTGCACTCCAGTTTTTTTCCTTTTCTTTCAAGAATTCCTTTCAAAATGCCATCAAATAGAAGTTGTCTAAATGAATAAGAACTTATTTCACAGTCTTAAAAATTCCTTTGCTTCTCAGTTTGATGTGCAGTTTTATTTCCTTTTAATTATAGTTACTCTGGTTGGTAAGGAGCTGCTGCTGCTGCTTTGTGTTTTATGAAGGTGTTGGATGCTGTGCTCACTGCTGATGGCTTTGCCCTGACAGCTCTGGAAGTGAAACCCAACATGAGTCCAGATAATGCTGACACTTCCAGCCTGCAGGTTCTGCTGTGTGGTTTGATTTAGCTCCTAGTTGGTTTCTTGGGGAAGCACAGACCACTGGAAGCTGGGTTTGCTTTTGGTGCCCATGGCAGAAATCTGCAAGGAAAGGCCCTATACGATGTGCCTCTGCCTGGCAGGGGACAGGAATGTGTGAATGAGGATGCGGGAACGATGCTGTTTAGGAAATCCTGATTGGGAATTCTTGTTTTGGGGAGACCCTCAGCAAGGGCTGGCAGCCCTTCCCTGAGAAGGGCACTATTTCTGGTCCTGGGCAGTGCAGCTGGTGGGACTGGATTAATTCACCCTGTTCTCAGTCAGCTGGAGAACACCAAGCCCGCGTGCCTGGAGGCTGTGTCCTCTTTCACTGCTCTGAGCCGGAGGAGTAGCTCTTAGGAGGAGGTTCACAAAAATGTAACGTATCTCCAGGTTATAAAAATTCACAACCTGGTCATAAGGAGAACCTGTTTTGGAAGGAAAAAGTGACAAGGCATGGCCCATGTGTGCAGTCACTCATCTTCCAATCAAGAGTTCTTAATTTTGCTTAAAAAGCAGTGCTTGTTTGTTTTTAATATGTGTGGGTTTTTGGCAATAGTGGTAGAGAAAACTTTGTAGTTACTTCACAGGGCCTTCTAGCTTTATGTTTTGAAGCACACAATTAAAATGTAAAGCTTGTTGCTGTTGTTGAAAGCGAACTTATTAAATATTAATAAATGCACTGATAATTCTATCTCATTTCCAGTCTAATTGAAATTATATTAACTTATATATCACTTTATATATTCAAAGTACTGTACAAATATTAACTAATTAGTCAAATTGTTATTTTCTATGTAATCATCCGTGGAGGTAGCAGAAATTAACTTTTAATAAACCCAATCCTTTTATTTAGTTCAGTCCTCACATTTGTGCCTATGTTCAATGCACGTGTCTTCGCCTCTGCCTTTTTAACCTTTAAATGCTCTACCCCTTCATCTTTTTATTCACCTGTTGCATGCTTTCTCTGTGCTCTAAATTTTGTCTTATCTTTAGTAAGAATAATTCTTGTGATACTTGTCCATTGTGCATTATCTAATACTGCGTGGCCCTTATGCCTGTTTGAAGATCTTAGGCACTTCTTCGATAGAAATAAAAAAAAATCAGCTTATCTTTCCTAACGTTTGCATTTTGCCGCTTTGGCTTGCTCACTTTATCTTTAAATTGAACTGCTTTTTGCATAAAAAATACTTCTTCTCAGTTCCATAAAGTACTGTCTGCTAAAAAACCTATTTGTGATGAACTTCAGAAGCAGTAAAGCTTCATTTAGAAGAAATTGGAATGAAAGGCCGGAATGGGTTTAAACATCTCATTTTTGGGGTGAATGCTTTTTTTCTCACTGCCTAATAGTGTTTCGGGAAGGAGGACAAGACCTTTTACGAAGGAGCTTCATTTACCAGTTGTAGATGCTGCAGGGACTTTGATAAATGCGGTCCTTTGCTTATATCCTGAGGACCCTGTTACAGCTCTTTCAATGACTGAGGTGATAATTTTCTGGAAAAATTAAAGATTTATGCATAGAGATAAATGTACTGAGTGTACTGCCTGCAGCTTTTTTTTTTTTTTTTTTTAATTTCTATAATATATGGCTGGCATAAGCCTCATGTCCAAGCTCCCATTGCTGTCTCAAGCTGGAGAGATGCCTGTGAGAGCATGCAAGGCTAGGAGCATGAGTCTGGAGTCAGGATGAGAAGGGAAAGAAACAGGGACTTGGGTAGCTGTGAGGTGGCTGTGAGGTTGTTGTTTTTCAAAGCATCAAAGCCCTATCAAGGCTGGGACCAAAGGGAAAGGTGTGTGGAAGTCAGTGTTGGGCTGTGATCCAAGTACAGCCGTGCTAAAATTCTGTGGAGGGTATCCTGTGGATCACTGAGAGCTGGTGACCTAAGGTGTTTGAGCATGGAGGGGCCAAGGATGCTCCGAATGCCAGAGTTGTGTGAGGGCTCTTGGTTGAAGTGTGATGTGGAGAGAAGCAATTAGAATGCCAGGAAATTTATTTCATGTAAAGGAGATTGTGGTGATGTCTGCTCTGATCTCAGCTCAGCAACCAAGCAGCTCCTTCACTGGTGGCTGCTGCCATAAGCTAAATTGAGAAATATCTCATGTCTCCAGTTAAATCAATTCAAATGGCTTACAGATGATTTCTAGAAACCTTTCTAGTATGGTGAGTAAAATACAGCTTGATCTATGTGGGCTGATACTGCATACCTTTCTAAGGTGGATTGTCTGGTTTAATAAAAAAAGGTTTTATTTCTGAGGAATCCAATTTCACAGGCAATGTTCCTTTTTATAAATCCAGCTTCTATACAGTTAGCAAGTTAATACATTAATTAGATCCCTAATATATTTTAGTACATCATACTTAAAAATATAATTTCAAAATTGGTGACTCTTACTTTTGAAACAGTCAGTAATTTATTCACACTAACTCAGGCTTAGATCTTGTAAATAGTTTTCCTTTGTTTGACTTTCCTCATCTGAGTGGCTGTTAAGAAATTAAGCAGCTCTATTTTTCTTTTCCAGGAGATCATAGAGTGCTTTTGGCAGACCACAGCAGAGGAACCACACTAATGAAGCAGAATTTTAAGGAATGCTAACACGTTTTGTTTCGTTAGCATGGTGTGAGCATTTGAATCAGGGGGAAAAAAAAGAACAAAAATTTTCAGGTGGTTTGGACTGAGAGAGTTCTGGGATGCCCAGAGATGTCTGCTAGTGGGATTATCCAGAGGCTGACAGTGGGCCACAAGTGTTAATGCAAGTTAACTCTGTGTGTAAGCATTTGTAGAATTGGGTCTTTAAAATTTATGCTAACGAATTTGTGACAGTTTTAAATCTCTGTGTTGGTGTGAGCAAGTAACAGGAACTAATTCTAAAGGGTGCTTTATTTAGTACAATCTTTAGAGGTACCTGTTTTTAATACTTAGAGAAACATCAGAGAGTTGCCAGCAAATGAGCCCCATAAATTATCACTCACCTATTAATTGGCAGTAAATGACTGTGTGTGTATGCTCTTAGTCCATTGCAAAAAAGGTGATGTATATTAATGTTGGAAGTTGTTTAAAGGTGAGAATATTTCTCTTAACAGTTGTATTGGGCAGGGAACAGACAGGCTAATTTAGCACAGCTCGAGTGATAAGTTATAAGCTGCAAAACCACAGCAACTGGATCACCTCTGATTTTGTCCTTACCTTTAGTAGTGAGCTACTCATTCATACAGGCTTAAAACTACCTTTTATATTGCTGAAAGTACATGTAAAAGTATATATATGTACAATGTTTACATATCAGGAGATTACTCTTCTGTTTACTCTACTTACTGGTAAGTACTGTTTACTCTACTTACTGGTGGCTACTGGAAAAAGTTTTTGTTATGTCATGTAGGAAGCATTTAATAACTGTTTCTGATACATGTTCTATATTGAGTATCACTTTTAGGGTATGTGTTCACATACTTCCATAAATAGTTCATGTCTAAACATTGTATGGCTTGGAAAAAAATAAGGAGAGAAGGATGATGCAATAGATGGTTAGATTTGTGGTATAGAAACAGTGATGGTTTGAACACCAGTGTGAATGCTGAGCTTCTCTCCTGTGAGTGCACAGGTTTGGAAGCACTGATTAGGGTCAAGTTAAAACAGTGGGGATGTTCTGCAGTATTCTGGTTCTTCACTAAGACACAAAAGTACATCCCTTACTTTTCCAGAGTTTGGAATTGTCTGAGGTGTCAAATCAGCTGATCTATTACTAGAATATTTGTAATTGATATGACAGTTAAGATTATGTAGATACCATGTAAGTTATTATTTACGGTTTTAATTATATTGTTAATTTGGGAAAACTCAGGGGAGTTTTAATTACCAGCACCAGTTTGTCTTGCAATAAAGATTTTTTTTCACATATTTCTGCTAACAGTGTGTCATATTCAGCTTATTATTTTTCTAAAGTATTGATAAAATACTTTAAATACTTTAAAAAGACCTCTCACAACAGGTAACTTAAAGGCTGATGGCTCAGGCTAAACCCCATGCTCCCTCTTTAAAAAACAACTGTCTCTGAAGTTGTAACTTGTTTGCCCTTCTGTATGGAGATGCAGCACAACATAATCTCTGCTCATGCTGCCTGCTTTCTAGAGCTTGATGCTTATTGTCTATAGGTAGGAGGACACCGTGGCTGTTCCTAAATGGTCTCTGCTTAGAAGTCCCTCTTGGGCTTTGAACTTGGGCTTCTGAAGCATTTGTGAGTTGGACTCCAGAAGTCCTTGTTCTTTTGTGTGCTTCGTCGCACCCCACTGCTTGCAGAATCTCAATTAAACATTAAAACCGAGCCCTCAGCTGCACACACGAGTCTGTTTTTTCCATCACTGTAGACTGGATTCAGGAGTCTCCACTGGAGGGTATCCCTGGAACAAAACGAAGTAAAAAGGACATTGCATGTAACTTCAAAATGATTGACCCATTTTCCCTTATTGGGAGTTAAATTAAGTGTGAACAGAATCGGTTTGCTGGTTTGTGCACAAAAGTGCTTTATCAGAAGCAGAGGTGTGGTTTTGTCTGTAAATGGATGAAACAACAACTGTGGAAATTTTTCTTTGTAAAAAAGGGTTGAAGTTAGAGGCAGATGACACCAGGCTCTGGAAAAACTTTTCTCCCAAAGGAATTTGCTTGAAAGAGTTTGCTGTGAGAAACTCGAAGAGGACGGTTTATCCTGGAAGTTGAATCTTAGCCTGAGCTGCAGTGGTTGCCTCTGCTTTGACTATAAATAGAAGATCCTTGTCTGCCAAATTTCAATTTTTAGAGCCCTTTTGAATTTATGCCAAGGAAATAATATTTTAATTTGTATATCTGTTTATTTTCCCTCTGTCTGTGCATAACTTAAAGTGGCAACTCTTATTAAATTTTTGTAGGTTAACAAAAGTGAAAAATGAACGTGGATAGCATTTTTATGTGGGACTTGAAAAATAGCCTGTAGCTATTTTTTTTTTTCATGAAGCCACTCCCTTGCCCCCAAAATTATTGTGTTTATAATTAAGGTTGCGTCAGTTTTTCTTAACTGCCAAACTAATGCTGCTTTGTTTCATGTGGTGCAGACTGCTGCAGCATCAGTTTGTTGCCTTGGTGGCATGTGTCCAAACAGTGGATAAAATTAAAGAAATGTTTAAAAATTTGTAGACAGGATATCAGCCAATGTAAAATGTTGAGGCAGGCGAGTGGTTGGTAAACGCAGGTATTTATTTATATCAAGTTAAAGGAGAAAATGTTGAGTGTGCAGCTTGCTCTCCCACGGAGATGATGCTCAAGCTGGTATCCTGACCATCAGGGGTGGTTCCTCATTTTGAGAGGAGGGCTAGAGCCTTGGTGGCAAGACCTGAGGGAAGTGAAAAAATAACATGGTGCTCTAAACTTGCATCGCCACCAGTCTGTGCTTAAACTGTGATGCTGGCAGCCCTCCCCACCGGGTGGTCAGCCCTGCCCTGCTTGGCTCGCATCAGGACTGAGGAAAGGAGGGCACGGGCATGGGACTGGGTGCTGGTGGCCCGGTCAGATGGTTGAACCGTGCCATGCTGTGGGTCTGAGCTCCTTGGCAGCACACACGATGTAGCTCTGCCCTGTCCTAGTGCAGAGACGCCGGAGCTGTAGGGAGAGACCCATCCTGCCATTCCAGCTCAGGGTGGAAGCTGGTGCTTCATCTGGAGATCGTGCTGGCTCCAGCACATTGGCTCACCCCAGGGCTGAGCTCTGATGGGTGCAGGGTACGTGATGTGAGTCAGATGACACTGTGGACAGGAGAGGGACAGACAGAGCCTGAAGTGTCTGCAGGCAGACGTGCATGGGGTTAGGTGCTGACACCCAGGCATGGTCATCTTGTCCCCAGCTTGACTTCATGGGTTCTGCTCCTGGTGTTTTCCTGGCTGCTTGGCATGCGCAGAGGTGGTGCCACTTTGGTGGGGCTCTGGCTCTGGCAGCTCATCTCAGACTCGGAGCAAGTGTTGAGTAAACAAACTGTGTGTCTTTGCCAAAGTGCACCTTGGCTTTTAACACTGGGAGGAGAGTAATATTTAACAAGGCGAGGCTGGTTGGGAGGAAGAGTCTTGCTGAAGCGGGGCTGCCTGTGAGTACATGATTAATTCGTGGAGAGATGGATGGCTGTTCTTTAATGATGGTGACTGGGAAGATCCATGCTCCTCAAATGATACATGGGTTTGACATTAAGTGAATCCTGAATTAAAATAATAATAACAGTGCCCTAGCCAGGTTTTACCTCTAGCCTGATAGATGTGGCTCCCTCCTGGAAGGTGGGTAATGCATTCTGGAAGCCCTTTAACGCCGAGAAAGATTTCTAGTCTTTTAATTAAAAGCTGGGTGCTGCTGCTGCCAACAGCATCCTCCTCTCCTTTCCAATTTGATCTGAAAGAGAGGAGGAGGGAGCTGGTCCCTGGTACTCTGAGGGAAGGGTTTGGGCTGTCAGTCACTCTCAAGTACATGGCTAATTTGGAGCTTTGTGGAGATGCTTGAATTCCAAAAGCAAGTCTAGTTTTCAGAGGCTTTCTTATCCTCAGCAGCACTAATTCTGGCTGGCATACCATGCACTGGCTCAGTGCTGCTTGCTGTTGGAGTTACACAGAGGTGCCTGGCTCTCTCTGTGCATTTCATGGCATGAGATGCTGCCTGTGTCCTCTGGCCTCTGCTCCAGGAGTGGGATGCCTCCGGGCAAAGTTACAGCCTGTCTACACCCCTCCGTACGGGCTGTCATGTCTTGCTCCTCAATTTATAAAGGAAGAAACACAGAGACTGATGAGGATATAGCAGGAGAATGTGGCTCCGTGCTCTTGGCTTTGACCCTGGTATTGGCTAGAAACTGAATTTCTGTCCTAGAGAAAATTCCTCCTTCGGAAGGAGTTTCGTTGCAACCAGAGGTAGAGGAGAAAACTGAGGAGAAAACCACAACTGTTTTTAGGGGGAGAGAAATGCAAAAAGGTCCCGTGCTGAGAGCACTGAATCACCATTTTTAGTTCCTAAGCTTTGCAGATGGAAGCCTTTGTCAGCTCTGCTTCCTCTGGAAGATGGGAATATTCCAGCGAAGCAGCTGCAGACCCATCATTGCCATTTTCCCATGGAAAATGTTGATATTATTAAAAGGGCACTTTCTGTCAGAGGAACATTCTGCCAGACGTTTCCTGACCTGGCTTTGTACTTAACCTTTTGTCTCATTTTCTCCATCTGTAAAATGGATGTGCTCGTTCTCAGCCACCTGTATAAAATGCTGGTGTTTGTGGATTAAGTTATGACCACGTGATCTTATTTAAGATTGAATTCCTCTGAAAGATTCAGCTGCTTTCATGGCAATTCCCCATGAAGCCAGTCCTGTCTCTCACATAGGTAGGGACTTTTAAAATGCAAACATTAAACAAATTCAAAGTTTATTATTGTCAAATTATGTTCATCCATCTATTTCATCTGTGTGATGTGAAAATGATCAATTTATTTTACCACTGCTTCTGTGCATCCTGGGAAAGTTATTTCTTGTCCCTCTTCCAGCCTGCTTAAGAGACGTTACTTTAACATTTGCTTTGTGTAAGTTAATCATGCTGACATAGCAGGAAGATTTTTGAGCATACTCCTAAACTATGATGACAGATATTTTATTTGGTGAATCCATTTTGTTGTTGCTGTTGATAACAAAAGCAACGAGAGGGGAGGAATGAGCCGTGTTTATTGTCTTAGTTTTGTCTCTACTTAATTGACCGTAGGGGCTGCAGTATTTCTGTTCAATCTTTGTTCATCAAAAAAAAATGTGTGTTACATACTCTAATAAATCAAAAGCTAATTTGGGATATGAAAAGATACTTTCTTTGCAGCAGATGAAACAATTAGTAGCACTTCAGTTTTAATGTAGTCTGTGTTTGAGCCAGAGTTGCTAAGGATGACATGTTTATTCCATAGCTTGGCAGCTTGCAAATTTTGTTACTTTCAAAGGAGTTCTTGAGGATGTTTTGGTCATGTGCTATATGCTTTGGTAGGTTGACAGAATTTGAAGATACACCAACCAGTCAGCTAACCATAGATGAGTTTATGAAGATTGACTTGGAAGAAGAATGTGATCCTCCTTCGTTTACAGCTGGTCAAAAAAAATTGAAGATACAGCAGGTAAATTCTGAATCTGGTATTTTCTGTGTTTCTTTTCTCTCTCCTCCCTCTGCGCATTCCCTTTTGAATCAGTTAATGCTAAATCCTAACTGACCAGCCCTTGGTAAGGTTTAGTACATTTATTTCGAAGTCCTTGAGAGAAGGATGAGCATTAGTTAGATGAGCATATGATACCCATTAACTAAAGATATTTTTTGATTTATTGGCAAATGGATAATGACGATTGAAACACACATGGACCAAGCATTGGTGATGGAAGGACATTTATTGAACAGAGGCACAGATACTTATACTGTTTAAGCCTCTGTATAACAATTTCCATTTGTTCTGTCCGTGCTAGCTAATGCATAGCAAGCTGTAATGTTACTTTTCCTTTTGTGCACTTGCTTATCTTGCTGCAGGATGTTCTGCAGTCTTCACCATGGTGTTCTGTTCTGTGCAAAAAGATGTGATTTTTGCAGTTTCTTCTTTCTGCATCTTTCTCATAGCTCGTGCTGTACCATTTTGAACAAGTTCATGTTTAACCCATTCCATTCTGCAGCACTGGGATAGTTTCCCAATTAAAAATGTCACAGATCAGAAATGTGCACTGTTTTTAAGGTGATACCTGTGATCAGGAGAAGTGCCATTACACGGAACTTTATTTAAATAGAGAGGAAAACAATAACCCATTTACTTCAATGAGACTGCTGGTGGTTTTGTGTGGTACACCACCTACTTCCACAGAGATTAGTTCTCATGTGGCTTGATTTCTTTACAAATCATGAAGTAAAGCTGGCAGCAGAGAAGATTTTACTGCTGTCATAGTTAATTCTTACATTATTGGTTTGTTAGGGTTTATGTTTGCTCTAACTGTGCTATCATTTAAGGTCTGTAGGGGTATTAGTGATGTTCTCAAGAACCAGCCAGGTGCTGTAGGTCAGAGCTTCACTCTGCTATCACCAGTGTGCTCTGTCTGGTGTGGACACTCCAGTCTTAGCACTGTCCTTGCACTTCCCACATCTATAGGCACAGTCACAGAGTCTGACTGCTGGAGAATGAGGCCTTTTATTTGCAGCTTGCCAGAGAGAAGGCTCCTTTTGAAGTACAGAGATGGGGGAGATAACATTTGAAATTGGTTAGTATTTTGAGACCTGTCTGTCATACCTGTCTAACACTACAAAGTAATTTCAGTGGTGATTCAAAACCTGCTTATGCTTTTGAAATACCCTGCCATTCTTTGTGTCTATATACAGCTCACAAACAGTTCAAAATTGTGCATATTTTTTTAGTAATTTAATGTTTATTTTGTTTATTGTCATTTCAGCTTGAGAAGGCACTGTCAAAAAAGCTGGAGGATTTTGAAGGTATAAGTTGTGTTTAGTGTAACATATCACTCATTTCTTCAATATTACATCAATGATTGCTGAGTTTTACTTTTATTTCAACACCACAGGAGAAATATCGAGCTACCAAGATGAAATAGAGATTGAATTAGAAAACAGTAGACCAAAAGCAAAAGGCGTATTTGCAAATTTCACTAAAGATGGTAAGTCTATAAAGTCTTATGACTCCTTAAATAGTATTGAGTTCAGATCTGGCAGTCTGAAGTGTATGAATGTTATGGTGATAAATGTGATCATATATATGTTTTCACAGTACAAGATCTCTTGCATTGGGGTTCTCTCTTCCAAATACGTGGTTCATAAAGGAGTCTTCAAAACAACCACATTGTTCATTGCAGGGATAGTTCATTAATGATTTCAGTTTTTTTCTTTCCTGGTGCAGTATAAGCTTGGCACTGGCACCTGAGAATGTTTCTTTTCATCACTGAAAGTGCAGTGGACCAGTATCTAGACCCTTCTGTCGCCAAATTCCCCAGTTGACTTCCCATATGGAAGGGCTATGTGCAGGTTGAACTGGCTATTTTTAATTTGCAGTTATACCAGGAAATAGCTGACTTGTCTCACAAAGTCCTTTTACCTAATGTGATAAGATGATGCTTCTGTTTTAAATGATGACTGTAGTCACAAAAATACATTTTAATACTCAAGGTAATGAATTTGAAGAGCGTCTGGAAACTCCATGTATTCATACATTGAACTAAAATATTGTGTATTTCTTTTACAGATTACCTCTAAAGATTTTTGAGTGCTTCTCTATTTATTTAGTTTCTGTAACAGATGGTATGCAGTGATCTGTTGGGTTTTCTCCCCTTACAGATTCTATAGAAGATAATGCCTCTAGCATACTTGGAGAGGAGGAGGCAGAAGATGAGGAACTAGAAGCAGCTGCTAATCACTTAAACAAGGACTTTTATGATGAACTTAATGAGAAGGATAGAGTTAAAAGTAATGAAGATGGAGAATGCAGAAATGGAAATGAAACTCTTGTAAGACCCCCTGCACTGGAATCCTTGCTTGGCCCACTCCCCACTGCTGCTAGTCTTGGCATAACCGAGTCCATCAAAGAGTGCATATCCACTAAGGACCAAGAGCCTGGTGAGTAGGAGTTCAGCTCAGAGCAGGAACTGGACACAGACAGCCAGTTGTGGGTTTGTTGTGTCATTTCCATGTATCTTTTTGGTTACTGTGGTAGCAATTCCGTGAATCACTGAGATGTCGGGGTACAGGAGCTGTGAGGCTGGAGGGGACCAGTGGTCTTGGCTGTTGATGTGGTTGTTGACATTTGCTCTTCTGGAAGCTGCAGGAAAATCTGGGGTGCCTAATTATTTTCTGAAGCCTGAGAGTGTGTATCTCTTGGTTAAGTAGATAGTTGATTTGCAGTCATATGATAGCTGATGGGCATATTTCAAGCCATGGATTCTCAATTAGGAAATTGGAGGAAGCAGATTCCTGTAAATATAACTGGAAATTAAAACCCAAGTATGAGAATCTTAGATCAAGGCAGACTTTCTCAGGAGACATTTCACTGGAGTCAAACATGATGCAGTCTGTCTCTGATTGAGAATCTCTGCAAATAGCAAACATTAAAAATGTTTGCAAGAGGAAGTAACTGGTGTTAAGCTTTTTTCTTTAATACAGACTTCAGTGTGTGTTGTGCTGGTTTTGCTCCATTTTTCTTAAAACCCCCAGATCTATCTGCATCATACAGCTCTGTATAGAACAGTTGGGAGCAGGACTGATCAACTAAAGAAGCCAGTGTTGCCAGAGCCAGTATTGCAAACAGCCAGTCATCCAGGCAGGTTTGTTTGCTTTTTCATACATGAGCTTGAACTTTATGGAGACGGCATTTTTTTAAAACTCCTTTTGCATCTTAATGACTCTGAAAACAACATATCTAAGGGGCATTTTATTCTTTATCACAGTTAATTTTTCCATCATAAGACACACCCATCTGAATCTGTTTTGTCAGCTTGCTTGGAGGTCTGTGCAGCAGAACATTTCCTTATCCAGATTGTTGTGATGCTGATTTCTGTTCAACAGTAGATGAACTGAATGCATTCAGATTCTTATTACATAAGTGTTCAGTCTCCAGAAAAGTAGCAGGATGATTGCACATTTTTATTTTGTACAAACAAATTCATATAGAAACAGTTGAGTGGTTTTGGTTTTGTTTTAATTATGATTAAGAAAATGGATGGCTCATGGCTTGTCTTTCTCCTGGAAATCAGCGGTTCGTGTCGCAGAGAGGTCAGTCATGGCTAGAAGCTGTTGTTGTCTGGTTGGCCAGTGACCTGTAAAAAGGAGTTCCCAGTGATGGACGTTTCTCAGCTGGCATTGCTATTGACCATTTTAATGGACAGGCTGAGGACTGAGTGTAAAGATGAAGCTAAGCTGGTGTAGCCAGGGAGGTTCCTCTGAGTTGGGCTTCAGGCAGGTGGGCAGGAGAGTGCAGAGCTGCTCATGCCATGGCTTGTCTGCCTTTGCTGTTTGTTTTCTTGCAAAAGTGGAGGATGTGCCAAATGAACTGAATTTCGAAACCAACCAGGTTTCAGTATGTTCACTCTCTTCTCCTGAATCTGAGAAATCATTGCAGGTGTTTGAACAAGTACTTATTTTCTTAACATGCTATGAAGCTCATATGCAAAATTACTGTTTCGGTTTTATTTTGATTATAGGTCCTGCCCGAATCTTTGTTGGATTTGGAGGTTTTCTTTGGGTGGTGAGGAGGGTGTTTGAGGTTTTTTTGGATGGGTTTCTTTGTTGTTTTGTTTTGTTTTGTGTTTGTGACTGCTAATTTATTTTAACAATTTAAAAGTTTCGTGTTAAGCCTGATTCACTTTGGTTATGCCTGTACTGCAGGGTAGTCGTTTGAGGTGCAGTTCCCAGCCTCCAGGCCCTTGCCATGCTGTGCCTGTGTGGTGTGGGTGCATCCCAGTGATGTGTGTGTGCATCATCCCCCTGAGGACCTGGTTTCCTTCAGGAAGTCCCCTGTGCTCAGAAGCTGTAATGGAACCTTGATGTGTTTTGGGTGAGTGGGAACCAGGTCTAGCAGACAGGTTGGGAAGTACATCTGGCTTGCAGTTGGCATGTTGTTATGCAGAATACAGAAAACCTCTTGTTAAGATGCCTCATGTTGGTTACCTTTGTGTTGTAGCTCTGAACCTGATGAAAACCAGTGTAGATGATTCTGGCACCTCAGGCAATGTTGTTGACTTCTGCCTCATAGCTCTGGGAAGTCTGGAAAGGTAGTATCTTCTTCTGTCAGACCAACTGGTACAGTTGTAAAACTTAAGACATTTTCCAGGTTTGTGGGCCCTTCTTCAGGCCTGAAAAAGAAATGAGAGTTTTCAAAACTAAATACAGGATGAGAGCAGTTGCTCAGAGTTAATAATTTGAGATGACACAGTTACAGATTGTCTTGAAACAAAAGTAGCTGGTAAGTGTGGAGGGAGGAGGGAAAGCTCCCAAAATTTCCTGCATTTATCCTATGTATTTGAACTTGGTTTCGTGCAATTTGTATTGTGAATCTCAGCAGGCCATGGCTTTGCTGTGGTAGTTCATGTTCCAAGATCCAAGTCCATTGGAGGAGGGAGAGTGCTGTTGTAACACTGAACCCTTAAGGTGATGTTCTGGTCCTTCTCCACAGCTGTGTAAGTCATAAACCAGGAACCTGTCCCTTCCCTCAGCCCTCTCCAGCCCTGAGTCATCTCTCACTGTGTGGGTCAAGCTGGGCTGGAGACCTTATTGAGATGATTTAGTATCTCCTGCTGGGCTGCCCATGTTGTTGGATGGATGTATCCTGTCCAGCCAGTTCAGCAGTTGGAAGCAGTGTGCCTGGCGCTGCACGGTGAGGGTGCCCAGCAGACTCCTGTGATGTGCTGCAGGCAGGGCAGGTGGCTCCTAAAGAGGAGCTCTGCAAACAGGTGCAGTATGTGCAATGTTTGGCCTTAAATGCAGGATATCTCTCCTCCTCTCTGTAATGATCTCTCTTCCTCAAAAAACCTCTGCTGCAGGTACCTTCTACAAAGTCTTTTTATTTGGCTTTGGCATGTGGTAATTCAGTTTATAATTGCCTACATCAGCTGCTTTGGGAAATCTTCCACCTTTGTGCTACAGTGGCAGCAGCAGCAGCAGAAGGCTTCTCACAAACTGCTTGTGCAGATAAGACTTAGGTGCAGAGCCGAAATATTAGGAAAAAGTAAGTGTATTTTTGCTCCACTTACAATTGGTATTTGAGTAGTGTGAGCTTGTCTGTATGAATGTTTTATGAAAAGCACAGTATTTTAGCAAATTTGCATTACAAAGACAGCATGTAAGATACCAGGTTAATGAGTCTGAAGCAGTAAAGTGCTTAGAATAAACACTACATTTGACTGTTTTTTCCTACAAAGTGTATTAATTTGCAGAGACTTGAAGCTGAAAACTGTTTGAGTCTCTGCAAATGACTTCTTTCTTATTCTTCATGATAAAAGTGCTTTATGGTGAGATCTCAGTTTCAGAGATGGAGATCAGGTACATCAGTCTGTCCATTTTCCTGACCATGCAGCATCCCAGCATCCTCTCCACACTCTACATGCTCTTTCTGATTCTCAGTTCCTGAAAAAAAGTGCACTATTTCATTTAGGAGACTGTCACAGTCAAATATCGTGGAGTTTGTTCTCAAGAAATACCATCCTTTGGTGTGAAATTTCCCTCTGCAATTTATTTTTATGTCCCTTTTTTACCACCTCAAATACTTTGTCATCTTTCTTGGTGTTTCTGTCATTCTGGTGTTTGCTGACTATCGCCTTGTCCTTTCCCTATTGGTCTGTACTCTACCAGTTCATCTCTTGCCACATGAAGAAAAAGTGGGAAAGGTCTGATAATAACAGAGATAAAGGTAAAATACAGGGTGTAGTTTACCAAATAACTTTATATAACTTCCCCTTCATAATCTAGGTACGGTTTGAGACCTGATTTAGGCTTTGTTTTGAATTAAAATTCACATGCAGTCATTTAGGGCAGTAATTTCAAGTAATGTGTGTGCGGTGGGTGGTAACGTGCTCCTGCATGCCCCCATGAAAGTAAGCGGCTTTAGCAGTGAGCAATCGCCGAGCAAGTACCATCTTGTGCCTGGTTAGGCACCCAGCGACCTGCATTCACTGCTAATTTCACTGAGAATACATGGGAAAGCTTCACAATTAGCAGTTTGCTCATTTTTTGCTCCTCGTATTTACGCCTCCATTACTGCTGCAAGCATAATCTGACAGGGGCTGAGGTTGAAAGATATTGCCATTGATTTCTGTGGGTGTTAAGGACCCCATGCAGGCACTGTTCATTGATCATAGTCCTTGTCCCTGTGTACCAGCACTGTTCAGCTTCTTTTTCAAGGAGGATGTGAAAAGTGGCTAAAGGTGATCTGATATGAGGTGGGGATGGGCTCATCCTCCTGGGTCTTACTCTTGTGTTCTGCATTTCATCCCCTGCAGCTGCCAGCTCCCACCTCATCCATTGTCCTGGCCTTGGGGCTTCACCAGTCCTTCCATGAGCAGATTCAGCTCCCTCACACAGCAAGGAAAGATACATGTGTGTTCTATCCTCCTTCTTTTTTTCAACAGCAGCAGATGACCCGTGCCAGCAGCACTGTGGGCAGGGGAGATAGCAGAAATGCAACATTTCTGGCAGGGTCTGAGCTGCCCTGGAAGCGTGCTTGAGGGTCTGCAGGCTAAAGATGGTTGGAGAAGGGCTGTTGACAGATGCATGTGCCAAGGAGGGTTGCTGACCCCACTCGGGATCCCAGCATGGATTGCAGGATGGTGAGCAGCAGGCTCGCTGCTGGCACAGTTGTTGCTTCTTCAGTGGTTGGGTGTTGGACCCCTGTTGGACTCCTTGAACTGATTTCTTCTTCCAGCATCCTTTCTTCCTCAGATTTTGTCTGAATACATCAGTGCAAACTGTTTGGAAATACATAAATGTATATGTTGCATACAAAAAGATACGGGTTTTTCAGTCTTGAGAAGAGATGTCATAGGGGAGGCTTGTCACCATGTTCCAGTATTTAAAGGGTGGCTCCAGGGACGATGGAGACTCATTTTTTGCAAGGAGTCAAATGGAAAAGACAAGGGGTAATGGATGAGATTTTGATTGGACAGAAGAGAAAATTTTTTCACAGTGAGATCATCCTTCAGATTAATCTCCCCAGGGAAGTGATGGATACCTCAAAATAGGACACTGATAAGATTTGGCTGGACAGAGTGCTGGGCCATCTTGTGTAGACTATGAAAGGTTGGACCAGATAATCCTTAATGTCTCTTCCAACCTGTTATTCTTTGATTCTGGGATATAATCAGTAGAGAGAACATTATGAAACCCTATTACAAATAATTGCTGCATACATGAGAAATAAAGGTGCTGAGTTTAGTGCTAATTGTGTTACATACTCAAAGGGCACTTGGTCATCAGTGCAAGCATGCGTGTCCCCGTCCTGATCGCTCTTCTAGCCTCTGGCTTTAGCACCTCCATTGCCTCACAGGTTTTGTGCCCCACCTGTGGAAATGAGCCTTGTGCGTGACCTGCTTGGTGCTACCTTCCTTGTGCAAAGCCTTCCAAGCACGTTGAGGGTTTGATCTTTGTCTCCGTGTGCCGTTTGCTCACTGGAAAATATTTTCTGTGGCAGGACTTGCTCTTTCCCAATTCTGAGATCTAAACAATAAAAACCTTGGTACAAGCTGATCTTTCTCCTCTGGCCTCTATATGCTGGTGCTTGGCAGTCTTGACAGGCTGTATCCCTGATTGAGCCTTCATTACGCCGTTAATGAGATGTGAAGAGCTTGCTGCAGCCAGCGTGGTAATATGAGACCACCAGCTGCTTTGAGTGCAGTTTTTTGATACCTGAAGTCTTGGGTATGAATTACAGATGACAGGATTTTCTTACTTGGCTATGTATATCACTCACACACAAGCACTGCATGTGCATGTCTCACTCCAAAATCTGTGTGCGTGTTTTTTCATGTAGGATCTTTGCATTTCAGTAAGGGATAGGAATGCCATAAATTCATTCCATATTCATGCCTTGAGTAACTAGAAAGGTTAAGGGATGAAAACTAATCATAGAGTTTGGCTGAAAGATTTCTAAACAAATTTAGAGAGGGGTTTTGGAGAGAAACCTGCATTTTGTTAGAGCCATCCAGGGGATAAATTTGAGTGAAAGCATAAGCTGAATCACGTGAATACATTTTTATAGCATTTGTGGCTGTTCTAGGAATTTTCCAAAGGATCAGGTTATCAATAGAGACACTCCCTACAGGAAAATTTGTGTCATTTTTGTCATAAGTCTTGGTTGAAAAGAAGTGCCCCAGAGTAATGGGTGCTGGGGTCAGGAAAAGACACTGGAAATTTGGATTCAGGTTCCTGAGCCAAGTGAAGAAGACCCATCTGTTAAACCTTACTTGGCCTTGTTTCCTGTGAATGAATGCCCTTAGCACCTGGCTGACCAGCCTGGCTGTCCTGTTATCCCCCTCCTACCCCAACTGTTTTAGAGAAGAAAGACTCTTTATGCCCTTCTCTGTCTCCTTCTTCCTTCTTTTTCTTTTTCTTTTTCTTTTTCTTTTTCTTTTTCTTTTTCTTTTTCTTTTTCTTTTTCTTTTTCTTTTTCTTTTTCTTTTTCTTTTTCTTTTTCTTTTTCTTTTTCTTTTTCTTTTTCTTTTCCTTTTCCTTTTCCCTTTTCCCTTTTCCCTTTTTCTTTTTCCTTTTTCTTTTTTCTTTTTCCTTTTCTTCTTTTTGTTTGTTTGTTTGTTTGATAAAATTCTGGTCTGGAATGCGGAATGTTTTAAAATCCTGAAAGCTTTTCCAGGCTTGGATTTTTTTTGCCTGCCTTGTCGTGACTGCAGTGGGCAATGTGTCTTTTCTGTCTTGAATTTCTCCAATAAAAGCATGGTGGAAAATGAGCTTTATTTTCAGTTTGAGCAGTGTAAAAGCTTTATATTTCTCTTTGATGGGTCTAACCAGCCACTTAAGGCCTCACCCTCCCTTGCTTGAGGGAAAAAAGGCAAAAAGCTGCTTTTTCCTCTGGCTGCTTCAGCTGGCTGCTGGCCACGGGCTTATTGGAGAAGGAGGTGGCAGCAAGGCTGTGTCTCTGGCTTGGAGAGGTTGGATGTGTGGAACAGGGGCTCTGGTGTGTCATTCCGTGTGAGATAATCGACATATGTGTGCTGTGGCATAGATCCTGCTTTTCAGTGGAGCAAGGAGAAGCAGTCAGCCCCAGCAGGTTTTTTTATCCATTGTTTTCCATTGTTTTGATGGGAAGTCCAGGTCTGCTGTTACCTGCTCTAGGCTTAGGCTTAAGGAGCACAGAGCTGGGCAGACAGGGAGAAGAGGAGAAGCTGAGCTGGGGGTTTAGAAATGGGCCTTTTTCTGTACCTAAATAACAGAATTGCAGAAACAGTTGTTCCCCAAATACTGAGGGAGGGCTGTGTTTCGTGGTTGACGTAGATGCCTCAGCATTTGTAGGTGCCAGTCTAAGGTTTTCCTTCTGTTGGGGCTTCTTTTCAAGGTTCTCTCCTCTCTGCACTCCCAAGCATCTGAAAAGATGGTGGTTCTCAGAATGGGAGATACTTTCAGGGGCATTTATAATTGCTCCTGTCTTTCTGGGGCTCAGTTCTCAAGGAATCTGTGGAAGTGTAACCATCTAAGGGATCACTATCCTGCTCTTAAACCTTGGTTGAAATAGAATCATAGAGTCACAGAATGGTTTGGGTTGGAGGGGACTTTAAAGGTCATCTAGTCCAACCCTCCCTGCAGTGAGCAGGGACATCTTCAACAAGATCAGGTTGCTCAGAGTCCCATCCAACCTGACCTTGGATGTTTCCAGGCATGGGGCATCCACCACCCTTTCCAGGGCAACCTGTTCCAGTGTTTTACCACCCTCAGCCCCATGAAGTGCGGACTAAAACAATACTGGGGAGGTGATGTTTGGTGATGATGACTCAGACACCTGCAGGCACTCAGGAAACCTGTCTAAAAAAACTCCCTGCTGGTATAAGAATTATTTGATCCTTTTCTGCACCTGCCAGAACTGGAGCCCAGTAGCGCTCATAGTTATTAGGGTAGGTGGACTCTGAAGAAGAAACAGACATTCCTGCCCTGCTCTTCTGCCAAAAAGGAAAAAAAGTCACCAAAAAACTCAAGTGAAAACTGAATTTTTTCTTTAAAGAACTGTGGAAAGTGAAATGTGTGGAGGCTACAGAAAGGACACTAAATTTGCAGGCAAAGCTGACCGCTGAGGAGAATATTATCCAAGCAATTCATCACGATATCTGAAATGTCAAGAGTGGAGGCCTGGGTTCAGTTCAGGGAGTCTCCATGGTCTCAGTTGTTATTGAGAATAAAGACTTATTAACCCAGGTCAAGGAGCCACAAAACGTGCCCTTGGAAGAGGGAAATACAGCACCAAGAGATTTGCAAGGCTTAGCTACTTTGGGTTTAACATGATGGGTCATAAATCCATGTGTGGTGCTGTGGTGGATCTCGACCACTTGGGTTTGTCTGAAAAAGCTAAAATAATCCTCCATTTAGTACTTTATTTTCTCGTGGTACAGGTTTAGCTAGTAAAGGTGGTACCTGGAAACTGAAAATCCACTGAAGTAAACCCTGTAAATGGAGTGCTGTTTCTGCAATGTTTTAATGGTTTCGAGCAGCAGTTGTGTTGTTTTGCTTTTGCTTGGTAGCTCTGAATTTAGTTTGAAAAACTAATTCCTATATCCTCTTAAGGATTAACTTCATCACACCCCTAAACACTTCATCTGTTTTGTTTGTTGGTCTTAAATCTGTGGGACTGACACAGCAGGAAAGATGCATGGGCTGGACTGCAACTTGTGTAGATGACCCTTGTAATTAGGGATCTCAGCTGTGGCACTGTGGACTGGAGATGAAAACAGCCCTGAGTTTAGCCTTGTATAATTGTAGTTTGACATTTTTAGTTTGCTAAATGCTTTCATAACTAAAAGGGATATATTATCCAATAGAGGAAGAATATTAATGTTGACACTGTTGGCAGTTAAAAACAAACTTAGAAACTGAATTTTACTACTCCTGATTGCTTTTGAAATAATTTGTTTTTCAGTGTTACTTTAGGATTGGTTCATTTATTAGGTCTTCTTTTTCTTGTGTGACAGTGAGATAATTGCTATTTATTTTTTATACTGCAAGCAATTACAATCAAAGCAGCCAAATATAGAGTCTGCTTTGACCTGGAATCAGAGTGACCTGTCAACATGAGGCTACTGTTGTCTTCAGCTTTTCAATTTAATTTTATTTCATAGGCACTCACCAGAATGCATTCAGTAGGGCTGAAAAAATTGTGTGTAGAGTTTTTGGTGTTCATTAATTACAGTGGTGCAGAGCCGAAGAAGTGGGCAGATAAGAACAACTTTGGGTTGGTTATTAATAGCAAAAATTATGCTCTTTTATCTAGGGTTGGGTGGACTGTGTTGGGCCAATGTCCCAAGCGGACAGAGGAGGAGCTGCTGGCAGGCTGCCAAGGGAGGGGTAGCTGCAAATTAAGGGAAAATTGCAAACAGTTGCCTCTAGGGAGTTCCTGCAGCCAAGTTTTGGTAAAAGGAAGCAGAAGATACTTTATTTTTTAAGTTAGCAGTTTTAAGGTAAGGCTCAGCTTCCATATTGAAGCATACATGCACATCTAATATTGTAGAAGTTGCTTTCTGTTATGAAAGATCTGGACATCTACAACTGTGTAGTAGGAATAAGGGAATGAATATGAAATAAGAGTGAGTAAATAATGTTGTTAAGTAGTACCTAGAAAGAAATTTGGAGCAAGGAACAAGGCTCTTGAGACAGGTAGAAGCACAGAAGCCAGAAGTAAACAGCTGTGCAGGGAGTGGAGGGGTACCATTTTTCAGCAAATTCAATACTTACATGCCATGTTTGATTTAGTTATGGTGGGGAAGCCACTGTGTGCTCACACATGGGAAGGAAGTAAAATAGTGCTTAGTGACCAAATCCTTAACACTGGCTTGATTTTGGAAGTTATGCTTAATGGTTCTTACTAATTTCTGGCTAAAAGTGAAAAACGCAAATCCACCAATACCATCAAAGTCATGTATTGAAATGCAGCAGCATCTTATCAACATGAAGT
Organism: Coloeus monedula; assembly: GCF_965178545.1. Lineage (NCBI taxonomy): Eukaryota > Metazoa > Chordata > Aves > Passeriformes > Corvidae > Coloeus > Coloeus monedula. Next base: position 57,684,581 of record NC_138786.1, on the reverse strand, counting down.
GGTGTCACTGGTGGCAGTATTGCATTCTGGCAGTGACTTCCATGAAATAAAACATACTTCAGTGAGAAGTTGCTTTTCCATTAAGTCTCTCTTCTCACTTTAAACCAGAGTTTTTTGCACTTAATGGGAGCAACTGCTTTTGTGTCTCATGGATCTGTAGCTGCTGCAAGACTGCCACAAAGCTCCTGGTCCAAGTTCTTTCCCAAGAGCAAAGATAAAATCCCTTTTTTATACTGCACTGTTTGGATTTGGCCTCCAGTTTAAGACAGAGCAGATGTGTTGGGATGTTGTGGGTGCTGTTGGTTGAGATTAAGAAGTGTCTTGCCTTACTGGCTCATTCCCCTCCTATTTGCTGGCATTAGTGCACATGTAGTTGCCTCCCTCACCTGGGTCTGTCAAAAATGTCACAGGCTCCTGCAGGCTTTTTTAATAGCAGGGTTATTTTGATGCATGTATATTAGGGAATGACACCTTGGCAGGTACAGTGGAAGATGGGGGTGAAGCCGAAGGAAGGGGAACAGGGCTGAGTCATGGGGGAAGGAACCAGCTCCCCCAGTTCAGCTGGGGCTGGAGGAGCATTTCAGAGCATGTCTTTGCAGCAGCAAAGAATGAGGCTGAGAGTGGCATTTGTGCCTGTGCTGAGGTACCAGTGCTGGAAAGGTTTTACAATCCATTAGGGACTTGGAATGGGCAGTTCCAGATATGTTGTGGCCCAAGGTCACTTTTTATGCAGGGTCTTTGTAGAGACTAGGGTTGATGCTGGGAAGTTCAGCTCCAGAAATGCAACATTTAGAAATCTGGGAGCAATGAAGAAGTTTAGTTTAACAAGGTAGGGGGGGAATTGAAAAAGGTACACTGAATTCTCTCCAGAAAAAGCCTCCTTTTAAATTTAAAGTTTATTGCTTTATCTTGACTTTCAGAAAACCTGCATGAAACTTCCTTGCCTTTGAAAGCTCAGTAGAAACTCTTGAAGTACTTTGACTGAAACAGAAAATTTAATAGTGAGGCATTTTGAACACCGAAGGATGTTTGTGGGCAGGTAATTTAAACAGGTACTAATATGAAACAGTGTTGTACTTGAAAGGCTACAACTGGTGTACACACATAAATGGGGTGGAATATCACTGGGAGCAATAAAATCTGGGGATGCTTCATACTTCTTTCATTGCAAACAATTTTTATGGTATGGCCTGTGAAGCAATTGAAATGCAGAGAGCTGGCACATCACTAGATTGATAATTCCTCCTGCTACTTACAGCTTATTCTCAGTACAGATGTCCCCAATTCTTTCTTTCTATCACATTATAGTTTCTTGTCTGCTTCAATTTCATGCCTGCCTCAAACGTAGCATTTTTCAGAATTGTCCCTCCAATTTATTTTTTTTTCCTCTTTAAAAGTTTATATCAGATGAAACCTAGTTGCTAGTTTTTATCCCAAGGTTTACACTTAAATTTTTAACAAGGTTGTTTTTAAGATTGGTCTTCTTTGAGAGAGCACTTGGCTGATCCATCAATAATTATGTAGTAATAAAGCAACTGTGTAAAAATGGCACCTTTGTGCTGAACAGATTGGTTTGCAGAGCCACTGACAAAGATGAATGTTTATTACAATTTACTACTTTTGGTTCTGCAGATGCAATAGAGCTATTTTCTTTTTGGCTTAAGTGTCACGAAAAGTAATTTCCAATTGTGGAATCTTTATGATAATAAGGATATATAACTAGGAGAGCCCAGACTGACTTGCAAATACCAGCATGAGTTTGCAGTGTTGGTAATTTAGAAAAAAAAATAAACAGAGAACATTTTTTATTTCATTTCATTGCTGAATTATTTTTTTTAAGCAATCACTGGGATAGAACACTCAGGGAATCCTACAGTGTCATATAGGATGCTTCTTCTGGTTTAACTGCTGTAATATTAATTGTTGATTCTTCCAAAATTGGCAATTTTCCTCATTCTCTTTGCTGCATCTGAAGATTTCTACTGTTGATTTTACTACAATGTGAAGAAAATGAAATGTCTAAAATTAACAGAAAAGCCTGAAATGGTTGTTCCTGTTTGCATTTTTTTTTTTTTTTTGAGTGCCAGCACAATTAAGGCTGTGATTTAGATGACTGGTATTGTTCAAATCTGTCCTCTCCTTTTGGGCAAAATACAGAATAACATATTCTGTAAGATTTTATGGCCGGTAGAGGCCAAGCTGGTTGATTGCAGTGTCACCGTGGTGATAGAATTGTCTCTTGATAGCAGCTGAGCAACACCTTGAGAATTCAACTTTTGTGGATGCAGATATTGGGATGTGTGCCTCTGCAGCCTCCAGCACAGCCTCTGGGTGCTCCTTTGTGGGATTTCCCCCATCTGATGCCAGGGTACAGATGTCTTGACACAGCCACACTGGTGCCTGTCAGTGGTGTCAGAGCTATAAGGTGCTTTCATCGACTTGCAAACCTCTTCTGGACAAAGGCCAAAATTCCTGGGTTCTTTTCCATTGCTGCCAGAAATAGTGCCTTGGCCTTATGTTGGGTCTGCTGCTCCTGGTTTGGAGGGAGGGGTGCAAGTGGTCCTGCTCCCAAAAGGCCCTTGAGTGGCAAAGCTCCAGCTTCATCCCCTCGGTCCTGGGGGGTGATGGCGGAGCCGAGCTCCACGTGCCTGGCTCGAGCTGTTCCACAGACCAGTTTGCTGCCACAGCCCTCAAGCCTTTGTGGCAACTTGTAGCTACGTCAGCAAACACTTTCAACCTGGGTCATTCATTTCAGTTGGCAGTTGCTGACAGTAATGTTCCTTTGCTTGGCTTTATTTTAGCATTTAATGATTTTTATGTTGGTTTTGATGGCCTGAAGGGAATTGCATGGGAGTGTTTTGTCTGGACTTTAGTATTCTCTGCTTTATCTTGCTAGCAAGATTTAAAATCTTACTCCTTCAGGAGACAGGGCTTTTGTCTGTGCACCTTGCAGGCTCTTCCCTCATCGGTCCCTTCTGTCAGCCCATTATCCTGGGCTTATTTCACTGCACAGTTTGCTGTGGAAAGAGTTTGCCTACTTAAAACCAGCATAAGGAACAATCCATCTATTCTTACCTAAAGAAGTAAAAGAAATAAAATATAAATAAACATCTTTTCTATAGAAGAGGATGGTAGATCTGAATTTGAAATCATGATCTCATGGGATTTTGTAATGAAATAGTAAAATGTTATCCAGAACTTATTCTCAGAAGATAACTCTGGTTTCATTAATTCAAAATAAACTTTCCTGATTTCAGAGAAATCAATATTACCTGTGGTGCTGAATGTGTTTAAATGAACTGATACAAGAAAAGTACATCACCCTCTCCCAGCGGGCTGTGGGCACGTAGTCGTGTTCCCGATAATGGGTGCCATAATACTGTGTGTTATGGAGAACCTGGATTAAGCTCCATGGAAGGCATCGTTAATCAGTTAATTAAAGAAAAACAACTCTGATACTGTGCCATATGCTGTACAGTAAAATGGCTGCATGGCAGAAAAAGCCATGAATCCTTTCAGTGTATGTGAGACTGAGACGTGATATGTGACTTTCTGCCTCTGCAATACTGTGTTAAGTAAAGGCCTAATATATTTAAATAAAGAATTAATTACATGTGGATGTAGGACATTAGCTTTTCCAGTGAGTTCTTTGAGATGCTTACCTGTTTTTTGAGACTTAATAAAATCTTTCCAAAGTCTTTGCTTTGCTCTGCATCTAATCAACATTTAAGCAGGGCCCTTTGTGTGCCTGTAACCTGGAGAGGATGGCCAGATTGAGGAGAAACTGTAAAATCAGAAATGCAGAACTTAGCTAAAATGACATATGAAGTATAGTCCTGCTAGTATATAAACTTTATATACAAGTCAGATGTTGAGATTAATCATAAGGACAGGTTGCACAAGCAGATGGCTGGCCTTTCTGATAGCCATTAGCTTGCAAGGCTGGCTTTGAAACAGGCTCCATGCTTTGTAGGTGAATCATGCTGCTGGGCTTTGTTGGGAAAAGGTTATTTCTCCAACTCCACCAAAACCTCCTGTGCACAGAAGTGCCTTTTTCCACCGTTCCTGGAGGATAAGATGAATTATTCTCCAGGAACTTCTCTACAACTTTCTTCTTTTGGAGAGCTGTGGTGTCAGAGAGCATTCCGGCGCTGTAATGGATGGATCTCAAGTTTATGGAGTAAACATGCTAATTGTGCTGTGCTTATGGATCAGTCTGTCCAAATGCCAAGGCCTCAGAGCTGCTGCAGGCAAAATGTTAAAATCCTTCTCCTCTGTCTACTGTGCATCTGGGAAAAGGTTCATTGCAGTCACTAAAACACAGTGGAGAGGAGGAGGGAGGTGGAGGATGGAGCCCCTGCCCATCCTCCCAAGGAGTCTCTGCAGAGCTGTGCTGTCTGCAGCAGTGTGTGCTGCAGCGTGGCCAGATGACCGAGGGAGCTTGCTGTGCTCCACTGGCACCTGGAGCCACCCAGGCAATGCCTGTACTTTGGATTGCAGAGATCTTTATAGCCTTCATATATATAGTTGCCTGAATGGACACAAAACTGCCTTGGTCCCTGGGGCAGGGTTCCTACAAGAGGTCTGTTTGGTCCACAGCAAGATAAAGAAGTACTTTCACCTACGTGTTTCTCAGCCATTAGGCATGGCCAGAGACAAAAGATGGCACTTCATCTAATCAGAAGCAGCGCAACTACTGTGATTTTTATTTGAAAATGTGGTCTGTGCTGGCTGCAGTTCTCCGTTGCACGGTGGACTGATGCTCTCAGCACGGATCTGCATTTCTGTAGCTGCCACCTTTTAAGAATTCAAACCAAATATCTCCTACTTCCATGTTTGTAAACCTCCACTGGTGATCCCGATCACTGAACCAGTCAGGATCTTACATGTCCTTTCTCTCTTCTCCATGTCTCTGATAGTCCTACAGCATGAAACTCTGCCTGATACCTGCTCTGAGTCCAGCCCCCATCCGTCTCAGAGGCTTTTTCTTTGGGCCAGCTTCCCACCTTGCTTTTGATAGGGGAGCTTCTGCTCTTGCCTCTACTCTATTTAATAATAAGAAGAAATTTTTACCTTCTCTTTCCTCTCTGCATCTCTGTAATTCCCTGCTTGCTATTTCTCATTAGCAATGAAGGAAGGAAGAAGCTGAGTAACAAAATGAGAAATTTCTTACCTAATAATTTTCTTTCAGTTAGCAGCTTCTCACCATTCAGCCTGCCTGGACAGTGTGGTAAATGGCCAGGACACAAATTGATTTTTTTCCTCTAAATAATGACTCAGGTATATAATTTCATACTCTATATTTTGATGTTGTCTTGATGCTAATAATTTTCTGCTGAAGCATTTTGGTAGTCTGGGTGGCTTCTGGTGCTTGCTGCTGAGCTTGTCTCCAGATCTACCAAAGACAAGCTCTGAACCTCAAAGGAGGGGATAGAAATCAGCCCACCTTTGCTGAGAGATGGTAAGGGTGACTAGAAGAAAGTTGTAAGTGGAAAGTTCAACTCGTTTCACTTTCTTGCTTGTCTGGGTAAGTTATTTTGGAAGGCTGTTTTTGACCTGGAGCAGCTCTTCGGTGCAGTTTGTGTTGGAAGGGACCTAAAGATAATTTAGTGCAACCTCCCTGCCGTGGACTGGGATGCCACCCCTAGATCAGGTTGTGTATGCTGTATATTTATATGGCTGTATACATTTAAATTTTTTCCTGGTGGAACAGAATTTTAAAAAAAATTAAAATAGTCCAAGCAAAATTCTAGGATTTGCTTTTAAGTTCTCTGTAGTGAAAAGCTCACCATTGTGTTCTATTTGGTGTGGGGGGGTTTAGGAGGAGATTTACTTCTCAATGAAACATATGCTGGGGTGGCTGAGCGCTGGCCAGACAAGGATCCTGGGCTTGCAGGGATGGACAGCAGAGCATTTAGCGCCCACAGCAAGACCTGGCGAGTTGCAGAAATGATGCTTCAGCACTTAAATATTAAGCCAGCTGTTCCCTTTGTGGCTGGCTCGGGTGTAAAGTGCTCTTGCTGTTTGACATAGTGGTCTGGCAGTGTGGGGAAAGTGGGCTGGAGTGGGATCTGAGCCTGGCTGCTTTTGCTGTCGGCTCTCCAGGGTGTTGGACTGCCCTCGCCCTCTGCCAGAGATAACGGCAGCACTCTGCCCTTGTGAGGTTTGGAGAGGGGAACTGATTGAGATGCTGATCAGTTCTTCTCCTTGGCCTCTCCCTTTATATAAACTGTTACTCTTGGATCCCCCTGCATAGATTTAAAAAAAATGCAGAAAATACAGGCCAGAAGGCACCAAAAAGAATGAAGGCTGGGGGAGGGGAAAGGGGAGAAAAGATGCCAAGAACAGCAGAAAAAGGCAAAGGAGGAAAATACAGCAGGGAATTGATGATCGGCTGGAAATGCACAATAAGTCGGAGAAAAAATCTGTCTTTACAGTTTCCATTTTAAAAAGTTTTAAGTCCATAACTGTTCGGGCAGGAGGGGGTGAATATTTGAATGTAGGCTGAGGTGTGAGTGTGTGGCATCTTCGGCACTAGCGCCGTGGTTGGTCTCGGCATTGCTGGGTGCAGAAATCACAGGTTGGAGAAGACTTGCGTCTGTTCATGGGAGCTCTTACCATTTCCAGGGTTGGCGCTGAAAAATGTCTTTTGTGGTAGTTAGGTAATATGTTTCTGGGTGAGTACTGGTCAGTTTGATTATTGGTTATTGGTTCCATCAACAAAAGATAATTCTTTTGATACTGTTCAGAGCAGTCGTTCTCTGAGCACTCAGTCATGGCAGTGGGGTTGCAAGCTCAGAAAAGAACGACAGGTTGCAACAAGTAGGTTGCATAAACCATGCTCTTTTTCATTGTTTTCCAAAGGTGTTGGGGGAACGTTAACTTTATTCCAGAAGAAGAACATCTGCTGCTGTTTTTGAGGACAGTGTCAAGATGTTCTTCAGTTCAAAAGCCTAATTTTCAGCTGTATTTATTTTGGGAGGTTGAAAGGGGTTTTTTTCTTAAGCGTTTTTTATATTACTATGTAGTTCAATGAACATGAGCTTACCCTTTCAAAGAAAATTTTTCATAATCAGAGGGGTTTTGTTTATTGCTGGACTGGTTTTGTACTACCTGCTTTAGAAAAATATATATTGCAGGGAGGATTTTTTGGAAGAATGGAGACATTAACTGTTTCTCTGAAGTATTAAGTTTAAGTTAACAAGTTTCCGTGTCCGTCAGATGAGTGGTATAACCCCTAACTGGATATAAAATATGACAATGTGGTTTGGTTAGATCCTCTGTAGACTATGAGGTGAAACAATAGCATTTGTTTGAGTATGGATATGCTCTCAGGAACGCAGCGGGGTTGGTGGTTAGGTGGTTTTTGTTTTTTTTTTTCCCAAAATTGAAATTTAATTTATAAAAAATATGTTCGCTATCTAATAAAAGTTCTGTGAGAGTGATTGACTGCAGGAACAGCTTTTCTCATAACTTATTCCTATATATCATTAAGCACACAAATTGGAAACTCTGTTCCTGTGACGGGGTAATTGTTCTGCGACCACCGTAGGAAGGTGGCTTATGGGGGAAGGCTGTCGGGTGTCACTCAGCTGTGCAGGACAGACAGAGCATCTGGAGCTTGAGTCTCAGTGTGGGGAAATGGACATAGACATTTAATAAAGATGGGTTTCTAGTTCTGCTCCACATTAAGTCCCAATGTTGTAGGAAAATCATCTGCCTACAGGAGACGGGCCCAGTGCAGTGACTGCAAACCAACCAGGGCTGGCCCTGGCTGTTACTCTGCTTTGCTTTGTGAGAAAGTCCCGTTTTCAGTAGACAGGAGTGAGGAAATAGCTGATGAGCTTGTACATCCCTGCTTTTGTACAGGCTGACCTTGCACAGCTGCAATAGTAGAGTATGTGGAATTTATTTTTTTTTTATTAAATTGTGCCTTTTCCCTCTTTGCTTTCATTTGCCCCATTTTGGGCTTTGCTTCTACACTTCTTACAGTCCAAATGCAAGGAGCTGGCCACTGGGCACTTTGCAGAGGCAGGGCTGTGTGCCCTGGCACTGCTGGGCAGCCCGGCGCCGACTGACAGTGCTTCCCACCATCCCTCGTCGGCAGGAATGAATGTTTCTGGGAAGACAGGGCCTCGCTCTGTGTGGTGTGATGTGTTTGCTTTCTCTGAGGAACTAGCAGGCTGGAAACTTGGCTTTGGCTGGAGAGGACCCCTTAACCTTGCCTTGGCAGAAGGAAATAATAAAGTGACAGACTTCATTTATCTTTATGCTGTGTGCATGGCCTCGTGTGCTCCGTACACCATCAGACCTAAATCCTGGTGTCGATTTGGCACTGTGAAGGAGTAGGCTGTAATTTTCAAGGTGGCTCCAGATACAATAAAATAAAAACCATTTTCTCTTAAATACGAGCATATACGTCATGTGTTTCGTGACCTTATTTTGTCTGTAAGTGCAATTAATTTTGCTCTGTCCTTACGTTTTGTTTTTGTCAAATACTTCTTGACAGCGCACGATTACGCTGCTGAAGGTGAGTGGGGGAAACTGGAGCCCTTGGCAGCTGCAGGGTGCGTGCTGTGGGATGGGAGCATGGCAGGGTAGGCTGGCATTGCACAAAGAGGTGCCTTACCTGGAGCAATGGGGTCGGCAACAGCTTATAACAGCCAGGATTACCTCCCAGCCTGCTCCCGAGGGAGGCTCCTGCCCTGTATTAGTGAAACTCGCAGTGTTCTCTGCTCATGTGGCCCCACAGGCTCTGCTCACGCCTTGATGTGTGGTGTGTTCGTTTGCACGCCCATCGATCCTTGTACTTCATCCCGTGCTGCTGCTGCAGCATTTTCGCATCCATTTCTCTTCCCTGCCCAGTCCCTACAGCACGATCACCCCGGCACTTCGTCTGCCCCGCGCCGCTCCCCTCCCGTTTACCACCCTTAATGACTGTTCCCTTCACGCCCCTCTGTAAATCGGTTATCTCCCCCTCCAGATGGGTCTGTGTCCCCTCTGATCAGCTAATCAATTAAATCCTGGTTCAGTTGTGCAGTGCCTTTTTTGATGCTAAATCACCGCCTTCCCTTCCCACTCGTTGCAGCTCCCCAAGGTGGCACCGGCATCGCTCGTCAATTCGGGCTGCTGAAGCATTTCTGCTGATTGGATCCTTCCAATGGTCTGCGGGAGCTTTCTGTGGCTCCCATTGGATTTAATCCCTCCCTGGAGAGCAGCAATCAATCCCTGTGTTTCTGATGCCCCGGGCTCAGGTTGTTTGGTTTGTTGGTTAAGGATTTTTGTAGCTGAAAATGCATCTCCCAACTCTTTTCAGATTTTGTTGTGCTCTACCCCCAAAGTATTTCTTAAATACTGGGAGTGCTTAGTGTCTGGTGTTGTGCCAAAATAGGTGGAAAGGTTCTTTGTTTAAACTCTTTGACTGCTGTGAAACGGTGTGGTGAAGGATGTATTTGCTGCATAGGACCCGAGCACCAAGTGCCTTCTATTGTATCTGCTCCAGAGGATTTCCTGGGAAGTGTTCAGCCTCCATTTCTGTCTGTAAGGAAATCCTCTTATCTGGGCAGAGCAATAAATAGTGCTGCCTCCTGTAATAGAAACAGAAAAACACATTCTTCACGTGGCTGTTTTTAAAAATGTGGGGTTTAAAATATATCAGGTGGAATGATTCTTCTGTAATAAATCCCCATAATAGTGTGCTATGTATACATTTAACTAGCTGCACAGAGGTAGGGAGAGGGGCAGAGGGTGTGTTAAAAGAGGGCTTAGTGTGCATTTAGCAATGACAAGAACAGTAAATAATCCTAGAGGTTTACAAACCTAATCCGCAGTGTCTGATTGTAGCCCTCATGTCCACCCGAACTGGTTGGAAAGATGTTAAAAGCCTGTAAAGGGAGGGCTTTGAGGGGAGTTTATTTTTAAGTTTTTGAGGAGCTGGCTGGGTGATTGATGTTTTTAAGTAGTATGAACGTAGTTGATTCAGTACCTTGATGGAAAGCTCTAGAAGTGCCCGTCCTCCTCCACTTGCTACAGAGATGTTGGGTGAGGATGGAGTAGTCTGGTCCTTGCTCTAAGCTCTTCTGGATGATCCTTTCATTTAACAACTGGATTTGGAGGGAAGGGGAGGAGTGTTGTTGTTTTTAATGCCCAACTTATTTTTTGCATGTGCCCTGCAGTAAAGTGGTTGTTTTTCTTAAGAAAAGAAATATGTGATGTCTCAGAGCTGTGCCACATGATCCTACTGCTTTTAAATAAGCTCTTAAGAGGCTGGACCAGATGTTGGCCACATCTGTGTTTTTATTTTGTCAAACATTTCATTTTGACCCTTTTATTGAAAGAGAAAATGATAATTTAGAAATCGCTTTGAAAACTTTAGCAGCTGGGAAGATCTTTCTGTATATAAAAAAGCAATGGGTTTGCTTTCCATGCCCTGCAGTGAGTCGTGTAGCATCAAGCAGAAGGATCTTTGTGGCTGGTAGGATCTACTCCTCTTGGAAATGATTGCCATGGAAATTTTCATGCCGAAGTGGATGCGTTTTATTTTGAATTGGCATTCTGTAATGAAACATGTATTTTTTTTCTCAGTGAAAGAATTAAACTACAGATTTGAAAGCACCTTCGCTTCTGAAAAACCCATTTAATGAATGCCTATTGCCATGGCGGGAAAAAGGAAGATTTGCAGGCAGAGGGATATCCTGCAATTACTCCCTCTGCTGCTGTTATGGGGTCTAAGAAATGCTTATTACATGTAACTTGCTTCTGGATTCTTCTCTGCAATTTAACAGTTGGAGAATGAGTTTTCTGTCCCTGTTGCTAATTGATCCAATGAGAAAAAGTGGCACCTAATTCAGTAACAAGTTATATTTAAAATGACAAGTGAAATTGTTCATGGTGCCTGAAATTGCATCATTTTCAGTCTGGCATGTATAAGAGAACAGGCACCTACTGTACTGTGACATATTAAATTTTAAACCTCTGATCCAAAAATATAGCTGGGTATAGGAGGAGCAAGGTGTATAATGATGAAAAGCAGTGGGAGCTTGATTTCAGTGGGATACTTTTATTGTTTTTAAGATGCTTTGGCAGTTTTTACAATAGTAAATATTGGGATCAGTTTTATGTAAAGTTGAGCAGTGAGTTGAGTATGTCCATCACCACTTCCAAGTTTTCGTTTTCTAACCTGTGATTTTCAGAACTTACTAGTGGTTGTCAAGGTGGACTCCTTTTTACTTTGTCCCTACTTCCAAGCCTGTGTGGACAGTGGGCAGTTTAGTTTATCTGGTACAAAGAATATTAAATAAAAATAAATCCTTTATTCATGCAGGTAAACCAAACTGATTTTTTTCCCAAAAAAACCTTGAGGAAACAAAAGGTAGATAACACAATGAAGGTAGAGGCCATCCCCCCTTCTGTCCTACAACTTGGTGGTTAAAGTGCTACCCAGAATATGGGACACTCAGTTGAAGTCCTATTTTTGTATGAACTCCTTCCAACCTAGGAGCCAGGGTATTCTGCTCTGGACTCCCCTTGCACTCTGCTGTTGAGCTGTTACATTTTATGTGATGGAACATTTCTTGGACTCAGGTGGACCATCTCCTGGGAAGGTGTCTCAGACACTGTATTACAGTATTTGCTCCTTTCCTTGGTGAACATTTAGCCATTTTGCTCACTGGAAGTTTCTCTCTCCGTTCCAGCAGGAGAGATGTGCATTACTATCTTGCAGAATACCCTGCACTCCCTTGTGTGATTCCTCTCCAATCTTTGAATGATTATGCTTTGCTAAAAAAAATTTCAGTCGGTTGCATTAAAAAGGCAGCAAACCAGCAGGATGTATTTTGTCACCTTGCTTTTTCTACCCATCCTGAAGCCAGGGAGTGCTTGGCCATGTCCTGGGGGTGCATCCCTGCTTGGCTGATAGCAGGGTGCCTGCGTGAGGAGCTGCTGGCACTGGTGCAGAAAGTTCTGCTCTTACTGCACTGTGCAGAGATCAGACCAGAAGAAAAGCATATGTACTGATCAATTATATAGTTACTATAAAATCTTTTGCACTTCTACAGTATTTTGGGGAAAAAGGCTGAAAAGTAAATCTGGTGCCTGGGACTAATGTGCGATTAATTTCTAAATGTAATGACAGCGAGAAATGTTCTTTAAAGCCTTTTTGGTCAAATTAGCACTGGATTATCTGAATTGGTGCATTTGGTATTACATTTATGAGGCAATATGAGGAAAAAAATGAAAGCGTAGTGTTACGGAGGGCTGGAACACCTCTGCTATGAGAAAAGGCTGGGAAACTGAAATTGTTCAGCATGGAGAAGAGAAGGCTTTGGGGTGACCCATCTGCAGCCTTTCAGTACCTTAATGAGCTACAAAAGAGCTGGAGAGGGATCTTTTACAAGGGCATGGAGTGACAGGACAATGGGGAATGGCTTTAAACTGATAGAAGGTTTAGATTGGATATTAAAAGGAAATTCTTTACTGTCAGGGTGGTGAGACACTGGAATACATTGCTTGGAGAAGTTGTGGATGCTCCATCCCTGGGAGTGTTCAAGGCTGGGTTGGGTGGGGTTTTGAGCAACCTGGTCTGGTGGAAGGTGCCCCTGTGCATGGCAGGGAGTTGTAACTAGATGATCTTTAAGGTCCCTTCCAACTCAGACCATTCTATGATTCTATGCTGTTCCTTGTGACAGGACATTTTTGGTGGGTTAAAACCCATTTTGCTTGTGACTTAGGGTGGAAAGTATAAAATTTTCTGTTGGTTGTTTAAGGTGGATTTTGAAAAGACATTTGTGAGTACTCGGTTGCTGATCCCAGGGAATGTCTGTTGAGTTGAGCAGCCGGACCCTTTGTGCCACCCCAGGAAGCTCAGCCTTTATTAATGACCAGGTCTTTTGCTTGGATTCCCAGCCCTGTGATTTCATGTACTTCAGGCAACTGGTTTAAACCCCTGACTTTTGCCAAGCAGATCATTGTTTTATTTTCTGGGAGTGCTCTTAATTCCAAACTTTGCTTGAGTTTACCATTGGGTTACCATAACCTGTCATTGGATCCAAGAGCTGCTGCTGGCATCACCCTCTGCTGATCCAGCACTGTGCAGGAGCACCAGGCTGGGGAATCAAACCATTCAAAGATCTTGGTTTGTGGGGAGGCACATCCCCAGTACTGGGGAGTGGGAACTGTGAACATGCCAAGTTGTTCTGCACCGTTTTGGTTTTAATTTGTTACTGCAGATTGTTGAAACTTAATTCGTTCATATTTTTCTGCAAGTTGAACTGGTGAGGTCATCTCTTGTTTGATCTTTATTAGATGCAATGGAGATGACCAAGAAGATTGCTTCATTCCCCAGCATAAGTCTTTGTTAAATAATTTGTTTTCTTCTCTACTTGGACTACATTAATAGTATATTACTATAGTTCTTTAATGTGATGTGGAAAATCAGGTTTTGCAGCTGTATGCTGTGCCAATCCCAAATTAAGCCTCGGTTCTGTGCTGCTATGCTTTTTAATGGACAGAATATTTAAAAATTTGTTTTCAGAAGTCTTAATAACTACCAAACTAGAAAAATTGCAGTGAAATTGTAATTACAGAAAGTCAAGAAGAAAGCCATGATGTGACTGTTGGCAGTGGTCTGTGCTGCTTCCCTGAAAATAGAAAATATTTTCTAAGTCATAATTCAGAGATAAATTACTGACCTATATACTCTGACAGAGAAATTTTTGTTATGATGAAAGAAAAGTGATCATCTTTTTAAAATGGTTTCCCCGGCTTCCTGCTGAACATTTGTGGCTGTAAATTAAAATGAGTGATAAAAAGGCGACTGGAAGTCTCTGGCAGATTTTTAGCACTGATGAGGACTGTGTTGATTCCTGAATTTTAGATTAATCCGGTGTGGTGAATTTGTGTGCGTGCAGTTCTGTATTGAAAATACTCAGCAACACATTAAACCTCCCAGATGAAGGTGGAAGGATGCAAATCACTGAAGGACAGGCCCAAAGTGTTACATCACTGCAGAACTTAAGCTGCAATAGATTCTGGACGAACATATGGCTGATTGAAATGTGTTCTTTTTTGTAGGTGAGAATACAGGAGATGGTGAATTAGATCTGAGTGGAATTGATGACAGTGAAATAGATCGGGTAAGGTGCCCTGTTGTCCCTGGTGTCTCTTATCCTGGTTGTCTGGGTTTCTGAGAAAGACAAAATGGTTTTTATCTGGTTTATCCTCTCTCTGCAACTGCCTCCGATCTGTAGAGAGGTTTGAGCAATTTCTGTTATCTGGAATCTAAACTATTGTTCATGCAAACCTGTGAATTTGGTATTCCTTGCCCAACAAGGAATATATATATATATATATATATATATATATATATATATATATATGTATATATATATGAGGCTGCTGCTGCTGCTTGCTTTTAACATGCTGGAATAATTATGTTGAATATCTTTTATTGCAAAGGAGAACTTTAAAAAGTTTGGAGGAGCTCTAAATTCATTATTTAATTAAGATAGATTCAACATAGAAGGCTGCCATGGAAACCAAACTGTAAAACCAGCATGTGCGGCTCCTGTGTACTTCCAGAGACTTCTGTAATGTTTTCTGGATTTATTTTTATTTCTGTGGCAGAAAAAAGTACCCTTTAACATATGGGCTGAGTGGGACAGACACATGGCTGTGGAAAAGGGTGTGTTGGAGGCCACACGGCTGGTCAGCGCTTGGACACATGACAGCCCAGCTTTCTGAGCCTGATGCCCTCTCCAGCTGCCATGCTGGTTTACATAGTGATTTGAACAGATAATTCCAGTGCTAGAAATTCGTTTTGGGGTACAAAATCCCTGACAGTGATGAATTGCATAGGAATTACTGGTCTCCAAAATGTAGCTGTGAGGTGGGATTTGCTAGGTTGGGCTTTAGGGTCTCATGATCTGAGTGGACACTGAATGGAGGGAGCAGGAAAGCTGAGGTTTTTCACCATAGCCAATCCATAATTTGAATAATCACAGGGGAAGAACAAGCACATTTTCTGCTCTTCCTAGGCTCTGTGATGAGGTCATAACTCTGCTTTTATGACTTCATTTCTGTGGCAATAGACTGTAATATTATAAACCCAAGATTATGAAATCTCTGAAAGCCTAAGAGGGATGAATAACTGAGCTAGGAAAAAGTGGGTTTTACTATTACGGCCCACTTTTAATAGAAGCAGATGAAAGAGTGAAAATAGTGGTCTGATAAACCAGGACTTGCACAGCCATTTGCTTGCCTGCTTAGCCCTCAGAGGAAGGACTCCTACCTGCATTAGTTTCGTTTAATGGAAGTTATTTTTCTTAAGAAATCCTAGATGTACATCTTACTTTGGAGACAATCTTGAATGCTGAGACCCAAAAGATGGAGAAACCTCAGATTGCTTTTCTTGCACTTACACATCGTTTTACAAGTCCCAGGTGCACTGCTTAAAATTAAAGTGTCTTATTCATGATGGATGACCTAATTTGTCTTCTCCATTCTGCTGTTCTTCACTCCCAAAAAGCGTAGTCTGTAGAGAACTTCTGTTTCATTGATAGTTGTGCTAAATACTGGGTTAATTTTTACATTTAGGTCATCTACAATTAAGTAATTGCTGCCTATCTGTCTATTTATTTCTGTGATCCATCTGAATAGTCCTAGATGTATTTTACAGCTCCATTCCCACTAAAGTTCTTACCGAGACTAGGTGGAGTTAACTGCAGAACGTCTAGATGTGGTTACTGAACCAAGCTGAAATCTAGAGGGCTAAATCTCCAGCAATCTGAGCTGGTCTCCTTCACACAGATGTAGCCATTGAAATAATAATCTCAGTGTCTCTGTGTAAAGCTTCACAGAAACCTACCCAGAAGACACATGTTTTTGCTTTGGTTGCACAGGGCAGTAGTTCCCATCCTGTTTTGAATTACAGACCACCATCAACACACAGAATTACTTGCAGACAACCACGTTGTCATGATAACCTCTTGTATCATCTGAAAAAGATCATAAACCCAGGATCATTTTTGTTTAATTAACAGACCATGTATAATGAGTCCTAGATGGTTTTTGGTCGCTCCATCATAGTTTGGAAACCAAGCACTGTTTTTTGAAAACAGGTAGTTGCTTGTGCCAGCTTCAGATGTTACTAGAAGTGCTCTGTGATTGTCTTTTATCACTCATATTTTCTTTTATTTTAATGCATTTTTAAAAATGGGATATGTATTGACCTTGCCAGTGGTTTTTCAGTTCAGTTTTGCTCTGTGGTTTTCAATTTGATTTCTGAAAGTAGATAAATTTGTTTTCTCTTCTAGTATATACTTAATGAAGCTGAAGCTCAAATTAAAGCAGAGCTGTGGATGAAGGAAAATGCAGATTATTTGAAGGAACAAAAAGGTAAGTATGTAGGACTGAAATTTGCCTTTTGGCTGGTGTTGCTGAAATATACAGTCTGTGTAATCTTCATGCTGGTTACCCTTTTGTCATCTTTCAGAAAAGGAAGCAAGAATAGCAAAAGAGAAAGAACTTGGGATTTATAAGGAACACAAGGTATTAAATTGTGTGTTAATTGTGTCTGTTTGAAAATGTCCTGGAAATTCATTATATCTGCTGATCAGCTCCATGTATGTATGGGCATAGTGGTACAGGTCACCACTAACAGAGCAAAAGCTACAGTACATCTAGCTGTTACTGAATTGCAAGGCTATATTTTTTTAGGTGGTGAGTAAAACACTTTCTTGCCCAAACTTTTATTTTAAATTGCTATTATGAGAAAATTCTGTGCATGTCAAAGTCAGAGCTAGCTCTTTGCATTTATGATTGCTGTTCTAATTGCTTGCGTATTAAAATACAGGTTTTAAGACATGTCTGATTTTTTTTTTTAACGTGTGCATGGGGAATTTGTTTGTACTTGCCATAACTTCAGTGGCTTTCTTTGCTTTTACAATAATGATTTCTTTATGAAGAACTGAACAGAACCTTGTTACAGTTACCTGAAGGGGTATTTGTTCTACCTTTCATAAAGAATGCGACAGTTATGTTAACAAATGGCATGTCCTGTCTCCATGTTTAGCAGTTTAAAGCAGCCTAATTGGCCGTATATTCATGATTTACAGCATTAGTGGTTTGTGTAATTGAGCAAGTGACAAGTCAAATCTCCCACATGCAACTAAAATCCATGTTAGTTTTTAGTGTGTATATCCTCTATCTTTTTTTCCAACTAATGCGAAAGGCAGAGTTTCCTGCTTCCCCTAGGTATTCCAACAATAAAAACAAAACCAGACAATGAAACACTGTTTTATACTTCAGAGTTTCTCATTCATCCTGCACTTATGCAGACGTGGCAGTCTACCAGCAATTTTCAAAATTGTATAACTCGTTGGCACCACCAAGTAGCCCAAACACCCACTTTTTTGTTCGGACAACACAGGAGTTTTTCTCTAACCCTTTATTGTTTCTGACAGCTTGAGTAGAACTTGATTAATATGGTGCTTTCCAATTTCAAGGTAGCACTTGACCCATGTAGGTAAACAGAGGGGCTATTATCCATTAAAAAATAAATCTCCTGCAGAGCTTCGTGTTAAAACTTTCCTTTGAATAGGAAAATGCCAAAAGAGAAACAGAGGTTCTGGGGTGGTTTTTTTCATACCTACCCAGGCATGGGACATGGCTGGAAACGTTCTCTGGTGTCATTGCTGGTTGCCTGGCTCTGCACAGCATCAGCCCCCCTGTGCAGGGCCGAGCTCACAGCCTGTGGCAGCTGCAGGTGACGTTGCTGCAGTGCTCCCGTGTCTGCAGCCTCCTGCTCCCCGTCCCTCGGCGCTACTGCCAGGCTGTGCTTGGGAAGCTGCTGCTCGTGCTCTTGGCTCTTTCCAGCCTGGAGGAGGAGTTGGGCAGAGCCTTTCCCATGCTGCTTTCAGACTTGACATAAAACACAGTTCGGATGTGGAGTTGTCAGTGCTTTGGGGAGTCGTGACCCAGCTTCACTCTCGCTTTAAAGGCAGTTTTAGCAGGGGAAATTGTTTATTTCCGTGCTAGGTGATGCTGTGATGTCCCTATTCCTGTAATAGGAGTTCACTCCCCCTTTTTTTTATACATGGAAAATGGCCCATCGTTTTTCTCTGGCAGCATTACAGATATTAAGTAAATAATTTCTAATAAACTCTCTGGGCATTTGGCAAAAAAGCAAACACACATCTTTTGGAGAAAAGAGACCCTTCGATCCCATTGAGTGGCAGGAGATGGAGCACTGGCTTAGCCTGGGCACATCACCTGCATCCCCCACATCAGCAGCACCTGAACCAGGACTGCTGCACTCCAGCTTGCCCCTCTGCTTCATGGAAACTTTGTTTGTATCTACATCACTAATTTTATATTTTAATTAAGCCAAAGAAATCTGCAAAGAAGCGGGAGCCAATTCAAGCCAGCACAGCAGGAGAGGCAATTGAAAAGATGTTAGAACAGAAGAAAATCTCGAGTAAAATTAATTATAATGTGCTAAGGGACCTGAACAGCAAAGGAAGTAACACACCAAAGAAAGAGGATGACAGCACTGATGACAGCACCAACACCAAGAAGCTGTCAAGAAGAAAATCTATTGCCAGTAGGAATATAGCCAACCCTGTAAACAGTGTGGGAAAAAGGTACTGCAATTGTTCATTTATATCTCTGTCTGTGAGACTGTCTATGTATCTTTCTAAGCCAGACAATGTAAGGACCGAAACATTTGTTTGAGGCTAAAATAATGTCGGGGCTCTGTTTTTATTTATTTTGCCTGCAGTGTCATGGCGACACCTTATTTATAGTTCATGTTTCAGAGGTCTGCTTTGGTGTGAGTTAATCATCCTGAAGCCAAAAAACCCATGAAATCAATGGAAAGATTCATAAATGTGAATCTTTGAGTTAGGGACACCTTTTCTTCATAAAATCCTGACATTTGCTGTCCTTCCTTTAAGTTGTCTGTATGAGCTGATGCAACACTAAATGTTCGAAAGCTTTGCCTTTTTGCTTGATTTGAAAACTATAGTTCCCATCTGTTTTGACAGCTAGCTGCTTTGATTAGCTTTTATTTTAGTTTTATTCCAAACTTTTGTTGTTAATTGATGACACAAATACAAAGCTTTACAGTAAATATGCTTGTCGGTTTTCTGGTCTGCATTTGAAAATGTTTTATAGTGTGATGAAAGCTCCTGTTTTAATGAGTGAAATACTCAACTTGCTGGGCAGATTTGTAGTGTGTTGTAAAATGTATAAGGAGATTGATGTGTCCAATCTGTAATATTCAACTGTTTTATCTGTCTTCAGTTTATGTAGTCACGTTGGATCATCATTTGAATCATTTTGATGTATAGTAATTTCTTACTTAGATGTTATTTATTTATTTACTGCCTGTTTATTTATTTACTGCCAGAATTATAGGCCAAATGCCACAAGGAAATCTTGTTATTTAATTCTGAAATATAAAATCATGTCTTTGCACCGTTGTTCAGATTTAGGCCTGTTTGCAACTGGGTAAAGGGACCAGGGGGGCAGGGGGGCAGCCACCGACAAGGTGTGAGAAAACATCTGTTTGTGAAAGAACAGAATACATGGGATACCTGAAAACATGATGCTGGGAAGGACAGTAAGTGCAAATCTCTCAGAAGCTGAGGAAAATAAGGATGGCAAAACCTAAACCCTTATTTTAACTTCATTTGACAGCGAAGGCAGAGGCATGGTCTTCAGTTTGGGCTAAGAAGCCAAATGCCAAAATCACTGGCCCCACTGTCACCAGATACAGGTTTTTACAGTATATCAGACATATTTTCTCCTTTGTACTGTATTTTTGGCTTCATCCTTGTTCAACTTCTCATTCTCAGTATCAAAAGCTTTGCTTTCCAGCTGTTGACTCCCTGGGGATTTTAGTCTCCCCTGTAAGTTGCACGTAAGTTTCCCACTTGTAAAGGAGAGAAAGTTGTGTTGAGGAAAGTTGTGTTAAATTTAACAGCATTTAGCTTATGCTTTATTTGCAGTTAACAGGTATTAATGAGTCATATTTCTGGTGTTTCTAGTAAATTAGGACCAATTCAGTTGTCTGAAATGCAGTGCTGAGAGGGAAGTAGGGACTGTTCAGGATCCTGGTTGCATTTCAGAGCTCAGCAGTAACATCCATGCTCAAGCTGTTTCGCTGCATCCCAACCTTGTTTCTGAGGTTGGCAGAAATGTTGGGCCCTTGGAACTCCTGTTGAAGTCAGCATGTTAAACCCTTAACAGGTGTTAAACTCTTTGGAAAATCATGCTATAAATATTTAATTTAACAGTGGTGCAACTTGAAAAGGTTTCTAAATAAATACAAATCAGTATTTTCCAAAAGCAGCTAATAAAACGTGTTTATTTTTCCTCTTGAGAGCCTAAAGTACATCCTTAAGATGCATAACAGAGTTTCCTGATGATGATTAGCAGATCTCAGATACAATGAATTTTGCAGCAGAACACTTCAGAGGAGGTTGAGGATACATGCAGATAAGTGAGCTATGAAGATTTTGCACTCCTGAAGTAGGCAGTGCTCTTGCTTAAATATTATCAAGGACTTGGCAAACATTAGTTGGGCTTTTTTTTTTTTTCCTCATAATTAAAGATTTATGACATACTTTTGATTTTTTTAAATGCCATGCCGTTTAAATGGCATGCATAAATTTCTGTGTTCTGCATTGTTCTTATATGCCTTGCATTCATTGCCTTTGTTCAGCATTGTTCCTCTGAGAGGTGAATGGCTAAAAACTTTCCCAGGGATACAAAAATCATGATAATTTATATGCAATTAATAATAATAAAACTCCTGAATATTGCTCTTTAGAAAATGAATTAAGCACATAATGTGTCTTTTTCCAGGAGGCATTTGCAGGAATGGGATCATATGGTTTGGATTGGAAGGGGCCTTAAAGATCATCTATTGTTTTGGTTTTGTAGTGATTTACAGTCCTGCATGTTTTTCTTTATGTATCTTAAATATTTAGTAAGCTGCATCTGACTGCAGTAGCACCACGAATAACCAGGCTTTGATCCAGTCCTTCAGTTCATCGGAGTTGTAGTCAGATTTTAAAGAGCTATTCCTTTATTCCTGATCCCAATTAGAAGGTGCCAGTATAGGGAGTACCAAGTTACAGGATAGGAAACGAATACTCGTTCTTGGTTGCTCCTGTAATGGTATAAAAATGGAAATTTTTTCATATATATAGATAAATATTTTTCTTGCTTTCCTTTTGCAAGTCATTTTACTTACCACACCAGATTTGGACAGATGATGTGGCCAAGTTTGTCCTGTGTCTTAGAAGTAATCTTTATATACAGTACAAAGCACTCTGGAAATAGGAAGTTGATCTTCATTTCCATCTTTCTAATTGCCTCTTACTCTAAAATAGTCTGTGCTGTTATTTCCACACAGAGGACTTCCGATTATCCCTAAAAAATGGTTACCCTAACCAGACAGGGTGCAATCTATCTGTGTGGTTTTTCTTTTTTTAATATCACATAAAGTAGCAGTTACAGTGTTAATCAGTTAAAAGACTGGAAAAAACTTTTGTTTCCTGATGTGATAATGATAGGCAAATTTTACAGTCTTGTAAAAAGTTGTTGATTTGGAAGAAATTTATAAAGAGCTGGAATGCTAGGCAGGTCCCAGGAGTGTGCTTAAACGGGGTAGTCTTTCAGTTGGCGGCCCTTTTATTAGAGCTTTGTAGATACTACAGTCACTTAATGGTTGCTTGGATTTCAAAGGCAATATAGTTTTATCTATATCTTATTTTATAAAAAATCCTAATCTTGAAATGTCAGAAATGTTTGGTAATTTCTGCAGTTTTGGAAGGAAGGTACTTTCAAAGAGCTCTTCCAAAGATCGTGCAGGTTTCTCCTTGTTAGGTGGGTAGATCCTATGTACATGAGTATTTTCAAAAGCAAACTGAGCTTTTGAACAGGTTTCTTTACTGTGAACTTCTCGAGTTTTACAAGAAGCTGTGCTTTCCTCAGACACATCTCCCAGAATTATACTGGGGGTTTACTTATTTTGTCTGTCAAGATGGTAGAAGACTAGTAATGACAATGTAAGTAATTTTAGGAAATTTTATGTTGTGTAAATGTATTTCATTCCACTTCTTATTGCATTTTTGTTCCAGTGGGTATCACAACTGGTGCTTCATATGCAAAAGCCATTTCATTCCCAGTGTGTTGAAGATGTGGCGCAGTGGATGTTACCATAATAGATGTTGCAACTCTAATTTCAATTACCAGTTGCACAGTTTATCTTCACTAATGTCTTCTGTGTATATGAAACATAAGAATAATAGGTTGAACTCTGAGAAAAGAACAATTGCCCCTTCAAGCTCCTTAAAATCTGATCTCCAGTTAGAGCTGTGCTGTGTGCTGGAGCACTTCAAGTTCAATAAAGAGGGTTTTTAGGACTGGAACTATTTAGTTAGAAGCTTAATAATTTATTTTATATTTACTTGAGCTGCGTTTTACAACATTACGTGTAAAGTGAAATGTGTTGTACTAAGAAAATGTGGGAGCAAGAAAGCTTTCAAGTCACTACTTTTAAAAAAATTTAAGCCTATTTCTTGCTATGTGCTTGAAATTGGTAATGATATCAGAAAAGACAGGATGTATTATCAGGGGAGTAAATGTGTCAGGTTAATCTCCTGAAGAATTTGCCTTGGAAGAAATGAAGCAGGACTGTGAAGCACAGTGGAATCTGTTGTAATGAAACAAGGTTGTTCTGAATGGAACCATATGAATATATAATAGCAAACCAAATCATGCCTGCTGTGGGTATGACAGAAACCCTTGGTAGTGATCTCAGATCTGATTAGATTTGAAAATTCACCTCCAAATTCTCTCATGGTCTTACTTGTATTTGCTGACTATCCATATTGCCAGTACAGCTTGGTGCCTGGCTCCACTTGTGCTTTTAGAGCCATGGG
Organism: Coloeus monedula; assembly: GCF_965178545.1. Taxonomy (NCBI): domain Eukaryota; kingdom Metazoa; phylum Chordata; class Aves; order Passeriformes; family Corvidae; genus Coloeus; species Coloeus monedula. The sequence goes on along the minus strand of NC_138786.1, from coordinate 57,661,632 downwards.
ATTTGGGTATTGGGAATTGTGCCCTTTCAGTACCAGGGACTTGTTCTGGTGCTCAAGTTCCTGCTCCAGGATGCACATTTTCAGTTAGCATCTGCTCTGGCTACATTTTTGTTAGCTTCTCAATGGGTGTCACAACTCCAGAAAAATCCTCTTTATTAGGGAGAATGTATGTGATGCTTTTCTGCAGCCTAGCATGCGACATCTTGTTTACCCTGATAAATTGCTTGGTGCTTTCTTGTCTCTAATTGGAGTCATATTATTTCCCTGGAGAGGGAAATATGGGCAGAAGCCTAATTTTGATGCTTTGGAGGAATCTGCAATACCACCCTGCCAAGGGAGCCTGGGGAAACAATGAGAGGCCCTCGGTTGGATCCCCCAGCTTCCAGCCTTGGTTATAGTTGTCCCTTTCTGGTGTCCAGGATGGGGTTATTGCTCCATAAGGCTGGGTGCTCCAAACTCAGCTGCAAGTCTGAATGTTGCCCAGAGAAAATGTGGATGCCCCATCCCTGGGAGTGTTCAAGGGCAGGTTGGATGAGGCTTTGAACAACCTGGTCTAGTGAAAGATGTCCCTTGGGCTGGACTAGGTGACCTTTGAAAGCCCTTTCCAAGCCAAACTATGCTATGATTCCATAATTCTATGAATGCTTATTCTACATTGGCCATGGCTTGTCATTGATTTTTATAAACCCAAAGGAAACAGGTTTTTCAATGTACAGGAGTTTTAGTTCTGCATTATGAGACTGGTATTTGTGGAGGGGAGGAGCATCAGCTCATGTTTCCCAATTGACTTAGGCCAATCCAAAACAGCATGAAACAGAGCTCAGCTTGAATAATCTAAGGGATTCCTGAGCGTCTTAAAACCTTTGTATTAGTTAAACCAGGTGATTATGAAGGTTAGAACACTTTCAATTCATTGTGTCAAGAAGAGAGTTGTTGGTTCAAAACCTTCTTTATTAGAAAAAATGACATTGCAGTAATAGTTTAAAAGTTTGGAAATGGGTATCTTAAAAGTTGCTTGTCTGCAACTGGTGCAGTGGAGTCTGGTGGGTATCTTCAGCCATTCCTACAGTTTGGAAATTGGTGATGAAGCAGAGCTCCTGAAGAGACATAGATCTCTATGTTTGGTGGATATGAAGCTTTTGAGAGAGAGCTTTTTTGAGAGAGGTTTTCCATGCTGGCTTTGGTGGTCATTCTCTCTACAAGGGGGCCTTTCAGATGAGATCTTTGTATGCTTTAATTTTCTACCATATATTTTTATTTTTCAGAATTGCCTTCATGTCTTTGTGTAATTTACTTTTGATATCCTGTTTTTCTCTTTCTGCTTTGAATTCTGTTACAGGGTTTGGAATTCATGTATATTTACTCAAAGTGAGATATTAAATTCTATTTCTTTTCTTGTGCTGCTTTAGGCCTTCTTTTTATACGTGACTAAAGGGGTAACACTGATTTCCCACCTGGAATAAACTTCCTTACAGAGGGTACTGGGAGTCCTTGCTGAGATGGTAGTTAGGAGTTTATTCTATAGTTTAGTTATTATTTGGTATTATTTGGTATTTTTTGGTATTTTGTCTGGAAGCAGGATTCAGTTGGCTGCAGGATTCAGACTATGATTCCTGGCTATGAATGTACACGTGCTGGGAGTGTGTGGAGTCAGCTTTTGGTTTGAATATTGTGTACATGGTGAATAATTCTCTAACCACTTGGACATAACTGTTTTCTTATGTGATCTGCACTTTGAGAGTTTCTTTGGAGTGTAATTTTATGTGTGTTTCTGCTTTGCTGTGGTATATAATCATTTAAATCAAAGGTTAATCAAAATGATTACTCATTTTGAACAGGAAAACGGTGACATTTGATAAGTACCTCCACTTTAAATAAATCTTACCCGTATTTTCCAATCTTGTAACTTTTAGAGGGACAAGCTTATACAAATTATGTTTAGTATTTTATTTACAAAAAGCTAAGCCAAGAAAAAAAATGAACTCAAGCCTTGCAAGGTTCTGCCTTTTGAGTCATGCATCTCTTTATTGAAGTTAGCTGTTCAGGGGAGGGCCTCCTGAATGACCTTGAAAGGAGCTGACACTTGTTTTTGCTTGTTCACCGTTGATTGGAGGAGTGGATCTGCTAAAGCCTGTAGTGTTGTAACCTGGCTAATGCTGCAGGTTACTGCTAAGAAGCTGGTGTGAGCTAAGAAGCCTTTTGTAATAAAAGAGATAAAGGAGAGGCAAGAACAGGAGAGAAATGGATCTGACCCCACGTGTTTTAAAAGGAGTGTGTGTAGTTTTAGCATCTGAACGCTGAAATGTGACCACCAGCAGTCTTTCCTTCTCCAGTAAGTGAGGACACAGGAGGAAAATGGCACTGTCTTCTACATGTAACACTACACTCTGAGAGGATGCAGAGTTAAGCAAATGCCACTGAGAGACTGGGGAGGCAGGAACCAGCTTAGGGTCCAGGCAACAATGCAGCAGATTATTATTTTACCCTGAAATTCACTTCTCTTGAGCTAGGACAGAAAGATGGGGAAAGAATAATTTTTTCTTAAAAAAAAAATCCCCAAAACAAAACCAAAAAATACCTTAACAAAGCAAAACGCCCCCAAACTGTCCCCAAACGAGTCCTTACAGAAGCTGTCAGGTGTTTGTCAGGAATTGATGTTTATTCTGATTACTCAGACTATTTTGAAGATCAATTCCCCTGATACAATAACATTTTTATGTCACATCTGTCAGGCTCAGTACCTCTCAAAATACAGCTGCATTAAACTCTGAAACATGTATGGATGGTGTTTCACTGGCTGTGCTCCTGCCCCACTGGGAAGGGAGCTCCCACCCAGCCATTGCCTGGCATGGCTTGTGTCCCCAGCCTGCTGCAGGAGCTGCTGCTGACACTCATTCCCTGCTCATTCCAACATCTCTGAACTTTTTGTCATGTTTCTTAGGGTGAGGTTACCAAAAAACTCATTCCTTCATCCCTTAGTTCTTTCCTTCCTTCTGTAGGAGGTGAATCATTTCCCCCTTTCATGCCTGTTCTGCCAGGGAGTCAAGGGAAACTAACTTAAGTCAAGGGAAACTCACTTAAAGATTTTCTAGCTTGTTATATTAGTAAAATGGAGTATTCTTGCTAAAAATCCCACTTTGGGATTCATTAGTTTCTGAATACTGGAATAAAATGCCAGAATTTCAGAATGGCAATTAACCCACCTGTATCCTCATTTTGTGAAATACAGTTGGAGAAAAAATAGCTTAGTGATAGGGGAAGTAATGTAAAGAAACCTCCTTGATGTGACCTGTACTAATTTAGTTAAGTTCAGTGATGCTGCAAATCATCCCTAGCTGTACATCATTCATTAAGAGCTTTCAAATTTTACAGTACAGACTTCTAATACTGTCAGAATGTGGTTTAGTGTAAGGATAAGGGAGCACTGTCTGCTGGGACTGCAGAGGGGTGTTCTGGAGCTATCATTTACTGGGACTTATGAGAACCTTTGAGAAATATGCATACATAAACCCTTCAAGATTGGGTGAGGACATATCTAGACTTGTGCGTTTCAGCAATAACAAGAATCTGCCAAATCCAGTGCTCAGTTCCATTTACCCCAAATTATTAGAATACCTTCAGTTTAAAACTAAAAAGGCATTGATCCGGCTCGACCTTGTGGTCCAGACCCAGGTCAAATCTCCTTGTTTTTACAGCAGCCTTTTTGTTTGTTTAATATAAATTGGATATTGCTTTTCTGCCTCCCACTCAAGAAAATCATCTCTGTGTCAGATTCCGGTGGAGGGCAGCTGGGCAGCACAAAAATGCAGAGGGGTATTTGGTGACTGCCTGAAATAATTTCTTCTTGCATTTTAAAACCAAATAGGAGCAATTTCAGCCCAGAAGATAATTTTCTGTGACAGTTGGATTGTGAGTGCCTTGTTTATCTATGTTCTCATTTTCAGGTTGGTTATAAGAAAAGACTCCGCGAGGTTTTTTCTTCCAAATTACATTCAGTGGGTCTAATGGGAGACAATATAAATATGTATGTGCAGTCTCTTGAACTTTATAATGTGTTAGCAAAAGTAGTTATGTGTGGTGTGGGGGTGAGGAGAGTGGGAAGAAACAAAAAAATTGAAAGTGTTATGTGTCTTGTTATCAAACCCTGGAGGTGCACATCCTGTGGCTGAGAGGACTTCAGACTGTGAAATGCTTGTTCTCAGTCTGTAGATTTTTCTGATTTCTTTTTTCTTTTTTTTTTTTTTTCACGGGTGGAAAATGGTTGGTTTCTGAATTGATTTTTCTTTGAGCCTTTTTCCAGTGGGGTCTGCTTGTTGACCTTTACAGTGTATGTCTGCTCATTTTTCTAGTTTAAACCACGGGAAGTGTATGTCTGATGTGTTTTAGATGTGTCAATGAAGTTGAGTCTTCAGTGAGTATTTGTAAAATGCTGAAGGGAACGGAGCCAACCAAACAAAAAGTTAACTTTCCCTCACTGCAGTGTGGCATACATTATTTTACCAAGACCAATACCCAAGCTAGGGAAGCAGTCACACAAAGCTTCTTGTTCCTTGGTGTGTGCAGGCATTTCCAGATGGGATGGCTGGCAGCCATTCTGTGGTTAGGACTGCAGTTCTTTCACCATGGCTGGGTAAAGGATTTGAAAGTTGCTGCAGTTTGTTGCAAAACTTGAAGTACTATTTGCTCACATAATATTTAACAGCATCCACATAATTAGTTTTAAATCAGCCAGTGTGCTGTAACTTAGTCATTTATGTAAGTGCTGTTCCATTACCCAGTGATGTTGCTGGTGCACTTGCTGAGTTCAATTTTACCTTGCTGCAGTTGTTGCTAAATATAGGATAAAACATTCTGAGATAACTTCTAAATGTGGTCTTGGAAGATATATGCAGTAAATTTAACTTTTTCTTCTGTTGCTGAATTTCCAATTTATTGTGAGTCAGAAATTTCTGCCCAGCATTTTCGCCTTCCTCCAGAGCAGCAAGACCATAGATTGACCAAACCCATTGCTGTGTTTAGGATATTCAGATCCAAGGACACTTCCTGACCTGCTCTCGTGCAGGCCCCTTCCTTGTGACCTACAAAGTATGATGGAGGGAAATCACTAACCTTTACATATATTGTGGTCTCCCCCCAAGTTTGCCCATGAACAGGACACTTGTGCTGCCACAGAGATCAGATGGGAAGGCACAGAGTAGAGTACAGCATGTGTGGACCTCAGGACCTGCCATCCCATCTGCAGTGGAGAACCTCTGGCCCTGAGCACTCTTCCCAGGCATTGCTTGGCTCAAGAGCTGTCAAAACCCAGACAATTTAAAGGATACAGCAAGGCTGTAGCAGCCCACAGCATGACATGGTGTGATAGATTTTAAATCTTATTTATACTCAGAGTTGAGTGTAACATTCCTGCTGAACTGGAGCACTGGAAGATGTTGGACATTAAGAGTCCTCTCAGACCACATGCAGAAAAGAAGTGTCAGACATGTTTTCAGTAGTCTGTCACCTTTTTATTCTGAAATGGTTTTAGATGTGGTATTTATGGGAAAGAAATATATGCTGTTACAGCATAGTGTTCTTTTAAGAAGTTATCAACATATTTAATCTGACTGGTTTGAGATATTTAATCTGAAATATGAAGGACACGCATACAGATTTGGAAGTGGAATGAAGTGGCTGGCATATTTATTTTGTAAGGTTATCTTTGCCTGTCTACAGGGGTAACATAGTAGTTTTAAGAGAAAAATGGCTTTCCAGACTTCTGCATGGATTTTATCATGCAGCAATAAAGAAACAAAATAATTTGGAATCCTAACTAAAGCTGTTGCTGAAGTTGAGTGAGATAATCATCAGATTAAAGATGTAGTTGAATCAATCAGTCATCTGATGAATTAATAACGGAGGTGAAAGTCAACAATGAATCAAATTATTAGATGAAGAGAAGCAAGACAGAAATCAGGGTAGTTTAAAACATTGCAGCAGGTTATTACAAGGCAGTGTCACCTGCTGCCTTGTTGCTGGAGGCAAAGGTGGGACTGTCCAGTCTGGGCTTTAGTAAGTCAGTATAAAGGTTAATTCTGTTCCTGAAGGTGCTGCTTAATTGAAGGTGTTTTAGAAGCGTGCTCTTTTTCCTGCCAGAGAAACCATGTGCAAGCAATACTGGCTTAAAATTTGATATGCAAATACAGCACGTCTTAGACATGTTTGCACTTTGTTCATGGCTATTGAAATATTACAGAAAAAAGTGATGGGAGCAGAGCAGCAGAAAGGTGAACTCCTTTGTGTGGATTGTTTATGGAACAAGGTGGGTAGGAGAGCAGCTTGGGTTGCCTGTATCACTGATGGTGCCTACTGTGGGCTTGCCCTGGGTGTTCCTATGTCAGGCTGTACCTTCTGAGCTTTCTGCTCCACCTCTGGACAGTGTCCAAGAGATTAGGATCATCAGTGGCGCTCAGTGATGTGGCAGTGCAAAAAAATTGCTGCTTACCAGCATGTTCATTTGTTGCCCCACCTCTAAAATCATCTAAAAGCAGTGGTGAGTTAAGAGCTTTCTTTGCCTACAATCTGGTCCAGTCCAAATGTGATTTTGACCTCTGGGAAATCTGGAATATAAAAAATTATTGGGCCTCACTATCAGATTACATGTAATTTATTTTTTAAGTCAGAACATAAATACTCCAGAAGTAAAGAGAGAAGTTTGCTGAGAAAGCTTTAGTCTCATAATGGGAAAAGTCCAGAGTATATCTATCTTAAATTTACATAAATCCCTCTAGGAATAGAGATACTTTTTATCCATGCATTCTTATTTTCATTTTCCTGTTATTTCTTGAAATATTCTTGTTCCTTTTCAAGAGCAAAGCATTGAGGTAATGAAAGAATTTGGTTTAACTGGATTTCATACATTGATCTTGTATGGCTCAAACTGTGTCACACATTTCATGAAAATAAACCTAATACCATACCAATTCAGCAAATCTAAAAGCATGAGATGACAATAGTTACTCCTGTTCTATTTAAAAAACAAACAAACAAACAAGGAGGGTGGGGAAGCCATGAAGGACAGAAAGACAAAGAAAAGGCTAATTAAGGATTTAAAGCCGCTGAGGTTTGGACATTTTTGCAACCAGCGAACTGAGTCGAATGTGAAGTGTGGTGAATGTAAGCTGTAAGGAATCGTAAATTCTGTATAATGCAAGATAACTTCATAGCAAATGACTGAGTAGCTTGAGGGGTCTTGGGTGGAAGGGAAAGGTTTCTGTAAAAATAAACCTCATCTTGCTGACCTTTGCCGACCCTGGCAGCCTTTCTCTTAATCTAACCTGAAGAGATTAGAAAAACCCCAAACATCAAAAGGAGCCGTAGACACTATTGTCTCCCAGAGCCCCATTGTGCTCAGGAGTGATTTCTCAGGAAGCAGCAGCCTGCTCCTGCTCCGGAGCCTTCCCCCGCTGGCACCAACAATGCGGCCCTGGCTGTAGGTCAGGCTGGCCATCCTTGGAAAAACAACCCAGCGCTCTTGACATGATGGATGGGAAACCCGACTCTGCGATTCATTTGCCCAAACTTGTTTGGAAGATTTGCTGCTTTTACTGGGCCAACATTTTTCAGGTGCTTCCTGTGTTTTATCCAGGAGTGGATAAATAACTCTTACGTTGTTCAGCAGGAGATAATACGAATGTAATTACATCGAAAGTTTGCCTTTCAACATAGTAATCCTCAGAGTCTGGATTTTTTTCTAATTATAGAATTATATTCTTATACATGCATATATATATATAGACACACAAGTTTTACAGAAAAATTTCTTTAGATAGCTGTTGGAGGAAAATGCAGGTTTCATGCATTTATTTCTATCTCATGGGGAGAATTGACAACATTTCTGAGATCTGATGATTACTAGGCTGTAGTTTTCTGTTAGTTTTGGGTCACAATTTAAAATTACTCCTTAAAGCGTTAGGAAGTCTTAAATTATGAAGCAGTAGGAAATCCTGAGATCCAAGGCATTGAGTGGGCTTGCAGTATAGTATATATTCATTATTTTGTTGCTACTTCAGTAGCTCACAGGTATTAGGCACAGCGTTATATTAACTTTTTGGTGAAGTCCAGACACTAGAAAGCTCAAGTTTATGGTTCAGCATTTGCTGATAGGATTTGCAACTGAGGGAAGTCCAGACTTCAGATGGTTTTTGCAGAATGTTGTAAGAGGCCAACCACAGGAACAGATGCATTTTTGTCTAAATTACTTTCCCTCTCTTTTCAATTTCAGTATCTGCTGATTTCATTTTAAAACCCATTTTAAAGCAAATGAAATAGCTAAGGCTTTTTCTAGCATAGTAATCAAGACTTTTAATACCCTACCTCTCTACAGACCACAGTTTTAAGAGCTGATGTTTGTGCTGCTGTTGCCTGTAGCTGGGCAGGGTGTTGGCATATGCTGTGGGAGACACAGTGGAGCAGAGGCGACCCACTTCAGGCTCTACTTCCAAGTAATTTTAAAAGTTGATGAAGATTTTCAGGCTTTTATTGGAAGACTTATCTTTTCCTAAAGCACTCTGAACAGCAGAGCTCCTCTTGCCTGTGCACTCTGCTCCACATCACTGCTCCAGAGATATCTGGCCAGCTTCCAGTTTAAATTCATTTAATAGGGTAAATTTGAAATGATTTAAACACTCTCAATTTACCACCATAACCAAAGGGTCGAAGCCAGGAGCTGCAGAAGAACTGATATTCAAGAGGATTTTTGAAGAGGAATGTAGATGTAGCTGCTTTAAAAATGTCATTAAGATGAGATAAGGAATGCTTCAGGTAAGTGATTCCAATCTCCCAAATCGTCTGTTAATGGATCACCTGAAGATTTTCTGTACTTACCTAGGGCTGGAGTTTGTCCCACTGGCCTTGGTGGACTTTGGTTCACACTCTCAAACCTGAGTGATATGTATTTTGGTGTATGTTGGTATGTATGTAGTGGTTTTTGGTGTGCATATGGTGTATTTTGATATGTATACAGGCACCAAACAAAATGGTGAGACTCTGTCCCTAACGAGGCAGGTCCTGACTGAATGGATGTGCTCAGGCATTGTGCATGCTTTTGGGATGAAATGGTGAAACAAGCTACTTAAAAATATCCAATTTTTTTGCAATTTATGCTACAGCTTTCTCAGATAAGTTACCGTCGATGCTGTCTGTTCTATTGCTGCAAATATTTTCCTTTCTTATTTTGTGAGACTTTTTAGGATGGCCGTCACCCTCGTGTTTAATGATCTTTCTTCAGCTCTTGCCAAGTATATCTCAGTGTTACTTATTGTCTTTCTGTCTAACTTAGGCTCCTAAGACTGCAGTTCTCTCAAAATCTAGAAAAAGAGTCTTTCATTTTGCATGAAGAGGAGAAAATAGCTGTGTTTTTCTTTTCCTTAGAACTTCAAAGGCACAAAAATATATTAAATCTAAAATGGAGAAAAATAATTCAGAAACCCTGAAAGGGGCTCACTGATTAAACTGTAGGGAACATTCACGTATCTGCTGTTTAGGTCTCCTGAGAATCAATACTATGAGACTAATCTGTGATGCTGCAGCAGTCTATAATAACTCTAACATATTATTGTTCAGAGTATTATTACTGGAATAAAAATTGTTGGGTTTAAATTTTGAAGATATCAGGATACTAATCCTGGTATTCGTTATTTCATAAAATGAATCCACAGTGTTCTCTGCGTGCAGACACAGTTCGATATTCTTTCAAAATTATGTTGAAGGATGATCATGCTGTTCCAGTGATCCTGTCCAGCACAGTTACTCTTGGATGGGGATGTAAAAAAACCCAAGAAACCCAAGCAAAATGTGACTGCTTCATTTCTGCTGCTTATCATTGCAAAGATGTCATCTCTCGGTTGGCTGATGAAGGGAAGGCAAAGGGGTATCTGTCTCGGCCTGATTTTTCCCAGTGAGAGCTGCAAATCCACCTTGAAAGTTTTTTGTGTTGACTTATGGTCTTTGTTTGTTAGATACTGTAATTTTATAATTGGGTGAGGAGGGAGAAGCATCTTTAGTGATGTATTTGTTGCTGTACTGATAGACAAGTTATGAAGTTTGGGCTAATTATAATTTCCTGTGTCTCTGTAAATGGATTTGAAATGACTTGTTTGCTCTTGTGCTGTAGTAACTTTGGTCATTTATTATTTTTTCTTTCAAGTAACTGAATCCCATATTGCCTCTAATCTGGGAAAATATTAGATTTCCTTCACCTAATAGTAGAGTCTTGGTTTTGCAATTACATTTTGAAACAGTGATGGACAATTGTCAGTGGAAGCAAAAAGACACGATTCGTACTGAGGCTGAATTTGGAAGTCTCTGTTAAAAATATGTTTGTAAAGCAACCAGTGAGCAATGGAACAGCAAAGTCTAATTTTCTCCTGGTTGCCATCTTTTTTCCCCTCCCTTTCCTGCAGCAAGAACCCCAGTTCTACAGCTGGTAGCTGTGTGGGATGTGGTTGATTCCTTCCCCTTTGGCAGGGGAACTCTTTTGAATCTCCTCTTCCTACTTCCAGTTTTCACAAAGGAACTTGTTTATCTTGGGGACTTCTGCCTCTGTGGTTTTTTGTGGTCACCAGATGTTTAGAGGGTTTGGAGTGGAGTAAAAGAGAGATGGATGTGTCAGGACAGTGCATAGTTATCCTTCCATAATTATCTTTTCCACGCTGTGGAGAGTGCACCTCTGTGTGTGGGCAAAGACTTGAAAATCGGAGTTAATTTCTTTTAGGTAGTAGCTGATTTTTGGGGGTTCGACTAGATGACCTTTAAAGGTCCCTTCCAACCCAAACTGTTCCATGATTCTATAAAGTAGTAGGACTTTCAGAGCTTTTAATGGTCTGGGTTTGGCTTGCGTTTGGTTTTTTGGTTTGGTTTGGTTTTTTTCCCCCAACTGATTTACTATCTAAATATCTTCTAACATTTAATACCTGTTGTTTCTTCAGGATGAACCCAAACTCACAGCGTTGCTAGGGAAAGAATAACCTCAAAAATAACCTTTAAAATGCCTCAAAAACACCTATGTTAAAGTTGCCCAGTATTGGTGATGAATACATAGGTGAGATGCATTTTATCAACTTTGCTTGTAGAGAACCAAAGGGAGTTTGTCATAACACGAGTCCCTTATTGATGGCATGGTTGTCTGTGATTGATTAGAAGTGGCAGATTTATTTCAGCTTCAACTCTTTCCATTAGCATTTGTATCGACCATCTGGCAGTGGAAAACCTCACTTGTGAGATAGACTGGAATCTTGTTGAAAAAATTACAAGATTTCTTGGGGCCTTTTTTTTGCCAGTGTCCTGATGAGCCAGAAAGTTGTCACTTCTAGTGACAGTTCTCATTGCCTGAAAGGTTGAGACTGATGCTGGGTCAGCCTGTGGTTTGTTTTTAATGGCTTTTAATTATTGCCTTGATCACAGCAAACATTCAGTTAATGGTTATGCAAGTATCATTTTGTGGGTTTTGTAGCTCTTCCATAGCCTTCAGTTGTTGGTTAGAATGAGAAGGAGCAGCTTGCTGTTTAAGTGGGAGGAACAGAGCAAACAACTTCTTTCAAAATGGTATCTACATAAAACTAGAACTTTCCCTGAATTGCTCAATTATGACAACATCATGTTGTAATCAAAACCATTTGACTGTGCTTAAGATGCCCTAATCAAAATCATTTACAGGTGATGTGCAGGGAGAGATGCTTAAGGGGCGAAAGATGAATTCAAAGTGGATTGTGATGTTGCAAAGTGTGGAGTTGCCTATATGTCCATTAAATGGTAGATATATGCACTGATATGAGAGAAATATGGAGCTGACATGAATGGGTGATGATGCCTCAGGGTATTCAGTGGAGCTTCTGCAACAATACAGTGAATTACATCACAACCTGAAATGCAGCAGCTGCTCTGGCCCTGCTGCCCCCTCATGAGTAATAGTGTAACAGGGCAGTCTTTGGTAAACAGCTTTATGGGGCTTTTCTGCTGTGGTGTCTGGCACTTGGAATTCTCATGCTGCCCCTGGCTTCCCACCTGCAGCATCCCCTGCTCCCCAGAAATACAGTCATTCAAAATAAAGGAGTGAAATCTTGTGGTTAGGACCCCCTTGTTTTAAATTTTATAGGGGGCATTCTACAGATTAATGTTACCTGTGTGCTTCAGGGAGGTGAGTAATGAGAAAAAATATGTGAGTTTCCTTGTATCTGCAGGGTTTGCTTAAAACAATTATTTTATGTTGTTGTTAACCATACTTTTATCAGGGAGGGAGGTTTGGCAGAAATGTTTCCATTTTTCAGAGTGTGATAGATTTCTGTCCAGGTTCTCCAGAGCTTGACCTTGAGGGCTGTAAATATTTTAAATGGGTATTTCAAGGTTGTGGCTTGCTGAGGCATAATGCACAAGGGACTGCTCCCTAAATGGGCTCTTCATTGCACTTAGACTCAGGCAAACATTGCAGCAAGTGAAGGTGTTAAAAAATATGCATGAAGGTCAAAGTGACAGGTCTTATTAGGAGCTTACTGGCAGTAGTTTTCCTGAAGAGTAATCTCCTAACAATTTCTCCTCAATTTTGTATTCTATTTTGGAAATTGTGTTGATGCAGCATTAAGATTACAAAGATGGTAGTTACTTGTGCAATATTTAGCATTAGAAAGGAGATGGATCCCTTCTGGTTCTATTTTGCATCATTAGAAGTGTTTATGCTGGGGGAGTATGCAATTTCTGAAAATGAAATGGTTTTGGAGTTAGCAGGGATTATCTGAAACACATACATAATGTATAGTGTAATTCTTTTGAAGGTCTCCTATGTTATCCTTTTTTTGGTCTGAAGTAAGGTAATATTGGAGTAAAAATGGGGAGGAAATTTATTCAGCCACTTGAAGGCATTTGGTAGAGCATTAAGATTTGTTTGGTTTTAAGTGTTTCTCAAAAAGTGCTTCTCTTGTCCGCTGTTTTAATTGTGCCATCACATCTGTGGAAGATCATTATCATATTCTTTTATCCGGGCACGTGTCAAAGCATTACTCACTTCCAACCATCTGTAGACTATTTGATACAAATTCGAAAATTGAGCTAATAGCCAAGGCACCATCCTTGTATCAGGAAGTTTCTTGAATTTCGTCACCTACAGGGTTTTTTTTGTCCTACTTACTACATTTTCTTTCCAAAACAATGCCTTTTGGCAGCTCCTGTTTTATTCATACCGTTGTTTTGGATAGCAGGCCAGACTTTCACACACCACCATCTCAGTGCACTCTTCTGGATCCTTTGCCAGTTGTCTGCTTGAACACCATCTGTTCCTGGCAAGGAGTTACCTTCAAATACCTAACAAAACAGGTCATGGGAAAAACCAAAGTCTTCCAGGAGCTGATGGTGATAACACACCCAGATTCTCTAACCCTGTTAGCGTTTTCCTCGTAGCACTTCAGGAAACTTGCTCTGTTTAGGCAGATTCTCTTACCCCAAGATCTTTCCTTTTGAGGAGCAGTTCCACAACTGCCAAAGTGAACAACAAGGAGAGTGCTAACTTGCAAGAAGATGTTTTGTAGAAAGCTTGAACAATGCATGAAATTCAGTCCTACCCCATAATGAGTTGGAGAACTGTACTAATGAAATCTGCAGGAGACAATAAAGTGAGTCATACAGCAAAGCCAACTGAAAATGGCTGTGCAAAGTAGTGCTGCTAAGGAAAAAAAATATAACAGAGAGCAGGAAATAAAAAAGAGCATCTTGGAAAACATCCAGGCTAATGCATCCAAAGAAATACAATCTGAAACACAGACGAACATGGGAGCAGAAGCTGTAAAAGCCATAAGGCTGAAAAAGATAGAGAGATAGTGGACTGCAAATTAGATATGAGGCTCTACAAAAAGACCAATTTGGGGCACTCATTGGAGGAGCAGCACGTGACAGATTAGGGAGGCATTAGGTCTGTCTTGGAGAGCCCTTTGCCTCTGCAAATGAGAGAATGGGAGTCATTAGGGTGGTTTCAGCAGGAGAGCATAGTGATGTTGATCTGGAGGAAATGCTGAAGCCCTATCCAGAGTGTGGTGTGAGGAGCCCACGAACAGGGAAGTGTGCAAGCTTTTGGAGCGTGGATGTTGGAAACAGCAGCATATGGCAGGGCAGAGCTGCAGTGCAGCTGAGGAAAAGGCTGTTCAGTGGGACAGCAGGAGAGTCTCAGTGGTGGTAAGGTTGGGTGCTGTGTTTGAAGACAGTGTAGTCAAAACATGGGTTCGAGGCCAAATACTGAAGTGAATTAAGATCTTTGTCTCCTTTTGGAGCTGTATCTGATTAGGTGAAGTCTGAATTTCTTCCTTAAGGCACTCTTGAGCTTAGAGAAAGAGATAAATCGTGATGGTGAAGCATTTACTGACTTCCAAGGGTCCTGTGTAGCTGGAGGTGAACCATAACTATGTGCAAGCAGAGGGTGCTGCATATCCTGGTCACTAATGGGTGAGAGGGGTGGATGAAGATGCCAGGCTGGGCCAGTTGCATCTCTCTGCGTGAGAATCAGCACCTGAGTTTCTTTTTTCCAGCCACTCACACAAGTAGAAGTGCAAAAGGGTTTGAAAACATCTTAAAAGGAGTTTGTAAATCACTAGGTCTGGTTTGATTCTCCCACATGAGTGGGGCTGTCACATGTTCCTTGGGATGGGGGAAGCCGGAACTCCTGCCTGCAACCGGGGGCTGTGCTGGTGTGAAGTGGAGCTGTCTTGACCTCTCTCCACCATTGCTCCTGTTGACCCTGTTAAAGTGGATTTAGTCCTAAAGAAACAAATCATCAGCTAATTATTTCCCCACTCTGGTGGCCGTTCTCACAGATGTTTAACCATTTTAAGTAGGAGCAGTTGCTTTAAGTTTTTTGTTTGTTTGTTTGGGTTTTTGTGTAGCAAACAGAAGAGGAAACTAAAATCTGATGCTGGTGTTCATGTCAAAAGGGTTGCATGAAAACAGGTTACGTGGTAGCTTTGAAAGTGGTCCAGCTTGCTGCTTAGTAGGACTGCGTTTTGCAGAGCCTGATTATTTAAATTAGTTTTTCTAATATTAGCATTAATTCCCTTATAGCTGTGTTATGAAGTTGCTTATTTCATAGTCCTTTCAAACGTGGGAGCCTGGCTGTGAGCAGAGCAGACAGCTTATCAGCTCAGCAGCTGCTGCTGCTTGCCAGCATCGTGTGTTCAGTAAATGCTTGGAGTCAACCTTGAGAGTTTACGGATGCTGGCTTGCGTTTCCTTTGCTCTGTATTTCACTGCACTCTTTAAATCAGGAGTTTTAAACCTCTGCTAAATTTAGAGAGAAGAGGGAATCTGTGAATGCACCAGCCCTGCCTCCTCCCACAGAAAATGCATCCCCTGACCAGTGAGAGCTGGAGCTGGCCAGGGGTGAGGGGAACGGGGTTTGGGAGGGCTCTGCAGATATACCCCAGCAGCAGCTCTGTGGTGTGAAGTGAGCCCAAAGGTAGTTCATGACTTTGTCAGAGCAGTGGAGAGAGAGGAAATGAGCCTCCAAAACAGCACTTTTAGTAGCTCTGGGTGGGTTTTTTTTCTCCTTTCAAATGGTTTTATTTTATTATATCTGACACCAGTCAAGGAGAGAGGAAGCTCTTTAACCTTAATGCAAATAAAACAGTAGTGTTTTAGAAAAAAAAGTCTGCTTGCTTTATACCTCCAGGCCAATGGTTGTGACAGACCAGAGAATTTAACAATAAAATTACTCATTAGCTGGGGGTTTTTTTTCTTAATCTGTTTAGCTGTAACAATCTATTTGAAGCCTGATTTTTGCTTAGGAGGAGTAAAAAAATTACCTGTAGCAATAAATTCATCTGTCTGTCATGCTGTTTATCTGTCTATCTATCTATCCCCTAAAGACTTAAAAATGTTGGTTTTTATTTCTATACCCTTGCTGAAAATCAATTGTGACATTTTCTGTTTAGGCTGCTAAAGGTTTTGGCAGATAGAACATGGATTTTGTCTTTTGATGGTGCATTCAATTCAACATTTATTGCAGAGACCTCAAGTGTTTAAACATGTAGTGATAGACAACTAAACCTCCCACTGTGCTAAACTCCACCAGGTCTCTTCAGTAGTTCTGCTATTCAAAAAGAATTGGGAGTTGTTTCATCTGTTTTTAATAAATATGAGGCTTGCATGCTGTTCATGTCAGAACTGAAGCCAACTTTTAGTTGCAGTTTGACATGTAGAGTCCTAACTTTTTAGCTCTTGCTGCTAAAGACACCTACTCAGGGTGTTGTTATCCTTTGAAAAATGTAAGGGGCTTGCACATCATCTGTTCTGAACTGTGATGTTGAAATGTATGAGGAAAAGGAAAGCAAAAGCCAGGCTGCAAAAATGCTGGTCGTGTAAGAGAGCACACACCTGGACTTGCTTTCTGGCAAAGGTGGATACCAGCCTTTGGGAGCAATCAGCTTTGATTGGGTCCAAGATGCTGTTGCTGGTTCCGGGGTGAGTCTGATGGAGTCCTCTTCCAAAAATTGGGAAATGGGAGCGTGGCAGAGCTGGGTTTGGTGGGTCAGGCATCGGCATCAGCCTGGCCTCTCCTGCATCGTCTTGGAGGATTTGTTTAGGTGATGTCTATGGAAGAGCGATGGGTGATCCCAAGCTCCCAAACCTGTGCCCTGAGCTTCCTGGAAGCTGGAACACCCCGTAGGTGTGATTTTGTGTCCCAGCTAATGTGCATTAAACACCGACAGCTGTTAACGGGGGCCGCAGAGGGATCACAGGGATCGGCGCATGGCAGGCGAGGGGAGCTGTTCCAGTGTGGTTTTGCCAAAAACACTTCTTGTGCTGCCAGGAGGGTTGGTGGGCCTGGAGCCCAGGGCATGACTGCAGGGACAGCACTGGCTCAGTGGCCTCCCCAGACTGCTTTTACCGAGAGCTGAGAGAAATCTGCTCCCGGGCTCTCCACGTGGTGCTGCCATTTGGTTCAAACACCACATGACTCGTATGCTGTCTCTGAAGTGCATTTTTTCACGTTTATCCTGTGAGATGGATGCAGGGTTTGAATGTTTGGACTGCTTGCATGGGCATCAGAATTCAGTGGGAAGACGTAGAGGCAGTAAATGAATTCAATATTGGAATGATCAGCTTTTGCAAGTGTTGGCAATTGGTTTTAGCACCTTTGTGTGAAGTGTGTTCATGGTAGAAACGTATTTTGTTTAAGAGGTTTATGCTGCTTTCTTGTTCTTCTACTAAGATTTTCAAATAAATTATTAATACTCTGAAGCCCAGAGGTAACAAGAACCTTAGAGCTGTAATTTTCCCATTGAGGCCAGGCAAAACATAGCACTTCTGAACGTATAAATTCGTGCTCTAAGAATGACTGAAAATTCACACTAAAGGATCATAAATTGCTACCAAATTAATTTCCATTGTAAGTCTATCGTGCATGTGTTTAAATCTGATTCAGTTTCTTTAAAGCAGTTTACTCTGTAAAAGTTTTTCCATAAAAACATGCACAGTAAAAAGTGTTTATGTTGCAGTATAGCACTTAAATTGCATTTTAAAAAACCCACACAACAAAAAGCCCTCTTTTATACAACTATTTATTTGCTGTAACATTTTACTAACCAACGGAGCAAAGTAACCCAGAGATCTATGATGTCATGCTAAAAGCCCAAGTGTTAGCTTGCCAAGTATTGATGTTCTCACGATACTTTGTAGACACAAAAAACTGAGTCAAAGTGGAGCGATTCTGTAGGGCTGATAAAGGAAATACAGTGTATGGATATTAAACAGCTGAAAGGAGGGCATGTGTTACAAGTGAGTCTGTGCAGACTGTTGTCTCCCTGGGGCCAAGCACTTCTTAGGCATTTGCTGCATATTTTGACCAAGTACAGAACGCAGGAGATCTAAACTTTACGCATTAAAGTTTCTTTAAAAAGCAGGGGAGGGTGTC
Organism: Coloeus monedula; assembly: GCF_965178545.1. Lineage (NCBI taxonomy): Eukaryota > Metazoa > Chordata > Aves > Passeriformes > Corvidae > Coloeus > Coloeus monedula. The sequence goes on along the minus strand of NC_138786.1, from coordinate 57,643,707 downwards.
ATTTTTTTTTTTAATAAAGTTTTTTCTAAAACTGATGCTTCAGAAATGCCTTTAGAGAGCAAAATGAGTGTGGTGATGAAAAAAAAAAAAACCCCATAAGCAACTTGCTCATTAGGCTCAGTTAAAGCTAAGTTGATCATTGATACAAATTTGCATTATTTTTCCCAGCGTGGCATTCGGTAACAACTTTTCCTCGGTGTGCTTTTGTTTCAGTTGACATTTGCTTGAATGGCCAAGCAAGTTGGCAAATTCTGTGCTGCTGGTCTTTGAAGCTGTGACTTCAGCCCAAACAGCCTCCTCTTTGTGTGTGGCAGGGAGCCCCTTCCCTTCGGAGAGGGTGCGTGCGGCACAAAGCCTGGAAAGGGGCTGTGCATACCCAGCCTCACAGTGCTCCTGAGAACTTCACTTCAAGTGGCTCAGGTCCTGCAGGAATATCAGTTTCTTTGCTGTGAATTTTTAATGCAAGGGGTTGAAGTTCAAAATAAAAAAAAAGAAAAAAGGCTGAAGATTAACCTGAAAGTGCATTTTTTTTATTGATCTTCAAACGTAGGTTAGTGTTTAGAGGGATTTGAACTACAATGGGAATTTGCTGTCTTCTCTGTTCAATACAATTATTTCACGATGGGGTTGGAGAGCAAACTCTGCTAGGTACAAAGGAAAAAGCAGGGATTTACTTGAGATGGATAGCATTTGTTTCAGATTTTACACATTGTCACTAGAGTTGTACTAAAATCTATTACATGTCCAAAATTGTCTGAAAAACTAGACACAATATGGTGACAAAATATGAATGACAGGATGGGAAGGAGGAATTCTATATAAACGCGACAGGGTATAAATATCTATTTATTGTAGTATTTGCACATTTCATGGTCAGTTAAACTTCTTTTACTGTTCACAGCCCATATCTTAGTAATTGTGGCAGGAGTACTGCTTACACAGCATTTATATGACTCCCTCTCAGATGGAGCAGCACAGTGCTGAAGGACAACCCCAACCCCTCAGTATTTCTGTGTACACAGAGCTGAGGATGTGGACGAGCAGTTTTTGAATGGAGCCTTGTAGCTGCAGTAATTTTCTTTTTAATGCATCTTCCATCGCTACAGTGAAATGGAGGAAAGGATGTTCAGCAAGTGGAATTGCTTGCCTGACTTTTACATTGGCTCTTCTCAGAAGGTGGGTTTTTGTTGGCTGAAGAATTGTGCACCAGGGGCCAGGGTTGAGTAGAAAATTGAGGTGGAGTAAGGGTTTTTAAACAGATCTTGTCACGTGGGTTTTGCCATGTTTTGCTTTGACGGGGAGTGATTGATTCCCAGTTACAGAAGTTTTGGTCATCTGAATGGGTGAGATTGGGGTCAGCCTTCCACCTGTCCAGGTGAGGGCTTGGTTCAGAGGAGGTGTTGGGAGCCACCTGAGTGGCTGTAAGCCAAGGTCAGGAAAACATCTTCCCAGCTGAACTCAGCTGCTCTGTGCTCAGATCTGCTGCCTGACCTGCTTGTGCCAGTGTCCTTCAACTGGTTGTGAGAACTCCAGCAATTTCAAAGATGATAGTTAGCAGATGTCTCCTTAGGCTGACCTGGCTTGTTTTGACTGGGCCAGATTAGGGATGGGTGGCCCAGAGCTGCCCCCTGTTCACCAGCCACGTGCAGCCAACTGCGGGCAGCACGGTCTTCACCTGGACAGGTTTTCCAATTGATCCAGTTAAACCAGCATGAGAGGCTGTGAGAGGCATCTCCCCTGCAGTTACAGTGAGGTTGCTATTGGATAATTCTATATGTTAACACTAGTATTAAGCTGTATTAAAGCAAAACACTATCAAGTAACTCTGCTTTACACATAAGATCCCCTGCAAGGCTCACCTAACTTCATTGCAGATGTGCAGCCTTACACGAGACACTGGAGAAGATGGTGATGTCTGCTCCCCACATCAGCAGCAGCGTTCTCCTCTCTCAAAAGCACTTGCACATATTGTACACAGGTTTTAAAACAGCAATTAATATTGTTTTCTTTCCTAACATTTCCATGTGGAATTTTCTTTCCATAAGAAAATGTGGCTGCATTTTTATACTCATCTCTTTATCTGTACCAAATGTGTTGTGAAGGAGACAGGACTTCTAGATCATGAAGGGCTCCTGTGACCCAGTTCAGCAATTCATTGGTACATAACACAGTGTATGAGCAAGCACCCACAGTGTGTAGCAATGCATATTTTAAACTTGTGTCATATTCAATGGTAAATAGCCATTTTCCCAGTGATTTGTATTGGTTTTGCACTTCATTATCCATGCATACTTATACCCAAGTAGAGATTGCCAGGCAAGCAGCTTCTGAGGTTGGAATAAAGTACAGTTTACTTTCTGGTCCTTTCTTATGTCAGTAAAGGTTGGATCCAAAATTGTGAGAAGGCTGTATGAACTTGCAGGAACTTTGTATTGGACGTATATTCTTCCTGTAGACTATCCTGTTGGGTTTTTGGGATGGGATGTGGGATCAACCTCATACTGCCTCTGAAAACAGCTGTACAGGTTAATGCATACATGTTCGCAGTGTATGCTGATATCTGACCAATTCATGCTCTGGGTGCAGGCTGATCTTGCCTGATGCTGAAATGGTGCAGTTTCATCTCTCTCTGTCGGGTTCCCTGGTTCCTTTGTAGAGCATCTCCAGGTGAGGTGAGAACAGGTATTCCACAGCGTACTTGTAAGGAGCAGGGAGGCCAGATGCAGGCACTCAGGACACTTCAGCACTGCTGCCAGTGAAGCCTGGCTTAGCCTTTATGGCAGAGCAGGGAGGAAGACCTGACAGACCAGTCCTGCTCCTTCATTAGGGAGCCCGGTTTACACAAGGCAGAAAGTACTCAGGTGGTTACATGGCAATCACATGCTGGCCTGACCTCAGCCATCAACAGAGCATCACTGTGGTTATTAGCTAAGTATTTCCATAATGTGTGCCTCTTCAAGCTGTAATTAAAGCCAAGCCTGCCCCTAGCTAATTACAAGCTTGCTTAGAAGTATAGTTTATATAAAGCTTTTTGAACTCTATATGGGGAAGATACACATCCAGAGGCATACTAAGAATGACGCCTTATTTTCAAAATGAAATTTATAGGCTTTGGTGTCTGTGTCTCCCTCCCTTTACAGTTTTCTACGGGCTGTTTTTTGCATCCTCGTTCAAAGTTTTTGCCATATATACGGCCCAAGTTTCATCAACATCAAGCCAGTGATTTTTTAGTTTTCTTCAGAGTGTTTTTTTTCTCACTGCTGAGAGAGTAAACCAGATGTTAAAATGCCTTTGAGCTTTGTGTTTGGAGAAGACTAATAAATAATATTTAGATCTTTCATAAAAAGAAGATAAGGAGTCTTGAAAGTGGTGAAACTTTTTGTTGAACACATCTCTACAAGGTCTCTGTAAATAATGATCCATCTATTGAGAGTTGCTGCGTGTTACTGAGGTGGTGCTGCACCTGTACATCTTCATCTCAGTCTCTGAGCTATAAAACAGTGCTGGCAGTGTAACCAACCCCCTGAGACTCTGAAGCAGCAATACAGGCAGGGCTTGGTGACAAGACATGTGACTATGACACATGGTTGTAGGGTGGGCTGGTGTGGCTGTGGGTCTAAGACATTACCCAGGGGTTGTTGCAGCACCACGTTGGCCAAGGTCACGCTCTGGGGTGACTTTGTGGCCAAGACACATCCAGATGGCACTGACACGATCATCACCACCCTCCCAAAGCATTCTCTTTGGATTTTCTTAATTACTTGCTATCTTCCATTCCCCATTTCCAGGTGCTTCGCTTAGATCACAGTGCAGCCTGGGGGGGAGGAATGCACCACCACGTTTTCTCGTGAGTGAATGGTATCTCAGAAGGGAAAGGAACATGGTGGAGCCTGCAGCACTTGTGCACTTGTCTTTGACTCTTTTGGAACAAGGGGGTGTTCACATAGCCTCCATCACCATGGCTGTTTGGGAAAAGAAAGAGGGTGCCTAACCCAGTGTATGGCCGAGGAAGGCACGAGATAACTCCTGCAGCTGACGAATTCCAGCTCCTCTCTTCTGTCTAGCCATTTTTGAATTTGGTATTCAGTTTGATTATTCAGGTCAGATCAGATTTAGGTCAGTTGTGATGGATTTTTTCCAAATCCAGTTCCCTAGATTCCTACTGTAAACGCTTACCAGATGACACGATGTGAAGCTGGAACAGACTCGAGCTGTGTGATGACCGAATAAAATCTCAGTGGGAACCACTTCCACGTTCCTGAGATCGGTTTCTCATGTAATAAATTCTGTGTCCAAAATTGTATCAAATAGTTTTCTGACAAGAGTGAGGTTTTTTCCTAACGGACAAATCCCAGCAGAGCTATTTATAAGAAGCCTCTCTCTTGTGTTTGCACTCACATGCCTGTTACTCAGACCTACACTGAAGAACAAGTATAACTAAAATTTTTTCTGTGTCCTTGCCTGTGCTTTTGGACTGACCCTGTTTGGTCTTATCTGACATCCTCCACTACAGTTCTTTGCTGGTGTTCTGTTGGTGAGAGTTGCCATAGCAAACCACCATTAAAGGCTTCTCCCACAAGGAAGAATCTGGATTTATCTGGTGACACTTTTTCTCTGCTGACTGTTTCATTGCTTTGTTCTGCCCTATACTCTCCTGGCTGGGAGGGATGGGGAGGGGTGATCAGAGTGCCTTGCTCATACTCTATGCTAACACCTACAAAACCCATGTAACAGGGAGTAGGTGTGATTTTGAGCACCTGGGCAGTGCATGGGGGAGTCCTTTGGCTTGGGAGGAGGAGGCCAGCCTGTTTCAAACATAAATCCAGACGTGGGAAAAGCTGCATGAGTTGTTTTTTTAAAGTATTAAATTTAGAGCTGTGTTCTTTCACTGTTAGTTCCTAAAATGAAACTAGACATTCCCCAGAAGTTCTTACTTAACCAGCCTACAGCTTCTTCTGCCACAACCTCTTTATTCATTTCCTGACACAGTAAAGGGAATCCTTGACACCAGCCTTTCCTGAGTTGTGTCCTGGCTCACTTATTGCTGCATGTAAATCTCTTCTACATTAAGTCAGGCAGATGAGACCCGTGCTTTCAGTTTTGAAAAGTTCTGGTGTGCACAGGGCACTGGGGAGAGTGGGTTCTTCCACTTGTGTCTCCTTGGTGGCTGCAAAACCCATGTTAAATCATCGTTCTACCATTCAGCTGCCTGATTAGATGTTCTGTGCATACCTCAAAATATGTGATGTTTTACAGTGAGATTCGCTATTTAAATAAGAGGTTTGCCATAATTGGCTGTTATAAATTACAAGCAAGAAGGAGTGATTTATTGCTTATAATTAGAAATGAGTTACGAAGGGGAATGTTAGTAATCATAAAATAAAGCTTGGAATACATTGATTTCCAGATGGCTGCCAGTGAAATTGCTCTTTAATGTATAATAGACCAGACACAATGAAAAAAAAAAAATCAGTCATCCATCTTTATTCCTTGATGGATTACTTGTATGAATCTATAGTTACCTGAATTTTGAAATATTAGTTTTGTCTGCGTAATTGGATGAGAGAAACCGAATTTGCCCAGTGGTATGGGCTACTAGAGGTATGGAAGAAGTGAATTACTCTTTTGTCTGGCATGATTTTTGTCCTTGTAATGCCAACAGGGAAGATCCAGCGATCGATCTGGCATCACCGTTGGGTATAACAACCTCGGTGAATTGTTCCCAGAGACTGCAGGTTACTAAGGTATTTTCTTTTTATCTTTTGCCTCATTTGAAGTTTTCATGAGGTTAAGATTGATCAAAACACTTGTCTAAAAGCAAATATCTGTAATACTCCTTGCTTGAGTCTAGAAAAATATATTTGCACCAGAAACAGATGGCAGTGCTACTGCTGAGAAATTTTCAATAGCATAATCCTTCTGTTGAGATGATAATGTGTTCATTTAACTTTTAAAATTTCATTTCTTGTTACTATAGTTTCAGGCACGATTTTAAAATTGTTTTTATTTTCCTTATCTGCTAATAATGGTTCTTCCAGCCACAGCAGTTGCATTCTGCACTGTTACCATTTGAAAGACGGCACGACACGATTGTTAAGACATATGGATTGTCACCACATGAGTTGTCTCACACCCATGTTTTAAAAGTGACACTGCCATTAGGCTTGCTTAACTGCGACCATTATGATTACTCATCTACCTTCATTAAAATGCTTCATAGGTTCCTTATTTTAAGTAGCTTTTCTCAGCAAGGTGCAGATTTGCCTTGCTGCCATCATTTCATCTGGAAAAATTTCCATGGTGAAAGGAATAGCATATTTTCAACTAACACTTTCCTGACTTGTGGAGAGATGAGCTCATCAGTCTCTTTATTGACAAACCCAGGAAGAAGGTGTGTCAACCAGAAATATTAGATCAGTCAGCCTTTCTTGTCCTGAAGCAATTGTAATTTCCCATGGTCTGCAGCAATTTCCTTTAGAAGCAGATATGTGCAGATATTGTTTGGGATCTGCTGCAGGAGCATAATTTCATTTGGTCCCAAAGAGGTGGCCTTAGATGTCATTCTTTTCATTTTTGCCGTTGAAAATCTGTTGGTTTAGTCAGTGGGAAGAACAGCAAGTTGCTATTTTTCCAGCATCTAATTGAGGAAAGAGTGCTGCAGCTATGCAGAAAAATATTGCCTGCTCTGAGTTGGGTTATTGAAGACAGATGTCATGGCCCCTGCCCCTCTCTGAAAAGCCTGGAATAGGTGTTCAGCTCACGACACACTAGCCAAGTTCCTGCTTTTCAAAAGCCTATTGGTGAGTGATGTAGGTGCTTAGTTCCTCGCTGGTAAATCTATTCCGTAGTGAATGATAGAGATTCTTACTTTTTTCCAGTTTCCCCCTGTGAGTTTTGGTCCCTCAGTGCTCAGTTCCAGGCATTTGCTGGGAGAGGCTGCTCTCATTAGCACTGAAGATGTTCTCAGTGCAGTGTTGTCTGGTGCTGCACTGATAAAAGCCAAGCTCCTCTGATGCAGCATGAAAGAGGACTGAGTGGGAATCAGAAGAGGAAACAATTCCTCATTTCACTTCAGTTTTTGTTGCCACTTCAGTTTGCTTTTTTCCTGCTTGAAATGGCTCTTTACATAGTGTTGCTTGCTTGGAAACAGGATGAAAGCAGTGATTGTTGGTGGAGTTGAAGTTCACGCAGGGATGTTGGAGCAGAGTTAGCACAAACTGGCTTAGCTGTCTCTGCTAGTATGCAGGAGGGTTCAGGCCCTGCCTGCTGCTCCATGAGTCACGTCTGTACAGCTGGCAGCACTGGCGTGAGCCATCTCCAAAGGGATCTCACTGTGTGTGAGCTGAGCTCGTTGCACTTTGGACATGTTTAGTTGGGGTCTCTGCAGCCCTGTCACTTGAGAGAGTGATTCAGGGAAACTCCTTGGGGCTTTCACAGTGATGGTGAGCTGGACCAGGTGAAGAGCCCCATCTTGAGAAAGCCAAAACCACCTGCCTCTGCCTCACATTCAGGCACAGATGGTTTCAAGGTGTGAGCATCAAGGATGCTTCATCATTCCACAGAGCATGATGCTGTCTGTGGTTGTATCTGGACTTCTGAGGTGGCATAGTGCCACCCTGACCCCCAGCCTCTGTCCTCAGGGCATCATGCTGCTGTTCATGGGTGTCACAGCCAGCCATGGCCTTGGCTGTGTGCCTCTGCTTCCTCTCGAGTAGAGGGAACAGCTCCTGTGAGCGTCTGGCTCTCAGCCGGAAGCAGATGTAGAAGATGGTGGGATGCACAGCTGGATGTGCAAACCCCGAAGTGCTCCAGGGTTATGGTTGTCATTGCAGTCTTTGTTTTGCCCTCTGGAAAAGAGCAGTCATCCAAGCCCAGGAGGGTCACCCCTTTGTCCCGACCCAACGGCCAGACAGTGGGTCAGTATCTCCTGATGCTGTTGTGTTTCCAAGAAGAGCTTTAAATCCTTGCAGAGAGGTAATTCCCAGCTTTCCGGTAAGGATAACATTGATGGTACCTAATTAAAGGGCACTCTTAGCCTGGATAAACATTTATATTAATTTCCTTCTCACACAGATGTCTGGTAAACTGACCTCCTGAGGCAAAACCATCTGGCCTCAGGTGGGAGGAGGATCTTGGCCAGCATGAACAACCTGACCTGTCTCTTGTTGAGTCATTTCTCAGTAGCTTTTTCTGTCTCTGCACATGAAAGGCCTGTGCATGGATATATAGGTTTCATGGGCAGTTGTCTTGGATGACCTGCATAATTACACTGCAGGCTTGTGGCTGTGGGCTCTGTTCAATCTCTGCTTCCCATTGTGTATTCTGGGACCATCCGTGTATAAAATTAGTATGGGCAGTAAGCAGCAATAAGATGTTCCCTACTTGGGTGGATTAAATTAAAATTCAGTAAGAAACAGAGCTTTGGGTGAGTTTCCCAATTACTTGCAGAATTGCACTGAGGAGATTGTTATGGCACTGTCAAACTTTTTGGTGGATGAACAGCCTGATGCGAGTGAGGTGGGTTTATTACCTCTCACTGCTCTTTCTCCTTTATGTACTGTGCTGTGTAATCTTTTGTTATTAAATAATAAGCAAAATAAAAACTGTTGTTTGTCACAGCCAGCTTGTTTTTCAGAGAAAAACGCTTTGAAAGTTCAGTCTGTGTGATCTCCAACCCTGTCAGGAGCTGTTATATTGAATCTTCTTTTAAATTGTTAAGCTGGAGGACAAACCCAGACGTTATCGTGTGCATCTCAGCTGAGAGCAGAGCAGATTTGGCAGGGAGCAGCCTCTGATGCCTTGTACCACGCCATTAGTTTTTGTCGCAAACATGTCAAGATAATCTGTTTCCAGTGTTATGTGTGTTGGCTGACATGAGCATTAGTAGATCTGCATAATTTTTGAAGTAGTTTGAAGTGTGGATGTAACACTTGGGGCTGTGTGAAATCTTTTTTATCCCCTTTTATGGATCACACTGCTGTTCAGAAAGTTGCTTGTTCTGTTACTCCCTCCCACAAGGTACTGTGTTAATTTGCAAAGTTCATAAGGAAAGTGCCCTAAACTAGAAATCATCAGAAATAGTGAGTGACAACTGACACACTTTGGAAGACCAGGAGCCCCATTATTTTCCAGTCACAACATTACATTTTAAATAGATGCTATTTTCACTTCAGTATATATGGAATTGTACCTTAATGTAGGATGTTACTATTTATGGAGCTTGTGAACCTCTAATTCAGTCTGGACTTTGATGGACAGGATCTTTCTTCTGTAGTGTATATGTGCGTGTGTGTCCCTTGGTAGCCTTTTACAGATGAGGTTGAGTGATGCCCGGTGAAAGTTGGATAAGATACTTCAATTACTTGTTTTTTCAAGGTGCTTTTTTGATCATTAATACTCAGACCTATCCAGCCTCAAAAGCAGTCATGCTCTTCCACGAAGACACTTTTTTTCCACCCTCTGAGGTGCAGCCAGACAGCAGAAGGAGCCCGTATCTGTAGCCATGGCAGCCAGTAATTTATTGCTCCATATGGTTGGTGTGGCAGCAGCTGCTCTGGTTTAAGGAGGTCAGGACATTGGGGCATTTAAGAAGCAAAACAACACCCCAACTATAAAACCTTCTTAAGTGGTTTTGTACAGTAATAGTAGGGTTCTCCGTAGGCATAAGGAGAGCCAAGGGGGTTATATATTTATAACTTTTACAGCTGTAATTTGAATCAGAGCCATTATTTCAGAGGGGAAGTAAGTTTTTGTCTCTCACTGTGATGGTTTTACCTTTTTCCAGTGTTGTGACTCGTGTTTTAGGGAGCAGATAGTATGGAGGGACAGTGGGCCAGGCTGTTCCACCCAGGTGATGAGTGACCCCCTTGGATCTGGCCTACAGCGGGTGCTGACCATCCATGGCAGGAGCAGGATCCACCCCACTGCTTTGGTGTGCATTTTATATTAATCTGGGAGAGAAACTGTTTTGCCCAAATTGGATGGCAGTGCTGTATTTGTAGTAAGGAAGCAAAGATGTGCGTGTTGCGAGCGGCTCTCATGGAACAGAAATACAGCTTTAATTTCAGTTTGGGTGTGAGAGTCCCTCACTGCTGAGAAATGGTATAGAAGGGCTCTTGGATGTAGCACTAAAGTTTTTGCAAATAGGCTTTTCATAAGCGTGAATCTTTTTATTTTCATTAGGGGACCATTTTAATTAAAATGAAACTGGAATGTTTACTCTCTGCTTCCTGTAGCTGTGATTGTTTTCTTCACTGTGTGAGCACATGTATAATTTGCTCTAAAAGAAATGTCAGCAGTTTCTGATTACCTTGTGAGTCTTACTCAACAGCTTGATTTTAATTGGGGGGAGGAAATATTTTCAGGGTGCTCCAGGGAGGTCTGATGTCTTTGGGTAGCAGGAGGGAAAAGGTGCTATCTTTGGTACAATGTTAATTGCAATAATCATGAGTATGGGTTTAAAATAAAAGTCCTTCATTTCTTACCAGTGTTGGGTGTTTTTCAGTCCTGTCAATGAAACACAACTTGTTTGGTAATTAGAATCCTTCAGCTGTGCAACCTTTTGGCTTTAATGCATCCATATGTTTGTAAGCATCTAAACAGGGGTTTTTTTTGGAAAACAGTGATTGAAAGTAGGCAGGTAGTCTCAAATTTCAGGAATTAAGGAGGAAATTTCTTTATTATGAGGGTGGTGAGGCACTGGCACAGGCCCAGAGAGGTGTTGGATTCCCCATCCCTGGAGACATTCAAGGTCAGGCTGCACAGGGCTCTGAGCAACCTGGTCAGGTTGAAGGTGTCCCTGCTCTTGCAGGGGGGTTGGACTAGATGGCATTTAAAGGTGAAAACTACACTTGGGGTTAGATAATGGAAAGAGAAGGCTGGGCACATAGGGAGGAGCGTGTCCATGCCCTCAAATACATTCTCTCTGAGGCCAGAAGTCCACCAGGATTTGTAAGTAATAGATATTTATGTAGGTCAAGAAAATCTCTTTCTTGAATTTTTTTATAATTATGTAATATGACAAGAAATATCTGTAGCAGAATAATGTATTCTGGATTCTTCCGTGGTGCAGCTCCTGAAACATTGCCTTGGCTTCTTTTTGTTTTGATCTACTGTGAGGAGGCACCTTGAGTTGCTGAAATGCCTTTTGGGTCCTGCAAAGCATTTCAGAGATGACCAGTTTTTGAACCATTTTGGAGCTTAGCCAATATGTTGTATTTTAATATAGTCTTCACCGCTGGAGATAATGATCTGAGTCTCCCCTGCTCATTCTCTGGGGATTTGTTTCCTCCTGGTGATTATTTGAAATATATAAAGAAGTTGGAAAACAACGAGTTTCTGTGTGTTAACAAGGAGGAATGACTAAGAGAAAAATGAGAGTAAAATTCTGCTTATTATAAAAGACTGTATCTCTGGAGGCATAAATTGGTATTCATTAAGTTGTTTGCCTAGACTTCGTTAAAAGATGTGCTTGAGGAGCTGTCTGAGCAGTGTTTCTGTAGAAAGCAAGTCATCCTCTTCGTGACTAGATACATCTAGATGAGCAGGAGAAACCAGAAAGTAACACTAAATGATGGATTGAGAACAGCCTTCATGGCAGTAAGGAAACAACAGACTATGAAATGGTTTTTCAGAAGTAATAATATTTTACAGTTTGCCGTGAAGTTATACTGATCCAGCTCTTCTCCCCAAATATGCAGATCTCTTTCACATCTGTTGCAGAGTTTTTAAAAACGTTTATGTTCAATTTCTGTCATTTCTTATTCAAGGTATGCAGGGTCCCTGGGGTTTTTTTGATGATTTCTGTAGCTGGAGGTTAAAATCTTGTCTGTGATGATTATGGTATCCTGCATGCATAATCTTACTGGTATCCTCTATGTATCATCAGAAACAGGGAAGCAGTTGCAGACCAGTGCTAGGTAATCTGAGTGTGACCCAGTCTTGCCCTGTCTGCATTCTTCCAAAAATCTGTTCTCTTTTGATTTTTGTAAAATGTGACAAACCCAGCTATTTCAAAGACCTTGTGGAGAAGCAGGGGCTGTGGTTTGAGATGAGGTTTTGCTACTGTGCTGGTATCTTTTATTATTACCTTGAACTGGGACAGATGCTTCCAAGGGAATGTGTGTGTTAATTGTCATGGCATTTGTGGCTTTCTGCTCTTTATCTTAAATCATTAAAAAAGTAATTGCACAACATAACACTAGCAAAGTGCTTTCACTGTTTGGATTCTGAATACTCTGTGTCAAACTCTTGAGCAACTTTTCTGATGTTCAGCATTTTTTCTTTCCTTCTTTGCAGATTAAGACCCTTGATTTCAACCCAGTTTGCTAAGAAGGCTGCCACAGAACAGGTATGAAAAGTCCAGCACTTCTGATGCAACAGGTTGACTTTGGAAATTCCCACAAGCTGTTCTCAGCCTGGCTCTGGTCATGCAATAGATAAGGGTAAAAGAAATGAGTCTTGTCTTTCTGATCAGGCCGAGTTGGTTACTGTGAACACTGCAAAGCTGAGATTGGCTGTTTTCTAACCCAGACTTGCCCTTACTTATTCATTAGGAACATTAGCACAGCCTCCTAATGCTTCGTTGGACAGCAAAAAAGAGAAAACTCCCTGCAAGCATCTAAAAAGGTCCATGTCAAGTAAATGGTCAGGAGGGGTAGGAGAGGGCAGAGCTCATGCCTGTGGACTGTCCTCACAGAGAAGGATGCAAAACTCCACTTTTGTGCAGCCAGAGCTGACCCCGGGGATGGGCTGGGCTTCTGTCAGAGACCAGTGTGGAAAGAGCTTACCCTGTACAGCCTGGCTTAGTCTTTGCTTTGTTTGTTTACTTTGAAAATGTAATAGTGCCACAGGAAAGTTAGTGCTGGTAACTGGCCACTGCCAGAAGCTCTGCTTGGGTGGCTTTGTGCACCTCCCAAAGGGATCAGGATTATTATCAGATAGTGAAACCAGATAACAACAACAGCTGCTTTCTTTCACTATTATTTTCACACTGTACAGAGTATTCACAGGTATTTTGTGTACAACGAACTGTCTACTGCATATCTAAAAATTCAGTATACCAAAGGAATTTGTCCCTCTTCCCCATGAATGTGTGACACTGACACCCTTCTGAAAGTGAACCAGTTCCCTTGAGTAGTTTATCATCTTTGACAATTGCCCATTCAAACATAAAGCTAAGTGCCAAACTCTAGTCCAGGACGTCTGGAAGTGAATTCAGGAAGTTCTATTTAAAGGTGTTGTTTGACTGCCTTATTTTTAAAATGACAAAAAGCCATTGATTTTCAGAAACAGTTTGATATCCTGCCTAGGGAAATACATTTTCACTTCTTATTCTATGCTCATTAGAAAACTCTGCACATTTTTAGAAGTACAGCAGTCTGGAAGTGGACATGATAATTAGAAAAAGGTCACATTTTAATTAGCATGGTGCAATTTTAAAAAATAATGACTCAATTGTAGCTCCTTTATATTCACCCACTTTTTCAGAGCAGATGGATACTTTTAAACATATAAATTGATGTATATTATGATGCTGATTTGTCTCAAACTGTTGTGTCTATTTCTGCTTATACCAAGATGGACTCAATTTGATCACTCTAGAGGCAAAAGCAGTGGTAGGAAATATAAACTGGAGGGAAGTTCCTCTAAATAATGTTATTAATTTGAGCATTAAAAAGTCATGAAAACCTGTCTTTGACTGATCCAAGTATCTAAATACTTGATTTTCTATTACAATTAATGGGTGTCTTTTGCCCTATTAATGAGCTATTGGAGCAAACCCTTAGGTGGCTTTGAAAAACTCAGGCAGATTCTTTAGGTTGACTGTCATGGTATATGACAAGTTCAGGAACAGCTTTGATGTCTAAATAATTAGACTGTCAACTTTCTGGTACAGGGATTTTCTCTTATGGTGTATCTCTAAAGTGCCTGGAGTTACAGGGATTCTAGGAGCTACTGCATCCCAAATAAATACATTTATAAATAAATAAGTAAATAAAAATAAACTTCAGAACTTGCTGCCAATGGAATTGGAGAACATGCAGCAGTACATAGTTATGTACTGCAGTTTAAAACCTAAAGCACTGTAGCACTTTTCTCATGGTATGGACCAGAGGAGTTGGGGTTTTCTGGTCTCCCTTGGACCATTCCTTTTTAGAAGCACCTCACCACTGTCCATCCAAGGAAGTGGTCCCAGTCTTTTCCATCTTTGTTACTAGGGGAGATGACTCAGTGCTGGTAACAGCTTACTGGTGACAGGTACTGTCAATATTCCCTTCTCGGAGTTCTTAACATGACAACGCAGCATTCATGGTCAATCTTTAAGGTTCTTCAAATTGCCACTAATTGGCTGGTTTTGTGTGCCACAGGCTCTAGTGTAAAAAACCCCAAACAGTCCCAAGTACAGAATGGATGTAGAAAGTACCCTATTACAAAGCTGATGAAGGTAAAGCTCCTGTGATGTTTCTTCCCTGGATGAGAAAAGGAGGTGGGTCTCCAGACTGAGCACACCATGAAAGTGAGAAGAATGATCAGAAAGACCAGAGCCTGGGCTGTGCTGGCACAGGCTGTGTTGCTGCTTCCTGCCCTGTTCCCAGATCTCTCCTTAGTGAACCAAAGACAGTATTACCTACTCCAAATTCACCTCTATTCCCTTGTGGTGTTGCCCTTTCTCTCCCTCCGTGCTGCGTCCTGCCTAACGTTGGAGCAGCTGGGGACAAACACGTACGGAACAGGTCCTGTCAGTGATCGATTCCCAAGTTAGTGTTTGGAGATCATTATTCTGATGAATTCCATAGGTAATGTTACAGGTGCTAGTGTGTATTATCAACTGAGTGCTCTGCCATCACATTAAGTGCTGTCTACAGAGTGCTATTTGTTCCACAGCTCATTGCGCCGCCAAATAAATCCAACCAGAGCTGTCAAAACTAATACATGTTGGGCTTTTTCTGATTTGAAGGGTACATTTTTGCTATCATTAAATTGTCAATAACGTTGTTATTTTGTAATAGGCCTGATGTGAGTTGAGCACACTGTGGGAGAGGTTTGTAAGTTCTCCCACAGAGCTCTACTGAGGAGCCTTCGCTCCCAGATTTCTTCTCCTCTTGTGCTTGCCAGAGAATCCTTGTTCTGCTGTTACCATTACTGGATATTTCAGTTGCCTGGTTCTGGACTAAGTGAAAACTGGGTGGTTTTGCCCGACCTTCATTCAGACTTTCATTACAACAACTGAACCTGTAGCACTGGACATGAGCTTCTGTCTCTCCTGTCCCTATCATTTGGAAGCTGCTAAAGTTTTGTGCAAATATTGGACCAAAGGAACGGCTGCTCTACTGTTCTCTCTTCTTTTATGCAGGTTTCCTTTCCAGCTGCACAGGCTGAAGCCTCTGATGTAGAAAAACCAGCAGCTGTGCTTGTGGAGAGTGGCCCAGTAGCTTACAACCATGATGAAGAGGTGGAAGAGGAAGAGGTAGAAGAAGATGAAGATCACTGCATGAGTGCCCTGCAGTTAATGGGAGGAAATGGTGAGCTGGGGTTACCATCTCCTGGTGCTATGGGCTTTGTTCTTGCAGGCCTGGGGACACAGAGGGTTCCCTTGCTTGTCCCTGTGTCAGAGCTCCTGCTGCCTTTTCAGCATTGCCCATTCCTGTGGGAAGCCTGGAATCCCCCTTGTCTGAAACCTGACCTTAGAGACTCCTCCTGAGAAAACTTTGCATCTCGAGCTTTAGGCACAGAGGCCTTCTCAAGAAAAAACTGAAGTGTGAAGTGTTTTCCAGGATTAGGTTTATTAATGTGGATCTGAGAAGTTGGGGGTTCAGTAACCCCTCTATTAGCGGTGTCTGTCACTGCCCCCTGAGCCTCCCCTCCCTGCTCCTTCTGCCTCCTCAGTGGAGGCTGCAGTGGTGTCCAGGTTGTCTGTGAGCCCTGGGGATGTGTCTGTCCAGCTCAAAACAGAACAAATCAGTTTCTGGGGAAAATGTTAGGAAGAAGCAGTTGTTCCCCAAGTGCAGGAATGGCATTGGTGGTGCATGTATGGTACACAGATGTGTGCTAATTTCTTTGGGTTACCCAGCAAAGCCACTGGTTTAATTAGATTTCTTTGCTGGCAGGAAAAGGCAGTCTCCTCTCCGCTGTGGTTTTTCCTAGCTGGACACATCCACATTTATCCTATATTAAAAACTTCCCTTTAGAAGTTAAGCTTTGAAAATACACAAAATTATTTTTAAAATGAGAGCTGCTAATTATGGGTTGCAAAGACTCAAGATGGGAATAAGTTTCCTACTGAAATGTTATTTACTGCAAAAACATTTCCAGCACTATTCATTTAGCTTTTGTGGACAATGTGTATGCATTTCACAAAAGTGTCTGTTGCTTTTAGATTGATTTCTCTGCTGGAAAATAATTGCTGAACCATAGGAAAAACAGTTTGTTGCCTGCTTTTATTATTAGAATAACGTTCCCAAGAAAAGGCACCCATGTGGGGGAGGGTGGGTCTATGTTTATTAATAAACCCCCCACAAAAATAGAATAAAGGTCACTGAGTTTTTTTTCTTTGTAAATGTTACTATTTTTGAACCATTCTGAGAACATTCCACTACTCTCTGTCTGGTCTGGACAACAGCTGAAAAATTAGAGGTAAAAAATGAAAATAAAAATAAAAAGGAAAGGAGTATTCCCAGAATCCAAATGCAGGTGTGCAGAGCTGCTCACTGCAACAAATAACTCTTTCCTAACTGCTTTCTCCATGGATTTTAGACCTGTCTGCCTGGAATAACTGCATGAATTACAGATGGTGAACTTCCCATTCTACACAAATCATTATAGATTACACTTAATTCTGCTTCCAAGCTTTTTCTTGTCTCTTTGGGTGAGATGTTGCCCTTTATTGAATTTGGAATATAAAGTTTAACTTTCCTCGGGGCTCATATGTAATAATTATCCATAGGTTCATCTACACAACAGAAAATATCAGTGTCAGTGCATTCAGAAGCACACAGAAGAGAAACTGATGCATTAGAAACATACAGACCTGCCTTTTGGCACACAGCACACAGTCTTTGCACTCAGCATTGTTTAAGAAAACAAAACTGGATTAAAAAATCTGGGCAAAAATTTTAAGTCTAGAATTAAGTAGATAAGGGAGATCCGAGTCAGATGCATTGGTCAGGATTTGTTCCACGACTCTTTTGATGTTGATGGGAACTCTGAGCTAGCTCTGAACCCTTGCAATTTCAGCTCATAAATCCATGAATAATATAAACAAACCAGCTTTTTCCTTGGTGCCTGTGTCTAGTGAAAAATGTGCCTACTTGTAAATGTAATTCTGCTGCTTATCAGCCACTGTGTGCCAAGTTACTTGTGACAATCAGGCTTAATCACCTTAGCCTCTAAATTAAACCAAGTATTTCATATATACATGTGCCAAGTATTCCTAAATGAGGGTCTAGTGACAAGTGAGAAGAGATATTTACACATACATGCTTAAAAATAATTTTATTTCATTGAGGGAAGTACATGAAAGAACTTATTTAGCCCTAAGAAAATAGATGGTTTTTTAAATGCTTGCCTAAGGCAAAACTTACCATGTAGTTACGTAGGAGGCAAACAACCTTCAAGAAGCAATACTTCCATTGTGTCTTTCATCTACCCGGAATATTTGTATTTTTATATGCACTTGTCTTTGTGTGTTTCAGATTATGGCTGTGATATGGATGAAGATGATGGCTACTAGCTCCATTTACTTCCAGGGAACATGGACTGTGTCTTGTTCTCAGCAAATCTTTGGTCTTCAAACTGTGTGAATAGTGAAAGAAGCTGTCTATGGTCAGCAAATGTAATCGAACAATCCTTACTTTTTGGCATTGGGTCTGGTCAGTTTACATTGACCCATAACCCAGCAATATCCAGTTTGGATTCCTACTTGAATTTATTTTTATTTTGGTGGATCGTAGTTGGAGAATGAAATTAATGAGAGTAATGTTTCCAGAGAACAAAAGAGAAGAGGCAAAACAGACTGTGCATGAAGCCTATGTGGCTGAAAGCAGCACATCTCTTATTTATGTGACTGCTTTTAGGCATACTGCTGAAAAAGAGCAGATTGAAGGACAGGGAGGGTGACAGGTGAAAAGAAGTGTGCCTGTTGATTATTTGAGTACAGGAGCATTTTTTGTCTCATCATGCTGCAATTGACAGAAAGAAATGTTTCCAACCTGGATTGTGAACGTGACCATGTTGCTGTATACAAACTCCCTTACCCAACCCTATCAACAGTTAATGACAAGTTATATATTTGCAGAACAGTATTGGTTTTCTGAAACAGAGTAAATACTTCTTTATATTAATCAATTCATAGATTTCTTAAAAGATATGACAGTAGAAGGCAACGTTGGCAGTGAAGAATCGTCTTCCGCTGTGAGTCCAGTGTGGTTTTTGTGGAAGAAAGGAGAAGACCTGGGTCAGGTAGGAGGTGTGTGGGGCAAGGAGGCAAAGATGCTGTGCTCCTGAGCTGTTGCTCTGCATCCCTAGGGACAGCCAGGTCTTCTTTAGGCTCGTGTTGCTGCAGGAGAGTCCCTCTGGCCATCTCTGTGGAGCTGCTTTTGCCTGACTAAGTTAGACTGAAGGTCTGCTCCCAAGAGCTGCTGGTCTCTAAAACCAGTTGAAAAAAAGAAAACTGAGCTTTTTAATAAATAAGCTAGCATCTGCTTTGACTGAATTTAATTTAATGTAATTTGCTTAACATTCACTGGGTAAATTAAAGGTCACCATGCAGCAGTCTGACTTTCATGGCTCAAATCCCACCCTTGAACAGTTGTTGCTATGTGAATAAAGCTGGAGCTGCAGCCCTGTGTGCCCTGAAATGTCAGCAGGCAGGTCCTCTCTTGCAGATAGATCAGTTCTCGCAGTGCCATGTGAGCAGGGGTCAGGGGTGGAGTCCCTGTGGGCAGATCCCACCCTGGTGCCTCTGATCTGCCTTCCCCTGGCACTGCTGGGTCCGAGGCTCTGGGCTCCGTGGGAAATGCACTGCAGTCCAGATCACACTCTGGATGTCTGCAGCTGATGTTTCCATCTCTCTCCCTTACCTGGTGACAATCATGAAAACTGTAGTGCTGCAGGCTTGTCTTAACACCAGCGAAGGATGGATATTTATCTTACCAGCATGGTTTCTGTTCAGCTGTGTCTGCTGGTCGAGTCTTCCTTCCTACCTTTTTTGAGCACTCGTTACTAAAGCACCATCCATCCTCCTACATCCTGCTGCAGAGAATGGATCGTGGCAGGAAGAGAAGCTGCCTCAAGAAGCTCTGCCAGACAGGGTGATAGTGGTGCTCACATCTGGGGTCATCACCAAAGAAGGATAGGGCCACGTGGCCTTCCATACTTCATTCTTCCCTGTCCCTCTTGGTAGCTTGCATAAGATGGATCATGTAAGTCAAGCAAGAGTGAGTGCTTTTTTTAGGAGCAGACTTGATACTACTTGGCTGGTAAATATGGTTTGGTGGGTTGTATCTGTGAGGAGTTTTTGAGCCCTGTATAGGAGTATTTCTGTAATGAGTTCTTAAAAGCAGAACTTGGTAACAAAATTGGTGTGGTAAGGCTACTGGAAAGAAGAGCTCTTCTCAACCAAATTCCAGTTACTTGGTTTGCAGCACTTAAGTGGAAAGAAGAGATTCCTTATAATTCTTAGGAGAAAAGCTGGCATTTTTACTGAAAAGCTATAGATTTTTTTTTCTGATACTTTATAAATACTGCACAGAAATGGATAGTGAGGAGATAAACCTTTCTACCTCTCTTTTATCTACACCATAAAATAAAAGTATGCTATAAGCAGACAGTTTTTTAAAAAGTAGTTTGTTTTATCAAAGTTCGTGCTCTGCAAGTCTTTGAGACCGTTGAGTTTGATTGTTTGGGCTTGAATTAATCTTCCATAGCACTGCAACAAATATACTCTCAGTATATTCTCAAGGCTTGGGTTTTATTCCAAGGTACACAGTATTCTCTATGCAGGAAATAAACATGCATAAATAAACATGTGTATGACTCATGTAGGTCGAGTGCTTTTCTGAAATGCAAGATGTTGGCTCTTAAAGAAACCGCTAAGATGAATATTGCTGAGGTCCTTCCTCCAGTCTCCTGGTTTGTTCCCCCAAAGGATACCAAACCTGCTGCCAGGGTAGTGATGTTACGTGTGAGAGCTGAGAGCCCACCTAGATAACTGCAGCTAGGAAATTTGAATTTCAGTAGTACACTGCATTGCTGAGAACATTGGTTTGTGCACTGCAAGTAGAGGGTTGCAGTTTTCGAACGCTCTCGTATGATTTGATTAGGAAAGGCCATCAGGCAGTCTGGTGGAAGAGCAAGGGAAAAATAAAAGACCTACAATTCCACAGCATCTCAGTATTGCTGGTGAAGTTAATGGCGTAGTTTCTGTACAGGGTTCCTAAAGAAAGGATATTGGATAGGCAGACTTCACTCTGAGCTTCTTAAGCTACAGTGGTTATGTACATTTTTAATTTATTGGTGACTTACCGGGATTTTTATAATGTTCATTCCTTCTTCATTTAACTAAGCTCAGGAAATGTAAACAGATTTGAACATGCTAGTTTCTGTTTTTATAGCTAGTCATTAAAATGTAAAAAGATTAACACTGCATTAACTCTGTTTACTACTGTTGGTGTATCTGGACAATTTTGTTGTGTATAAGTAAGCCTGAATTCACTTGGAGTAATTTGGATCCTGCTTTTCTCAGGATTCTGATTATGATGTAAAGAGCTTATAAGGCTTCAACATTTGTTGTTCTTAGATCATCTTCTTTGAAGCCACACAAGCTGTGTATCATCGGGTTTGTTGCAGAAAGCACGTCTCTTGCTGCAAGTCACTTTGCTTGACAGGCAAAACCCTCCAGCTGTTGCATCCAGCTTGTCTGCCATGCAGCCTTTTAACTCTTGTATCATGGGAGTAAAAAAGAAATAAGGAAAATAATGGGCTTCTTCACTGTGCTGAGTGCATTTTCAGTGTCTTAATCATCTATGATATTTCTTTAAAATCAGTGTATTCAGTACAGCAACTTTTAAATGGTGCCAGACAGCCTTGTCTTGAGGGTTAAACATGTTCGTCGAAAAAGTCCTTGCCATCCTGGTGACTTGTTTGTGTTCTTTGGATTGCATTGAAACTCCAGTTGCAGATGTGTACAGTTAGAGTTTGCCTAATAAATGTTCTGTTTCTTATTTTTGTGTTGAATCCTCGTATTCGGTTCAGTTAGTGCCAAGGAAATTAAACCTTTTTGATGTAAGCATATGTACCATCCTTACACAACTATGAGCCATGTTAACCTTTTTTACTGTAATATATTTGCTGTAAATAAAAAGTAAAACCCTTACACAGCCCATCTGTTATTATGATGCTCTCCTGATAATTTCTGGTTTTCTGTCTTCATTCTTACAAATGTTGGGTTTTGATTGCTGCACGATTGGTTGATCATGGCCAAAATTTGTCATTCAGAGCTTTCTTTTGTCTCTAAAAGGGAAGACACAGCTAATCAGGCAAGTGTTTTTTACAAGATACTGTTCCACTGATAGATGTAGATACTTTTTGTAAAGTGCATAACATTAACAAGGCTTTTCCACTAAGCTGTATAATTAACTGACTGTGGGAACAATATATGGTGTGTGTACTTAGTGGAACTGTTCCAGTGCTTGTTTCTGAAAGTTGTATCTTGATAAATAAGGTGTGTGCTGAGTTAAAATCATGTTATTTTATCAACATCTGGCTCCCACAGTTTGGAGACAAAAATCCACATCTGCCCTTTGTACAGATGGGTGTTTGCTCCTTTTAGTTTTTTCTGGAAAAAGAGGTACTACTGGATCCTCAGGAGTGTCTCCTGCAAAGTTTTAGCCTATAAAAAGATGATTAACAGTAGATTTGATAAGGCAGTATGTGTCATTCCAGCATTTCACTGTGTTCCCATAGTGTGATCAAGGCACACTTCTGCTCTCATTGACATTGGGATGTTTTTATCTGAATTTCTCTTCAACTGTTCCAGCCGTTTCCACTGGGAGTTGGGAACTTCTCCAGTAATATCCACCATGGATGCCCTCTCCCTGGTAACATCTGAGCTGTTAAAAAGTACTGACCGCCTTGGCCTCATATTTTCTGCTCTTCCCAGGCTCTTGGCTTTGTCCTGTAATTTTTCTCTTCTGTGCCACACCAGGCTTTCATAACCAAAACCATTCTGTCCCTGCAGCTGCATTCATCAAATATGCCTCCTTTCATGGTCTCAGAAGTTAAATAATGCTAATAAAGCTGAAATCTTACAAGGCTTTATATTACCTTCATTTTTCACCAGCAGGGTCATAGCACATTGGTTCATATGTTCATGTTTTGTAATGCTGAAGAGGCTGTTACAGTTTTCTATTCCCATCTTGTCTGTAAGAAGAGTTACAGCACATTATTCAGTATTTTTTATGCCCACCCCAATACCTGGCAATGGTCTTGGTGAGTCGTGGTTGTTTAACGAAATGGGTTAAGTACATGAGAAAGGAGGCTCAGTGAGAATTCAGGACTTAGGGCATAACAAATTTACTTGGTGAGTTGCTTCATTGTAATTATTTTTTTCTTATGGGACCTGTTGTGCATTCTCATGGAAATTAGGGAGGCACATACAGTTCATATAAATGCAAAGTGAAATTCCCTTCTTGCAGTGTGACTCCAGGAACACAGGATTTAAAGACTTGTAGCTTGAATTGTATATTTGTTATTGTGTGGGAGGGCAGTAAGTGGCACAGTACTGGGCACAGAGTTGGCAATCACTGTGTTATCCATTTCTATTGCCAAATTGCAGCAAGAATGCTTTCTCACTGCTCTCAGTGCTCCTAGTAGAGTTTCTCAATTCTTTAAAAGCAGAAAAATACAGAAAATTAAAGGAGTTTTAACAAAGCAATGAAAAGAAACAGCACCAACACTCTGATTACCAGGTAATTTTTCTTCAATGCTCTTCTGTGGGAAAAGTAAAAGGGATTTGTACACAGAGACTAAGAGGGGCAGAAGCTGCATCTTGGCAGCAGCAGAGGTGAGGCAGTGTGGTCCATTTTCCACAGAAGAATTCCAGACTCTTCTGTTTCATGGTATATCCTGTGTGATATTTATCATTTGTAGCCTGAACAGTCCACTGGAGGGTATTGAAAGAGGTAGGACACCAAGCCAAGTGAGGAAGAAGAGGTGGTGAGATATCATTGTTTCTCATGAGTGGAAAAGAAAAAGACAATAATTATTTAGAGTGAGTTTAAAGGCTTTAGTTTGATGTTAAGGAGAAAAGCTGCATTAGAACCAGAAAGATGAGGGATTATTCTTTGTAATGATGTGCACTGGACTGTGCAATGGGCAGTGAGCATCAGGCAGTGAGAGCTTTGTTGCTTTACATCACTCAAGGACCTGTCCTATTAACAACAGTCTCTAGAGGTGGTAGCAGAAGCAAAGGAAGGGATAGAAATGCTCTGGGCAAAACCAGAGTACTGTGGGTAAAACCAGTCCTAGAGTAAAACCGGATATTGTGCTATGCCCAAAGCCCCTTCTTACTCTGTCAAGCCTTGTCTAACTAAGCAGCAAAGAGGAGTTACCTATTCTGCTGCTTTTAATATAAATGGGGATGGCTGAGGTTGTCAGAAGTTTCTAGGTGGTCACAGACTACTCTGATGTGGATGTGTTGTAATTGAGTAATGGTTCTTCAGCACAGCATCATGTCTGGGAAGCAGATTAACCTTGTATCTGCTGTGATTCCTGCCCATGCTCTGGGAGCTTACCAGAGGAAAGTCCAACACACACCAGCACCATTCAGGTGAGATTCATGGCTTGGCATGGCATAAAATACAGCTAAAGCAAATGTTTTCAAAACTCTCCTCACTGCTTTCAAGCAAACTCTTACGCAAGGCCACTGAGAAATTGTTAGTTACTGCTGCATGCTGCATTAAATCAGTAGGACCTACCGTAGGTGCTGAGGTCTCCAACAGCAAATCAGCGTGATGTGAATCATTGTGTTTTCTTTCTGGACTGTCAGGCACCACGAGGAACAGTCTGAGTGTATTTTCTGCCTGCGGTAAGATGAAGGATCTTTCATCTTATTCATCTTCCTGGTATAATTTATGTTGGTTCAAAGTTGCTGGCTGCACTGCATTAATAAAATGCCATCTGAAACACTTTTGGCCAGTGCTCTTGGCACGTGTGCAAGTGTAGACTTTCTGATCTCCCCTGGCCTCTTAGTGGGCAAAAGGTCTCTGTCAGCAGGGGTAGTGCCAGCCCTGTAAAGCTGCCCAGCACAGGCCCCAGGTGTTGTCACTGCCTGTGGGTGTAGCATGGAGTAAAAGGGGCTACACCTCAGGTGAGACATGCCAGTATGTAAATTAGAAGATTATAAATTTTATGTGAGTGGGGAGAAGCCATTGCACTAATCACTGTGCAGAGAGGTAGTTTAGGGGTGCCAAGGGCTGTGTCCAGCCCATTGATCAGTCCCATCCGTTAATCTACCACAGCAGGTATGAAGCTCAGAAGGAGATAAGCAATTAAGGCCATCTGTGACACCTCAAGTGAAGATCAGCAGTAGGCAGGATGAAGACACAGCCATTACAGGACTTAGCTGAGGTTTGGAAGGCAGGCTGTAGCTCTTCCAGTGTCATTTCAAGCCTACTTTCACAGTCAGCTTTCATTAAATTCTTGCATATATGTTGGGTTGATAGGGCCATAGGGTAGCTTGCTATCCAAGAAAGTGCTTTTGGGGGTTTTGGGGTGGGATGTATGTGGTTTTTTAAGTTGCTCCCTCTATTACCATATTTTGCAAGGACCCTGCTTAGGATTGCAACTTTCCTTCTGAGCAGTGTCCTCAGTGCTCAGCAGGAGTAAGCAATCACTACTGAGGAGCAGAGATGTTAAAGAAGACAAAAAGGGGGGGAAAGCAGCACAAACAGAGATTTATGGTGAAATATGGAGTGTGAAAGTATCAGTTGGTCCAGGTATCAGAGCCAGGGATGCTGCATATCAGAGGTGAAGAAGCGAGCAGTGAACACAGTGGAGGAGACCTGGTGTGGTAGGACGTGACCTGAAATTCCTCTTCATTTCAGCTCTGAGATGGGCTCTCTGTTCCCTAATGCTGCCAAGGGGGGTGGCGGAACAATCTCAGATGGCTCCTCATGACTTCCTTTATTCTTCGCCATTAATGGCTCACTGGGGCATGAACCCAACTTGTTCTCCTCCTGCTGGTGATTACAGACAGATCATGGCCAGATCCTGCCCAGCTCTGCAGCTCCACAGGAAAAGGGACTGGGATGTGATGGCAACAGCTCCTTTTCCTGGAAAGAGCAGTGCTGTCCCTTGGGATTTCACCCATGCCTTTGCTCTGAGTCTGGCTGCTCCCTCTCCCTGATGATCTCACCAAGATTTCTCATCTCTTGTTCAGTTTCTGAGTAACTCAAGGAAGTGAACGTGGGGGCTGAGGGAATCTGGAACCACCAAGGGATTTTGGCAAGTACACGTAGACCCTTAGCATAAATGTTGTCTGCCCTTGTCTCTAATGTACCAGTCACTGGTATTTTTGGACAAGAAGGATCTGAGGAATAGTTCCTGGAAGTGCTGCTTTCAGTTGCTGTGTGTTAGGCAAATATCGTGAGAATAGGAATTGGATTTTTTGTACAAGGAATATTCAAGGGGCTGAAGTGTTCAGTCTCTTTAACCAGCCATGGGAGTGAACATCATCAGCTTTCTGTGGAAGAGCAGCAGATTGTTGCCATTGTCTTTCTAAATACGTGTCCCGTTTTCCCCTTTGTATATTTCATTATAAAATAAAATATTAAGGCTGTAAAAAGTCCTTATTAGCTAGCAGATGGTTTTGCAAGTCATTTTAATGAGATGAAGAAAACTTTAATGGCAGACATTTAAAGTTGTGTTTAGACAGACTATTGCCATTGGAAAAATCTAGTGAATGTTTTCCCTGTGTTTTTGGCAGAACCTGGCACCAGGTTCTGTACTAGGAAATAGAAGGGGATGATTTACACCAACTAGTTCCCTCCTGTGAGTGGTTCTACATCAGTGTAACATTGTTGAGTTCTGGAGTCACATGGTGATTTACAGAGGTGCAAGGGGGGGGGGGGGGAATATTAACGATGCCATTCAGGAGAAATAGTACATTTCTTGTATATTCACCTCATTCCCTTGCCGCAGTCAAGACATTTTTTGGGAAGCTTAGAGGCAGCCCCCTGGCAGGCAGGGCAGCAATGTGCCAACTCCTTCTGGACATCTCTGGGTGTCAGCATCAGCAGCATGTGGGGATAAGAAAAATGAGGCTGGAGAGCACTGAGACCCTGTCCATGTGGGAAAGCCCTGTGAAAACCTGGCCTTCTTATCCCTTCCTTCCTTAATTTCCTGAGGCATAAGATGCTTGTGCAGAAAGCAGGTAGGAACATAGTTGACAAAAAAACCCCTTTCAAAGCCTTGATGGTTCTTCCAGTTCTGTATTTCTGTCTTGGGCAACCAGTGCCACGTTCTTAGGAGGTGCCTTACAGGAATATGTTCACATTTACGACACCCAGTCCATGACAAGAGGGGTTTATATCCCTTTAAATATGTGAATTCTTGTTTGTGGGTTGTTTTTCTATTTTATGTGAGCAGTTGCTGACTCTCAGACCTGCTTCCTGCAAGGGTTGGTTTTGGCTGTGCAGAATCTCAGCCTCATGGGAGCAGGGAGAGGGGAGCATGTGCTGATTCATTTGCACAGCCAGAGGATTGACTGTCCATGCTCATATTAAGAGATGAATCATGCTTCACAAAAGCAATAAAAAATGCCTCCTAAATGACTAATTGCCTGGCTACCTCCTTAGGCTGTTCAACCCTTTGTTCCTCCCCTGGACTGCTGACCGTGTTACACCTGGCCAAGCTTCAGTGTCAGCTTTTTGCACTGTTGGAGACCTTTGTCCTTCAGGTTTTTCTAGATCTGGCTGATCTAATCTCAATAGCCTTTTTTCAAATTTGCAAAAGCCTCACATCTACAAACAGGTCCTTAAAGAAAGCCTTCCCCTTTCTCTCCAGGCAGAGCGTGGAGGATCAACTACACACCAGCAAGAAATAGCATCTCTAATGTGTGTAAGAGCTCTAGTGATGGACTTGTTAGAAATGCCCTCACAAGTGTATAGCAGGGAAAACAGGACCATTTGCTGGGATATTAACACTTGGCAGAGGAGAATTTCTCTACTTGTGAGCCATGAGGAAAATAACAGTTGCTCTGAAAAGCCCTGTGATCCCCAAAGACTTGACATGAAGTTTCCTTCCTCAAAAAGCAGTGTTTCCCTGCCCACTGCTCAGGAGGAGCTTGGGAAGAGGAGATCAGGGTAAACTGCCCTTCAGGATCCCAATAGTGAAGGGATGTATCAAGGGAAGCACCGGCTCTTCATCTTCTCCTCTGCTTTGTGAGATTAACACCAAATAGGAAGCATCCTCTGTTGTTTTGTCACCATCCCTGCAGTCATCACCATTAGCTCCTGTTAACACAGACCCTTGTCATGTTCTGCTGCTTTCCCTGTCCAACAGTGGCTATTTCTGTGGAGCCCTCTCCTGAAAGAAGGGTCACTTGCCAAGAGAAACACAATCCCTCCCTTTGCCAGGGACAGACAAGAAGCATCTCTGCCCCCTGCAGCAGATGCCCTGCATGATGAGGGCTTCTCTCAGCCCTTTGAGTGGCCACGGGGCTGATGAGTAGCAAATTGCCATCCACAGTGCTGTGATTCCTGCAGAATTCCAGTCATCCCACTCCTGACAGCCCTGCCAGGGTTGGCACTGCAGAGGTTGCAGGATCCAGCTCTCAAATTGCAGTACTGGCTTGTGTCGGGGGACAAGGGGACAAAGGGGCCAGATGGAGCCACACATTTCAGGTAGGTGGAGAAACACCTTTGCAGTTGGCAAGGTTTCCATGCCAGGGTGTCCTGGGAACAAGCAGACCTGTCTCTCCATGGTCACACAAAAACATATGGGGACTCACGTTCTTGCTCTGTTTTGACTGTGCACCTTTGATGTGGCCTATTTATCTCATTGACTTCCAAATTCACCATTCTGTGCTCTCAGATGTGGCAGTGCCAGCCACACCCACAGACACACATATGGCAATCTACTCTCTAGGAATATTTTGCTTCATTTAAAGCCATCATCTTTGCTTGGTGACTCCCTGGCCTGCCTGTTGCTCTGCACTGAATATAAAGGAGCTGCTGGTGAGTTGTTGGGACAGTGTCAATCTTGTAGGCACCAGTAATAAAGTGAGGAAATCCCATTCCCACCTGTGTCACCTTTCCTTTATAGTCCTAGTTGTTCTGAGGAAAGGAGAGGCTGGAGTGCCTCCCTTCTGCTATTAACCAGCCATAGTGTGCCACAAAAAAAACCAAAAGAGCTTTTAATGTATAGCCAGGCTGACTAGTCATTGTAAAATGCTGCACCATAAATTTCTCAGATTAATAATCTGTTTATTTTCCCCTTCACAATAGGCAGGGGGAGCGTTCATGAGGCTGCTAAGCAATGCTCAGTGCAGCTAAATTTGGTGTTTAGAACACGCTCATGCGACAGGCATCACAAAAACTTTGTGAGGAATGAAGACAATGTGAAATGTCTGAAGCACATGCAGAATAAATTGCAGCTGGCCTGTTTGCCCTGCACATTTATTGATGCTGCTGCTAGCTTCTTTCTCTGGCAGTTCCCACACTGAAGCTTTATTACTAAAGTTGTGTCACATCCTGGTGCCTGTGCTTGTTTAATGTGGGGTCCATCAATGAAATCTGAAGTTCGTGTGTGTCAAGTTAAGCCACATCCTGAATGCTGTGGGTCTCCTCCTGTCCCTTGGCTCACTGCTGTGGTGCCTGTATCCATGTGCTGTGGCCTGGACTCATCAGAAACACTCCAGGGAGATTTCCAGGATGCTCTGATCCTTCCAGAAGCAACTGCTCCATCTGCCTCTCAAACTCTTCTGGAAACGATGCTTCACCTGAAAGATCTCATTGTTTTCAGACACGCCGGTGGTGAGATGGGGAAGAGAAAGGGGAGTTTGTGCCCTTCCCTGGGGCACTGGGGGGTCACTAAAGGGCAGGGCAGGTATGTGAGGCTCCAGGAAACACATGGAGAACAAGCTGTCCTCATTTCAGTTGAGTAAAACAACAGGACATCTCCTGGCAGCAGGAATGGACTGAGTTTCTGGGTAAAAAAAATTTCAGGTCCCCTGTAAGGCTTCAAAGCTGTGCTATGGGCACATGTGGAGGGTTCTCCTTTTCACCAGTGAAGCGTGTCGTGGGGTCAGCTGGCAGGGGTGGCTTAAGGCACAGGGTAACTGTGTGACTGGGAATGAGGGAGATGGTTCCCATGGCAAGCTAGGGCTGCTAGGTGCCAATATGTTTTTATTTAATTGCTCCCTGGATTTTTCAAACACTTGTAATGGAGCTGCTTGAGTAAATAAGTGCTGTTATTGACATTTTGCTTCACCTGGCTTGTGTGAACCAAGCATGGTTGAAAGCACCTGTGTAACCCTACAGCTGATCTCTCCCTGGAGCTGGGCACACCTGTGAGCAGGACATTGGGGCATGAATCCCAGTGCAACACCTTCCCAGGGTATTGGAGGGTCCCTGTGGATTGTGGCAGAACCCTCACTGCAGGTTTGTGAGAGGCCATCAGCAAAGTCAAGGAAAACAGAAGAAGTTCATTTCCTCCCAAAACAGCTCTCTGGAAGAGCTGTGCCTGTGGTGGTGAGGTTGAGTTGCCGTGTCTGTGTCCATGGAGAGCAGAGGAAGGTGTGAGCTGCCCTGGAACGTAGCAGGCAGGTGCACCTGCAGGAGCCCTGGCTCTGGCTGGATGGGCAGCATCCAAGTTAACCAAAGGTGTGAAAATCTGTATGGAGACACATCCCAGATGTTTGCATCACATGGGAGCTCTCATCATCTCGTGCTTTGTTTTTACATGGCTGTTGGGGTTAGAGACATTTCCCTGCTGTTTATGACTGCTCAATAACATGGGGAAAACAGGACTCAGTTCTCTCAGGAAGGACAACTGGTCCCATCCAAGTTGTACAGCATGTTAATATTTCATTTAAAATTCACGTGTGCATTTGTTTATGAAGTGAACACATTAGAGCCTTGTCAAGGCTGTCATCTGGGTCTCCCTTGACACGCAGCCCCAAACCTTGCCCGTGCAGCCAATGACCCTCATTCCAACATCCCCTCTGCTCCTTCCTCTCCTCCCAACACTTCCACATGGAGAACATTTTCTCCTTTGCTTCCCACTGGCTATTGGAAATACAGTATGCAGCATGCCTGGATTGACCCTGGGGCTCATCACTGACGCTGCAGAGCTGGGGCCATGGATGTGCTGCTGCAGGAGAAGAGTCCTAATTTTCCAAGGCAGCTCCTGTCCCAGGAGAGTCAGGCTGGGGAGGCGGCCAGAGAGAGATGCAGAAGTCCCAGGATGTTTCCTGCTGCTGGAGTATTCTCTTTTGTGCAGAAAGGCAGCTGCTGTCTTTGCTGCCCCCAGCTAAAGCTGTTTGGATAGATACAGACTGCATTTCTCAACGGGCAGTTTTTATCCACTTTTTAACACTAAACTCAGGCCCAGGGCGAAGCTGCGGTAGAAATTCCCGTGGGAATTAGCGCGGAGTCAGAATGGGAGAGTCTTAAAGCTCCTTACAGTGTTTTCTAGAGCAGCACTGGAAGGGGATGGTATGTCAGCCTTAAACTGAAATTTCCTGTAATTTGTCAGTTTTCACAATTAAACAATTATTAAAATGAGAATTTTCTCCATTTTTTTCCTTTGCATTTGCTGGATGCCATGAATCAGAAAGTGGCTGGAACAGTTATCTTGCTCCAATGTAATTTGATTCTCTTCCCCCAACCCCCTTAGTATTTGATGAGAAACCTTTGTATTTTCATGCTTTAATACAATCTGGCACATAATTACAAATGACTCATAGATAATCTTGGTCATGGAGCTCTCTGAAATTAGATGATAATTTAGCCTGGAATTTCTGTAGAAAGAACGAAGGAAAAGACAATTATAATTATTCTAATCAAGATATCTTTTTCTTTGCCTGGGGTATTGCTCTGTGAACTGCCAGAAGCCTGAAAGTATTTAGACCATTTCTGCTGCTCGCTGTTTCCCAGGCAAACACTGCTGAGCCCTGCAGAGCTGCCTCACCATGAAATTCCCAAAAATTCTCCTGACAGAGAGGAGAAGATGAGATGTGCAGGGGCAGGACCACAGAGCTGAGAGCTGCTGGGCAGCCACCAAAAAGTGACCCGTCAGGAGCTTTGTGCAAACCTTGGGGCATCCTGCCAGGAGGGACTGGATCCTGAGTGACAGCAAGAGGGCATTTTGTGACACCCACCACCAACTCTGACAGCAGCTGGCAGAAAGGAGGGCTGGGTGTTCCTGTTTACATCACTGGATCTTGTGCATCTTCCCTTTTCCAGCTTTGGTGTTGGTTTAGGGAATTCCAGTCACATGCTGGGCTGTGGGAACAGTCCAACAAGGCCAAGTGCAAGGTCCTGCACATGGGTCAGGACAATCCCAGGAACAAATTCAGTCTAGGCAGAGAATGGATAGAGATCAACTCTGAGGAGAAGGATTTGGGGGTCTTGGTTGACAAGAAGCTCACTGTGACCCAGTGATGTGTGCTCCCAGCCCAGAAGGGCAAACATAAACTGGGCTGGATCAACATCAGCGTTGGCAGCAGGGTGAGGGGGGTGATTCTGCCCTTCTGGTCTGCTTTGGTGTGACCCCACCTGGAGCACCGTGTCCAGCTCTGGAGTCCCCCAATATAAGAAGGACATGGAGCTGTTGAAGCAAGTCCAGAGGAGGGCGTGAAGATGCTCAAAGGGCTGGAGCATCTCTGCTGATGTAGACAGGATGAGAGAGCTGGGACTGTTCAGCCTGCAGAAGAGAGGGCACTGAGCTTATAGCAGCCTAAAGGAGCTACAAGAGACTGGAGAGGGACCTTTTATGAGAGTATCTTGACAGGATGAGAGGGAATGGATTTAAACAGAAAGAGGACAGATTTAGACCAGATATTGGGAAGAAATTCCTTACTGTGAGGGTGCTGAGGCCCTGGCACAGGGTGCCCAGAGAAGCTGTGGATGTCTCATCCCTGCAAGTGTTCTTGGCCAGGTTGGATGAGGCTTGGATCAACTTGGACAAGTGGAAGGTGTCCCTGCCCATGGCAGGGGGTTTGGAACTAAATGATCTTTACTGTCCCTGTCCCTTCCAGTCCAAACCATGCTATGACTCTGTGGCAGGACCACGTTGCACAACAGAAATCATGTCCTTATCCCCACTGCCAGTGCCTGGGTCCCATTTGCAGAAGGGATGTCTGGCCCATGGGGTGCTGAGCAAGGGACAGTCACTATGCAGTGTAGACCCAAAGGGGAAGGAGTGGGTTGTGTGAGACTGACCCTGGTCTGCTACATCTCATGTCCTGGTCACTCCTATGATGTGGCTGTAAATGAGAGCAGACTGGTAGGAAAATAGAGCATTTATCTTAGGAGAGAGTCAGAAGACTGTGTCTTGTCTCACCCAGCAAAGGCAAAGAGGGGATCTGAGTTCAATCTAAAAATACTTCAAAGGGGCAGGCACTGGGGAAAATAGCAAAAAAATCCAAGGTTGCATAAGAATAAATAAGAATAAATTAACCATTAAGTTATCTAGGCTGAAAATGGGAAGGTTTGTTGGTATTCTGGGGAGTTTCTCCTGGTTTTATGTTCTGTTTATTCAGGAGAGGGAGATAAAGGCTGCTCCCTCTGCACCCCAGAGGATGAGTCTCGAATGTAATGACCAACATGTTCATGCCAACATCTCTGACTGTCCTGCTGCTGATTGCTTCTGGCAGCAACATAAAATTAATGTGCTTATGAATGATCCTGAGCCCTGCCCTGCACATCTGATAGGCATCACCATCCTTCCATCCCACCTCCAGGGCTGCCTGGGGCTGGCTCCTGGAAGTGTCTTCAATAGGGTCAAGCACTGGTGATGCAAAATCTCTCCTGCTTAGAAACCA
Source organism: Coloeus monedula (assembly GCF_965178545.1). NCBI lineage: Eukaryota > Metazoa > Chordata > Aves > Passeriformes > Corvidae > Coloeus > Coloeus monedula. The sequence goes on along the minus strand of NC_138786.1, from coordinate 57,610,661 downwards.
AGAGATGTTGGGCCAACAGAAAAGCCAATTGAAGTCAACGGAGCAATGTCACGGGAAGAGGGATGCGATTGCACTGATTTTCATGATCACTCTTGGCATTAATTAGATCAAGTACTGTTTTTGATCTGTGGTGGGTACAGATTTCCCAGCCAGCTGTCCTCCTGTGGAACAGCATCCAGTGCCCACGGGGCCTGTACATCAGGTGTGAGGGACCCCAGGTGGCTCCAGCCCCTGGGAGATGGAGCTCTCTGGCACGCAGATCCCTTGCAGCACCCACTCCATGGGTTATACCTGAGCTGTGCCTTGTTTGTGGGCCCAGTGGAGGGGTGAGGGCTGGCGGGGTGACCTGTGAAAGCAATGAGCACATCTCCCACCCCTCATGCTGTGGGTGCCAAGTGCTGCTTGCACACATGAAACTGTGTGTTAACAGCTGAAATCTCACCTCGTTTTTTCCCCTGCACCTTTATAGCTCTTGGCTTTTTACCTGCCAGCTCTCTTCCCACCTAGCACGTCCTAGCACACATCAGACAGCAGTGTCACACCAATCACTTGGTGAAAGAACCCACAAATGGAGACTGAGCAAAAGTCTCCCCAAAAAGAACTTGACCTATTTCGCATTTATTTCTTTTTCAAGAAAAACTTTGCCTCGCTTCCTCAGTTATGATGGCATTTCCAGGTGTGTGCCAGGGTGCCATGGCAGCAGAGCTGGCAAACAAAGGCAAGGTGAGATGCTGTGGCTGGGCAAGGATAAAACTCAGGAATGCTAATGTGCCGTGGAAGCCACTGGGAGGCCAGGAAGGTGATAACACTTAGTTAATTCTGTTTGCCAAGCCACCATCTGATTTTGCAGCTGTGTCCCCAGCTTTGGTTCAAACCCTGCCAGCAGCGACATCCCAGCCAGCGCTCTCCCTCCCTGTGCTGCCGCAGGCTCTGCAAGGATGAGGGCAAAGGGGCTTTTCTGGAATGAATGAAACAGGAGTTTCCTGACTTGCATTAAGGCCCTCCACCCTACATGGGGTTATCTTCTTTTTGTAGGAGCTCAGGTTCTTGGGGATAAGCCCTGCCACCCCCAGTCTTGATGCACTGGGCTAGCATCTTCCTGCTGTGCCAGCTCAGTTTGTGCCTGCAAAACAGTTAAGACTGAATGTTTACTCCTGCTGTAGGATTATGCAGGCATCACTGTGATTCTGATGGAGCTCATCCCTTTACCCCCAGGAAAGCAGCCAGAGGAGGCTCAGATGGCTGGGGGAAGCATTTTATCCTTATTTTGCTATGATGCTGTGCTGCCAGCACATAGGACGGGACTGGCCTGGGGCTGGGCCAGCACAGAGGCTCGAGGAAACAAAACAGTGGTGGATTTCATGTTTTTCCCTGTATTTATTAACTGCACGCTCAGGGCAGGCTGTGAAGATGGGGGGGCAATCGGCTCTGCCATGTGGATGAGCTGGGATCCCCTCAGGACATTGCTCTCCTGTAAAAACAGGCTGAGAGAGTTGGGGTTGTTCAGCCTGGAGGAGAGAAGGCTTTGGAGAGACCTCATAGCACCTTCCAGTACCTAAAAAAGGAGAGCTGCAGAGGGACTTTTGACAAGGGCATGGAGTGACAGGATAAGGGGGAATGGCTTCAAACTGAGGGAGGATAAGTTTAGATTAGATAGCAGGAAGAAATTCTTTACTGTGAGGGTGGTGAGACTGCGGAACAGGTTGCCCAGAAAAGCTGTGGATGTCACATCTCTGTCACTGTTCAAGGCCAGGCAGGATGTGACCCTGAGCAGCCTGGTCTGGTGGAAGCTGGCCCTGCACACAGCAGGTGGGTTGGCACTAGAAGAATCTTTAAGCTCCCTTCCAACCCAAACCATTCTGTGATTCTCTGATTCTGTGACGCACTTTTTCTTACGTGCCTGCAAACACTCATTAACTCAGCCACAGCACAAACAAAATGCTTTGCTGGAAAGCAGCTTGCAAGAGGAAGGCCTGCTCTGCCAGGGGTTTCTCAGGGCTGTCCTGCTTCCTGAAGCCTGTCAGAGTCAGGTTTAAGATGCTGTAGAAGTAGCAGGAGACCAAAGTCTCTGATAGATGCAAAAATAGCAAGATCAGAGAAAAATAAGATTGGATTCAGAGCAGCTGCTGGGAAACAGATTCTTTGCAATAAACTGAAATGCTCTTAGCACTTGATGTTTGTGCACTACAGTGAAAACATCCCTGGTACAGTAGGTTTATTTTAACTACAGAGGACACAACCTGTCAAACGAATGCACAGCTCCTGATTTGATCTAGTTCATTTTCATGTGTGTGTTTTTTCTGCTCCTTGGCAGCTCTTGTGGGGCTTGTTGAGGCTGATTTACTTGTGCTTTTGGAAGGTGGGCTTTATGGGAAGCCACAGCTTCTGATCCCCGTGTGCAGATGCATTATCAGACAGGATGGAAGAATAAGCAGGGTGATGATGGATGTTCAGATTTGCCAGCTGAGCTAAAACACTGATGGGGAAAAAAAAAGCTGTTCTAAACATTTTGTTTGATCTCAATCCAGATATCTGATTTCACTTCTGATAAACTGTGTATTTTTTAATATTTACTACACACACACACTCCTCAAATGTAAGTTACATTTAATGCACATTTGCTCTAGTATTTACAGAAAGGGATCATGTGTAAACTTTTGAAACACTGCTTCACAAAGAAAAGTTAATTTAAAAAAAATGTTAATATTGTAGTGAAACTTCCCTTTGTGAGACAGTCCTCCCAGCTCCCTTTTGCTTTAAGCAGCCTGACATGCATCTGTGAACTCTTTGGGTCCGTCTGAATCTGCATTTTCAATTGCATAAGCTCTGAACAAAGGGTTTCCTTCCTGCACTGGAGAAAGCTGCTCTGCATCCTCTGTCCCCATCACCACCAGATGCCCCTGCTCCTCTCCTGCCTTTTGTTCTTGTTTGGGAAGCCTTTGCATCACTCCTTTGGTACGGCAGCAATTTCAGAGTGTAAAATAAGAAAGCGCTGTTCTGTATTGAAGCACTTGGTGGTTTTGGGGTGCAGCCGTGGCCTTATGGTTCTCCCTGCTCTGGCTGAGCTCACATCTCTGCAGGGATAACTTCTGCCTGTCCTCCTGCTGGTTTCTGAAGGAGAAAATTAATAGGCATGAAGCCAACAGCTTTATAGAGGTGGGACTTCATGACGGAAAGGGACTTTGGCAGTGCTGTGAAAGGAAAATTATTTCTATACAATTTAACATGAATCAATGTCTTTTGAGGATGGAAGAAAAAAACATCCACCACAACAAAACACCACCACCTGAGGACTAGGGAAAAAAATACATTTGCTTTTAGCATGGTGGAGGTACTGCTGTTCAGTAGTGGATGCTGAAGACGGATGTTGTCTCTGCCCAGGCTGGAAGTGACTCACGTCTTCTCTGGCAGAGGGATCTGAGCAGAAGCAGGGCTAGGGGGGTTCTGTAGGCATGGCTGAGGTAGCTGTAAGGTCCACTTGGCCCCTGACTGGCTGCCCTGTACTTTCCTGGTTTGGTTTGAGATGCTTTCCAGAGCGCTGGCACAGAGGTGTGGAAAAGGGGGGTAGGCAGGCGCTCACCTCTTTCCTCTTTGTCTGAAGGCAGCACCACCTCTTCTTCAGGAAACCTCCTCCCACGTGTGACTCCTCCCTCTGTGGGAAATGGAGATGTGCGTGTGCTCAGTTCACCACTCATGGATTTGGGAGCGAACTTCAGCAGCCTGTCAGCCGGGAAAACATTTTGCCACTCTGTGGACCCAACTCCATATTGTGCAGAGGGCAAATCCACCTCATGTCCATCTTGCTCACCCTTTCTGTTACCCTCAAGTTCCTGTGATTAATCAGCTTTTCCTATGAAAATCCTACCCAGAACATGGCAAGCCAGGAACGAGGAAGTGATTGCTCATAGATATGTATCTAAATTGCTGAACTGGTACCAACCCAACAAGAAATGTGATTTTGACAAATGTTCCTACCGCAGGCAGAAGCTCCAGTGCTTTGAGGAGCAGAATAGCTTAGCCAGCAGGTACCCGACTGCAAAATTAATGATTGATTCTCAATTCTGTATTTATTTTAAGGTGTCACCTTCATTTTGCTTTCCACCTGTACCTACCAGCCTGGGGATAACTGGGTATAGAGGAGGTGACTCTCACTCAGGGAGCAAAACCATAACAGCCTCTTGCAGCATCATCCACGGACCTTGGGAGGCACCACAGAGGCACGTGGTCGTCAGGCCCCAGGAGCAGATGCTGAGAGATGAATTTCAGAGGGAAGAGATCATGGCTGGGCAGGTGCAGTATGTTCACAGGCAGAGAAAGATTTTCTTTTAAATTTGATTTATGATAAGTGGAGAAAGGGTGGGACTTCCCAAAGCAGCTAAGGGAATTAGGTGCCTGATTCCCATTGATTTCCCTCTGACAGAGATTAATGTACTGTTTTCCACTTTGTGATGCACCCAGATGCGTTGGCAGGGCAGGATAATATATCAATCAGTGAGTCATCTGTCTGCTTGCTAACTCCCATGAACGGCAGGAGGATATTTTACATGGGGCTCTGGATCAGGCTTTTGTCTGCTAATCATATTTTGGGTTGTGTTGTGTTGGTTGTTTTTTTTTTTTGGTGACTGCAAGGTGTTTGCAGGGGTTCCTGGGGCATTGCAGCAGCAGTGGGCAAGGCTGATCTGTGGAGTGGCTTTTTTCATGGGGTGAGGCAGCAGCAGGTTTTAGAGAGGGGAAAGTCTCCGGTTCATCTTCATTTCCCCAAATTCACAAGAATTGCAGGAAGAATAATTAGACTAAATGATATTTTCCAACCACCTTGGGCACTTTGCTGAGGCTGCATTTGCATGACAGAGCTTTTTATTTTTCACCTTCTGATACTCAGCAGGAGAGGGACATTATTGTCACTAGAATATTCCCGATTCAGTGAAATTTGAGTGGGCTAATTAAATAATGTAAAAACCTTGCCAAAGCCCAACAGTTTTGTGTGAAAGGAAACGGCACGGCGTCCCCTCTCTTTATTTAAATGGGAGGAGAGGAAATATGTGAGTCTAATGAACTCTATAAGTTCCTGTGGCTTTTTCTGAGCAAAGCAACCTTTAGCACTATTTGCATTATTAATATCCCAGATGGGCAAACTGGCTGATACTTGACACCAAATAAAAATCACATGGAAAAACTTTATTAACTTCTTCCTGTTGTCTTGGTGAGATTCCTCCTCAATCTCAGGGAGTGAACACCGCTCCTTGGAGACGTGCTGGAAATGGTGAGCGCTTTCTGTCTGTATTTCTTCCATATTCTGTTTGTTTAAGGACTGGAAGTTTTGGCCTTGGAAGTTAATACCCAGCTCCCATTCATGACAGTTGACTTTGGATGAGGCACATGTTGCTCCAGGTCTTTTTAGAGAGGGATGTGAACTTCCATCTTGGCAGAAGGAAGCAACCAAACCTCTGTTCTCACCAGAGCACCACAGTTTTTTTCTTTTTAGGGAAATCCGAAGTATTTGCACACTCCTCAGTGTCTCTGCTAGCTCTGTAAACCCTTTCTGCTCACCAGGTGCCTTTATGGGACCAATGGTTTATCCAGGGTCCCTGGGAGCTCAGTTGGCCAGATCTAGATGTGACAGAAAGGTGGACGTGCCACGGTCAGATCACAATGCCCTGCTCTGCCCTGGCAATGACTGAGCACTGAATCTCTGACATGATCCAGGTTAAAGACATCCTTTTTGGATACATGTTCTTTTAACCACAGGTTAGAACCAGATCAAACTTGGGGTAATTTCAGTGGCCCCATTTGCAACTGGAGCTGTGGGGTCAGATGGGAAGGAGGAAGTTCAGAAACTGGATTTGCTGCGAAAACTGGGGGCTTCTTAATCTTCACCCCCCAGCTGTAGCAGAACTGCCTCCTCATCAGAGCAGGCATAGGAGGCCCAAAACATAACTTGTCTGAGGGGCCACACTTTGGTCTGCAACCTGAGGATGCTGCTGTTTTCCTTACCCATCCTTCATCCATCCAAGTGATGGACATCATAAACCTGGGGGATGAGGTGTGTGGTATCACAGGAGGTGCCTGTGGACTTGAGTGGAGCATCTAGAAACACTGCTATGTCCAGGCAGGAACTATAAGAGAAACCTCAAGCACAAATTTACAGAGAGCTAACAGGGATCCCAAGATTTCCCAGAGGGAGATGTGGGATCATCCCACCCTCTGGTGTGGAGAAATTATGTCCCTGGCTAGCCAGAGCTCTGGATTAGGAGCCTGGCAGGTTAGATTTGCACTAAGAAGATGTCTCATGGTTTGGTGGTTTGTTTTTTTTTCCTGTACAACATGTGAGATGTGGTGAGAAGAAATGCTTGAACTGCTCCGTGCCCAGATTGCTGTTACAAGTGAGTGCCTGAGGCTGAATGTTTCTGAGTGATTTCACTGTCCAGTCAGGACTGTTGAGTCTGCTCCATCAGCTGCTGGCAGCTTGCTGGATGTGCTAAGAATTGCTGGGCTTTTAAAAGGCCTTTAATATATAGTCTGTCCTTGCCAGTGCTCTGAGAAACTTTGTGAGGTTCCCAGAAGGTCAGACAGAGCTTGGAAATGTCCTGAAATATTTGTCCCAAAATCTTTGCTGAAATAAGAGCTGCTTTTCTGGTTTCACGTCCTGTTCAAGAAGGTGATGTAGGTGCCTGCCAGCCCCTCCAAGGTCCTTGGCTGCAAAGTGTGTGTGCTTGCTTTTAAATGAATGAATAACATTATTTAAGCCCATAAGGACATCCATGTGCCTGGCACTCGGTTTGTTTTATGCTCTGCTTTCAGTTAGAGTTTGACGTTTTATCAGCCTCCCTTTGTGCTTCTGCAGACTCGTCCCTGCTCCTGTGTCTGCTCCAAGCTCCCATCCTCCGTGTGGGCATCCCGTGGTGGGCTGTGCTTCCCTCCCTGACTCCCTCCCTCTCTCCACCATCAGCACGGTCTCTCTCTGCCTTCCTTGCTGCAGGACATTTTGTGCAGTGCAAGGGAAGAGTGAGCATCACCCCTGCTGTTCCCCTGCTCCAGTCAGTGACCACATAATTCAGAGAGCAGAGAATGGATGACGGTGCAAACGTGATCAGACGGGAGGCGATGAACTGAAGAGAAGCATTATTAAAACTGCAGCAGCTGCAGGTTGAGCTGTGCATTAAAGTTTGCAGGGATCCTGCTTCTGGCCTCTTCCTGAACCTGGCAGTCATCTGGAGGAGTCACATAATACCCTTCCATAGGCTGCAGGAATTTCTTGGCACCCTTTATCACTCAGGACTTTTTTTTTTTTGAAGAAGAGTGAATGCATCAGAAAAGGTGCAGAGGGGGCTGAGCAGATCAGCAATGCTGAAGTCCCTGCAACAGCAGTTTCTCACATAACCCACCCTGGGAAGCTGCCTGTGCCATAGAGGGGGCAAGAAAGTCTTTGCAGTCCCTGCCAGTCTGACCACTTGACTCTGGAGACAGATTTAACTCCAACAGACTTGGAGGCTGAAGAAAAACTTTGTATCCTAAAGCTGCCTTCTCTGCCGGGCTGGTTCTCATCCTCCCCTTTTGAGAGCTTTCTGCTATTTTTATCTGGCACACAGGTTTGCTGAGTAAGAGTCCCCTCAGTCATTACTAATCAGCAGCCTCCCCAATCATGTCTGGATAAATAGAAGTGTAACATATGCCCCAAATGGCAGAAGAACTGGAAAACTTCGGTGACTAATCACTGTGAGAGGGTGCATCACAGCCACCAGAGCCATTTCTGCTAAGCTCAGGCTAAAATTCCCAGGGCAGATGCTATTTATGTTGTACAGCACTTCAGAGGCAGCCCTGCAAGAAAGCAGATAGAAATGAAGGTCAGACCAGGCCTTTTAAACACTACATTACTTAAATGGCTTTTCCTGCCTCAGCTGTCTTGCTCTGAGATTAGCCCAGCTCCAAATGAGGAGGGTTTTTTCCCTGTCACAGTAAATCCCATGCATATTTCTGTGCTGGTTCTGAGGCTGGGAGATGCAGAGCTATCCCATCCATTTCCAAACAATTCCTCGAGCTGGATGCTTGGCTGGGTGATCCCTCCTGAAATGGTTAACGATTACAACATCTCTCCAAATTGCATCAATCCTTTGATCTCCTTGGTGCTTGAAAAAACCCAGCAACTCATTTTCAAAATTGCTGTCAAGTCTTTAATTTTTTAGATACCTAAAGCTGACATGTGAACACACCCATGTCTGCAGCATAACCTTGGCTTCTCTGAATTTATGAGAAGCTTGGCAAAATTTGAATGATTGAGTTACTAAAATAACTTCCAATGTAATTACCATGCATTGCCTTTCCAGGTACCAGGGAAATTGGATAATTGAAGTTCGGGTGATGGAGGTTGCAGGGCTCTCTGTAAAAGCACGGAGTGTCCACTGTAGCTTTTTGAAGAAACCTCATTAAAATCAACAGAGCTGAATATGAAAACACTGAGTGGTTCATGGTTTGGGAATACTTCTGCTCTTCTGTGGCCATTTCTTTCTGATAGACTGGCTGGAAAACTGTCTGGGTGCCCGTGAATGAGGGTTGGGTTGCAGAGGATGCTGCATTCAGTGCAGTCCAGGGATGCTGCAGTGACTGTCTCGAGTGTTTGCACCTCCTGACACTCCGCAGGGGTAGAGACCAGACTCTGCATTTTCAAAGCAAGTGTAAAACCAGATTTAGCACCCTATGGGTTACAGATTTAATCCAGTATAACAGAGAGCAGCATGTGGCCCATACTTCAGAGCTATCAGTGGTTCTCATGTAATAAAGCAGTGGCACAGACCTGAATGCCTCAGAAACCATCTTTTCCTGGCTGTGACCCCACCCTGACAACTGTGTGCCACAAGAATGCCTGCACCCTGCGTTAAAATTGCACTTACCAGCAGATAGGTTAACTCAGCACTTTCGCAGCGTTTGTAATTTGAGCGCCTTGTAAAGGCCTCCCTGTACCAAAACGAGCATGTCCTTGACCTATTGCTATTTAGGTAGACTGCCAGATTATACATTTAGTTATTTTTTCCCATGCTGCCTTGAAGAGCTGTAGAAAGAACCATCCCTCCATCAGCTGAACGAGGCACCCCATAGATCTTTGTTCCAGGCTCTCAGCAAACTCAAGGAAATATCTCTGCATCACCTGTATTTGTTCCACACTTTTAACTTTTCTTTGGAAATTTCTAGAGGTTTTTTGAGATGTTTGAGACACTTGCCTGTGCCCAGCTTCCATATCCTGAGCAGAGCAAGGAGGGAGGCACCGCTGCTCCCTTTCACCAGGTATCAGAGGACTGAAAGATCTTTTTTGGGTCAGAACAAAATAGGACATCCACACGAACACAAGGAAACTGTGCAAATGCTGGAGTTCTATTTATTTGTTCTTTGGCCAAACTGTGAAGGAAGCTCAGGTTAGATCAATTCAAAGTAGATTTTTTTAAAGTATTTTTGCAAGGTGAAATATTAAGCAAAATATTTTTTTTTTTTACTGAGAACATACAGTCTGACTGCTCTGGTACTTGACTTTGTTATTTTTTCATTATGAAGCTTGAAACAAAGCCATGTATTTCATGCCTGAATTTCCAAGAATTCCACTCCCCTCATTTTTATTTTTTTAATTTGGAACATACCCAAGAAGTTCAGTCCAAGCTAATAAAATCTGGCCATCTTGAGAACTTCATTTTTTTAAAAAAAATTCCTTTTGCACCTTAATATTTCTGGCTGGTTTTCCTACATGGAGCTCCCAATCTTACGCCCCCAGGTCTTGCCTCTGGCACCATGCCCCATGTGAAAGCTGTGGGTGAACTGACATTTGTGTTGCCAAGTGTGGCTTTGGCTTGAAGAGTGTCAGGTCCTTCAGGATGATCTCCTGTGACAACTCAGGGCAGCTTCCCAGAGACCAGGAATTTTCTGAACAACAGAAGGACTAAAAAATGTTGGGAGGGACAAACTTTCGGGCTCTGATCTATATAACCATCATAGTGACAAGCCTGTGTGTTGCTGTAGTACAGCATTTTACTTTGCCAGACAAGTGTGATATCAGATCCAATTGGAAAAAATAAAAATAAAAATAGAAGAGCTCAAGTCCCAGCTCAGATAACAGTTATGAAGTTGAATCAACTCAGCCCGAGCCAGGACAGCACTTAAATGTGTTCCCAGTCTTAAGCATGTACTTAAACTGGATCTAAGCATGCCCTGAAAATGCTCATGTGTTTTCCACAGCTCAGTTTGTTGCTGTCCCAAAGATTCCCATGAAAGCTGTTGCCTCCCTGGGTAAAGAGAATGAGCCTAGTGCACAGTTCCCAGAAATGTAAAAACTATAGTTAAATAAAATGGCAATAATTGTATTTATGTCATCTAAATACTCTTTGGTGTGAAATCCCCCATCTGTATGTGAGTGAAATGATTTCTTTCATCTTTACATAAAACCAAGAAGTTATAAAAATGAGAAGGTATAAACATATCCTTCAGCAGAAGTGTTGTACTGAATTGGCAATTCTTCTGCAGCTGAAGGGAAAAAGATGTTGAATATTATTATATTGCAGTGTACACATTACTAGCATATTACACAAAAACAGCGTTCACTGTTTTGCATTAAATAGAGGTATATATGCATTTAAATAGGCACATCATGGCTCGGGTTTATTGCACCAATATTTTATTTATCTATCACAAGCTTATTTTTACTGCTGACAAATATTTTCTGTGTAGTTTGAAATTCAAAAGAAATAGTCACACACAGTCATTAATGTTTAAAGTCACAGGATATTATTTAGTGTAGTGCTAGTTGTATTATATTATACATTATGCATTAAATACTTTATGGTGGTACACTTATTAAATACAAATTGAGGCAAACCAATCCCTCAGTGGAAACAGACCTGCCAAATAACTATTTTCTTTTTACTTTCAATCTGACATACAAATGAAGATCTTTTGGATTTCAAAGCTGGTGCTGTTTTTACCCCCATCCCCCCTCTCTTTTTTCAGTGTGGATTTCCAGGGCTATGGGGACTTGTTAAGGAAAGATCAAACATAATATATATATGTATTAATGCATGAAACAGATATATTTACCTCACTGGGGCATTGAGAATTAATTAGTCGCTGATTAGAAAGTGGTGGAAAGTGAAAACCACTATCTAAGCACTCGATGCTGATTTTCCTTTGAATCTGCAGCTGGAAGTGGAGCCAGTCAGAGACGGCGCCGTGGGACGTGTCCGGGTGTGGGTGCAGCCCCAGCCCAGCCTGGCAGCCGTGGCACGGGTGTGCCCTGCACATTTCTCGGACGGATTTGTGGAATGGCTTTCCCGGACTGCCCAGGGGTGAAGGCTCCCGATGAACCAGCCCGTGCCTGCAGTGCCCCCGGAGCCTGGCGCTGGAGGGGCTGCTCCCTGCCCAGCCCATGGAACCGCTGGCTTCGAGCGCAGGAGCAGCCCCAGGATCCCGCAGGCTGCAGGAATGCCTGGATCCTGCTCACACCGGGAGCAGGGTAGGAGCAGGGCAAACGTGAGAGAAGGGCTCCCCTCAGCAACCCCCAGCCCCTACCAGGGACTTCCCAAGCTTGATTAACCATCCCCAGTTTATTTCCTGTGACGTGTTCATTCTTTCACTCTTCCCTTGAAGCCAGGCAAACCCTCAGCGTCCCCAGGGCAGTGCTGCAAGGAGCTCCCAGAGTTGGTTCTTTTCTGTTTGTTTTTAACCTGCCAGCCACTGGTTTGATGCCACCTTATTCTTGTGCTGTAGAAGGCAATGAGGCACCAGTCCCTGCTCACCCTCTCCACACGACTCCTGAGCTTATAGACCCTTATCACATCTCCCCTGTCATTCAACTCCCAACGTGAGAGGCAAGACAAATCCTGCTTAGCTGTTTCCTGTGTGGGTTAATTTCCCTGAACTTTCCTCTAAGGACAAGGCCCATTGAGCCAGTGCTGAGGGGTGGAGAGCTTGGTAAAAATGAACTTACAAACTATGAGTGTCTCTGCAAAGCCTCTGGGAAGGTGAGAGCTCTCATCCCACTGGGAGGGGAAGGGGAGGCACCAGGACATGAGCTTGGAAAGGAGATTTTTGTAGCTAGTTCAATGTGTTGAATTACTGCTCCTGTGTGAATTTTTGTTTCTGAATGCTGTGGCAGGTATTAGTATATTGGGATTGTAATTAGGAGGCAGGACAACCAGGGGTTTTATGTAGATGTCTTTTGTTATTTAAATCTTCTACATACAGTCAAAGCCAGCTCTGGAGCTGCCTGTGCTGTCTTGGCAGCTCTTGTCTAACTCTAGTGAAACCCATTTAAATCATGGAGACTCTTGGGTCTCCCAGCTGTCACAGCCCCCTGCTACAACAAGAGAACCAGAAAAGCCTCTCTACCACCTCTGGCTCAGTTAAGCAAATGTGATTTGGGTTTTCATGTGGGCTGAAGGATGGGGTTGTGTTGGGTGGGGTCACAGATATCCAGTGCATCCCGAGGCAAACAGGCAGCAAGTCTCAGCAATTTCTAGAGAGCAGAGAATGCTGCAACATCTGGGGAAAAAAAAAAATCAAAGAAATGAAGTAAAACATTAAACTAAAGAAAAATAATAGATTGTGATGGCTTTGTGAGATTAGAAATGCTTCCTAGGCAGCCTTTAACTCCTTAATTCACTGCCAGTGCCCTCAGACCTTGCACATGAACAGAAAGCAGGACTTTGAGAAACATGGCACAAGGGGATGGACTGCTGGGGTGTTGCCATCGGCCCCTCAGAGCAGCTGTAGCTGAGCAGGGGTTTCAGCCCTTGCAGAAGCAGCTGAGCCCTGGGATGATGTTCAGCCCTGGCCACAGCCCGGCTTCTTCCTGCCTGCATGCTGAAAACACAGCAGAGTAAAAAGCTACTTTAGAGAGCCATGCTGAGGCCTGCCCTGAACTCCACTGGAGTTCCTTGACACGACGTTTTCCCTTCCCCTGAGGACATATAAAAGCATTTATCCGCCCATGCCAGGCGGGCTGAGGGCTGCCGTGGGTGAGCGTGTCCGTGTGTGCGGCTCCAGGCACGGCTGTCAGGGACTCACGTGCTGCCTCTGCCACGGGGCTCCACACATTTCAGTGCATTTCAGCTAGGATCCCTTGGACACACATCTTGAGCACACAAGCAGCATTTTCTCAATATTGGTCTTTCTGCTTTGGCAGCAGACAGATTGAGCAGCAACTAATTCCTCTTTTCTTGAAAGCAGACCAAGCCTCAGCGCCCGAATCTCTCATTAAACAAGCAGATTTACTGCCTTCTAATTTCCTATAGATTTTGCATTAGCCTCTTATCTGCTGTGCCTCCCACAGCAGACTGGATGAGTCTGTTCCCCATCCGGGTGGCAAACGGTGTCAGGACTTCAAGCACATTTACTGGGCGTGGTGGGGGCCGGGTGGCACCAACTGCTGAGTTTAATAGGTGAGGGGACAAGCTTTAGCTGCCATAAAGGAAAACCTCCAGGTCTTAGGCTCATTTTATCCAAATCTGTCAGAGACTTAACATCTTTGTCTGCATGTAATTAAAAAGAGGACATGAGAGGACAGGGAAGTAAGTGGATAGGCAGCAGCACAGGCCGATGGGGTGATTGCTGAGACAACCAAGAGAAACATAACCATAAGAAACACAGGAAAAAACATTAAAAATAGCTCTAGTTTTTAGGGCCTCATAGGGCAAGCTCTGTAGAAACTGAAGGGAGAGCCATAAATCCATTAAAACTACTTACAACACTATGAGAACAGGGGCAGTAAAGTATTTTCCCCTGCCACTTCAGCCCCCTGTCATGAGGAAAGGTGATGGATGGTGAACGGGGTCTGCCAGACAGTGGGATCAGGTGCTGGGAGGGGGCTCAGGAGAGGCGGGTTTGCTGGGCCAGCTCGCAGTAGAACATTGCTGTGATCACTCCAGCATGGATGCCTGTGACGGGCTGGGCGCTGGAGCAGCGCAGGCAGCGCGGGCTGGCTCCGGCTTCTCTCCCGGGAATGGTCCCGGCTGGGCATGGGCAGGGCAGTGGCTCCTCCCTGCTGGCCTGGCAGCTGCCTGCTCTGCCTTCAGCCCCTTCTGACCCTGCCAAGAGGGAGCTGAAATTCAGTCTCCTGCTGTCCATTGGGCAGAAACCATGAGAAAACAGCAGTGTTGCGAGTCAGAAAAGAGTCTGTTTACATGTTTGGTAGAGTGGATGAAAGCACCCAACCAGCCCTGTTTATTTTAGCAAATGTTTTATGGATCGTCCGGAATTTTCATTAAAGTGTTATTTTAAAATTTTCTTCTCCTCTTTCTGAATCAGGAGATAGTGGAAAGTGAAGGAGAACCTCCTGAGACCTGGTGTGGAGTGTCTAACAGGGTAATTAACCCACGTTCTCTAAGAAACTCTCCTTCAAGTCTCACAACTTCAAAGAAAAACCCCACAGTACCTCTGGCTGCAGGGTGTCCGTGTCTTGCTGTCTGACATTTGATGCAAAGGGGATTCATTCTCCCACATCCAAGCTGAAATTCCCCAGGTACTAATCAGCAATCTCACATTTTCAGCTTGAAATGATTTGTGTGAAAGCCATTAGACGGTAGGAAGTGGAGTGTATGAGAGAGTTCTTGCTCAGCCTTTCCAAAGAGGAAGTAATTTTTTATTTGCATTCCTTGCCTGGTGACATTTAAGATTTTTGCCCCCAAATTTTAAGCAGTATAGGGAACTGGACCACTCTGTGCTTCAACAGTGTTAGAAACAAAATCTGGCTGTTGACTGTTTGTGTGTTGTCTTAGACCTGAGGTTCCATGCTGAGATATCTTCTTTAGTGGAAATTAAATAACATACAGTTGCCCCTGTCTACAAGGCTCATTACTGTCTGTCAGTTCTGACCATTACATCCACTTAAAATACCACAGGGAGAGCTTATTGGGATTCTTCTGATATACTATTCCTCCAAAAGTCAATCAAAAACCAATCTAGTGCACTTAAGGCTTTTACTGCTTTGCTGAAGACAATCTCCCAGTATCGGCTAATCTGCACAGCCTGCTCCGATAGCACAATGATTTTTGAGGGCATGTGAGAAGAGATTACCTACCTGTTTGTAAATGAGAATAATGGCTCTCTTTCCCTGGGTTCTGGGTGTGCCATCAGAGGTGACAAACGCAATTACTCCTCCTTCTCCAACTGGAAGGGGGGAAAAACCCACACGCAACGCGTTCGTTTGGACTGTGCCATGAATTCAACGGGAAGCTGGTGGGTGGGAGGGAACCGTCAGTGGGATCAGTAGGATCAGCAGGATCAGCTGGTCGGGGAGGTGAGCAGCAGGCAGTGGAGCTGAGTTATTTCCCCGAGGTGCTGGCATGTGAGGCAGACTCCAGCGTGGGAGGGGAAGGGTTTGTTTTCAGAGCAGCTAATAGTCCCAAAGCGTCCCAAGGGCTTGTGCATCGCTTTGCTCTGCAGTCAGGGCAGGGAAACAGGGAATCGGAGGCAGCAGAGGCACAGCAGGGTGCATGGAGAGAGACAGCCTGCCAGAGCAAGGGGACGGACTGTGAGTGATGCTTCCTGCAGATGGAGGGGTGGATGGACAGATGGACAGGCACAGCACTGTGCGGTTAGAGTGCCAGAAGAGTTAAGTAGATATTCACAGACCTACTGTGGGTCTGTGAACTTCTAGGACACTTCTCAGGGGTGGAGCAGCACCCTCCCCATCACAAAGATGGAGAAACCAAGGCACAAAAGAATTCAGCAATTAGCACAGGTAGTTTAGAGAAAACCAAAGAGAGCAGAGGGATCCTTGCTGCCTGTCCTGCTTTAGTGAAAACAATGTCCCTTTGCTCCCTCAATTTAAAAGTAAGTTTCATTTCTACATTTTCAAGACATGCAGTGTTTCTGATTGAGGGTTGTGTGCTGGGAGTTAGCATCAGTCTGGCTTCCAGATGGCACAGAAATCCTCCATGGATCCTCCCACCATCTATAACCCAGGTACTCTGGCACTGCTGGTGCTCTCACCCTGATGGGCTCAATGCCTTTGAGGAGAGACAGCCCACACTGTGCCCTTTCTCTTCTAGCCCTCTCATAAAGCCAGGGATCTCCTTCTCTGCCAAAATTCCCAACTCAAGGATCAATTTATGCATATTTCATGCATATCTGAGGTATCCTCTGCACAGCTGTAGAGAGCTGTTCACAGTTGTACAGTTGTACACAGTTGAACATCTGAACAGAAGGCAGATTTCCCTGAGTATAGCTCATACTGAGACAGAGAATTGCAGTGGTGGGGCTTCAGACAGCCTAAACACCAGTATTCTATGGGTATAGCAGTAGTGTGTTGTCTTTTGGTTGTTAGAAATGACTAGTGTCCTACACAAACTCCTTTGGGGTCCAGATATACTCGTCCCTGCCATAGAAAGACATTTCTTCCTTTCCTGAGCTCTGTTCTGACAATTTTCATGCCAGGTTGTGTATGTACTCTTTTAGCACATTTAGTGGTATTTGCATGTGTTAGGGAGCTGGACACTTCCTGTGTTGTTCCAGGGCCTCATTTTTTATATCCACGTCTTAATCTCCCAGTTTCTGTTTCTCTTTCCCTTAGGTGAATGTGGAACGACCCTCTGTTAACTCAAGGTGGAGTTTCCTTGCCATAGGGGTTTTTCTAGGGGACAGAAAGGCACAAAACAAATGCAGTGTCACCTGAGGTTAAAGTGCTCCAGACCTGCCTTCGGAGTCCTTCCCTCACTGCTGACAGGGATGGGCTGCATGAGATCACAGGATACTTTGAGCCCAGAGAGGGATGGACTCATCTTACCTGCTCCTTGCTTTCCTTAGAGGTTTATTGAGTGATATTTCCTATTTTTCATGATTTAACTATCAGTCTAAACACATTAGGCTACTTATTTTTCTAATTCCATTCTGGCCATGCTCTTGTAAAACCTCATGCTTCTCATTACAAAATATTAAGCACACAGACTTATGTGACATTTACGTGTGATACTATTTTGGAAGAACAGTAAAGAGATCATTGTATCCCAGATGGTTCAATGAGAAACGTGGTGCCTGATTTGAGTAACACCTCTCAGGCCCTGTAGAGGTTTTCCCTTCCAGGTGTGTGCCTTGGGAAGCACCACAGCAGCAGCAGCCCTGGCAGCAAGTGCGGGTGAGCAGATGCAGCCCAGCCTGCACTCACAGTTCATCGCTGGGGCTCTGTTGCCTTCAGCAGAAAAAACAGAATGACCGAGGTTCCTCCCCAGTCTGGAGGGAAGTGTCTGTGTCTGAAGCTAGCAAAGGGGGGAGACTAATCACTCCTGCCCTGCTGATTACTCAAAAGCAGAGGATGACTTTCTAAGCTTGTGATTTTGCATGTCCCTGCACAGACACATTGTCTGACAGCATGGCAGAGTTTGATGTATTTATCCACAGCTCCCTGGGACATAGAGGAGTGTGTTCCTCTCTTCTGCTTCTGTTTTATGGATGAGGAGGGAAGCAGGGATGCTAAAGCTCAGCCTGACTGTCTTGACAGCAGCCATCAAAGAAATCCACAGTGGAGAAAGGAGCCTGTCACTGAGTGTTTCTTCTCCACACAGAGAAGCCCAGCAGCACTGGCCATAGGGCCACTGTGAGCACCAGGAAAGGCTCCACCTGGGTCTGGGGAAGCATCTCCCTGCCAGGGCAGGCCGATGCTGCTCAGAGGTCACCTATCTGGAGTTCATGTCCCAGGTGCTCCCATCCTGGTCCCTCCACCTGGGGTAGATAATGGCCTTGTTACCTCCTTTCTACCATCTTTAGCACATTCTGCAGGAGAAAGTGATGTTACTGCTCTGTGCACGATGCAGCCAAATCCAGCTGTTATAAATGCTTAACAAGGCATAACTGGGTGGTCACATGTTGGGTTTGAACTGCTAAAGCCTGCATTTGCAGTTGAAAACTCAAATAGTGTAAAAATTGTAAAGTGACTCATAGAATGACTAACATGACATCTATATAGACTTCAGGAGACATTTTCTACCCTTTTCATACCCAATCACATATTAATTTATCAGTTTGATAAAATAAAAAGTAATTAATATATTTCTGTCATGTATCTCCTTGCAGTCAGAATGATAAAATATTCACAAGAGAGGTGGCTTGGAAACACGGATTTGATGAAGATGATTTAAAAAGAAAGAAACTTTAATTAAAGTCTAGAAAGGTCATTGAGTCCTACCATCAGATAATGGTGAAATTATAAAACAGATGGCAAATGTCCTTAAGAAGAAGAGAAGCAGTGGTCTGGAAAAAAAGAAAGAGCTACTGCTAACAAAGTAAAACTCAGCACAGGCATTGCTTTAACAGCCTGGAGAACAGGAAGAAGTGGCCAGACAATTTGGACTTGAGCTAGACTTTTTGACTGCTATTAAAAATAGTTAACTTATGGAGAAGAACACTGTATTTAGATTTGTCTCAGTCATTTCACGGATTTCTTTTTTTCAGACGCAGTGAGGCAGAGGAAGATCCTCTGGGGTCTCCAGAGAGAGCTAACCTGAGTTGATTTGAAACCTCATTCTAGAGGAAAGCTAAAGGTGAGGACCAACAGACCCAGATATTCTTAGATAACTGTTCAGAACTGAAGCTGGGAGTCAAAAGGTCCCGTGGGCACCAGAAATCTGTGTGTCTTAATCCCACTGCTGGATGAGCTGTGCGTGCTTGGGAAGGGCTGTGGAGTGGACCATGGCGTGGTCATCCCAGGGGGCATGAACACGGGCATAACACCTCAAACTAACCTTCACCTCTAACCAAAAACCTTTGCTTTTTTGGAACACTGTGGGCTGAGACAAGAATAGGAAAGCCAAACAGATAAGGAAGCTTTAAGACCACAGTGGATACATAATTTTTGGTTGAAAAAGCAGAGATATCCAACTTACCCTGTGGCTTAGATGTTATCTTGCATGTTGTAGGACTATGTGACCTGGTCTAATGCAATATTTGTGCGGAGGAATTGTGTAATGTATGTGAAAACATGGTGCTATCAACGTCTTATATCCCTGCTGTCTTTGAGGGAAATAAGGAGATTTCAAAAAACCAGAAAACTGGAGTACTTTTAATCGCCCTGTGATTACTGTTAAGTGTGGTCTGCTGCTTCCCCAGAAATCTCACTGCTGCTCCCAGAGCCTTGTTCAGGTGTCAGCATTAGGGAAGGCCAGGTCCAGGGCTGCTCCTGCAACCCTAATTCACCATGATATCATCTTCACTTATGCTGTCACAATCTATTTCTTCCACTAAAGCCTGTCTCAGCTGAGGCAGAGGAGGGGTGGTACTCACTTACTGAGCAGCTATTGCAGGCACTTGGCTCCTTATTGCTCCACATACAGCCCAAGGCATGAGCTCCTGCTGGCTTTAAGCTCTCTTGGGTTTTTCTTGTGCCCACTGCTGCCAGGTGAGTAACAGAGGGATGGAGAGATACTAAGAGCAGAGGTTTGCAAGGAGGCTGAGTACCTGCCTGCAGTGCACCTGAATTGTCAGAGTACTTCACCTCTCACAGCTCCCACTGTCCTGTGGTACCCAAGAGGGTTCAACCCTTATCCCAAGCAGACCTCTAAGCTTGGGGGACTGAGGGGACTAAGATCCCCTGAGTGGACTGAGCCATGCTGAGCACATTGCCAGTGGCAGGAGAGGGAAGGGGGGGTATTACACCATGATCCCAGCTGAAACAAATGGATTTCTCTTCTCCTCCCAGCTTTCTAACCTTGCAGGCAGAGGAGGCAGTAAATGCTCTCCTTGGCTGCCTGGCATTGACTCCCACCTCAAACACATTTGTTATGGTGAGCAATGCCATTGTGGAGGAAATGTCAAGTGGCTACGTAATGAAACATGCCAACAAAATATATATATACACCAAACAGTATTCCCAGGGTCTCATGCTTCACAAACAGAACAGTAGGACACTTTGCAAAGGCATCTCATTGATTTCAGCAGAGGACAGGTTTCTCTCATCATCTGAGTCAGCCTTGATGTTGCTGACTATGAAACATCATCCTTGGCACCTGTCTCAGGCTCTCAGCAGGGGTACCTGCAATTTGAAGTGATAGTCTCAGACATTTAAATCACAGATCCTTCTCCCACACTGTAGATAAAAGCAGGTGAAGACAGGCAAAACTGAGCTGTGACACACACTGCCTGTCAGGGTGGGCTGAGGGAGACAAACCAGCTTCTGCCCATGGTTATCCACACAGCTCCTGTGCCCGGTGTGAGCCCTCCTGAAGCAGAACTGGGTGAATGGGCTGTTAGTCCCTGAGCTACCATACTTCTCAGGTGTTTCTTCAATACTTAAAGCGTTAATCAAGAGAAACAACAATTTTCAAGGATATAATGGGCTGTAACCTGGCAGACACAGATACATACGCCCCATACAGGAGTCCTGCTAATTGTGGCCGGGTGGGCAGCACTGCAGTAAAATTGGTCTATGAACTTCAGCTGGAGCCTGGTTCATAAAACCATCTTTAAATGGCCCCAGGTGAGCTCTGCATCCTCTAACCCAGCATCCTCTCTTCTTTCAGTCATTTCTGTGCTTCAGCACTGCCTCTCTATCACAGTAAACTGAAAGACCAAACCAGTTTTAATGTGCAGTGTTTCATTTGTATGACTCGCATAAGAAAGATCAAAGGTGGGCTAATAGGGCTGCTCTTTTCCCTGGCATCCTCAGCATCCCCCTGGCTAGTCAAGATATTAAAGACGGATGACAGCATAGACCAAGCTCTCTTGGTTATCTTTTGGGCACACATTGGATGAACTGAGTCAGACAGAAACCAGATCTACATGCCTCTTTCTTTTCTCTTTTTGTAGGAAAATCGTGCTCCCAGGGAACAGGGATCTAACACAACAGAGTTTGAACGTACTTTTTTTGTTTTCTCTAGCAATTAGTTGAGTTTCTTTCGGTTTGTCTTTTATCTGTTATCTCATGTCTACTACATTTTCCAGAAAGTTTCTTTGATTTACAGTGCATTATAGATTCTAAAGGAAATAACTTCCCTTCCTTTTGCCTATTTAAATTGGTTAATGTGTTAAAACATTTTCTCCCCCTGCCAAAGGCAGTATAAAAGAAGGACTTTTGCAGTGGTGTCCTTGGGGCAGCTCACTGCTTTCATGTACATACCCAAGTGTGCACAGTTTCCCTCCATCACGTATAAGTTCCATCATCTGAAATGGGTCGTTTAGTTATACTTTGCAAAAAAAAGGAAATTTGAAAGCTGTTGCTTAAGGGATCTTTTTGTCATTTTAAGCCCTGGCTAATGCTCTTAAAAGAAAACAAAACTTACTGTTATTGTATTCTAAAACGCAACTCTTATTTCAGAATTACAGCTAAGGAGAATGTGCCAGAAGTTTTGAGATTTTGAGGAGGGAAAGTTGAAAATGAGCACATTTTTTGCAAATTCCCCTTCATCCCCTTTGCAGATCCCCTTCATGTGACAGGAGGAATAAAAACATGACTTGCAGGAAATTTCAAGTGGACTTCAATAAAAAAATAATTTTTTTTTTCACTGTAAATGAATGACAAATGCTGTTTGAGATTGACTTCAAAGGAAAGTACAGGCGGGCACCCTTCCGCAGGTGTTCACACCTGCAACACGTTTCCCAGATCAAGCGATTCATCTCAACGGAGCAGGAGAATTTGTCCCAGATAAGAATGGGGGGGATCAGTCTCCCTCAAAGGCCATTTGCATCCAAAAGGGACAGATTCCTGTTGGGTCCCGCTCCGTGGAGAAGCATTTGCGAGCATTAGCATATGTGCATACTCGGGAACGGAGCTGAGCCGGTGTTTGGTGTTCCCGGCACAAAGGATGCCCTGGGAAAGGCTTCCTGCACAGCACCTGCCCAGGTGGGGCTGAGCAGCTTCTCCTTCAGGACTTGAATCACTCGCTAATGGCTTTCAAGCACAGGAGATGGCTGCACCTGGCCACCCAACTGCGTATTTGCATTTCCAAAGAGAGGAGAGCTCTCCTCAGCCCCGCGGGAAAATTGGCAAAATTGCCTCCTGTTGGAGGGGCATCAATGGTGCTGGGACTAAAGGGAGCTCGATTTTAAGGAGGGGGAGCAACAGACTGCACCAATTCTTGATTATTCCCCCGACCCCTACTATGAACTTGTGAATGCATTTCTGCATTCTCGGTTTGTATCCTGTGAACAAGCTCCTGGTGAGGTAAATATCTCCACACTGTTGACTATTCCTGTTGGTTTTAAACCTTTCAACAACTATGAGAAATGACCTTTTCTTTCCTTTTTTTGGGGCGGTGGTGGTGGATATTTTTGTGGACTTTCGAAATATTTTGGTTCACTTTGGAACACTTTTTTTTTGGTTTGTTTAATTTAACCTGGCTCGTGTTAAGAGTGATTTCAAACTGATGACCTAAAATCAGGATATTCGTTTCTCCGGTGCAGTGGTCTCACACTGTGTGTGAACCCCGTCTGGCAGTGCTCTGAACACAGCGTTTTTGGTGAGGTGTGCAGGTGAGACTTCAGGCAGCAGGAGCAGGGCATGTTTGAATCCAAAAGCGTTTGAATAAGTCTGCAATAGGGGTACAAATACACGCATGTAAACAGAGGGAAGTGGATGAAATGTAATCGTTATCACATACACACGGTGAATGCCAAATAAATACCAAGTAAATGCATTTATGTCCAGAAAGAGTACAGTGTGTTGCTAAAAGAAGCAACACCTTTTTATCTGGTTCTATGGGATGTATAGTTATGTCATTACAACGTACTTATCACCAGCTGGATGTGAGAGATAGCCATATAAGTATGTCTTGTTTATTAACTCATCCTTATGGTATAAGGCCAAATAAACACAACGTATTCATAGCCATGTAAAACCTCTCTTACTTATCAGCTCATCATCTCGCTTCCTATCTCAGCAGAAAATGTCCTCTCTCTTACTGAAACTTCTTGGCTCACACTTCTTATTTAGGTGAATGATTCGGCCCTTTAGCTTATCAGATGTGATGTGGGGATGGAGCCTGTGCGAAAATGCCCGGCCTAAAACAGACCAGAAAAAACGAGTCTGGGAGGGTTTTTATGAAGCGATGGTGTTGATTCCCTGGCTGTGAGCAAGGACTGGCAACGCCTGTGCCATGCTTGTGGAAATTCTATTGCTACCCTGACAACTCTGGTAAGAGAAGAGGGGCAGAGCAAAGTCGAACTGGATCCATCCCAACAGCCCCAGTGAGGGATTAGGGCAGGCTAGGGGGTGAGGGAGGCAAGCCCAGGGCATCAGGCACCTCCATGGCTGAAACTGCAAGACAGCAGTGTTAA
Source organism: Coloeus monedula (assembly GCF_965178545.1). Taxonomy (NCBI): domain Eukaryota; kingdom Metazoa; phylum Chordata; class Aves; order Passeriformes; family Corvidae; genus Coloeus; species Coloeus monedula. Next base: position 57,587,426 of record NC_138786.1, on the reverse strand, counting down.
AGGAGACGTAGCAGCACATTTTTGCTCTTTGTTTTGATCTGTCCTTACTTCTGGTAATGCCCAGGGTGCCTCAAAGACAGCTTGTCTACACCTGTATGTGAAGATGTACTGAATTGTTATTTTTTTCATTGCAATAGCAAATTGTGGAACACTGAAGGCTATGTGACAGCAAGAGATTTGTCACAGTCACCTTTTAATATCAGTGTCTGTTTTCAAGCCCTTTCTGAAGTTGTGTTGATGCCAATATCCCCATTTTGTAGTGGGGAAACTGAGGCACAGGGGCTCTCTGAGGCCTTGGACCAGGTCCAATAACAGAACGGGAATTAAGGTTTCTGAATCACCGTGGCACCAAATAAACAGCACACAGAATAGCTGATTCAGATGAAAGATGCTTGTCTACTTTATTGATTTACACAATCATCTGTGACCCTGATGCTGCAGGACAGATGATGCTATTACTACCTCATCGGAAGGAGAAATTACAAAGGCTTTGTCAGGCTCGTTTTGGTCTGATCCCTTACTCAGGAGCATCTGAGCCAGAAGTAATTCATAATTTGTTCCTCCTAGGCAAGTTACCATTAAAATCTTTTCTTCTTGCTCTTTCCTGAGAGGAGTTGTAGATATGCAGTATATTTCTTAGAAAAGCATGTTCTGAAGCATTTTCAGAGAATTTAATCCCTTCCATTCTATCTTTAACCTGCTTTCCTGAGGGAACAAGGGCCCATACAATTGCAGGACTTATCCACCTACAGTCTCTCTATCTTCCTCTTGACCTTTAATAAGGGTGAGCCTCTCAGTTGATTCCAACTGCAGCTGACAGAGGGATAGAGGTCTCAGAGATACTGCAGTCCTGGGAGTTTTGTGGAACTGGCAGCAGGAGGAAGCCCTTGAGGGATCACCACCAGAGACTCCACCATGACCTTCCCAGGTGTGGTAGAGAGGGGAGCACCTGAAGTATCATGGGTGTAAAGGAACGTATCAAGATTGAGGGCACACAAGAAAAATAACCAGCAGTGTTTCTGCTCTCCTGGACTATTTTGTTCCCTCTCTAAACTCTCCTTTTTAGAGGGACCTCTCTGGGAATCATGAACTCCAGTTGCCTGAGGAAGGGTTTGGGGAGTTGCAGGCCAACCAAAACCATGCTCTAAGCTTCCAGCCATCTTACAGAGACTTTGCTGTGCCACATTGGAAGGATGTGAATGAGGACCAAAACCTGCATGCTCTGGGCTCTTGGGATTTTCCTTCCCCATGAGGTCATGTCCCTTCTATGCTGCAAACCACTGGGACTCAGCTGGCTTCTACAGAGCCATGGCAGCTTCCTCTGGGTGAGGAAACCTTCCTTCTCCAGCCCAGAGGGCTCGTGTGATACTGGCTGCTAATTCTATGGCTGGTCCAGCACTGATGGCAGCTCTTGGGAAGGGGCCAGCTGAAGTAAGGTAAAGAGACACATCTACATGCTCCCAAATAAAGTGCTCTGGTATGCAGAAATCTATCTTATCCCACCTTATGTTCAGCACCCTGCTCTCCTGGGAGGCACTGAGGTGTAACCAACCTTTGGAACACACAAGTTATTCACTCCTGGATGGGGTGGACAGTTTTCTGTGGGTCACACACTGGCTTGGTTTTATTTAGAAAATAGGAAGGGCAGAGGGAAAGACTCTCAGTTCCAGGCTTTTCCTCGAGAAGCATAAGAAGGCAGCTGCCTTTCACTAAGGAAAGCCCCAGTGATGTCTGGAAGAGCAGGCTGCAGCTGAGATGATCTTTCAGCTCATCCTGTGGTTGCTCCAGCAGGTGCATGGTGCATTACTGGGTGTTGAGAAGTTAATGGCCCCAGAGAGAAGCTGATATGCCTGCTGAGCAAAGATGCAGTGCTCTTAAATGACTGACAAGGCAGTGAGATGATGCTTGAATTACACTTACTTGGTCTCCTCTTTTTTTAATATTTTTTTTTTTACCCAGCTCACTTCCATGGCATGAAAGCCCAAAAAGTGACACTCAGCAGCTATCAACAATTTTAATATGGACTTTTCTGAGGGAGCCAGGAAAATAAAAGCTTTTTCCAAGGTCATTAGCTGACAATTGCAGCCTGTTTGAAAATCACTTGCACTCTCTGCTAATTGGTCTACCAGACCTGTTCATTTGTTAATTTGATGCCATTAGGTAACTGGCACATCTCTGCTGCAGACAGAATAAGACAAGGACTGAGGATGCTATTTTGGTCTTTTCCTTTGGATGTTTTGAGAGGACCTGATACAGAGCAAAGGTGCTCTGTGCCTGCTGTGGGGACCATCCTCAGGGGTGGCAGGACACGTAGAAGAGACACCCTGGGCTCTTCTTATAAAACCTGGGGTCCAGGTGAAGGGCAATAGGCTGAATGAATAAGTTACTTTAGGTTGAGTGAATAGCTCAACATTAAAGCAATTATTTTAATTACTTTGATTGGCCCCAAATTGACCAGTTTGGGATTTGCAAAGTGAAAGAAAAAAAGGTGTTTTGGGGTTAAATGGATGCTTTATTTGACCAAAAATGAGTCATATAAATAAGAGTGAAAGTTTGGACATGCAGAACAGATACTAATACCTGTCATGACCATTTCCTTTCTGACCATACCCTGGGATGAGGACTCGGGTCTCAGTCATCACCCTCCACGAGGATGCCTTGGAATCAGGCTGATTTCCGTCTCTCCTGCTGAATGAATGAATGGGCAGAAGGGTGAAGAGGCAGATCATCTGTCTGGGGAGCCAAGCTCAGGAAAGAAACTCTGATCACTATATGTGGGGATACCCTGCTGTGCCCACCCCTGGACATGCCCTGTAGCTGCATGATTAGGCTATTTTTGGAGGAGAAAGACTTTGAATTCAACAGGGATGTGATTTGGACTGAGATTAATGTCTGAGATGCTGCACCAGAAGAGGCATCAGCTGTGTCTTTCAATCTGTGAAAGGTGCCAAATGCCCTGAAACTATTTATACATTTAAGAGTACTCAGCAAGTGCAACCCAAACTGTTTCAGGTTGGCTGAAGCAGGATCTTTTAGCAGCTTCCCTGTATACTTGAAAAAAAATTGCCTTTTCCCATATCAGGTCTACTTCCTCCAGCCTGTAGCAAGGCTCCTGCATTTGTACCAAGCAGAAATCCTCAGACTGATTCTACTGGTTGATGGTATCTCTGTGTTAAAGACTTGCTTGTTATGGAAAATGGCAGCCAGAATTTCTCTGGTGTAGAGAAGGAAAATTAATTAGCTCAGACAGTGTACAGAGTTGCTGGGTTCTGCCAGGAAAGGGCTCAGCTAAGCTCCCTGAGCTGACCCCATGGTTTGGGAAACTTGTGTCCATGGTCAGCTTGGACTTTGTCCCTTACTGTCCAGCAGCTCTGCCTCGCTCTGGTACCAGTCTCTTACTTTTGTGCCCTATAAACAGTCTTAGGACCAAGTACGGTGTTGATCATCCCATGGGACTGCTCATAAACCCCCTTGTATCCTTCACTTTTATCCTTCATCCTTAGCCTTCCCTTGCATCCTTCATCCTGAAAAGACCAGAAACATCTCAGTCTCAGCAAGACAAAAGGTAACAACTTACAAATCTGAATGTAGAACAGTTTTTTTGCTTTTGAATTAGGTAGGAAAATTACTGCTTGTTACAAGGTCACTCTTGGGTCCTGGCTCTTACTGCCTGGACTTTGCAACTGAACACTGGTGCTCCTTTTACCCCCCATACCTAAGAAAACCCTGGTTTTGTATGTGATCTAGGTGTTGGGCACACCTATTGAAGCAGATCCCAGGAGCACTGTGCCAGGGTGCAGAGTGAGGAGGAATGGGAATTAAGGTTTCTCAATCTTACCTTGAATCTGCCCCTGTTTGGAAAGCTGAGAGTGGGGAACTGGTCAAGCACCCCTGGAGAGGGACTTGGCTTTGAGCAGGCAACCTGTGTTTTGGTGAAGCTGGATGAAGGAAAACAAGCAAAAGCCTGTGTAATTCTCCCTGGACTGGGGCTTTCACCAGCCCAGCTCCACTGGTCACAAATCACACCTCATTGTGCCTGACAGTCACAGCTAGGCTGGAAAAACCTTGTCATCCTGACCTGGCCCCAGGAGCCAGAGGATTTAGTGAGCTCTTCTTTGCTGTGTTTTGAGAATTTCTTAAGAAAACACTTTCATTCTGTGGGTGATTTCACAAGTTGGGAGAAAAGCAGCTGTTGGTGGTTCACAGCTCAGATTTCCCTGAGAAGTGTAAAGTCTCAGCTGGACACCACAATGATAGATTTTATAGATTTCCCCCCTTCCTCCACATCCAGCAGGCAGCTAAACCCAACAGTGAGCTACAGTGCATTTCTCTGTGTTTAACTTCTCCTTGAGATAATCCATTTGCCTCTGTTCTTTGAAAACTTACTGAATAAGCCACTTGTTTCACACTGGTGGGGAAATAACACTTTGGGGGCCCCTTTTGTGCCTGTCTTATGTACAACAGAAGCGTGGAGTTTTATAAAGTCTAATAAATACCCAGCTCTGCCAGATGTTAGCTTTCCCTTTTATTTTTTATTCCTTTTCTTCCTTTACTTCTTTTTTTTTTTTTTTTCCTACTAGAAAGGAGGTCGAAATTTGAGTTCCAGACTTTGGCTGGCTGCAAATAAAATGGGACTGTTTCTAAGAGACATGTTGTGACAGTGTAAATTATCACATTTTAGATGGTGTTAAATATAGAAATGCCACTTAAGAGGGGATGCATTTTGTTCGGCGTCTGATATTTGTCTCGTCAAGACATCCTCGTGAGATGGTGTCTGTTTATTATCTTCCCACCTTTTTACTCCATTATTCTGCTCCCTGTGCTGACAATGGCTAATGGAGAAGTTATAGCCTTTTACTGTGTTTCACAGTGCTTGAGAGTCGGGGCAGGTCACTGTGTGGCTCCAGGGGGCTGACTCCAAATGAGCCTGTGGTGGAGAAATTCCCACTTGCACTTGTCCTCCCCGGGATAAACCTCTGGATTAAATGCAGGGAGCAGAGGGGGGTGAAAAGGCCATGCTGATACACAGCCCTGTGTCTCCATCCAGGGCCGAGGGGCTGGAGGGTCTGTGGGAAGCAGGAGGAGAGACAGCCCAAGTCAGGAAAACCAGGGTGAGGAAGAAAAATATTTCCCTTAGATTGGATCAGGCAGTATTCACTGGAGTGAATGGTTTTGAAGTTTATTCAGTTATTTTGGCTAAACCTGGCTCATTGATGGCTCTATTTCCTTCTCCCAGTAGAAAAGCATGTGTTTGGTCTCATTTATTAAATCAAAAAGTTGCATTTTCTTTATGGTGTGTGCTCTCTGCTGCTCCTTAAGAGCGGTAATTGTGTGGAAACTTTAATAGTTTATACCTAAAGGAATCTTAATTTTAATACATGCAAAATTATACCTGATTAAGCCTCATTTAGTCAGAAGCAGTGCAGTTTTCCGTCAAACACCTCTCCAAACAGAAACTGGCTTTGCGCTTAAAGTGGATTCTCAGTTGTAACTTTATCTTCCCCACCTTGATCTCAGCTCCATTAAACTTAATCACCATTGTATACTACTACCTGTTCAGTTAATGAAAAATAGTTTTCTCCGAATGTAAAGTATTATAATTAGAGCCTCCGTACATCAACAATAGCTTCTTTTGCCTTCCACCTCTTTCCATTTATAAAACTGGTTCATTCTGTGCAGAGTGAAATGCCAGAAATGCTCATGAGACAAAATAATTCTGCTCAGACAATGAGAAAAATAATCACACAGGATTACATGGCCACAGATAAAATTTTGCAAGAGGTTCTTGTCCCTGCCAAGGATCATCAGACAGATCTGATAAAACTCTAAAGTAGGCCAGTGTTGCCCAATAAGTTAATAGCAGTGTTGCTTTTATTCAGAAATAATACCAAGCTGCTTTTAAAGCAGTAATGAGACTTGTGTATGACTGGGCATGTGGTCTGGCCAGAAATCCCAGCCTGTGGCAGAGAATAAGTCCATCCCTCCATCCACAGCACCCAAGGCTATGCCAGTGGTTCTGAGAGGTGATAGTTCAGGCCAACGGATATTAAGTGAAATAATTTCTTTGGTTATTCACAGTATCAATTTGCTTTGTCAAAATTGCTATTTTTTCCACTATTTCCACCAAATTAATTTTGTCCTCTCTTCCTTACCCCCTAAATTAAAAAAGTTCTGCACGGAAAATTTTTGATTTGTGCTAATAAAAATACGTTCTTTTGTATGTTCTTATGATGCACATCCAGCTATATAAATATAAATGATTTGCAGTTATTCAAAAATAAAGCGGGATTTTCAAAAGCAGTCTAACTACTCCCAGCCTAAACTAGTTGGAGCAAAAGCAGGGAGAGTTTATAATTAAATTCACTGGGAGCTGGGCTAGTCCCCTGCTGAGTGCTTTTAAACATTCCTCTCCTTAGAATATACTGGGAGACAAATATACTGTATTTATAGACATCTTGTTTCAATATAAACATGTCAAACTGTAAATCTCAGACACAGAGATGGGCTCAAGCTGAAAACCTCAAATCCAGATTTCTGACGTTCTCTGTTTCAGATCAGCTCCACTGTGGGCTTTGGGTTTGAGGATTTGGGACTGGTTTTTCATTTAGGTCCAGCTTCCCTCCTCACATTCGGAGAGGATTGGCTCTCACACCCCATGTCCCACTGCACTCCAGTTAAACTTCATGGACTGGGTTAGCTCCTGATTTCTCTCAACTCCAAGGTGCTTTCCTGGAGTCAAACACCCGCTGTGTTTCAGCACCTCTGTCCCTGATAACCTTGCTCCTGTTCAGAAGATGATTATGCATTTCCTCTACCGTGGGAGCAACGTGTACCTGTCTTTGGCTTCACATTTTTGTTCTGTGTGTCCCTGTGTTTTTCTTTCCGTGCCCTGTGCTGAAGAGAGCCTAATAATACAACAGCAACAACAAAAATAGCATTGTGGCTATTATTGTCCCGGCGCAGGTTTCTCACTGGGAACAGATCCATCTGTCAAATGTCCGTGCGCTGCAGGGCAGGCACCGCTCCTGCCTCCTTGGGCTCCTCTGGTGGGACGCACAGGTTGGAGAAACACAATGAACTTTGGCTAATTTGGGAAAAGACAGCAGCTATTGGTGTGTTGACAAGCTTGTTTAAGCAGTAGATCTCAGGGAGAGAGGGGGGGAAAGGAAAATGTTTCCATAACGACTGGCACGTGAATGCTGTGATGTTCCCGTGAGGTGCCGGTGTGTGCTCACTCCGGAAAAGGTGTGTGCGCTCTGCAGATGTTCTCTTGGAGCGGGAGATGTCCTAATAAGCAGGTACATTGTTCCCCATGTTTAATCATGAGCGGCAGTGAATGGCTGCTTCAATTCTCCTGACCCTTTTTTTCTTCCCTCTTGACCTTTTCCTTTCCTAGCTTGTCACAAATGAGGAATGATTATTAACCGAAATAAAAATTTTTTTAAATTAAAAAAAAAAAAAAGAAAAAGTGAGAACATTAGGCGTGGGGGAGAAGGGGGACTTGGGAATGTAAAGGAGAGTGGAAGTGTGTTGTGTTATGTTATATTTGTTTTCTCTGCTGCCATTTTATTGCTTTTCTGGGAGCGCTGCCAGAAAAATGGCGAGTAGCACTTTAATTAAAGAAGGCTCTGTGTGCACTCCAGCTGTTCCTCATGTGACTGGCCTGTCTATGGGTAAAGCAAAGGATGCTCCCGCCAGCCTGCCCCAGTCAATGCTAACCTAATTCCTGACCACACGCTGCCAAGTGTTGGTGTAAACCTGCGGCCTTTGGGGCTCTGTCTGCAAGCCAGACGCTCGGCGCCCCGTCCTGCTCCTGGTATCCTCACGGATCTGAAGGCAGAGTCTGGCAGCGGCATTGCTGGGGGTGCAGGAGTGCGTGGAGGGAGGTGGAGCTACACTAAAAACATTTTCTCTGCCTGCAGCAATATGGCTTACCCATAAACAGACTGTGCTGCCTGGAAGGAAGGGCAGTTTGGGGTTGGTGGCAGAAGACTGGGCTCCCACTGAAGTTTCTGGGAAAGCAGAAATTGGCTGTGAATGAATATGACTAATTTTTCAGCAGTAACCTAGACCTGAGATGCCCTCAGCTCCGGGAAAACGACTGCATTTCTTTATATATATGCATATATATTTTATTTCTCTGAATTTGGAGAAAAACAAGTTCAGCTGGAAGAGTCCACCTATGATAATGCCCCTAAACTGAAAAACCAAACAGCACATCTGGAAGGTACTCTATGAATTCATCAGCAATGTTAAAAAAATGCTAACAAAGCAAAGCTGCATAATGGGATGGAAATTTTTGTGATGACCCAATGAGAAAACTGAAATAGCATCTTATAGTTTATACATACTAAAGTTTTGTTTCTTGTGAAACCATCCTCTGAACCTAGTTTTTGATGGAAGAAATATGTACTGTGGTGATTTAGGCTATATAATTCCTTAAGACAATAGGTTGGACTGAGGTCTTATTTTTACTACAGGGCCCCTTTGCAGCCCTCTGCCAGTGTGGAGGGCACGAAGATGAATGTGATGTTGTTTGTGCCCACTGTAAGGCCATTCTCCAGTGCCAGACAGGCGTAAAGGGGCCTCTCTGTAAGCGAGAGCTTCATAAAACCCTGTGTAATAAAACCCTGTGCTTTTGTTGCAGCAGCTCAGTGGCATTACTGCCATTGCAAATGTCACTTCTGACGTGTGCTACTTTAGGTGCGACGTGAAACGTCCAAGTGTAACCTGAAGTGTCCCACAACTGAAGCATTTCATTGCTCTTTCACACACCTCACCTGCCTGTAACATGAAGCCACTTCCTCCCACAATGGTGCAGAGCTGAGCCTCCTGTACTGACCTGCATGAGACCTTTTTTTGGGAGCTTTCCAACCCTTTTCCTTTCATAGCCTGAGAATTGCTCCCCTTCTGTATTCGTCTGTCTCCCACACACCGAGGTCTATTCACATGGTTTACGGCAGTGGAGGTGAATTGATATAATACATTGAGGAGATTCGAGACAAAACTATTGTATTTCTGAAAGTCAGCTTCAGAGCAGTCGGGACAGGCTGGACTTCCTCCCCTTTCCAGCAAAAAGAGGGAAACACTGGCAAAACCTGGTAAAAGAGAGATGTTATCTGGATGTGGCAGAAAGCATTAGATGGAGTATTGGTGTACCGGTGGGAGGTTGGAGATCTACCTTGCATGCTTTGTCCAGCCTTAACGTGTTTGCAGAAGGCCTCAGGGAATCTGAACAACTGCTGATGCATGTTGACAATATTTTATAAAAGGGTCATCTCAGTCTGTCCCGGCAGAGAAGCCGTGATGCCAGCTGTGGGTGGTTTCCGAGCAGTAGTTGGATGAAGGCTCTTGTGCAATGCTTTCTTTGTGTGTTTACTGTGAAACCTGAAGGATGCTCTTTGCACACCCACCAGGTTGTCATTGTCAGATTTTGGGTCCCTTTGATTACAGCAGTGAGTTTTCCTCAGATATGGGAATGGATGTGTGCCCTGCTCTTAGTGACCCTGAGTCTGGTCATGGTCGTCTCCTCTGCTTGTGAGCTGCCTGCACACCCTGCTCTTCTCTGGAAGTCTGAGGAGTGCAGGGCCTTTTTCTTTCACACTCAAATGCTGTTCTTCTTTCAGTGACCCTGGCTGTTTGTTTGCACCCCAGCTCATTTCTCTGAGCTGATTTATCAGTCTTCTGTAGCTCAGTTTCTCTTCGGGTGATGTCTTTATGGGACACTTTCATTTATCTGGTGCTGCCTTTCAGCTAAATACCAGATTGTTTCCTCCATCCATGCAAGTTTCTTTTTACAAGAAAACTCATAAAATATTTTCCTTTGCCTGGACTTTATTTTTTGGCTTCCTAGGCAGTTTACCTTCTCTTCATGTACATTTGAGTGAACCTTGTTTTTCCTGGCTGCTTTGAAATACAGGCTCAGAAGCAGCAACAGCTTTGTGATCTAAAAATGGTCTGGGCAGAGTTGTTGCTTATACAGGAGGCCTTTTGCTGTTCTGTCCATCAGGTGCTGGGGAACAATATGACAGAGACTCTCATCTTGTACAATGACATGGGTTCCTTATTAACAGAATTATCCCCAAAATTTGTCTGGGGAAGGCATTTGTTCTGCCTTGTTCTACTTCTAATGCTTCTCACAAGTTTTTTCCATTCTGCAACTCTCCCAATTAGAAGCAGGTTAATGTGTCTTTTGGCAGCATTTATTTATTTATTTTTGGTACAAGTCTATGTTGATTTGCTGGAGGTGGTGGTTGCTGGCCACTCTGAGGGCACAGCTTTTACTGTCATTCTGTTGTGGTCTAGACGGCGCCCCTGTTAGAGCTAAGGCAAGCTACCCTGCACAGGAAATAAACTTGGTTTTTGGACTTGTAAATCAATTTTCCACATCTGGATGGCTTTTTCTGGTGGAAACATGGGTGTTGTAGGAAGTTGAATAAATAAGTTTCATTCCAACACAAGGTCAGGATGCAGCCAAGGTTACGTACCCAGCTTGGCAGCTCCAGCGCTCCCTGTCCTGCGAAAATAACAAGGAGGGAGAGTCCTTGAGACTGAGAGAGGGAGAGAAGAAGGGCATTTGGGATGGGGAAAAAAAACTGTAGGCAGAGGTGACCCAAATTCATATTTTCTTGTCTGACTGATGGCATTGAAAGTGCTTCCAGGCAGGATCACGGCTGAGAGAACGTCAGCATCAGACAAACAGAACTCACCAGGTGCCTTTGAGCAGGATGACAGGGCTGTTTGGCACAGGGCTGCACAGCAACATTAGCCTGGTCCTGGAAGTGGGATAGATGGGTCATGCTCAGGTCCAGGACCTGCTCAGTGGGAAAAATGCTCTGCCTGGTGCAGTTCTGCACTGCAGTGCTTGCTGCTTTGGTCCTGTGAGGAGCAGGGATCCACAGTGTAGCCCTTACAACCATCCCCAGTGATCCTCCAGACCAATTCCTGCCACTGCAGGTCCCACAGAAACCAAACTGACAATGTCTGATGGTGGGTGCATGGAGCAGGAAGCAGCTGGGTTGGCCATGAAAAACAGAACAAACAGCTACCTCTGGCCTTCCTGGCCCCAAAATGAGAGACAGTCACTGGCCAATCCTGAGCTTGGACAGCTTGGCAAGATCAAAATCAGATCTAGTGCCTACCCTAAAAAAAAATCTGTTTAGAGCTTGGTCTCTGCTCAATTCTGTGTGCACTGAAGAATGCCTGATGTTGTGGTACTAATACACTGTGCATCATAAATATGAGCACCAGTGTTTTGGACACAGCCTAAAGCAGTGTCCAAACGAGTTCCTGCCCGGGAATGACAGCCCTGCAAGTGTGGTGACTCATGGAACTCCATGCCCAGCACACCATCAAAGCCCATAAAACATTACTTTAGCTGTAGGACAATAACATCTTTCTCAAGCAGGACAAGGCAGCTGGCTGGATTCCCATGTAGGAGCTTTCTGGATACTTGGGAACTGCTGACAGGATACAGAATCTTTGCCTCTCCATGCTTTGAGTGCAGTGCAGATGGGTATGGCCACAGTTTCTACTGTGACACCACTGCTAGTGGGCTCCAGGAAGCTGCACTGGGACCAGAGCAATGGGCAACAGTAGTGTGCTCAGGATGAAGTGCTTTAGGGAGTGAATGGAACTGATAAAATACAAGATGCCTTAAAGCTTTTTCAAAAATGGTACTAAGTCCAGTAGTCAGGATAGGTGTATGATGTTATTATTATCGATCATTTTTCGTAACTCAGTCAGGACTTGGTGGTGCAGCTCAGAGTTTGCAGTCTAAATACAGGGTTAGCAACAGCAGGTGGGGACAGACAGATGAGGCAGCAGAAAGGCTCACTGCCATGATGCCAGCCAGCAGAGTAGGCTGTGGTGGCACCTTAGCAGAAGCTTACGAAGCATCCAGATTCTTGGAGGTGTTGTAGCAAAGGGGACCTTGAAGGATCAGCTCAGATGTGTAAAACGTCAGGTTACCTGTCTGAAAGTGTGGCTATGGAAGAGTGTATCTCAGGCTGAGCTCTCAGGAGGTGGTCTCTTGGCCCAAGGATAAAAGGTAGTAGGGAGAATGGGTGGAAAAGAAAAAAAAGTGGACTGTGTTGGAGTTGGTGCTCTGAGGGCACAGAGATGCAAATTGTGGGTCTCTGTGGCAGCATTCAAAGTGGCTATGAAGGGGAAAGGATTGCATTTGTGAGTGACAGAAGAGATGATGCTGCAGAAACTGAGAAAATAAGAATTTGGCCAGGTTCTTGGCTGTTCAGAATGGCAGTAAAGGCCATGCCTGAGTAGCAGTATTAGGACTGAACCTGGAAGGTTCAGCTTGGCAGTGCTGATCCTGGGTAAATCTATCATTGGAAAGCCCCTGGAAGTGTGACCTTGCTGGCTCTGCTGTGGAAAGAAGAGGGAGGCTCGAGTCTGTCTCAGTGACGTGGTCTAAGCTCACAGCTGAAGGACAGTGCATGGCTTTGTTTGAGCAGTCTGGAGTCAGGGTTGAGCCAGGAGCCACCTGCATGTATGGGTTGGCTGAACTTGTGTCTGGGATGGGAGTGGTCTTGGAAGAGATGGGAGGAGGCAGCATCGAGAGCAGGGTGCTCTCATCAGGAGACAAGGGAGGTGAGAAGGATGGATCTTCAGAGAGATTGTGAGAGAGGTATGAGTGGGAACAGGTCAGAAGAGTAGCATGGAAGCAAAAGGAAAATTAATCCTCATGAAGGTGAGATGTCTGAGTGAGGATGTAGGGAATGCAAGGAGACTGGAGGCAGAGAGTTGGATCTGAGATTGTGAAGACAGTTGTCTGCAAACTAGGCTGTCTCTTTGGCCAGAAATGTTGGTTTCTGTATGTCTGCTTTTGATCTCACTATGAACATTAGTAAATATTTCCATTTTTCTGGCAAAGAGGATGTCCCTAGACCATGCAGCTGCTCAGTGAAAGCAGCTTTGTTATCAGGATGGTGGCCAACATTGCAATGACATTATACAGCTGTTTGGGGCCCTGCACTTTTGCCTGCATTCATCACCTGCTTTTGAACTGGTCCCAGTTCTCATTGCTGACCTACGGGAAACCTCTGCCTTGCACCAAGCTAATGTTTATCAGACTGGAGAGGCTTTGAATAAAACAATTCCCTGTTCCAGGGAGCTCAAATATTTTGACAAAACTTCAGTCTCATCCCAAAATCTCCAAGCAGCTCCAGCCATCGATGACTTTGACATCTGTGCTCTTAGCTGAGCACAAGGAGAAGATGTTGTACTTCTTTAGCTGGTGCCAGGCTATTGTGATGGCTGATGCAATGTTTTGGCAGCTAAGCTGTAGCAATGAAGGTTTGTGCTGTAGGACTCAGTTCTATCAGAAGTTTTAAGGCCTTAATATTAAAAAAAGAGCCTCACTGAATTGGCAAGTGGCCAAGTCATAGTACATAACCTCTGAGCACTCCAGGAGTATTTTCGTAGCAGCTGGATGAGGAATGAGTTGATAGAGACAGAGAAGGGGGAGTTCAAAGCACAGGCCCTCAGATCATTTTTCAATATGCTGGATTGTCCCTACACTGCCTTGGCAGGAAACCCAAACCCTGCTGCACTGTCTCCTTGGCCACCTCCATGGTGGAGCTGCCGGTCTCCCTGTGCTGGGGCTCGGGTGTGAGGGAGAGGTGTTTACACTTCTCATCCAGTGGGAGAGCTGGGAGTGGAGCACAGGCACTTCAGGCTGTAATGTGATAACAGGTTTGCCCCAACACTCACTCCTACTGCTACTAATAGAGCAAGAGAGTGGAAATTCCTCATGCAAGAGGGATCTCTCAGCTGTGGAAAAACCACCGTCCTGGTCTTCCCCACTTCTTCCAAGTCAGCAGCTGAACTGCTACTCCTAATACAGACTAATGCCAGGCACCTAACATAGAAAACAGAGTGGGTACACTGAGTATATCAGATCCAGGTTTCCCAAAGAGGGCTGCAAAGTCTCACCCCTCCATTACCACTACCTGGTGTGGCTGTGTGGCCTGAGACAGGAGGGTGACAGGGAGAAAATCCCCGTCCCCAGCAGAGCCACATCTCCCCAGGAGCAAGGAAATGACCTCCCAAATGCAAAGTGCACTGGCCATAGTGCATGACTTTACTGGCCTCCTACTTCTGTGGCAGTCAAAAAAAATTTTTCCATGGTTTTTAGATTTGGGTTTGGTAGGACGGGTGGTGCTGCAGTGGTCTGGCAAAGGGGTTTGGATGACCTGGGTGTGTGATAGCTTCTTCTTCAGTAAACCCACTGGCAGATGAGTTTCCTGTACCAGTAAATTCATGTGAGCACCTGCCCCAGCTGAAGTCACTCCCAGCTTCCAGCAATACACCGTGCACACATTGCCCTGCCACAGAGAGCCGGGATGGAGGAGCCTGGGAACAGGAATGGCTGTGTGGTACAGCAGTGCTGGAGCTGCGGCAGAAAGCATTTGTCCCCAAGTGCTTCCCTGTCCTCTGTGCACCCACACTGCCTCCTGTGCTCAACTTAGATGCAGATGTTCCAGTTATGCTCCAGTTTGTCATCCAAAAGCTTTGAGATTTTCTCACTCCTTTGAGACCAGCAGACATGGGTAACTCTTGAAGGCTGTTCTTTGACTGGCCATTTTGGCCATGTGAAATTACTTGCGAGGGTGTTTCCTTACTGTAAAAACAACTTAATGAGTTTCCCTTGTCCTACTCTAGGTTTTTGGTCTCATTGACACACTCAAAGGACCACTTTGGTGGGCTGGGAGGGGTTGCTGTGCTGAGGAGAGGAAGGTAGAATTATGGTCTGACACAGAGAGAGAGTGCTCATTTTGGTGAGCCCTACTTTCCTGTGTGCTTGGGGACCTGTGAAGCTCCCCAGACCAGCCCATCTGGGTGTGGGGGCCATGCTGGAAGGGAGAGACACCCCTCTGTGGGACTTGTGGCTGCAGTGCCCCAAGGAGCAGTGCTGAATAAATGTGCATGTCTGCATGTGCATCCACTTTAATCACTCTTTAAATGTGCAGCTGTTCTCCATGGCAAAGTATTGTATGAGAGTAACGGGGTGACCCCAATTCCCCTTTTCCTCCTGCAAAACCTGTTCATATTCTCTCTGGTGTCTGAGAAACTACTGCAGAAGGGGCTTTCCCTCTCTCACACTCTTTTTCACTTTGTAACAAGAAGAACAGTCTTTCATTGTTAGATTTCAAAATAATCCTCTTCTGTCAGAGTCTGACTCCTACATCCAGCAGCAGGGCTGGACCCTGCACCAGAAAACTGTGCGAAGGAGGTGATGCGTGTCTGGCCACCCATTGCTTTTCCTCTCAGTTTCCCAGGAGTTGCTGTAAAGCCATTCCCTACTGCTGTGGCCAATAGAGTAATGCAAAGGAGGGTCTGGCTCCAAGGCCATTGAATGGTGTGCAGTCCCTAAACTGCAGAGGATTTTGGACAAAGTGTTAAAGGAAAAGGCTTGGTAGGGATTTTCAGGGAAGAGTCTGCAGCCAAGGAGAGCGGCACCAGCCCGAAGCTGGGGCTGTCCCCCAGCCCTTTGTTCCTCGGGGTGGTCGGCTTCCTCCGCCCGGCACGGCACAAAGAGCCTTTGGGAACTGGCCCAAAACTGAGGAGTGGCAAAATGCAGTTAGTTCCCCTGCTTTTGTAAAAGGCACGTCTGGCTGCCAAGGGAAGTTTCCGTATCCTGCTGCCTTGTGTTCGCTGGGGCTCGTCTGGGACCCGCTGTGCCTTCGAGTCCTCAGGCAGCGACCAGAGTCTGGGAGCTTTGCTCCTTCCTTTTTACATGGGTGGAGAAGACTAAGAGTCAAGTGTTTTCAGCTTTTCTGACTGATTTGTGCTCATTATAAAGCTGGCTGCCCAGGCCAGTTTTCTGATGTGGGTTGGGTGTCCTGGGGACATTTGCTTTGCTTCTGCTGGGGCTGAGCTTGTTCTGGAGACAGAGGGCCTGGTCAGAAACTTGGGGAAGATGCTGAAAAGATGGCTCTGAGCTTGAGGGTACCCTCCAAGAAAGACCCAGTCTAGTGGAGAGGGGTGAGTGAGCTGCCTTGCTTAGGAAGAAAACGTAGTGTGGGGAGAGCACTAAATCCTAAAGACACTAGAGACAATTGTCTCCCTCAGCGTGTTTTGGCTTGAATAAATTGTGAAGGTTATCAGTAAACAACTTTTTATCAGGCAAGATGGGTTTTCTGGTCCAGCTCCTTTCCTTGTGGTTAATCTCATAGTGAGGGGCTTTTGTCAACACTAAGGGCACAGTATTGGGACAAACCATAGCACAGGCTTTGTAAAAGGGAACTAAAGAAAAAGACCAGAGATACAGGTGATCAAATAACCGTGTTTGTTGGGAATTACTGTGATGTGGAAACACTTTTCACGGGTTGGTGCAAGTACCTGATATCAAGATGGTGTTTAAGCTGTAAAAGCCATCCATAGTGCTATGATGGGCAGTGGATTATGAGGATGAAAGCAGGCTGTCATTAAAATGAAGTTGCAGTTACAGGAGGTGTTTTAATTTGAGTTTATGTAGTGTAAC
The DNA here is from genome assembly GCF_965178545.1 of Coloeus monedula. Taxonomy (NCBI): domain Eukaryota; kingdom Metazoa; phylum Chordata; class Aves; order Passeriformes; family Corvidae; genus Coloeus; species Coloeus monedula. The sequence continues at coordinate 57,570,925 of NC_138786.1, read as the reverse complement.
AATTTGTATATAAAAGGTTCCTACTTTGGGAAAATTTAGGGGTATGGCTTTTGTTAATTTTCTCTTAAGACTGCAGTTTTGGTGTGAGTTCATGTACTGGAGCACTAAGGCTGTCTTCTACAAACACATCTTTCAGGCCACCCAGGTAGGGCTTGGGTCCATTAGACTGGAGCAGCTGCAGGCAGCTATCATACTGGATCAGCCAAAGATAGCATGAGCATACTTAATCTTGCATGTGTGCCTAATATGCAAATAGCAATAAATGAAAATCTGCCATTTGTTTGACAGGAGCATCCCCCAGTCTGGGGAGCACTCCCCTTGACAGCCACGTTTCATGCAGAAGAGAAGCCATAGCATGCAGAGAAACTCTGAAATGTGTTGTGTTTGATATGAAAAGCATGTGAGGCTTTTTTCCTGTTTTCTGGAGGGAATTAATATAATAGAGCTGCCACCTTTCATCAGTCAGATTTGGTGGCAGTTGAGCTCAGGGACAGTAGTGGAGAGGAGGGTGTGTGAAAGGTGTGGAGAGAACTGGAATCTGCATCACAGAGAGGAAGGGATTTTTCTGTGCATCTCCAGGAGAAGTGAAGGGCTGTTCTTTGGTGTTTGCTTCTGTCAGAGACCCTGACAAATTTTGGGCTGGGCTGAGCCCACTGGGGTGGGCACAGAAAGCATCTGGCTGTGCAGCAGACATTGCTGCCAAAGAAAACCAAATCCTTTTTTTCAGAAAGACTGTCAGGGTTATTTAGAGGTAGGTTTAAAATGCGCTGCTGTTTTCCCTGCAGTGAGGAATACCTCTCTCTGAACTCTTCCCGGAGGATAGGCTGCACTGCCAAGTAGGAGGGAAACATCCCAGCCTGAGCTCGCATCTGAGTGTCTGAAACACAGTGGAGCTGACACAGTTCAGCAATCTAAGGGGACCTCTAGTGCAGAATTTGGTATTCTAGGTATTTAATATCCTATATACAGTTTTACAACCTATATATTCAGAATTTTTTATTGAAGATGTTTATGTAATGTGTCTAGCACACTAACATTTGCTCTTACTTGCTACAGCCATAATTTTGCTAGATACTGTGTGGCCCTACTCCTGCTAGCCCTAGTCTTGACCTTACCAGTATACAAGCACCTCCTGGGCTGGGAAGAATATCAGGAGGTCTCACAAGGGGCCATACAGGCAGAAGACTCTCAGCAACTCACCAGAGTTTACACATCCTCAGGACCTGCCCCAGCAGGACATTTGGATGGGTGGTGCAGGGGATTTTGGACTTGGTTGCTGCTCTACTTGCCCCTGTGGAGCTCACAGCACCGGAGCTGCTGCTCTGAGATACATTTCTCTTGAGCAGATTTTTGTATTGGCTCAGTCTTGGCATCTCTGAGGCTCCTGGGATGGAGCTGCCACAGCTTGCTGTAGGCATAAACCTGCTGTCCTCCCAATAGCTGCCCCCAAGGTTTTTGGCTGTGCTTGGCAGTGTGGAAACTACCTGCAGTTCTCAGGACACATCAAGCCTCTTTCTGTCCCTTTGCTACAGTTTCTCTTACCCACAGAGCAGCAGAGCTGAGCCACCTCAGAAAAGCAAGTGACTGATTTGAATTAACAAGAAAGTGGAGAAAGCAAGTGTCTTGTTTTCTTCCTAAAGTTTCTGGGGAGATGTCTGAAACCTTGGGACATTCCACCAGTGAGTGATCTAATTAACAGGAGTTGAGCTCAGCTCTTGTCAGCGTACGCCTTGAGAAGGAGCTTGAACAATTCTATTAAAACTGCACCACTGCAGATAGAGCTAAAGACAGAGAATTGGATCTGCCCACTTATATATGTCACAAGTTTCTGTCATCCCTAGGACATACCCTGAGGTCCTTGGCTTTTTTTAAGGAAGCATTTACCTATGCCAAATCCCAAGATTTTTTTCCCAGAGGAGGTTGTACAGGGAGAATCAGAATGAAAATTGAGTCCAGACCTGGGGATCTGTTTTCTCTCTCCCAATCACTTGGAGTGATCTGATATGATGGGGAAAGGGTCTCTTTGTCTGCCTTAAACAGGCTAACTGGTTTCACCTGGCACATGGAGCTGAAGAAGGGACAGAGGTGGGAGATAAAGGTTTTGGTGTGAGGGTGGCTGGGTGCGGCTGTCTCACTGCAGGCAGCAAACCCAGGATACTGACCTGTGTTTGTCTTCCCCCCTCTTGCTGCTTAATTACTTAATGGCCATATCTTAGGCACAAGTATTTTGGCATATGGGTTGGTTTTGTGTATGCTATAAGCTGCACATGCCTGATACAGGAGGCCTCAGTTCCAGACAAATCCTGGGGCCCCCAGGGTGGATGTCCAAGGTTTCCTCCTTAGGTGTGGGGACTGTCACAGTGGCAGGAACCCCTCGCATCAGACAGAAAGTTCTACGTGTTTTTTCACTGCTGAATCCCTTGTCCCTGCATTTTTGACAGTTCATTTGCCTGGATGGTATAAAAATGAGAAGAGACTTTGTTCCCTCCTCCCAGTGTAAGGCCTTATTCTCAAGCTCCCATTCCCTCCTCCCACTGCAAGGCATCATCCACAAAGAGGTGAGCACCGCAATAATCCAATTTCCCACCTCTAAAACAACCAGTTTTGACTGAGTATTTGCTTGGCATTTACACACTGAACAAGAAAATACCATGGTCTGTAAGCCTCTTGTTTGAGTGAATCACCTTGTGAGCAAGGGGCTGTCGCTGGGTCTCAGACTGAAGCTGGGAATTCTCCTGATAGAAAATCTTATTTTAGTGAAAAACCTCAGACATAAGGATATTTTTATTTGAAGCCTATCACCATCCCATCCTTCCACCCCCTGCAATTTTCAGCTGAGATAAGCCAAGTCTCTGGAGTATATTTTGTTCAGAGTGACCTTCAGTAAACTGGTGCCACGACATCAGTGCCATGCCCAAAGCAGATCTCTCTGCACCTGCCAATATAACCAGGAGTTTGCTATGTGGAGCAGAAGGTGTTGCTTCTTGGTGGACTTGGCAATTGGTTTGAAACCTCCTGTTCAGTCTGAATTTCAATCTGGCATTGAATGTGTTTTTTGCCTGGTTTCTAAGTGGATAAAATCCTTCAGTTTCTTATTTTGTCTGGTAGGCATTTTTGTACTGTGTACATTTGTGAAGACTGGCTTTCTTATAGATTGGCCTTATCCTGCTGTCTCATCACTCTGGCTACTGCAGGCCTAGTCAGTATTTTTGATTCATGGTTGCATAAAAAATATGTGTTATTCAGGACAGGACACTGGCAGAACTTGTGACATGATTTAGGAGCATTTGATGATCTCTTAGTTATTTAACCTGAAGAAAGTGTTAAGCCTGTCCTCCCACCACTGTACATGACATAAATGAAAAACTGAGGGGAAAAAGCAGCTAGAGATCCACTCTTCTGCAGATGGCTAACATATATGAAAAGGATTTTGTATTATGTACTTGCTTAATTTAAGTAAAGATAGAATTACTAGTAGGTAGTACCTGGCTGGCATTTACATCTGTCAAGCCTAAATGAGAGTAGGGTGTTTGTGAAGTTGAATGATTTAACATGCCAGTCTTTTCTCAGCTGTCATCTATTTCAGGAATTTCAAATCTTTCTAAATGAAACTTTTCTCCTCCTTGTCTGGCTTCAGAGTGGGGGAAAAATTTACAGGAATAAACAAATAAATAATTTTAGTAAAATCATACTGGTGGCAGTGGGGAAGAGGTGAAGGAGAATAGAGTAACTACTTTAACTCAATGAAATATTGACATGGATAAGCGAAAGAAGGAATAAAAGAGAGAGAGAGAATATGTGATTATCCAGCATCCCAAATGTGCAATGTTAACAAAACTTTCGTGAGGAAGGATGGTTAGCAATTGGCTTGGTATGTCAGGATTAAGAGCAATTGCTCAGCCTGCTGGGAAGCCTCATTGCTCAGGTGATGGAGCGAGAATTCCCTATTTATTCAGCAGCCTTCCTGTGAGCCAGGGAATCAGGGCCTAGTGTCAGGCTTGGGCGGGGCGACTGGCAAGTTCTCTCTCCCAAGCCTGAAAGAGAATTTCTCCTAAAAGCTGATTCTGCATGGTGGAAGCCAGGGTGAGTGCTGCCCTTACACACATTATCCTTTATCATGGGTCCCTTAGGAGGGAATGACAACTCCCAGCCCATTTGGAAGAATTTTCTCATGACTGTTCCAGATGCTTCCTTCTCACATTGAGCTCTTACCAGTTTCCACTACTGTCCACTTTTTTTCTCCTTGTCTTTTTTCCTTTTCTGCCTTGTCCTGGATTAGAACTTCTTCCATGTCACAGCTGACTGGTGCTAGCACAGGTTCTTTCTCCAGGGAAGCTGGAGGCACCTGGTAAGATAAATCCTGCTGCTAAAAGCTGTGGACAGTGAGCATTAAGCAGCAATTAGTGTGACCTGAGCTCTTTGCAGTGGCGCAATACCAGGAAACTGGATAGCGTGCAATTCCCACTGGTGGATTTACTGCACTCGCTTGGTGTGGGCAAGACAAGGATGGGAGCGAGCTGTTGGTGACTAACTGTATTTCCTCAAGGGCCTGGACTTTTCTTGAAGGTCTTTCTCAAGGCTAGAGTCATCTAAGGAACTCCTGATAGCTCCTTGACAGATCACCTGTCTGGCTTCTTATCTGCTGCTGAGCCATGAGTCCCAGGTGGGATTAAGCACCCTACAAGGCAGAGTCACTAAAATTCAAAGACATTGATTCACACTTGTGGATTGCAATGTGCTTTTCAGAGGTACAGGCCTTTGAAGAAGCAGCAACAATGGATTTTGAACTGGTTTCAAGGAATAGGTGAGAGAGGAACCATACCAGTTTTAATCGGCAGCAGCTACAGTTTTATTGTTGAGTGCCAGACTAACAGCTGGAGAATGCTGGGGAGCATGTTGAGCTTTGATGTTTCCAAATTGTGGTCCTGGGGGATTTCACTGTAACCAAAAATGTTTGAAGTGCTGGCCTCTTGCCACAGTCTAGGATGAGGAATGTTTCTGAAAACCTTCACAGATCTGTATGGAACTGGAGTGCGTTTTTCCCATGCAATCCCAGGCAGGACTGAGATGGATATACTGTGGAATTACATTACTGTCTTAGGACATCTCTAATTTACAACCCCAGGGCAACAGCAAAATACTAAGGACCAGATTTTCAGTATGTAACTCTAACTCATCATTCTTATGATCTTGGGGCAAAGGAATATCCAGTAGTTCACATTTCTAAAGTGCAATATGATTTCCAATGCCTAGATTTGTATAAGTGACCTAAGTTCTGTTTGTGTATATACATCTTTGCTTCTGTACATGCAAAAAGTCCTGCAGAAAGCAGTTGTTTTTTTTTTTTTTTTAAATAAGGCAGTAATGTGTCTCCTGCAAAAGTGGCCATAAAGGTAAAACACAGAATGCAAGCCATTAGATAAGTTGTATTTAACATGTTTCTAATTCTGGCCTGAAAGGAATTGTTGTAATGGCTGAGGGAATAATAGGGATCCCGTTTTGTTGCTCTTCAGCAATGATTAAAAAGAAATTGCTCACTTATATCCATTAGGAAATTGTGAGTTCTGGAACTCATGAAATATTATCAGAGAAGGAACTTTGTCACTTATTGGTGTTGGTGTGTATTTAATCAGCAAGGTTCAGTGGGACATTGTCTATATACTTTATAAAGAATCCCTGTGAATGGAGAGCTTTTCCCTCTCTCCCTTCACAACCCCTCACCATGCTTTTCCCTTCTCACCTTCATTCCATGTCAGTGCCTGCATTTGGCTTGCAGAGCTCTCACACAGGTCACTGAGAAGCTTTCAGCCAAGAAACGGGTTAAAGGGCCAGTTTTGCAGTAGACAATTAGTCTCTTCTGGCAATACCCTAATTAATCCTGTTATTGGGCTTTGCCACTAATTGCTGTAGGAGAGGTCTGGCCCTAATAAAAGCCACCCCCTTTGGCGTGGTGCCTCCAGTGCAGCCTGGCCCGGGTGATGGAGCAGCAGACGCTCTGGGTGGAATTCTGTGCGCAGGAATTTGCGCCGCTCCGCCGGCCGCTGCCGCAGATGGCAGCCGGCAAGGAGGGATGTGGTGTGGAGCTCCTTCCTGGATGTCTGGGCAATTTGATTCGGGAGCCAGGACCGCGCAGTGTATGCTCAGTGATGCATCCCAGTCTGCAGGTGCGTGATGTGCCACCGCAGTCTGTGGATAAAAGGCTTTAGATTAAAAGCCTTGATCGCCTCCCGTTAATGCTTCACGCCAACGGGGCTTTTAAAAGATTGTCTCGATGATAAAGTGAGTGACCTTCAGATCCAAGGGTTTCAGAAGTGTCAGCTATGCCCTCCCATTAGATTATTATTACCGGTTATAATGTCCTCCTATAAATTGGATAAGACTGGGTGTAGCACTGAGACTGAGTTCACTCGTTCTCCCCGGTCCCCATCTCACTGGGACCGTGTTTCTCTTTGTTCTCACTGAACAGCAGTTCACACCCTCACAGTTTCCTGCACTTCTCCCTGAATTTTGCTCCTCAGCACTTTTTAAGTTGGGTAGAGCGCTCCATCATCCAAGGAGCATGCTTCAGCTTTCATGCGAAAAGCAACTGCCAGCCTCATGTAAGGGGTGCCGGGTGCTTCTGGCCCATCAGCCAGATGCAGTGTTTTCCCTGATGCGGCAAAAAATGGGAGAGCATTCTCTAGACAAGGGCAGGAGGGAGGGAAGAGGACAAACAAGTGACTGTAACAGTGCTTTCGTATTGCAAATTGCATGCCAAACAGGAGCCTCTTGTTTTTCAGGAGCTACGTGTCCTTGAATTGGCTGGTGCTCATCTCTCTTGCTGAGCTCTTGCTGCTGAATCACACAACCTCACCTGGCTGTGCTATGTGTATGGTGCAGCAGGGGGGAACAATGCTGGGTTCAAGAGGGGCTTTGAAACTCTAATGAAGTTTTTCTGAACTAAGCAGGGCACCAGGCAAGTCTGAAAACCCTGTTTGTTCCTTATGATATGGGAACATTTGGATGAGTGTTTGTTATCTATTACTGTATCCCACAGCCGTAGGGAAGAGAGGACAGAAGATCCAGCAGGCAGGAATTGTGCAGCAAGATTGATTTATTTAATTATTTTACAAACTCTTTTATAGACTTTTTTCTTCACAGTCTAATAGGACAAAGGGTCAGCCACCCCCTGAGTTGATTGGCTAAAAATCCTAAACATCCATTGTCAAAATATTTTTCTGCTGTACCATAAACATAATTCTACAAGGTCGCAGGTGTTCATAGTTTACAGAACTTCTGCAAATATCTTCGTGAGAGAGAAATGTATCTCACGGGCTTAGAAAGAAGCAAGAAAAATTCTTGCTAGCAGCAATATTGTATCCCCAGTTATCATTAATTTTTCCTTCCCTGGCTGTTCTGTACAGGCTTCTGCTATCCAGTCCTCTGCCAGAGCCTGATTTTGCAGCCCTCCCCTGGGTGGGTACATCTTGATTTGGTGAGTGCTGCAGCAAGCCATGGTGACCACTGGCAACAGCCCGATCCTCAAATGAAGCCCTTCATACTTTTCTGGCTGTGTGTATCAGACTCTGCTTTGCTGTGTGGCTCCAGAGCAACCACAAGCTGTACAGTTTCAGCAGGCTGAGTGTTCTCAGCATCTCTCCAAAAGCTCTGAGCATGGTGCAGTGTTGGGCAGTGTCCATCACTTTTGCCCCCTGGTGTTATATGGAAATCAGTAAGGCTTTCCCCTTATTTTAATAGCATCCCAAATGGCTGTGGCAAGTATAAAACTCTGTGCTTGGTCCAGCTGGCAGTTTATAGCACAGGATTTGCCTTGGACATGGCATTTCCAGCAGAGGGTTTAACCTGTGGTCTCTATTTCTTGCCAGTTGAACCCATGGGTGTGAGATGCCTACAAAACACCTTCTTTTAGCTCTCCAGAAATGTGCTTGTTTAGACCAAGGAAGGTGACTGTGGACAGTAACAGAACTGATACACAGAGGGTGAAAATCCTCCCAGAAATGTCTTTTCAGTCCAAGGGAGTGACTCCTCCACTCCTACTCAGTGATTAACACTGGGTTGGTGAGTGTGCTACAGACCAGGGGTGAGAAACTGCTCTTGAGATGAGGCTGGCAGGGTTTGGTCCAGCTCGCTGTATCCCATCTCTCTGCTGGCCTTTGCAGCTCACCTTTCTGCATTTACTGCTGAGCTTTATGGGTTTGCTGAATGATTTCTGGAGCTCTTTCAGATCAATACACAGTAGAGGTCCCTCTCTGGAGGGCATGTTCTGACATGATATTACCCTGTCATCGGTTCTTTTCTCAGTTTATAGCTTTCCTTAATATTTAAATGGGTTTCTTGCTGCAGTGCTTGTGCCCCGTTTACCCAAATAATCTATAACTCAATGACTTCTAAATCCACTTCACAAGTTGTTATATTCATTATAAATGAGTTGTAGTGCAACCTGCATCTCAAGTAGATATTCTCATCTGGAGGTCTGTGCTGAGATCCAGCAGGAGCAGCGAATATATTAAACCCATAAAACCCCCAAGACATCCCATACCATACAAAATGAGCTCTAACTACAGACTTTATTCCTCCTTATCACTTCTATTCGCCAACCATTCAATGAAAATGTATTACACACACACACACACACACACACACACACACACACACCAGGCAGCTGTTCCTGCAGCCACAGCACTTCACGCCACTCCTACCAAGGTTTTGCAAGTGTCTGGCACTTTTAGCAGGGCCGTTTGGAGATGGCTGAAACTGCAAGTCCCTACAATTATCTGTATGAGTCTTAAGTGCTTGTGCAGGAGGGACCCAGCCCAGCAGCACTGGTGGGACCAGCATCTCGTGTTAGGCTTCAAGCCCATGCCTGGTCTCCCTGATTTCAGTGGCACCAGGCTCCCTGGCTGCTTTTTCCCAGTTGAAGAGGCAGCTTGGTGTTGACAGGCCAAGGATTCAGACATGCCTCTGTGTCTTTGGGGGCTTTATTATTGTCACAGTCAGCTTTATCTGCCCAAAGGCTTTGTCTGGTAGGGTCTTAGCTACTTTTTAATCTCAAATCCTTGCTGATTGCTGTGCTAAAGCCAGCTTCACTCCCCAAACACTGTTTATCTGAGAATCCTGCATAGACGTTGCTCTCAAGATTTAACTTCCTTTTAAACTCTGGTTTTGTGTTGTTGTGTGGTTTTTGTTTGTTTGTTTTTTTAACACCATGGAATAGTAGATGTAAAAGGGACTTTTAAGAAAGGAAATTTGGAGTTTGGAAGAGACTCTGTACCACATTCTGACATTGAAGGCAGGAGAAATATTAGAACTTGGCAATATTCCTTTGCTTGTAAAATCTGATAGATTTAGATGTGACTGGTGCCTTGGATTGAATAGGAATGTTATTAGTGTATGAAATTCAATGAGCTCTAATGCTATTTAAAAAGTCCTAATGAGAAGGGTGCTTTTGTGTCAAATTCTATTGGTTTTTTATTTCCTTTTCTGCCTTCCGTATTTGAAGAGCACTAAAAATATTTTTAACAGCTAAGGAGGGAAATAGACTTTTGTCTGAAGGACCTGTGGGAGTAGGGGAGTCTGGGGGAAGGCGATGGAATTTATTTGGTTGGTAGCTTTTACTGTATGGATGTGTTCCCCTGTGAACCATTAAATTGGGGAGTTTGCTTGGCTTACAGCTGGGGCTAATTGGGATCTGAGTTTACTGACTGGCCTCCTTCTCTTTCCAATCAAGAGTCATTGTCTTCCCTGCCTGTTGATTTTGTGTGATTTACAGGGAAGTACCAGCTTAAAGGACAAAGAATTGAGATTATCAGTTTGTACAGTGGTGGGTTTTTTTTTTAATCTTTAGGTTACATGCAGTCTCCTTGTCCATAAGAAATGGTAAGATCTTGTGCATTTTGGTTTTGGTTGGACACAGTTTCTGAAAAAAATAGTGTATGGAAACATTTATTTATTTTTAAAAAATCCATGAGGAAAAAAACCCCCTAAAATGGTATTTTTTGGAGCCAAATAAAAGTATTTCGTTTGTTAAACTGAACCTCCTTGTTTTGAACATTATTAGATTGGGTCTGTCTGTGTCCTAAAATCACTGCCCACTGCACAGACTTGCCTCCTTTATTGGTGTTTCTGCTTTGACTGGGTTTTGAGCCTATAGAGGCATCATAGGAGATATATGCTTGGTATGAAGCCCAACCCACAAAAAGGATAAGAGCAATGAACTCACAAACATCCACTTGTAATAGGCATCAAGGACTGTAAGCTGATGCAGTTGTGCCAAACAGCCTTGAAGCAAGCTGTTTCTAATGACATTAAAAAAAGATCTTTCATAGTTTAAATAATCTTTGAACTTCAGTTCTGAACAGAACTTTGATATTTTAGCTTTTTCTCCAGCCTGGAGAGGAAAACAAACAGCCAGTGATCAGAATTCACTGTGGAATATTAAATCTGATTTTATTGTTTAGTTTTAATACTATACATACAAGCAAAATTGATCAAGACCTGATGCTTCTGAGTTATATCTCATACAATTTTATGACTTTTAAAAAATATTTTAAAATATTTCTGCTCCAAAAGCTTGACAGGTCCCTGCACAGAAAGCCTTAGGACATAGAACTCCAAATATACTCTTTCATTCATTCTCACTAGCCTCTTAAAACCTAGTACATATTTTATGCCAACAGAGAGAAGAGCCTTTTTCTAACTGCAATAAATCTGATGAAAATTTACTTTTTATGAAGTCTTATGTAATGCACTGTTTATCTCCTGGATAGAATTTCTTTTTGACTTCTGACTTAGTTGGAAGCAGAAACAATTACTCCTGCAGCAGGGAAAGCTGCTCTTTCTGCAAGTGCTCCCACCCATGTTTTTGCCACTGCTGCTCTGTGTGGATGGGAGATAACACTGATTCTCAAAAGCTTCTACACCAGCCAAAAGCTGGGGTCTAAGGTGGGTTTCGCTGGCTAGGTCTGGTGTGCAGATTTCGCCAAACCACCCAGAAGACTGGAAGTATTCCAGTTTGCACCTTCCCAAAGCTGCCTGGGCTGGGTCCCAGGGCAAGGAGATGCGCTGCTTCAGCTGCAGCTGGCAACTTCACCTTGAGGCCCTGAAGATGTTTGCTCAGCTAACTCTTTCCTAGAATAAAGCAAAAATGGGTCTGAGTCACGAGGCCTGACTGGTGCAGAACCCAGCCAGGTCACTGGTGAGACTGGTGTGGCCTTACCTGTTATCTCCAGAAGTGAAGGAAGCTCAGCATCTTGCACAATACAGCCATCATAAAATCTCCTGTAACACTGCTCACAGCGTCATGCAAAGTGTCAGCCATCAGCAAATAATCATTGCTAATTGTGTCCAACAGTGGTTTCCAATCCATTGCTTATTTTCTCTTTTCAGATGATCTGCTCTGGTTTCCCCAAGCAGAAGTTGTAAAACACCTTGCAAAAGGCAGATATTGCAGTATAATGTCTCTCCCTCTTTGAAAAGGATAAAGTCCCATAAATCCTGTGCAAGAGCCTGGTCTTTGCAATTATCTAGTCCAGGCTACAGACCTAAGAAACAAAAAATAATCAGCTCAGGCTGTGAATGCCTCATCCCCAGAATTAATTGTTCAGGTTTTCGTCATTATCTCTTGGCTCTTTTGCAGATATTTTTTTCCAAGTTCATTTAAGAGAAATCCAGAAAAAGAAGCTTTCATTGCAGTATCAAATGTATTTCTGTATACATTACAAAAATACCTCTCCGTATAGTTCAAGGGTCTATCAGTGTTCTATTAACTGTGTGACATCTGCATATTGGCACAAGTTTCGTGCCCTGGTTGTTCTCCAGGGACTATACCACTGTTCTATTGCTGGCACAGCCATTATTCCAGGGTAACTGGTGCACAGGGGCAGTGTTATATTAAGTGTAACATATGCTAGAAATCAGAAATGGAAATGCCTCATCACTGCAGTAAGAGCACTAAGCCAAGGCTTAGTTAGCAGCTGGGACTCCATATAAAAATAGTAAACCTGGGTGAGAAGGGCTCATAGGAGAAAAAAAAAAAGGCAATAAAAGAAGCAGGAACTTCTAATTTTAATTTTCAAAACCCACTGGGGAAAGCATTGTTGCACAGATTTTTCATCAACATAGAAACAATGAACCCCCAAAACAAGAGTGCTGAAATCTTCTATGAAAAATCTCAAGGGTTTTGGCTGAATGCTCTTGTTCTTTTCTGAAGTGGTTGTTCTTTTTTTGGCTAAAAATGGAAAATTTCTGCCTTTCATCAAAACGTCAAGTTCAAGCAGAAAAGGGAAAACTTTGGAGATGAAACTTCTACACCTTTTCAAGTTTTGTTTGTATTTTGTTTTTTGGTTTGTTTTTTTTTGCCACAGTTGTTCATAGAGAATATTACTAATACTGTGAGCTTTTCTTTTTTTTTTTTCTGGGTGAAAAGGGTAAATATATTCCAGAAGAATATCTTATAAATCTGTGTTACATCACAGGAAGACATCTTCATTGGCCCTGAAATAAGTCAGGAAAATCTAGAGGTAGGGACCCAACTGCACTGCCCCTAGACTGGATGTGGAGTAGGGCCTGGGGACTCATGCCCCAGGAGGGCTCTGGCATGCTGAGCACAGCAATAGTCTCCTTTGCTCTATAGGGAGGTATCCAGCTCCATAAGAGTTGGACTTGATGATATTAAAGGTGTTTTTCAGGCTTAATGACTCCATGATTCCCAAATGATTCTATAAGCAGAGTGCTGGGTGCTCTGCTGTTCCACCTATGGCCCCTTTCTGTGGCTGGAATGGATGCTCTGATACTTATGGTCCACGTCAGGAAGAAGCATCTCCGAAAATAGTTGTAGGTTAAACCTGGCCAGGCATGGCTCTTTGTTTTGGAGTAGTCAGTGAGGCAGACTGGATGAACTTCTGACCTTAAATTCTTGAAAGATCAGTGATGATCCTTTTGGGACTGTATGGAGAAGGCTGGAAATTGGCAATGCTGAGGGTATCTAGAAGGGAGCAGCCTGTGGGATGTGGTTTTTGGTAGATACTTTTGTAGAAAATTGTGGGTTTTATTAAACTGTTTGGTCAAGGAACCAGAGTAGGGCAGTGGTTCTTTACTTGGGTTTTAGGTGTTTCTCGAATCTCTATCCTTCTGTGCTTTTCAGATGTGCCCCCTCCTTTTCAACACTTAAATCTTCTCACATATCCTCTGCCAGAGCTTCGATGCTCTAAGGGAAATGCAATACATTTGAGGACCTGGCACTGTAGACAAATGAATAGAAAAAAAAGGGAACTAGAGCTCCTATCAGCATCTACCGCTTCTACTTTTTGCCAAAATACTTTATTTCTTAAAAGTTTTTAGGGGAAAAGTGTCAGTCACGGTAAAATTCTAATGAGTGGTAGTGCCATTAACAGTTTCCACTTGAAATTTTATCTGTTTCTGCCAGTTTGCTGGTTCTCTGTACATTGATATACAAGGATATGCCATGGCTGGTGAGCAAACTCAGAAACCTGACTCTGGTGCTGGCCCTTTCCACTGGTCTCAGGAGTCCCTGGTATTTTCATGTCAGGATATTCATCTGTCTGTTAATTCTAAAACCTTCAAGTCTGATCAACAGCGCAGCTTTTCTGATAGATTTGGAAGTGATGCTTCACTGCAGCACCAGTTTGTGGCCCCAGACTTTATTGCTATTGTTCTTGTGCAAATTGAATGGGCTGATGATCCTGTTTGGTTTCTTTTCTTTCCTTGTGTCTTCAGCATTCACACTCTTTTCACAGCACTACTGCCTCTTCCAAAACATATCTCACAAAAAGAAAAGTCCACAGACTCAGAGCCATGTGGACAGTGTTAATCTGGCCCCTGCCAGCCTGATCAGTGTCACTGTAAGAAACCAGGTGTTCACTGAGGGTGGGTAGGAATATCTTTCCTATGCAAGCTGGAAAAGCTGCCTTGACAAATTGCTGGCCAGAAGTGTGGCTGGGAACACTAATTTATTGATCTAGATGGTACCTGCAGCCCACACACCTCACCTGAAACCTCCTCAGCCAGGTGTCCCAAGTGTCACAGAGGGCCTGTAGCCTGAGGAAGGCTGAAAGCACAAGCACACCTGCATGCCTGTAAACCTCCTCCTGAGCTTTGAGAGAGGCACTGGTGCAGCTGATGGTGGGGGGCTTCTGCTGATGGTGGGGCTGTCATAGATGTGCACTGGTCCTGATCTTTTTACTACAGTGCATTGCTGTCGGTATCATATAAAAGTGCTCCTTGAGGGAGCACTTGTAGCAGCAGAGGATAGTAACTTTGGGAATTAGACCAAGGATGCCCTAAAAAATTTCTGTCATCCTGCTGTGTGGTATCAGCACAAAGAGCAGTCAATGATCAGTCTTGCTCCATCCTGAATTTACAGACAACTCTGTTTCGTCAGCCCGGTGCTGGCAGGCCTTTGAAAACGCTGATGGGTGAGAGAGGAAATGAGGTACTCGAAGATGGTGCTATTGTGGTGAAGTCATGACCTGTCTGACCTCTGGCCCCCAACTCACACAAACAATACTGTGACCAAATAAGACTACAGCCTTCAACAGATGGAGAGTCAATATGACATCACTGAAGGATAATATATTGATTTTGTTTAAACAGCCAAGACAACCCAGAATACACCAGTTATAAAGAACATGTTCTGCCCTCTAAGTTGACCTCTTAGAAAATTTGAACAGAGCTATGTAAAAAGAGAGAGAGAGACAGAGGAGATGCTCATCAAATTAGGAAAAGAAATTGCCTGAAAATGGCATTTGGGAGACCAAGCTAGACAATTTTTAAATAATAGAGTTGGAAACACAATGAAAATAGCCCTATCAAAATAGAATATATGTGACAGAATTTTTATAAAGCTTCACAAAGCTTCTGCAAATATAATATGCAAGCTGGGAATATTGGATTCCAAATAATAAAATGCTCCCAGTCAAGCTCCATCTCATTGCAATGAGCTGTAGTGGCTTTAGGCAGATGTTAAGAGGTTGCAAGAAAGTGCTTAAGCAGTCTTACATAAGAGATGAATGTGATGGATCCACATGTAATAGAAACACTTTTGGGATAAAATGAATCTCCCAAAAATCACAGTAGAGGCACAGGTGGAAGTTGTGATGGATTCACCTGTGTCCGCTGTATGAACTGCGGCATAAGAAAACAATTTATCTACTGTGAGTAGATTATGGGATCAAGGGTGTTTTGCATTTGGAAACCAAATGCAAGGTTAGAACTGAAAAGTTAGAACTGAAAAAAGAAGAGTCTTGGAGAAAATATCCTGTGAGCATTGGATCCAGCTGCTCTCCACAGCTGTACCCATGACTTTTCCATGTGCTGAAGAAGCATTTGCAGGTGCAATCCTACCAAAAGGTGAGATGATGCTGCACAGACCAGGCCTGATTCTCATCCTAGGTATGCAGGTATGAGCTGCATTGCGTGGCTGTGCACCCAAAGTGAGGTCTGGATTGCTCCATCAGGCGCAGTTTACCGCCAGGACAATTTTAGCCAGAGAGAAGCACTAGAGCAGCCCTGTAATGTCCTTCTGGTGTGTGCACACAGAAACAAACCTGTGATGAATTGAGACCTAAACAGGCTGCCCCTCCCTCTGACTGCATAGTTACCCACTCCTAGCCCAACACATGTGATGCATCTTACTTTTTCATAGAACACTTCCCAAAAATAAAATGGAAAGTTTAATCCTCCCCCCCAACATGTTTTTTTTTAAACCTTCACAAATGATGTTTCTTTCTGCTGTAATTTAGGATCTGTATAAATATATTCTGCTGCAAAGGGTGATAATTACAACGCCCACACAATTTTATAATACACACATCTAATTGTAGTACAGTTATTTGTGGCAGCCAGACACTGAAAATATACTTTTATTGTATGCCTCTAAGCAATGATAAAGTCTTTTTATTGCTACCTGAACGTATACTTTCAGGGCATTTTTATTTCACCTAACTAATCTGCTTTTAGATTTTTCTCTTTGTGTGGCTTTCAAAATTTCTCTTCTGCAATTAAAAATATAGGTAATTAGTAGGGACGTAAAAATACTCTTTGGGAATGTCTCATCAGTGTGACAGGGCCTTGTGCAGATGCCCAAGCTGGATCCAAAAAAGCTGCAAGACTTTCCCATTGGTACAGCAGAAGGAAATACAGATATTGTTATTTCTTGTGGGTCAGCCTGGTCAGGGCACGAATTCGACCAAGACAGGGGGGATAGTCAAGGTCTATTTTCATCCTTTTATAGATGTCTTGCCAAAGGAGAAGCCAAGTCCTCCACTCCCTTTCTTTCCTAGGAAGCAACAGCGTTTTCCACAACCAACCCTACTCCCAGAGGTTTTATCTGCACTGTCCAACAAACCAGTGCCATTGTTTGCTCTCACATCCTGATCTCTTGATTGCCAGCACTCCATGAATGTCAAAAAGGCCCTCAGAGGCAATCAGCTATTTCTCTTCGAATGTAAATCCCAGTATTGTTCCGGGAACCGCTTGCTCCAGGGGCTGTTCCCTACAGGCAGTCCCTATAGTTACCTTGTCTCTGAATTCATGTCCTGATCTACCCAGTCTCTCCCTGCCTGGGCCCATGAGGGGCAGCTCATTCCCAAATCGCTTCTCAAAGCCTGGACTTATCAGAACTTGTTCCAGGATTTGCTAGAAAGGGAAGCCTGAACCTGAAACGCTCACTTCCTCATGTAGTTTTAGCTCCCCAGATTTAGGATGCCTGAAAGGATTATATGCTGTTGCCAGAGGCCTTCACCATCCGAGCGGAGTGTGATATCCTTGCTGCTCATCTTTTGCAAGGGGAAAGAGTGCATCCAGTGCAGTCAGAGGGAGCTTTGGGTCAGATCACCAGGCAATCTGGCAATTTTTAAGTCCAGGCAAAAAACTAATCCCCTTGGGCAGAAAACATAATTTAACAAAGTCCTTAGTGAGTCACAGAGAGAGAACTTGCCTCTGCTTGATGGTAGGAGACAGAAGGAAATGACTGTGATACCTAGAATGAGACATCTGAGGGATGTGTCCTCCTGTGCAGTGTAAGGGATGCTGTGGGGTGAGTCAGGCTGGGTTTTAGCAGGCACTGTGCAGAGCAGTGCCTCTGTGCTTTTTTGGGAGATTTACCCTCTTGAGGTTAAGCTGCGTCGATTTTGACTGCAGAGGGGAAAAATAACTCAGTTCAAAGGCAGAGTTTCAAAGCTGGGCCCATATGTGGGATTATGGCAGAAAGAGTAGGGCTGGGGGCAGAGGCTAGAAGGGGGTATGATGAGAGCTGGCATGGAAATTGTGCGTGGCAGCCTGCTCGGCAGCCGGCGGCAGCAGCACAGGCTCCACATGGTGCCAGGATGTCAGAGCCTGCTCTGAGCCTGATCTGTGGATCCCTGCATCTCAGCTTCATGGGTTAGAGAAGGCCTTTGCCAGTCTTCAGCTCCTTCTGTCCTTGGGGTGTTTCCTTTCACCCTGCAGAAAGAACTCCTTGAAAAGAATGCAAAAGCCCTTAGTTCTTAAAGGTGAAATGATTTGAATGTACCCTTGTACCACCCTGCTCTCTGAGTGGACTCATTTAATTAGACCCTGTCACAGTGCAGAAACCCTCTGCCCTCTGCCCTGCAGCAGCTGTGGGACCTGCAGGAGCCCTGGAACTTTCCAGTGCAGTGGCATTGTCAGGACCCCACTGTCCTTGTGCCACCATGCTGTTCACTGAAGGGCACCCTGCACCTCTCCTAAGGATAAAGCAGGGGCAGGACCAGGCTGCCAAGGCTCTAAGGGCACAGCTGCAGCCTCCTGTCACAGTTTGTTGCCAGGAGGCAATTAATCTAATTGTCTAATTTGAGGGACCAGCTGGAGATGCCCATTGGAACCTGTCTCCATTCTGGACCCTCTGACCCTCTCTAGAGTGGGTTTCACCCTGAATTGTCCACGTCCTCCTGTCCTCATTTCTTCTTCTCCTCATTTCTGCTCCCTCTGGGTGTCCAGAACAGATCCCACCATCAGTCCCTTCACCCCTTCATTCTTCCAGCACTTCCTAAAACCAGTTTTCGAATCAGCTCTAACTGTGAATCTTTTCTTCAAATCTCTGCTTCCTACCTTATCTATTCCATGACTGTGAGCATTAGGAATTTATGGACATATCACTAAAGCCCAGCCCCAAGGACTTTTGTTGCACAGTCACACAGCAAACTCTCAAAACATCATCCTGGCCCAGCATCCCCCACTGTCTCTCCAATACGGTGACAGTAATAACTTTGTAGTCTAACTGTCTTCATTGATTTGTTTGGATCATTTTTGAATAATCTTGCTCAGCACCTTTTTAAAGTCCTAGCTAATATTGATTAGAAAATCTGGAAAACATTAGTTCATTGGAGGTAAACAAATATGATAGAATTCTTGAAGAGAAATGTGTCAGGCATGTCACCAAAAGATAGGTCAAGTATTGATTTTTGTCTGTCTCCATGCCAAGGTGAGCCAGGCCACAATGAATGAACAGTTGGAGACATGAGGAGACTGCAGAAAGTCACTGCTTTAGGGGCTTGTTACACTGGACTCGAACTAGAAGCAACCTATAGGTCACAGCACCTAGATCAGCAGCAGGGCGTGAAGCCTGGGGTGCTGTGGTTGTTACTCAGTGAGAAAGGTGGCACAACCTTTGGGGAATACAAGCAGGCGTCTCCAAGGGACCTTTCCTACAAAGCTTAGCTGTTTTTTTTTTCTCTTTGAGAAGATGCTGTTCCTTCTTCTTTGGGTCTGACCTGAGAGATGAGCTTGGGGAATGCCAGTTACCCTGGCTAGCAAATTAGGTGGGAAGTACCATTAACCCTCGTGCGGTGCAGGTGCAGAGCTGCTTGGTGCTGGGAGGGTTTAATCTCAGCAGGGATAAATCTGAAGCAAGCTGGAAAACCTTCCCAGGGTAGATTCGCAGTACATTCACTCGGAGTTGCATTGCTGTGCTTGTGCTCCAAGACACAGGACCCCAGGTGTCCTGGCTTTCGTGTCTGCTCTGCATTCCTTATAAGTTATTGAGTGATTGGGAATTAAAAATATCCCTGTGAATGTTCTGATTTGACAAGTACGTGCATAGATAATAACAGAAAGCTTTTATTATGGAAATAGAGATCAAGTTTAAAAAAAAAACCCAGAACCCTGTTTATTAAAGCTTTGGTTGCACTGTGATGTGTTACACTTGGTGACTCACCCTGGGAGTCATCGGGACATGCATACTAATGCTGCAGTGCAGGAGGCTGGGTCATGAACAGGGAAAGATCATTCCAGTTAGGAAGATGACCGAAAACAGCTCTGCTCATCCACTACCTGCAGCTCTGCCATGAATAATGCGCAGAGCACCTTATCTGTATCCCTAATCTCTTTAAAGGCATGACTCACACATCAGGCCCATGCCAAAGGATGACGACGACACATCTGAATGCTGAGGCTGAGAAGCCCCCTCAGAGCGATCGCGTCCCTCGGTCCCGGGGCTGAGCCTGGAGGCAGCGATGACGCCCAGCCCCGGTGCTCGGGGCATCCCCGCTGCAGTGGCAGGGCAGCGCTGCGGGCGAGGTCACTGTCTCCTGCTGGTGCTCTGGTCCTGGCTCGTGGTGAATGACGGGGAGCCTTGGAGCCGGGAGGGAGCATTTCAGCTGGCAGCTGAAGCCTGCTTTGAAAATGCAACTGCGTTAAGAGTGTGTAATAGGCAGAGAGATCCCCTTCCTTCTCAAGGCCAAGCTTTGTTAATTGGAAGGAGCCGGTCCAAGCAGCTGGTAGGCACCCAGTAAATGCATTCTGTACCGGTGCCATTTCTGTGTGTACAGCCTGACTGGCTCATGCCTGCCTATTGCAAGGTGTGAGGATTTGTTCCTCATCATCTTCAGGAGTGGGGAATTGCTGGAACTCGCTTTTGACGCCTTTAAAAATAGTTGAAGCCTGCCAAATCACTAGGAAGGCCTAGAGCTACTGAGCTCCTGCAAGAAATAAAATGAACACTGGCTCTTGAAATGACAAAGAACCAAAGTTTGTCACTGACAGGGGGTTGCAGGGATCCTTCACTCAGACAGCTGCATGGGGAAGATGGAGTGGAAGAGGTGACAGGAACAAGGGAGACAAGTGGATTCACAGACTGGGACCTGTTATTGAATGGCTGTATAACCACAGGAGTTTATTCAGACATCCTCAGGTGGTGCAGGCTCACTGTGGAATATCTTGGCTTCCTCCCACGCAACTGCTGCTGCTTTTAACTCTGAAGCTTGCCTCTCTGAGGGATGTCTGTGTGGATCAGGGCTGGGTGATGCTGATGGAGTGTTGCAATATCTTTTCCATTGAGTGACAAGCAGCATATGAATCATCAACTGGTACTGAAGCGAGGTGGGGAGGGGTGTGTGGGGTGGGCAACCATCTCTTTCAGTCTCATTTCCCCTTTGACAGGTCTCCCCAGGGCTTGTCACATGAGGCTGGTATAGCCAGGGCCTCACTCTTGGTTTTATCCTGGGAACAGTAACAGAGTAATTACCAACATAGGATGAGGAAACAAACATCTTGATGGCTCTTAGGAAAAGATTCAAAGAAGACCCCTAAAAAAAGTATAAAATAAAGAGCTTCTAAAAGCCAGGTCTTGCAGCATCTAAATAAGAGGAGCCTGGCCTCTGTTGCAATTCAGCATTTGGTGAGAGCAGGCTGTGGGGCCTGAGGCAGGTCAGCCCCTGGGGAGTGCCGAGAGCCTTAGCCAGGAGATGTCTCCCACCTGCTGTCAGAGCCTGCAAGAGAAATACTGAGGGCTTTGGTGCCTAAGTGGTTTTCTGGATCTGCCTCTTGGCAAAACTCCTGCTTATTTTAGAGCACTGGGGAATTCATCTGCACTTTTCATTAGTTTCCATTCTGGGATCCTGCCTTCACCCTGCAATGGGCAGAGGCAGCCAGGTGAAATGGCTGAACTGAATCCATCTGGACGAGGATTTTGTAGGAGTCTCTCATAAACAAGCTGGTTCTCATGTGCTGTTCAGACCTTCCAGCAGCGTTGTCCTAGACCCATCTTCTGACACATGGGTTCTTACTGGGGTGTTGTGCCACTGGTCTGGAAACTCTCCAGGAGCTGCTGTACCCTCAGCAGCTTCAGCTACCAGGGGTGAGAGCAAAGAGTGTGACTGCCATTGCCTGTGCAGAAATGGTAAATAAACAGCTCTTTCCCACTTCTATTGAGTGACTGATCCTCTCCCCTGCATCGTCAGCAGGAGGTGGGCCAGGGCAGGGTTGGAAGTGCTGCTGCTGCAAGGCTTGTCCCTTGTTTATTCCTCAAATAAACCCTTTCATTTATCAGCTGGCATTTCAGCCCAGCTGTCTTTCCTTGGAGCTTGGCAGGAACTGAGATAGAAACTTTAGCTTGACAGAGGGGCTCTGCGGTAAGAGAAGTTTGGTGCTGCTGAAGGTGCTGAGGGTTCCCTTTTCAGGCAAAGAAACTCTCACAACACATCAGCCTGCTCTTAACAGTTACCTCCCGATGTTCATCTGCTTAGACTTCTGCCTCCCCAATGGTCAAATGGGAGTAATTTAGTCATTATTTCCAGCAGCAAATTGACTCCATTAGAGCTCAGCTGACCGATGCTCCAGCTGCTAAAGGGGTGGGAGTGGTGCTGTCAGGCTGCTATGAATTAGACATCATCTGGGGTCCTGGTTTGCCTTTACATCTCTACTTTCCCTCTCTGCATCCCTTCCCAACACAGCCCTTGGTCTGATGTTTTTTTAACCTTTCCTCAGCCCCTGGTGTTCCTTTCATTCCCACAAGCACTGCCATGCTGGCAGGTTTGTCAGCTTTTTTTGTGTGCCCCTGAGCCCTCTGTCCGTGGGATGCTCTCCTTTCAGGCAGTGTGACATGGGTGCTGCAGACACCTCTTTCACTGGGCCCCGTTTGACTTGTACCCTGCAGCTCCTCTTTCCCACCCTCCATGTTTGGTTCACAACAAGTGGTGAGCCTGAGGGAGGGGGCAAAACCCCCTCCCCTCTTGGCAAATTCATGCTACCACCAGGGCTTTGTGTCCAGGAGCAGAAACTCTAGCGACCCTATGGTGTTATATTAAACATTTGTTAAATCTTTAAACTCTATCTGTTTCGGCTGAAATCCTTTTGAGGACTGGACACGAACAATTTAGTGTTGATGTTTCAGGATAAAACTGGCTCATTTTGAACTTTGGTGCCCATTGTTCCAGCTGGTAAAGTGTGGACACTGGTTTAGTGACATGTACACAGCTTTGCTAGGGATCCTTAAGGGCTGCTAGCCAGCACCATCAGGAGAGTCCAACAGATGTGATTTTCTTATCTCTGGCACTCCAAGGCTCTCCCTCTCCACTTTGCCTCTCCCTGTGCTGGGAGAGAAGCTCTTTGTTTTGTTGATTGTTTCATTAGGAGATTACAATTCTGTTGTTAAACGCTTGTATTTTTCCATTCCCCCCTTCTAATATTCATCCATGTTTACTGTTCAAGTTTTCTCCATCCATTTGTGTCTAAACTGCTGCCCTCTATAGCATATATTGATGCATAAAAGGGTCAGAGCCACAGGGATCTGATCTTTGAGGTGAAATGGTTTAAATCAAATGGCCCTCAAATACCTCCGCTCTGAGTGGGTTCTGAGCAATGTATGGGTTCAGGGGTGAAAAAGAAACCACCCAGGGAGCAAGAAATCACACTAAGTAAAAAACCAAAACAACCAAAAGTCCTGCTAGAGCTAAACATTTTTATGCAGGTTTTTTTGGGGAAAAAAGCCCTCCACGTTTCACTCTGTACCTGCAAGGTACAAGTGCCAGCAAACACGAATGTGGCAGAAGGTGACCTGATTTTGATAACAGCTTTTTCTCAACCACTTAATGTTTTCACTAGTTGTGTTGGGGTTTTTTTGGTGGTTGGTTTTGGGTTGTTGGTTGGTTGGTTGGTTGGTTTTTTCTTTTCCCTGTAACTCAGGAGGAAAAAAATGAAGCACAGAAGTTGGAGATCCGGAGTTTATGGCAGATCTGGTACTGCTCTGGGACTTAACTGTTTTAGCAGAAGGATTAGGTCTTTGAGATCCTCACTGTATTTATGGCTGAGGCATGGGGCCAAAATAACCTGAAAAATACTAAACAGTGAAAATTGGCAGTTGTCAAGCAAAGGGCGTTATCAAGTCTAAAATGAAATACATAAAAGCACACAGAAATCCAGAACTCTATAGGAAAGGAGACTGAGGAAGAAAAGGGATGTTTAAAGTGACACACTAAGCTGAATGTGCTGCAGGTTCATAACACTGTCCTACTAGAAGATCAGCAAAGTCTGAGATGAGCCCTGTCACATCCACTTCCAATAGTCATATTAGCTCTGACAGTGATCCAGAATTTTGTGGCATAAATTTAAGCAGTTTGAAGTGAGTGCATATTGCCACTAATTTCAATTATCTGTAATTCAGTGGAGTGGAGAGAACCAATGCCAATCCTGTAAATGATTTGCTAAGGAGGGTTACAGGATGAGTTTCTGGCCTGATTGTAGTTTGGTGAAGCACCACTAGTGCAGGACAAGATGTCACCTGCTGAAAACAGGAATGTTAGACACTGCAAGTCAGTGGCATCGGTGTAAAGTGCCAGGCGTAGCAAGGGTGATAAAGCTCCATATTACACTCAGTGTAGCGTAGTGCCATGCACATGGAGTACCTGGTGAGAATGAGACTTTGAGTGTCTCAGATTGGAAACAATGACTGCAAACAACAGTAGAGCTATGAAACTGTCCCTCTGCCTGGGTGCTATTGTTGTTTAGAAAGGCACACATTCAGAGTAATGGGAAACATCTCCAAATCCCAGAAAGAATGTTGAAAAAGGGCACTGAGAAAGTGTCAAATCCAACAGCCGTAACAAGCTGAAGTGGCTGGAGCTCGGCCATGACATGGGCAGAACTGATGGATTTACTGCTGCTGGGAAACACTTGTGCTGATACTTCAGGGTGATCTGTGGGCACGGGAGAGAGGTGCCAGAGAGACTAATTTAATGTTGGCTGAGGGAGGCAGTGTTAGAGGTGTGTTTCTGAGTGTCTCTCTGCCCTCCAGAGCTACTTAGAAACCTGCATGTGCTCAGCCTTTTACTACATAGAGCTGATGAGTCTGTGACACTGAGGATACCATGGTCAGCAGATGGCACGCCTTTCAGTGACTCTTTCCCTCTTCTGTGCTGCATCACTTCCCACCAGTGGTACAGACACCACCACTTGAGAAAACACCTCAGAAATAGCACTTTGGGAAAGAGTTTGGACTTCAAGTGATGGCAGATCTCCCGTGTTGCTGATAGGCGTTATTTTTGTAAACCAGCAGCAGCAAGGGACTATTCAGTGCTTATTTTCTGGCAGAGCTTATGTATCACTAGCTCTCCTCATGCTGTAGTCTTCTCAGCTGGATGAAAAGAAATCTTTATATCCCATGAAGATATTCAGGTCTTTGAAGGCAGCCTTCAGTTGGGTGTTGCATTCCTCTGTCAAGCATTCTTACTGCAGTGGTGTTCTGGTAATTTGAGATGGGGTGGCTTTTTCCTGAATTCCTTTTAAAGGAAAAACTGAGGGAAGATGTTCCAATAGTTCAGGTGTCCCCCTCTGGAAAGATGCATTCAGTCACCATCTCTACTTTGGATGCAGCCTCTGGAGGGAAATGGCAGCCTCTTTATTTCTTCTTTATACTTGACTTTGGCTGTTTAGGGCTTCTGACATGTGAGCAGAGGAGAGGTAATACCCATGGATTTGGAGGCTGTTACGAATTTCAGCAGGCCCTTCTGTTTGAGAAGGATGTGCACAACCCAGGGTGCTTTGTGGTTTTCCCTGGGGAAATCAGCTCTGGGTGGCCCTGAAATCAAACTCCTCCATGAGTCAGAGACCCTTCTCTGTGTCAGAAATTGGTTAAATGCTGACCGGTAGTTTCTGATTTTCTCATCATGGGTTTCATGCCACAAAATAAAGGCCCCCACAGTCTGTTCTGAACTGACCACCCCCTACACCTTTCTGCTGCACCTCCTCAGCTTTCATTAAACTTTAAGGAAATAAAACTTTTGGTGTCTCTATGAATAGGTACCTTTTCATTATTGATTGAGGGTGAAATGCAACCATTTGCTGCAATTCACACTTCTAGGGATGTGGCATACACAACTTCTCCTGGGCAACCTGTTTCACTGTCTCCCACACCCATAATCAAGAAAATACTTCAGGTATAGGAAGATGCCTGATGAAAAAAGAAATACTGTGAAAGAATATGTCCTTCCTTCCTTCCTTCCTTCCTTCCTTCCTTCCTTCCTTCCTTCCTTCCTTCCTTCCTTCCTTCCTTCCTTCCTTCCTTCCTTCCTTCCGAATTCCTTCCGAATTCCTTCCGAATTCCTTCCTTCCGAATTCCTTCCTTCCTTCCTTCCGAATTCCTTCCTTCCGAATTCCTTCCTCCATACATTCTCATGCTACTTTTGACCCTCTCTGTTTCCTCTGTTCTGTCACATTCATCTCCCTCAACCTGGGGTCCCCTTTTCCCTGCTGCAAGCACCACTCTCATCTTGTACTTGCTACTCCAGAAGGAATGAGTTTATCCCTGAGTTCTCTTTGCTCCTGGCCTTTGGCAGCTCTTCCTCACTTTCAGGATTTACTCTCATGTTTCAAGTGAGAGACCTCTGTTTTTTTAAGTGTGAAGGCACTGGCAAAGTTAGACACATCAATCCTCTGTTTATTTACAGGTCAGGTAC
The DNA here is from genome assembly GCF_965178545.1 of Coloeus monedula. Classification (NCBI taxonomy): domain Eukaryota; kingdom Metazoa; phylum Chordata; class Aves; order Passeriformes; family Corvidae; genus Coloeus; species Coloeus monedula. The sequence goes on along the minus strand of NC_138786.1, from coordinate 57,545,222 downwards.
AGGACAGGCAATAGCAATCTTGAGATTTCTTGTGCTGCTTTACACATCCCTGACCTCTGCAGTGACCCAAACTTCTATGAAGGGTAAGAGTTAGTTCAAACTCTACATCAAATCAGCCCTTAGCCCAAAGAATATCATGTGCGATGGCTCAAATATGCCAAATTTTGTGTTGTGATTAAGTGGAATTGCCCATGATCTATTAAGATCTGAGCAAATTATGGCCACATTAATTAAACATAGGCACTCTGGTTGAGCCTAAGCCACAGATGGCATCCCACAGATGGAATGCCACTCTCGATATTCACAGAGCCACTCAGCCCTTTAACTTCAGCTTGTGCTGATTAGTAGAGCAATTTATTTTAGGTGCAGCTATTGGCCTCTGCTGAGGAGAGTGCTGTTAAATGGATATCACTGACAAGGGCCCAGTATACAGAAAAAAGGTTCAATGGAGAGCAGGGATAACAGAAACTCCAAAAGTTATCATCTGTTCTTCCACCCCAACCTTTCAGAGCAGCAGGAAGGGAATTGGGCACTGAGTTCCAACTGATATTCAGCAGTATTTGGCTATTTTACTACTTTAGGTGCTGTTTTTTAACTGATTGTAGCAGTGATCTGTTGGAGGATCTTATGATTAGGTCTTCTAATACTCAGTGTGGAGCTCTTTTATAAGATAAACACTCACCCTTTGAAGCTGAGTCCCAAAATCACCCTTGTCTCTCCCTCCAGAAGGCTCAAGTTATGGCTCACTAGGTTTTGTGTTGGCTTTCTGGCAGTGCTTGTGGGAAAGGTGCACAGCAGGGTTTATTTAGCAGGAATGGCTATTGGTGATAACCTAGAGTGGGGCCCCATTCTCTTAAGCACTGTGCATCTTCTGTGCCAAAGAGGGGAAGGATTATACAAAATGAAATTTCTTACATCCGGCCATGTGGAAGCTGGTGCATGGACATGAAATGAGTTTTCCAAGGTCATACAAAAATTCTGTGGCAAAGCTAAGACCTAGCACAAGACAGCCTGAGTTCTAGGCCAGTACAATAATGTCAATTATAGTAATTAATGTCAAAGAAGGAGGAGGGAAGGATAGAGGAAAGATGTTTCTTCAAGGAAGAGGATGGTGGGGAAGTATTTAAGACTTTAGGGCATCCTGACTCTGTGTGTAAAGGTAAGTGTGGGATTCTAAAATCAAAATAGGTTTCTTTTCAAATGCACCATCCTGTTTCAAATGTTAATTTTTAGTTAGAGAGGTGGGAGGGAATAAAAAAAAATTCTTTAAAAGGAGCCAGCCTGTTATATTGGTAATTAACAGTGGTTCTGGAAAGGCTTGTGAGCTTTTACTTCATCTGCTACAGGACCTCTGTTTTTACTCTAAGTGGCCAAGTTTGACTGCAAATACTGTGTTTGTCCTGATAAAGGTTCATCTTCAGAAATTGAAAGTAGTTTGGAGGTTCTGGTGTGGGTTCTGTCAAGCTGGATCAGAGCTGGCTTGTGTCTTTCAGGCCTCTCTTACTAAAGGCAGCACTGACCAACAACCACCACCACGTAATGGCACAACTCCTGGAAGAGTGGGGGAGTATGTTACTGCAAAGCCCTGGAAAAGCTGGAAGCTCACCTTTTGGAAGAACAAGGAGAAGAGCAACCCAGTGCTTCGGCAGCTGTCATGTGGATGCACTTGTCTCCCTGCAGGCAGCAGTGAGGCAAGAAATAGCTGGGGATAAGTTACCCTCATCCTGTGAGAGAGGCATGAACTGAGTGTTTGGGACAAGGCATGGACTGCAAAGAGTGGAGGGCAGAACACTGGGAAGATGATGTTTCCCACCTTCTCACCAGTCCCTTCTCTCCACTGACATCTCCAGAGGACCACCTGCACCCTGTAAGAGAAAGTCAAGACCCACCAGTTTAGAGCTGTGACGAAACAAGGGCGATTCACTTTGGCCTCTTGTTCTCTGCAGCTGAAGATTACTTAGGTTCTTTCATGTGGGCTGTGGTTGTCCTGGGAGTGCTTTCTTTGCAGACAGCTGTGGGGAGCACAAGCTTTCTTTAGTGCAGCATCTGCAGTTGCTCCTCGCTTGGCCAGCAATAGAAGGCTGTGGCTGTGTGTCTGTCCGTTGTTGTATGTGCTGGCTCCAAGCCCAGACTTTTGGCCAGGACTGCTCCCACTTTGCTCCTCAGCAGTAAAGTTTGCAATAAACCTCTTGCCCTTTTCATGTTTCAGTGGACTTGACTGAAAAAGAGGTGAAGTTTTCTTGGGCAGGGGCTTCTCGTGCACCTAGAGGGACGTTTCTGCAGATCACTGAGTATCAACAGTACCAGTGTGCAGAGCTGCACTGGGGCCAGAGGCTGCAGACCTGAAGGTTGGGCTGAAGGAAAGACTCTAGTCTCATGGTGGTAGATGTCTTGATAGCAGTGGACAATTTAGTTCTCTCTCAATTTTCTGGCTGTTTGGAGGATTTCTTGGAGTCAGGGCTACGAACTTTTTCAGCTGGTTTGGAGAAAAAAAAGAAGATGGACAAATATGTTTCAGGAAAAAATAATTAAAATATTTTTCTTCCTATAGAAAACTAAGGTGTCAAGTTTTCATTCATACCCTGAATAAAAAATGCTGGCATTTCCAGTAGTAGGGAAATTCTAACTTATGACCAGTTCTGACTGGAACTATGCTTTTCTTTTCCACTTTGGCTTTGTCTTCCTAGTTAATTCTCATTTTCATCCTGAATTTTTTAGGTCAGAATTAGCTGAACTTGACCAGGTGATTTTGCCTGCTTTACTAGGTAACTGCAGCCTTCTGGGGATCCATTAACCTCATGACTTTTGAAATATCTGTTTGTCTGTCAGTATATAAGATCTATAAGATGTTGGGGTGCTCTGCTGGGCTTAATGTTCTCAGTGAGTCTTTGATCTTGGTCAAACTGAAGCTCTGCCACTGTTAGTTAGCTACCAGAATTTTGCCCCAAGACATACTGAAGCCTTTGGAAGGCTTCTCATGGTTTTATTGTTTATGTACTTAGAACTAAGTTAATTGTTTTCAAACTAGGGAACAACCCTAATTTTTTTTTCTGCTCTCCATCACTACTGAACATACAGTTTTCTATATAATCATCGGCAGAATTTATTCTAGAATGTAATTACTTTTACAATCAGGAGTATTTTATATAAATTCTCATAATATAGATTCCAATATAAGGCTTAGCCATCTTTTCCTTTGGAAAGCATTTTTCTGTGCTTTCTTCCCCAGCTTGATAATGTTGGGTGATCTCTGCCTTGCCAAAAGTGTGCTGTTGGTTTAGCTGGCTTATTACTGGTAATTACAGACTTCTTTGGGTCGTCTCTACAATCACTGGATAGAGAGTGGTGAAATTGAGGATGCTGAAAATTTTCCTTTAAAAATATTATTGTGTTTGAAAGTTTTCACCATCTGCTTGCCTTGATATGATGAGGAGCAATATAAGGATAATAGGGAAAAATCAGTTTATTCAGAAGGAGATAATGATATGAAAGGGAGAGTTCCAGTGTTTCATCAGAGAGCTCCTGAAAACTGGGGAAAACCAAAGCCCTTTTCATTTTGAAGTAACAGTTTCATAAAAAATTCACCAGTCTGTCCCATCTGTGTTGATAGCAAAGCTTATTGATTATCTCCCTGTATCCATGTTGCCCTTCCTGACCCTATTTAATTTAGATCCTGTGTGGGCATTTATCTTTGTAGTCACTGTGGTTTAATGTTAGTGACTGGAAATTGATACACAAAGCTGGAGTCTTCAGCACGGGCTTGCAGCCTCAGAAGCCATTAGGCCCTGTCACCTTTGGTCACCATCTCTTCTGTTCTATCTCAGGATTGATAAGCTTCCTGTTGATACGATGATATCCAGCAGCATATCATCATGCTGCTGGAAAGAGCCTTTCCATCATTTCTTGTCTGGCTGTTTAAATTGTTATGCCCATGGGCACAGAGTGATAGGACAAGTGGGAATGGCTTTAAATGAGAAGAGGTTTAGATTAGATGTTAGGAATAAAGTGTACAAGGCCAAGTTGGATGGGGCCCTGAGCAACTTGATCCAGTGGGTGGCAACTTGATCTAGTGGGGGGGTTGGAAATAGGTGCTTTTTAAGGTCATTTCCAACCCAAACCATTCCAGGATTCTGTGTTCCTATGATGTGATGAAACACAGGGGGCCTTCATCACCGGAGCCTCAGAGACGATGCTTGTGGGGTGTTTTCCTCCTCTTCCAGTGTGCTGCTGCACGGCCACGTTTACTCTGTGGGACTGGAGCAAGTAAACTCAGCTCCACACACAAAAGTCCTCTGCTTGCAGCTCTGGGCCGGGGGAGGATAAAGCCCTGGATTGTGCTATCCGTGCTCAGAAGCACTGAGGCGCAGCCGGGCCGGGCGTCCAGGGGAGCTGCGGATTTGTTTAAGGCGGTGGATTTGGCCAGCGTGTGGCAGGAAGCAATCCTGAGGCGCGGGCTGCCCATGAGGGACAGTGCCGGGAGAACAAGGAGGCTCTTATAAAACAGGCCCTGGCAGGGAAAAGGTAGAGCTGCGAGACTTCAGAGGGGAGGTTGTTTCACTGGGGAAGCTGGCCTGTGGCAATGAGCCCCGGGAGGCTGAATGCACCGTCAGAGGAGAAGGGATGAAGGGAGCTGTGGGTGAAGTGGCTCTGAGGCGGCGAGGTTATTGGTTTGGAAGTGCCCCCTACAATGGAGGTCTCCCGAGGAGTGTGTGCCCATGGGGGCTATAGAGCCCTTAGCGATACCTTGGCTGGATGCTGTTAAATAAGGTTTTAAGAATCAGAAGACAAAGCATTATAGACTGGAGGGGCTGGGACTGCAAGACTGCAGCAAAGGACTCTTTCTTCCCCTGCCTGCAGGCTGCCGAGCGCAGCAGGGCTCTGGTCTGTCATTAGAGCTTACTCAGAGCCACTTCAGCCCAAATCACCAATATGATGGTTGACTGGCAGGGGCTTTGGAGGGGGAAAACAGCAATTACAAACTAAATGGAAAGGAGGAAATAATGGAAAAATGGAAGTTATAGAACAGAACTGGCCACAGAGTGGAAAGGGACTTTGTGGAAACTAATAAAGCATCATTACCTTTGCTAGAAGTACACGGAACACTGCAGCGGTAGAATGTGAATCATAAAAAGTTATGCCTGCCCCATGCTAGCCGTAGCCCTTGGATCAGATCATGCTGGTCTTTTCTATCAGCCTTTTCTCTGTTCTTCCACAAATAAAGAGAAGGGAACTCGTTGCTGTTCCCATATTCTGTCGGTTCCCCTTCTTCCACTCAATAACATCATCATGCAAATACATCTAATTCAATTTTTCGACGCTTCCTGAAGAAAGGTAGTCTCTATAAACTTTGAATCCCCTGGGCTGTCAGAGAGCTGAGGACAGGGGACAAAGTTAATACATTTTCACTTTTCTCTAGATAGTTTTTTTATTTCATTTTGCCTTAAGAATATGTATTCAGTGACCCTTCTTGCCTTACCAACAGAGATCTGATTACTATGTAGAAGTCCAACATAGTTTTCTATGGGTATTTGCCAAGCCATAAGAACTAGAGATAGAAATAAATATACTTTAAACTACTTCAGCTGTAAGAATGTATAGAAGACCTTATTTACTGTGAAATTAAATAAGGACAGATACCTGTTTACAATCCCTGGCATGAAGCCAGCAAATGTGTTTCATTACTATGGCTAGAAAGAAAAACATCCTCTACAGACATTTTTTTGAACAAAATAAAATAATTCAAAGAAGTGGAGTGACCTGACTTCTTGTATTAGATTAAAAACTGAAATCAGGGAAAATAGGATGACTTCGTTAAAAAAACGTCTTGAATCATGTTCACAAACTTCTCAACAAACACTAACTTGTTCCATGTACCTACATTTTTACTGAATATTTGGGAAGAAAAGCTTTAAATGCCAACAATTATTCCTTTAAAAAAAGGAAAAAGAAAGAAGAAATAAGGAAGCCATTAGCTAACTGCTGTGTGTCAGCTGGTGAGCTTGATCAGCAGTGCGTTTTACAGGGTTGTGCACTGTCATTATGGTAGTTGATTGTCCCTCAGAAATAAAATATTAGCATGCATCTGACTGCAGAAGTTCAATAATAATAGCAGATAGTGGTAATACATTGCAACCAGGGACAGTCAGCAGCAGTAGCAAAGTACTGACTAATTGTCTGTTTGAGGCCCATCTTGTCCCTCTTAATTTAGCCAGCTGCCAAGAAGTGCTTTTTTGTTCTATTACAGATATCTGAGTTTGGATGGTGCTCTGACTTCCTCCACTCTGTCCATGTCTTCCTTGGCATAGATAATGGTGACTTTTAATGCCACCCAAGGAAGTCTTGCCCACTATGCAAACTACTTATTCAAAAGCAATTGCTAAGCCGAGGGTCTTGCTTTAGGATGCTGCAAGTGGGATGCCCCTCTGCTGCAGCCCTAAATGTCTGATGCACATGTATACTGTGAACTCAGAGCAGAGATGGTTTTGTGGTTGTGCATTTGTTTTTGTGGGACGTAGGATTCCTGTATGGAAAAAACCCCAGATGAGCAGTGATAGTGCAGGGTGTGCCAGCAAACAATTAGTGTCCTGAAACCATGGAATCATGTAGCGGTTGGCAGGGACCTTAAAGATTTAGTTCCAACCTCACTGCCATGGGGAGGGACACCTTCCATCAGTCCAGGCTGCTCAGGGAAGTGAATTCTGCATTTCAGATCGACATCCTGCTTACGTTTCCTTCTACTTGCCTGTACATTCTTGGTCTCCCTAGCCCCAGTCCCTATAATTTTCTTCTTTGGTCTCTTGCGGGTTGGCAGTGCAGCTGGGCTCAGGGATGCAGGTGAGCTCTGCCACTCTCTCAGCCAGACAGGCATCAGCTGCCTCCTGCTTAAACCCCCTGTAACAGGGGGAGCCCTGCTGCAAGAGAGGACTCATTATCACCGGCACAGTGTGTGCTAATGAGTCTAAATAGCTTCTGGAGGAAGCCTCATGCCTTTCCAGCACACGGGGTGGGTGGAGTGCTGTATCTCATGATATCAGCGCCCCGTTTGCTGGATCGGGCTTGCTGAAGTGCACGTTTCAGTGGGAAAGGGAAGACAAATGGATAGATTTCTAATTTCTTGCCTGTTCCTTCCACAAACAACCTTTCCCTCGAGCCTGCAGATTTATCACAGCTGAGAGGGAATTCTGTGGCAGCTTCTTATTAAAATATTGGCAGCCTATTACTGCTCCTTACAAATGATGCAGATGGATCACCAACTGAAACAGTGCTGAAAGGCAGCTCTGTCTGAGGTGAAATGCTTTTTGTCCATCACTGTTACCTGCACTTTTCCTCACTGGAAAGCAGATTTTAATTTTTTTTTTTTATATACTTTGCCTACCTCAGCAAATCAAGATCCTGAAAGTTATTCTGGAGGCTCCCTTATCTTTTAACAAATATCTATGGTCTGTGGCTGTCCTGACCTTGAATTGGTTGCCCGTGCATTTCTCACATCAAGATTAGATTATTGCGACTGCCTCCTGACAGGCTGGCCTGATAAGACCCTGTACAATTTCCAGCTGGTGCTGAATGCTGCTGCCAGGCTCCTGTAATAGAGAGATGAGCTCCACATTTCACCTCTGTCCAAAGCACTGTGTTATTTGCCAGTTAAGCAATATATCGACTTGAAGAGCTCCCTGTTAAAGACGAACTGCACTTTTTACCCACACTTACACCTTTGAGAAGTGAGATGAAAGCACGGATAGGTGCTGCCTGCCCCGTGTAATGGTGCTAGGGAGGGAACTTGGCACCTGGCCTCACGTCCCCTGCATTAGCGACAGATTATTTGTGGCTCGTCTCTAAACAGGATGGCATGAGTCCAGCCTGTTTTCTTCTATATCTTTTTAATTTCCTCACCTAACAGTAAAGCCTGAATTGGTACCAGTGTTGTCTGTAGGGTCCTGGCTGTCCTGCCCCGCAGAGTGGTCTCTCCTGTGTTTTGCAGAATTGGATGCAGGAGCTGCTGCTGTTGGGGCTGGATGCAGAAGGGGCTCTGTGGCCAAAGGCAGCAGTTCTGAGCCCTGCACTCCGGAGCTCAGCTCACACACAGCCTGCTTGAGCAGACCCTGTGGATCAGGGAGCATCACATGCCATACACCACAAAGTGTTACTACAAACACCATGAGTTTGCAGGAAACTGCACAGTGCCAGGTGAAAAATGGGTGGTGGAGGGGTTTTACAGGGGCAAGAGGTGCAGGGAATGGTTGAAATGTGTTATTGTGCATAAACTAATAAAAACCAAGGTGAGAGAAGGACTTCTGCACTTCTGAGCATTGAGATGTTCCTTTTTCCCCTGTATTTAAAAATATTTTCATCTTCTGTGATTGGTTGGAAAAAGGAAACTAGGTTTTGGCATTAAAGCTGTTGACGTTCTTTCTTGATTCTATTTTTTTTTCTTAGAACTATAAAGTTTTACATCCTTAATATCTGGGACACACTGAGAGAAAGAGGAGGAACTGCAAGTTTTCACAAATAATGATCCTCCCTACTTCCCTGGGCTGACCTCTTTGCTTCCTGCTCCAAATAGGCTAAATGAGCCTCTCTCCCCTAAATAGGGATTAAACCCTCTTACAGTTGTCAAGGGGCTGGTGGATTTTCCATCACCAGAAACTTTCAAATCTTTTCTTAAAAGACATGTTGTGAATTAAATAAATATTTGTTTATTTGTTTGTTTTCTGAGTGTGTGTTTTTTTCCCCCAGTGGTCAGATTTACAGGCAAAAGCAGATCCTCCAGGCTGTTAATCTTTGATAACAATAAAATGCCACTGATAGACACAAGGTGGATGCTTCTCTTCTATCCTTCACCGTATCCTGAGGACACTCAGCCTTCACAACACTGAGCTAGAGGCTATATAAGATTCAGTATTGCTACTCCGTGATTGTACAGATGCAGGTAGAATGAGTTGTCACTGAAAAGGAATTTTGCTGTCCCCTCAAGAGGGGTTTTATATTGTTAACTAACTTTATATTAGCTGGGAACATTTTATCTGCCATTAGTTGCAAAGGCAAAAGTGAAATACCACAGACTTCATAGAGTCACTTCTCCCTCCTCAAGGTCATAATTCTGCAAGGAAAGAACAATTTTGTGTTACTTTTGTTGTTTGAACCTGAAGAGTGAAGAGGGGGGTCAGTGAAATACAGATGCATGTCACTGGTGAGAATCCCTTGTGATTGTATAAGTGAGAAACAAGGTAGGGAGAAGTTAGTAAAAATTATGTGGAGGTGCTTTGCCTTAACTTCCTCTGCACATTTTTTGCCAGTTTTTGTAGCTTCCACAATCCAAAGGCTTCTCTTAAATATCAAGAAAGCAAAAAAAAAGGAGAAATGCTTCTAAGCAGATGAGCTCAATCTGTTTCAAGAAATATCGTGTTCACCAAGCATATGCACAGTACTCAAATTAGCTAATTTCTTCTTAGCAATGATAGCTCTAGAATGCCCTTGACCTTCCAAAGAGGAGAAATTTGTACTACTGCAGCATATAGGATTTTAATATTAAAAGAGGTTAAATAGCAAAAAGTGGGAAGCTCTTTGCTTCCTCTTTGGTAAGAAGTGAGCTAATGCCAGCAATTTCCATGGCAACTGCAAACAGACTGTCCTGTTCACTTCTATGTTATAAATAAAACAAAAATATTCTCTAAATTACATGCTGTGCCTACGTGTATTTGCTATCACCATGTTCAGCAGACACTGGGAAATATTTCTGTACACATTTGTAAGAAAGGATTACAAGATTTATGCAAACTGCATAGCCTTGGTGGGCTGTTTTCCTTTGAGGAAATAATAAAAATAGCCTCAAAACAATGCCACCCTTTTTATTGCTGATACTCTCCAAGTTTCACAAATAATTACAAGTCCCAAACCTATACCTTTCCAGCAGCTAGTGTACACAACAATAAACTTTCAGGAGCACAGTTTTAAACAGGAGCAAAAAATAATTTAAAAGAGGGTAGGTGATGATTGGGACTTTTGCCTTTATATTTCTGGTGGGGTGCACACAATGGAAGGACACTGGCTTTGTGTTCTAATTTTGTACATATTCCAGTAGACCAGACCTACTTTGTGTGCTCTCACTGCAGCTTGCATTCTGTTCTGTTCTTTAACACTAAAAAACAGCCATTTGAGTTCACAGGAACTCTTTAGGTGTGGGCAAGCCTTCATCCTGCCCTTCTTTATGTCTGGGAAGTGTCTTCCCCATGTGTACAGCTACAGGGCTCTGACAAGGCCTTGGAGCAAGGGATAAAGCACATGAGCTTCTTGTGCAAGAGCAGCTCAAGAACTTTTCTTGAGACTCCTCAGCCCCAGCTGGTATTCAGGGAGAGGGCAGGGCCTGCAGAACATCCCTGTACTGCTCCGGGAGGGGAGGTCTGTTTTTTGTGGGGTGACCATCCCAAATGCCACTTCCCAGCCGTAAGAGAAGGACTGGGAGATGTGGGACAAGCTCTTTGAGACAGCTGCTGCTGATAACTCAAGGCTGAGGTGACCTTGGAGGAATAACCAGTGCTGCTAAAAGCAAAAAGGTGCATTAGGCTGAAGCTGTCACTCTCCGTAGGGTTTCTGCTGGCACTGCCCTGTCCATTTGCTGCTTGTTCAGAATTCAGCAGTGGAATTGCTCACTGGCCTCCACTTGCTTCCAGTCTGCTGGCTGAGTGTGGATGAGCAGATCACTTGACATTATGGGTTTTTAAAGCACTTTTGAACACTGGCCTTGCCTCTTTTCGCATGTGGTTTCTGGGGCTAAATTACATCATCGAGTATGTGTGCTCACATGTTGAGATACTGCGAGATGTGAATCCTGCAAAGGAGACTAGTTTCTACTAGTGCCATTGAATTATATCTATCTCCTAACTTAAACTAGAAAATTTTGGCCTGTCTTATTACTTTCAGGGGGAGATATCCAACAACGTATTATTCTTCCCATGCAAGCAAATGTTCCTTGGTTTTTCAATCTCTTTATTACAAGATGATGTTAGGTTTGGTTGCTGAGGTTAGTTGCATTTTACTGTGCTTGTATGTGTGTAAAGAAGGACACAAGTAGACAAAGATTTATCTTTGTGTCATGTATTTTCATTCTTGTTAAAGCTTCCACAGGTTGAAGAGAGGTTGCAATAAACACCTTGGCACAGCAGTGAGGATATAATAGATTCTGTTTATTAGAAATGAAAATTTTTTTTTCAATTAAAATTGCAGGCAAGGTTTTTAATTATGGTACAAATTATATCAAGTGTATTTTGCTTTGTTAAAAATCTGTGTAGGGACAGTGCTACACTTGAATCAGAGCTGGGAATCCAGCCAGGAATGTGACCCCCTTGATCCCTTCACTTGGGGATATTTAAAAGCACAATTGAGGGTGAGGCAGAGGAGGAAATGTCTCCATTTTCTGTTATTCAGTGTTGAATCCTGCCTCATGCCAGGCTTGACTCAGCTGCCTCAGGTTCCACCTTCCCCTTGCTTGCACTGGAGATCCCTGCTATTTACACTAAAGATCCCTGCAATGCTCTTGAAATTATGCTGACAAGTTTAACTGTTTTTGTAGTGTCAGACACACCATATGCTAGTCTGTGAGTTTACACTGATTTTTAACTTTAAAGGAATAGGGAGATGGTGAGGACCTCTGCTAGTGCTGTACCTTCAGTAGGCAAGGAGCTTCCCATGTTGTTACCTGTGCTATATGAAGTGCAGGCTGATGAGGATGCTCATGGTTTGGCCAAACTGGGGTAATTTTGGGGGTCCATTAGGGATTCCGGTCCTGTGACTTGGTGCAGAAGATGCTCTGTGGCACCAGTCTCAGTGATTTGTGTGAGGTGGGCACTCTCCTGATGCTGCAAGCTGCCTGTGAAGGGGCAGAAAAGGGAACAATATGATCTGGACAATGCTGCAGGGTGCTGTTGAGCAGAGAGGTGTGCATGGGGGAAAAAATTCAAATATTGTCCATACCCCATTTCACTGCTTCCAAAAACATTGTCAGGGCTCTGAGGGAATTAATGAGCCTTGATGGCTCTGTTCAGCCTCACCTGGAACTTACACCTCTATCAGAGGCTCCATTTAAGCTCAAGTTTGTGCCCTCAGTCGCTGCATGAGCTTTGCTATAGGTGATCCCATCTCCTTGGTGCTGTGCTGTAGGGATCTGCTCTCAGGGCTGGACATCCTGAATGTACCTTGTAGATTGTTTCTAGGCCTGTATTTGGCATCTGTTTCTTTGGACCCATGTTGTAGCCCTGTTTCCAGCCCTGCCTATGGCTCTAGGGCCATTTATTTCTGATTAGACTCCCTGGTTTTCCCCTGGATGCACCAGCTACTGGGACTTGTCCTGGACTATGGATAAACACCAGGATCCATCTCTGCCACCATGTCCAGACTCTTTGGGGCTGTGCCTGTTGATGAGAGAACTGCCAGGGCTGGATCACCCTTGCTCCTGGGTGCTCCTGCCTGAGAGCAGCCATCTCTCGCTGCTTCCTGGCACTGGCTCTGCAGAGCTTTCTGCTCCCATGACCTTCCCAGCTGCCTCCCCATATGCCATAACTACCAGTGGAGCTGTGATGGCTGTATCCAGCTTACTCTGGACCTCAGGAGCAGTGGATGGCAATGTGGTAACCAAGGACTGGCTGGAATGCTGACCAGAGATCTTGCTGTTTGCAAATATGACTATAAGTCCATAAATAGCTGACAGCCCAGGGCCTCTTGAGCTCTCCTGCACAGCAGTAAGCTGCACACCAGATCTCCTCTTGAGGGGACACATCTCAGGGTTACTCCTTGAGGATGAGAGGTTCCTTGACACAGCACACTCTTGGTAAGTGATTAATAGCATGCTAAACTTTGAAATCTTAGCTGAATGATATAAAGGATTGATTGTGCACACATAGTTCCTTAGACTTAAACCAGTGAGCGAGTCTAGGACTAAGTCTGGATCCAGCTGCACCTGAACTCTCTTTGGAGAAGCTGTTTAGGACACAAGGGGGTCTTTTCTGAACCTCATGACTTACTAGGAGGGTTTCCCTGACAGTTTTGTTTCCTCCATGCAGTAAATACTCAGGTGTACCTTGCCATCAAATCTTGTTAAACCACTGTCTCATTTGCTATCACACTTCATTAAATTGCTGGTTTATATCAATGAACATATTGCTGCTCCTTCCCTGTGAGTACAGTGTGGCACTCCATGCATGACACCTGCCCATCACTTCCCAGTGTCCGTGTCCTCACCAAAGTGCTGTTCCTGCCACCCCTGAGTTGTCTCCTGAGGGACATCTACCATAAACCAGGACCTCTGTGTTTTAGTGCCCAGACCATCTCCATCAGAGTTAGAAGGAGTGTGAGTCTCAGATCTCAGCACATGATTTGTCCCTTCTGTCCTGGCATTGTCACTTCTCATAGCAGACTAAGCACCTATGGGTATCTCTTGCCCTGGGGTCTGCCACTGGACAGTAGGATATAGACTCAGTTGTTCCTTCTTTGCTAGGTAATGGTGTCCTGTTAACCCCTCCATGGAGTTCTCTTCTTAGCGTTATGTGGTTGGAATGGGGAGAGTGGTGGGGACATCCAGTCCTTTATCTTCATTTGGGGAGATTTAAGTAATTGACATATCTCAGTGGGTATCAAGGGAAAAGGAAAAAAAAAAGATCCTTCAAGCCTCTCCAGTTGCTAAGAGACGAACGCTTCAACTTTGAAAGCCTCCATCCATGCAGGGGATATTATCCTGGCAAACTGGACTTTCAAATCTGGCAGCAAGGGAAAAAAGATGATGCCCAAAAAATACAGGTCGTTTAGGTGATTTGATTTCAGGGACTTCTGTTCTCCTGCTCTAGGAGGGCAGGGGGCTGTTCTGGCTAGTGAACATATGTGACCACATTTTGTGTAATGAGTTTACTTGTGAGCGTTTTGCTCCTGTGCTCACAGCTTGGCCAGGTGACCGCCTTTCTTTCCTTCTTTCCGGCACAGTTAATATTTAACTCATCTTTTGTGTACAAAGCCTGATTATGTAGTCAGGCCATGTGTAGCCCTTGCTTTGAAGCCCAGAGCAGGTTTGTATGCAGATGGAGTGCATGATTGAGTAGCAGTTTCAAGATGTATACCCACGGGACCTGCAAGCCCCCCTTGCAAGGTCCCTCCCCTGACTGGCACAGAAGGGTGAAGCACAGAGCCGGCTCATCTGTAGCATTTGTCTGGAATAGCAGCTCTCTCGCTTCATAACTTCTCTGGCTGTGTAACTCTCTTTAAAAGCACTGCTCTTGATTGCCCATCAAGTGAAGCTCTAGGGAGGATGCTTTAAAGGCTGTGACCTCTTCTCTTTTTGATGTTCAGACTCTGCATCACATGATGGCAGGCAAGTAAATACTAACATTATCGCACTGTTCCTCTCACCAGCCCTGGGATGCTCATGGCATGTTTTGCAGAGGATTGCAGGCAAACCTCTGAGCCACCTGTGCTCTCCCCAGTCTGTAAAATGGGCCGGGTGGTTGACGTGTGCCCAGGCTGATGCTGGTCGTGGTGCCCTTGTTGCCATTTCTGTGCTGCAGGATGTCCTGCTTACAACGCTGCTCTGCTGGGCCACAGTCAACCAGATGCAAAGCTTGTGTTTGCAGAGCAGTGTGGAGCAGGATTGGGATCTGGAGCTTCTGAGTCTTGCATCGTCCTGGGGGCAAGGCTTTTGTTGTCCTGGGGCTTTCATGGTCTCTGACAAATGATGTCCTTGCAGAGACAAACACCTAGAGCTGTAGCTTGGACACAAAGTGTTGGCAGTAGCAGCTGGTTATTTGGCAAACAGGGGTTTCAGTCTCAGCCACAGGTCACCAAGAGGTGCACTTGCACATGGTTGATTTGAAAGTATGGAAAGGACCCAGAGTCTCAGAGATGTCAATGTAAATTCTGCCACTTGTGCCACATGAAGTGCCTACATCTGATAAGGGTTTGAGTGCAAAGACTTCACCTTGCTGAGTTCTGGCTCAAAAAACCATCTTCAGACTTTTTCTTAAAGGCACAGGAAAAGACAAAACCCAATGTATTTGCAATATAAAATATGCAGAATACAAATAATCTTAGAATCCTAGGATTGTTAAGGTTGGAAAAGAGCATTAAGATGACCAAGACCAAGTGTCAACCCAGTGGCACAACCATTAAGCCATGTCTTCAAGTGCTAAGTCCAGATATTGCCTACATCTCACATACTCACAGTAGCTTTGGAGAATGACCAGTAGTGGCCATCTAAACGAGATGCTTTTTATTTTATTTGCTAAACAGAACATAAAAGAAAAGCTAGAAAATACATTAAAAGTGAAAAGGAGAAGATGCATGAAAAAAGGGAAGAAAAAGGGGGGTTTTGATCTTTAGTGGGTGTTTGTGAATAAAGTTGAGACAGAGCTAATGTCAGAGACTCTTCCCGAGACAGTTTCCTTTCAAGAACAGGACAAAGGGTCAGCCTTGCCATCGTGGCCTAGAAACTAAGGAGGAGATGAGTATCATAAGCTGTGTGTTAGAGTTCATGCTTTTCAGGTCACCTGTCCTCCTGGGACTTGTGTTGGATAAGGTATCCTGCGAAGTGGTGACAGACCCATCCTGTTACTATTTTGCTCGCTGGTTTCCAGCATACCCAGTTTGGGCTTGTCACACTGGTTCCTGCCCTTCCTGTTTACCAGGTGTGATCCAAACTCAGCCATCTCTGAGCAGAGTCCCTGACCTTCCTGTTTAGGTGAACTAAATCAGTCAATAAGTTTCATTGACTTTTCTGTGCAAAGTCACGCAAGAGGCTGATTTTCATTTCTCTTGGACAGTAGGGCACAGCCACATGTCCAGCCTCATTCTTGATGCTGTTCTTACCGTGCAGAGAGCTCTGCATTTTCACCTGGAGAAGAACCAGCCCAAAGCATTCTAGTTTTCCAGGAAATTAAGACTCAAAGCCAAACTTTTGCAGTCTTTTTTCCAGCTTTTTTCCCCCTTTCCTCTGCTGCTTAACTGGAATCTCCTGTCAGTGTGCATTCCTAATAGACTTTTGTGAACAGAGGTCCTGAACCCTACATGGTAACGTAAAACTATTGCTCTGTGCTGTCTGTAACAGATGGGAAATGTAATCTTCCGGGTCCTGTGACAGCATCTGCTCATTATTATATGAACAATGAGAGAAGAAACATAAAAGGTGCAATGTACATTTATTTCCTGACGCCTTGTTTAAAAGGCAATGGGCCCAATTCTTACTCCCTGCAAGAGCTGCTGGGAACACTTTGGTGTGAGAGACCTCCACCTCAAAAGGAGGATTGCTTAATATGACTGAGATTTACTTTTTTTAGTAGTCTAAATTTCTCTCACCTTCTACCTTTTAATATAATTTGTCATTCAGGCAGCTTTGAGTACTGTCGTGCATTTATCAAAGAGTGGGTGGCAAGGCATTTCCTACAATTAAGTGAATCTTGGGACATCTTTTTAGCCTGAAGTTTTTTCTTCTGTCTCAGACCTGAAGATGAGCTGCAGGGCTTTTTCCAGCTGCATCTCTGCGTGTGACTTATTTAATTTTGTTTTTCAAAGACATCTCTTCCTGAAAACCTCCCTCATTCTCTCACCTCTGAGGCTGTAACAGGATAAGACCTATAAAGGATAGTTTTACTGAGGAAAATGTCTTCAGAGTCCATCTTTTGACTTAGAATATGGAATCTGCTGGGATGCAAACAATCTTCTGGTGCAAATGGATGGTGTATTGCGTCTTTGACACAGTTTGTGTGCAGTTATCACAGAATCATCAAGGCTGAAAGAGACCTTCAAGATCATCTAGTCCAACCATAACAGGTCTGTGATGTTAAATGCACTGGGGATTCAGACCAGACTTACTAAATATTAAGCAAAGAAGCCTTAACTATAGCTAGACCAACCAGACAACTAAAACACTGGTGTCACCTTTTCTTTTGCATTCTGCAGGTACTGAAGTAGCTTGAATGACAGCCTCCAGAGACCAGAAAGAACCCAAGTAATGCATTTTCCTGTTGGACAATGCCTTCCCTCTTCTCCTTTACTGTGTCCTTTTCTGCCTCTGACCTGTCTGCTGGCAGCAGGCCAGCTACAAAAGTCCCTGGTATCCAATCTTCTGCTATCCTCTTACCTTCCCTGCCGCAGCCTGCAGATCCCCGTGCTATCTGACCCTGTTTGAAGTCTCAGTGTGATGGACTCCATTTCCCTATCAGCCCTGCCAGTGTAGCTGGTTTCAGCATTTCAGCAATCTCCTATGTGGGTTGTTGCATTACCCATAAGGAGTGGAGTTTCATGCTGGAATTATTATGCCCACTTATTTTTAATCCCTCTCCACCATCGGCACCTTTGCCAAAAAGTGGAGTCGAATTTTGCAAGCATTGCTTGTACTTTAGGTAATATCTGTATCAGCATTTGCATATTGATTCCTGGTGGAAGGGTTCACAAGCCAGATTGCCTTTAAAAAGCAAGAGCTGTTTTCCAATAATAATTTCTTAGTCTACTAATAAACACAAAGACACAGACACAGGCACACCTGGGTTTTGGACATGTTTGCAGCAATTTCTTCCAATCCTGCCGTGTCTCTTTTAAGGGAAAATGAATGACACTGGATTCTGATCAGGAGAAAGCAATTCATCCCAGTTTTATTTGAAGATCTTTCTAAAACAAACATGGCTAATTTGAAAGCCTAAGTGCTTCAGCTATCAAAAGTGTTTAGCTCATCATATTTCTTAAGTCCCTGCTAAATTCCACATAATAAAGGTGCTGTGTAGGTATTGCCCTTTCCCTTTGCTATTTCACCCGGGATGAAGCCAAAACCATTGTGCCTTTGCATCCTGTTTCCAGAAGGAGGTAACATCTATTGTGAAAACTGCTCTTTTAGGGTGGTGCTGGCTGGAGACAGATGTATATTACAGTGCCACCACAGCTGTGCTGTGACACGTCACATCACATACTGGTAATTAAGGAGTAGCATGTCAGGTCACCTTGGTAGAGTAAATCCACTTAGCAAGTTTTCTCTGAGAGGGTTTGGTACTGCCCTACCCAGCCCTTCCATGCAGAAATCAGTAGCTCATTTTTAAAGCCTTCCCTTCCCCCATTTTCTCATGTTGCTGTGTATTTATTTCTAGTTACCGGTGTAGGAGTGTTGGGGAGGAAGGGAGGAAGAACACCATAAAACCCGGGCTGTTTGTATTTCATAGATCTAATTACTGCATCTTGACATGGACTTATATACAGGCACGTGAATGTATATTAGAATTAGGCAAATACAGCACAAATATATCCATGTATGTCCTCCCAAATGAGCTAAACCAACTGAAATGTCAGTGATTGATTTTCTAGTGGCTGCAATTGCAGTCTTGCTTATTGGTTTGTTTGTGTACAGATGAGAAAGTGAGATTTTATCCCTCCATAATTTCTGCAGAAAGGAGAAATTGTAGCAAATATACAGTAAATAATTATCCATGAGAGTGTTTGTACAACAGATGATACTATGGTCTTTCTGAAATTTACTTGTAACTTGGGGAGTTCATAAGGAAAGAGTGAGAGCACGGATCTACCCACGGGCAGTGACAAAGTTGGGATCATGCAGTGTCCCTCACCTTTGACAGTGTGTTATTTCTACTGCTCTGGCAAAGAAACAACAACTTTTTCTATTCAAGAGTCTGAAATAGTTCCTAAGATTTTTTTAAAGGCCTTGTCTGTTCACAACCTCTTTGGGTGGTGGGTGTAGCAAAAGTCAGTGTCTTCTCCTGTAATGTGATGTGAAACTGAGGGAATCCCTGCTGCAGGATGTTCTGGTTGCTGGGAGTTCATATGAGCTTATGGGGAGGCTGGGCAAGTTAATGGGGAAGAAATGCACGCAGATTTAGTAAACACCAGCGAAGCACCTCAAGCCCCTCTGCTGCTGGATGTCTGAGCCTCAGGCTGCTGGTGATCAGGGAAGTGTTCTTGAAGTGTGTCAATGCCCTGTTTTAGAACTCTCCCCTATATATCTGCTGTAGTCCATTGATGGAGACAGGTTACCACTCTTCCCTGTACAGCTTTTCCATTCTTGGATCCTGTGAGGGAAATGTGAGGTCTGTTAGGGAAGCTGGGGTGCGTGAGTTGTTGTGTCCAGCCAGCACACATGGGTCACAATGCAAGGAAATATTTTAAATCTTATGTAACCCCTTCTGGGGACAGGTTTAAGTTCTCTCTTGGATCAAGGCAGACATGAACAGGCTATTTGTGAGCTAGTTACAAAATGCAGCTTGCATTCCTAAACTGATCCGTTGCACATTTAGGAAAAATAGAATAAAAGTGATGAAAATCACTGCCTTGGCTGGTAATTTGTGATCAGACAAAAAGTTAGGATCCTGGAATGATGACTTGTTCATCCAGCTGCAGTGCATATGCAGACACACATAAAAAATGTCAATGAATATTTTATTCCTATTAAATTATCAACAAACTCCATGTGTTGCACAGATAACAGGAGGGACCAATGTGCTGAACAGAGGTGCCTTGTCGTCACTATCTAGATTTGATTCTACCCCAATCAAATCAGTAAGAATTTTGCTACTGACTTTGGCAAAACCAGGACTTTCATCCTGAAGTATCAAACTACAGGAATTTAAGCACCTATCTTTACATGGTCTGGACTGGAAACAGAATGTTTCTTTCAGTGAAATAAAGAAGCAACACATTCCTACTGGCTCATCAGCTTAAATTTCCTCTCACGTATTCTAACAGCAAGGAAAGGAAAAAAAAAGAACAATGAAGCAAAAGTAGTATGTTGAATTAATAATACAATTTATACACTTAAAGGAATTTAAAAAATATATTTCCATAGAAATTGCTTCAGAAATACATCAGAGGCACAAATTAGACCCTCTGAGGTATGAGTAAATGCAAGGATGTAACACATGGTAATCGAATCATGTCATTTCATAGACACGGAGGTGATCAAAGCATTAATAAAAACTGCAAGGTCACCTTGAATAGAGGATTCAGTTTTGAGTGTCTAATGTTTCTTTCAAAGATTTAGTTTTGCTTGTGAGACTTGCAATGACTTGGGAAAATTTTGTCCCTGTGCATGAGTCACCATTAGTTCAGCAAAATACAAGGCTGAGGATGTATCTGCACATCCCACTTGGTGGAGCTGACCTGGCCTACACGAGGCTGTGAGCAGCCCCAGTCAAAAGGATAAGGCACAGCAAAAGGATGGGTCAGGCTGATCCTGCAGGATTCTCAGCCCAATCCTTTTCCTTCATCAGACACAGACTGTGCCAAATATAGACAGCTAAACCCCCAGGGTTTCCAGGTGGCAGAAAACTGTGGTGGGTTTTTTTCCTCTCAGTCTAAAACAAGCCTTCCTCTTTACTTCACATGAACTAGAAAACCTAAGAAAAGACTGTTTTAGACACATCAACACACAGCGTTTCCGAAATGAAATCTGCTCCCCAGATGCTGCTGTTTCTCAGAGAAATCGATGATCTTGTCAGTTTTGCTGCGGGTAGCAGCTGCTCTGTGTCTCAGGAATTGTGGCTGGACTGGTGCCAGTGCCAGTCAGGCTTTCACAGTCCCAGCTCTCCATCAGAGACCAATCCACTTGGGCTGCTGGTCTGCTGTCCCAGGACCACCAACTTTGGGGCAACCTGCAGAAGGGATCTAGCCCAGGGCTGGGCCAGCAGCCAGTGAGGTCATTTGGAACTTCTGACTCCGAAGGTCCCAAGTCCCATCCCACGGCCATGACTTGGAGACAAGGCTCTTCTGCCCTGGAGTGATGTGCTGGATGCCATGCCCCAGATCCAGGACCTCAGAAAACCCCCATCCTCAACCCTGCCACCACCCACGTCATGAGTCATTCCCAAACCTGGAACTCCATGCTGATTGCAGTTCCCCAAACTCAGGTGTATTTCCTCAGTTCTTGGGCCACGGGGTTTCCATTGCATCAGATTCCTTGGTTTCCGCAGGGGATGTTTTTGACGCACTGTGAAGGGTTCCATCAGATATAGATACAGCCTCTTGGCTATGGTGTGGTTCCTAATTTATGTGGGCAAGAGTGAGACAAACCAGGACCTGAAAATGCTTGAGTAGAACTGATTAGCAAATGCCTTGTTTTCATGTTGCAAGAGTTGAGGAAAATAGTAAATACTTGTAATTTCTATAGGCAGAATTTAGTGAAGAACTTTTCCTGGGAAGTTGCAAGGACTTTTTTGGTTCTGAAGCTTTAGGTTTTTTGATGAGAACCCCTTGAAAATATTGAATCAAAATCTGCTCTGGGAAAACTGATTTAGAATCAGAAGACTTTCTGAAGCAATCTAGTTTCCTTGAAGAGATTTTAAGCTTAGTAGAAAATCCAATTTTCTGTTGAGAAGAAAATATTGTCAATTGTTCTGGATTTTGGTGCAGCTCTTCAGTTCCCCTGAGGTGGAATAGTATGAAGTAATCTTAATGGCTATCTGAAAAATGAATTGAGTCTTTCCCAAGGACCGGGAGGTCGTCTGGCCAAGAAATGAAGGAGAGAAGGCTGGAGTAGAATACTGCTGAATCCTGGCTGGAAAGATGGTGTCTCAGTGACTGTTTCTGTAGCTCGTGTTACATTCTGTGTGGTAAAACTCCAGGCTGATGAATTGCAACTTAAATATGCCCCCAGTGGACCATTACTAAGTGTGGAAACATTATTTATATTTTCCAAATAATTTCAAACAAAACAACCCCTGGCTAATGAAAAAGAAAAATTTGTCACCAAATCCCCTCAGTCCTATTAAGTGTTCCTGCTCGAGGAATATCATGATCTGCACAGGAACATGGTCGTTGTAAGAAACAGAATAAAGTGCCTTCATGCTGCTAGTGACCTCAGTTGGAATTCCTGGTTGCTGGAGAAATATTGGTCTGTGCCTACAGGGGAGGCTGTTATGTGCCCAGCCTGCTCTCCTGACACAGGACTAATGGCTGTTTGTAAATACTTCCAGCCTTAGTGGCACAGAGGATGCAGAACCATGTCAGATATTAATTACCTTGTGAATAAATACAGAGGTAGAAACTCTGGTTTTATCACTAGCTAGGTAGTGGATATTTACTCTGCTTTCCTCAGTACTGCTTTTCATCTTGGTTTCACTGCATCAATAAGTGCATTCAATAAGTGCTTTTGCAGTCTCCTTGCAGGCTGGACTCTCTTCTAAGATTCAACACCCATTATAAACAAAGCAATTAAAGTAGATATTATCAATAAAAGAACATTTGGGGCATTCCTTCATTTCCAAAGACTTTCCAGAATTCATCTTTGCCTTCACATGGATTATGTGTGTGGATGAAATGAAACAGGATGCTATACTGCTGTGCATATAGAATGCATATTCACACCTACTTTATACCATAGATTTTTATAGCTGTTAAATTTCCTTTTCATTATATTTGATTTGCTAAGATGAAGGCTTGTTTTATCAAAACTAATTACATGGTATGTATTTAATGTTCTGTCCCTAAGGTTTTCATAGTAATAAAATTGATTGTTACTGATTAAAATGGTTCTATTACATCAGCTTAATGTCACTTGAGGTGAATGCGGTATTAGAAAAAAGGCCATTAAAAATGTTGAATAGGGAACACAGAGGCAAGGATTAAAGAAAGAGAAAAGATTTTTTGAATGGGCACTCTTTAATAAAAAAATTAGTGATCAAGAATTTTAAAACATTTGACATGGCAGGGAGAGATATTTGAGATGTGTACAAAACCTTAGTGTTGTTATTAGTTTCATGCAATTCATTGGGTTACCACTCTACAACTCCTAGGTAAATGTTCCATATATAACCTTAAAAACATAGTTTATATTAATTTCTTGTGTAATTACAGGCCTGCCAAATACAGATAAAACTGTCAATAGGGTGAAGCCTATCTTTGCAAGAAAATCACTTCTGGGACTATGCTTGCTAACCCACGGCAAGCCAATATTTGGAAAAAAATCTACCTAATGATGAGCATCCCTTATTTCTCTGTCAAAGTAGACTCAGAAGGTCATTAAGGTTTATTGCAGGGAGAGGGAGGTTAAGGGCACAGCCACAGGCTCTACCAGAGTTGTTGGGAAGGTCTGGTGATGGCAGCAGGAGTTGCTCTTGGCTCCCTGGGATGGGACCTTAGGCAGCAGGGAAAGCATCACTTTTGAACTTGGAGTGCAATGACTGAAAAGGAGAAAAAAACAAAGAAATTAAGAAAGGAGTCGAAAGAGGGGAGATATAAGACTGAGAAAGAGACAAAGAACAAGTCATTTTTAAAGGGAGAAACTTGGGCTCCCTCCACTCCTTTTCAGGTTAGAAAATATGAAGAGTAGAACAATTTCCTTTGCTTCATTGCTGTTATAATGTAGCTCTTTCAGAGCTCTGCATGGCTGCACTTCCAGGGAACCATAGCATCACAGAATCTTAGAACAGTCTGGGACAGGGATCACATAGTTCCAAGCTCCCCCCACCATGGTCAGGGACATCACCCACTAGATCAGGTTGCTCAGGGCACCATTCAACCTGTACTTGAGTCAGTACCCACATGATTTGTCAAAAGATCTAATATTTTTTCTTGAATCCCAACTCCCTGGAGTCATGTGACCATCCCAGAGTCTGAGTTCCTTCTCTCTCTCAAAACCTGGAAATAGAATCTATATTTAGCTACTCAAAAGACAAGTAAGAGGAACTAGAGTTATAAGGACAAGTAAGAGGAACTAGAATTACAAAATTTGCACGATTTTTAAGCTGCTCCTGTAGGTCAGTATCTCACTTCAGAGCAGCTGCCCAGAACTTTCCTTATCCTCTTCTGTGATTTTTAACAAACTGAGAAGTCTCTCATATCGTCAATACCTCCTCTCTCCCTGGTCTCTGACAATTTTATTCATAATTCCATATTCTTTATTTTTTAGACGCAGCTGCTGAATGACAATTCTTGATGTCAATTGCAGCTCACTGTCTTGCAAGAAGGCCAAAATGTCCCACTTCCATTTAACTTAAACTAAAGACCTTCAGAAGAGCTAAATTCAGTTGTACGGCTAAAATTATAATTACTTTAGTTTGAGGCTTAGAAACACAGCAGAGCAGTGTTATGTGAACCATGACTGGAAAGTGGCATGATGCAAAACTAAAGGAAAAATCAGTGAGCTCTGTGGGAGGAGGAGGAGGGAAGGAGGGAAGGTACTGAAAACTGGAAGCTTACAGGGTAAATAAATAAATACAAACAATGAAACGATAGCAACCAAAGTTGGCAGCATGTCTGATATTTCAGTGACATTTTCCTAGAAAAGTAAATTCATCCACCCATCAACTACCTAGGAAACACTCCAGACAAAAGTAATTCTTGACATAAAAAGGCATTTTCTTGGCTCTGTAGGAAATGATGGCCGAAAACTGGGGAGTGAGTCTTAAACCCCAGTATTGTGAGATGAGAACTGCTGTACAAATAAATAAAAGAAGGAACAAGCTTCATCTAAGGGAACACGAACCTTTTCATATAGAACTGTGCTTTTCAAAACTTCTAAGTAGTGTGTGCACTTTTATTTCCTTCCACAGTCAGTTTTAATCCATCCTTCACATGCCATTAAATTGAAAATACTGGTTAATTACCAGAAAGGAGAGCTTTGTATCCATGGAGAGAATGATTCTTGTTATTTTCCAGGAAAGGATGGCTGGGTATTAGGCCCTTGAGGGCAGGAAGATAGAAGAAGAAAGAAGGAAACAGGAGAATCTGGGGCATTGTAGCTTGTAAAGCGTGTGTGCAAGGAGAAATTATTGCACCTTTCCTGTAGCCAAGTCACAGCCTGTCCCAGTAAAGGAGGTATTTTTGTACCAGAGCTTACATGTGACTTTGTTCTGTACTTAGATCAGTCAAGAATATAAAAAAGCTATGAAAAGGTGACAGATTATGAATTTTGCCATTCTCTGTGTTAAATCAACTCTTCTTCTGAGGGGCATTTGGCTGGGTCATAGAGAAACTTTGTTATTCAAAGTAGGCCTTAGAGGACCAGTAGTTGGTAGGAAATCATCATCATGTTTGTGCACAGATTAAGGATAAGATTTTGGGACCTTTATGTGTGTATTTTTCACTGATACACGAATTAGAGTGGCATGTTTTTCATTTAAACATCCTGTTTATTTACTGAAAAATGAATTTTTGAGGAAACTAAATGTTTGTCAGTCAGAGCTGGATTTGGTCTCTTATACTTTCAGATTAAAAATGAATCATAAGAGAACTCTTTTAAAGTTAAAATACTACATTTTTGTGTTAAACCTTAGAATATTGTGATAAGTTGTAACAAAACTTAAATTTAAAACAACATTGGAAAGAAATCCTTTGCTTCGGGCTCAAAAAAGTATTTTAAATAGTCAATTTCACTGAGACATTTAAATTTTCATTTTAGATCAGTCTGAAACCACTGCAATTTGACTGGGAAATGTGAAGTCCATGATTTACGCAATTCCACGCAAAACACACTTTTGGTACTGGGCAGCAGGACCTGATGCTGAACAGCTGTGCAAATCTCAAGGTCTTAATATTTTAAGAGAACCCTGGACTAAGCAAAGTTTCTCACTTTGTCTGATTCATGTTGTCAGGAGATAAAAAGAGTTCAGGGGGGAAATGGACCTTGCAGGTATTTTGAGAATATTTACACCATCTTAAGGCTTTCTAATAAAGGTACCTAATTTATGAGCTTAGGCATGTTATATATTCCCTGGGGAGAGATAAACTCCTGGTTTAGCTCTTGAATTGTCTCTGAAGTCTCCACTGGTTGTAAAGCAGCCTAAGCACACCACTGAGATTGGGTACGTAGTAGTAGGAATTATGGATGCCTTCCCCAGATTCCTCAAAAGGCCATATTTGTGTGTTTCAGACAATATTTTCAGTGTTTAACAAGCAGTGGCTCATCTAGAATCTGGGAGGAACCAGCATGTTGTTTTCCATCCACATCTGGCAGTGCAACCTGTGGGAGGACCACGGAGTCTTGTTGCATGTTTCACAGTTTATTGGATTTAAGTATCTTGTAGAATTCAAACCTGGGATACACGTGTAGTATCCAGCAAAATGATAGTCATTCCTGTGTTTACAGATTTAGGGAAAACAGGCAGGAAGAGGGAGCTGGGAAGTGGGAAGGCTGGCTGCTAGCAATAATTGCCAGCTGTGCATGCACAGGAAAGGGCAAGAACCTTGTGCCTTTATGAAAACCTGCGTTTAGAGCTTTTAAATAAAGGGGAGAGGCAGGAAGGGGAAGGAGTGGCTCCAGCAATTCTTAGCTGCATCTTTATACCAAAGAAAGGGTAATTGTAACCACAGATTGAACTGCAGCAAAACAGAGCTAATTATAGTTGGCTGCCAGTCTATATCTTGCATTTGTGATATACCCGTTGCAGGAGGTAGTTGGAGATGTAAGAACAGAGTATGTCTCCTTTTCTTTATATGGAATTTCCACTAATGAAGATGCTACAGAAGAGTCTGCTTAAAAGTGAAATGTTAGCTCCTCGGCTGATGTAAATCACTGTAATCCCACTGAAGTCAACACTGGAGATTTAACATCATGCTAATTGAAGTCAATGGAGCCAGGCTGATTACACCAGCTGAGGTAAATTCCCCTGTGCATTCTTTCCAGCTCTGAGGAGTGTTTGGAGCCTGCTCTCTGGTTTGAGTCACAGAGAGACCCCAGCTGTGCAGTTCAAACCAGGCTCCTTATTTAGAGCTGACCTTTCCTAAATTTCAGTTATGGTGTTAAGACTGGTGATTTCTATCCAGGTTCATCCCTTCACTTAATTTGCAGGGTTTCTTTCATCTTCCTGGCCCTTGTGGTTGCATTCCCTTGTGTTTGCAGATTTTTGCTTTTTGGCCTGTGTTATCTAATTAGGCCTGATATATTTAGCTGTCACAGAGTACAACAATCTGTAGCTAGGCTTCTGTTATTATTGATGGTAATATTGTATGGAAGGATCTCCAGATGGTGTTAAACATAGTCTTATGAGCTCCTTTTCTGGTGTGTAAGCAAATGCTCAGTTTACGGAAGATCTGCTGTTTGATTTGGTCTCTCTCTTCATTATGCAGTGATCTTTGAGCAAAAGATGTAACAAATTGTGGATGGTCTTTTCTCATTCTCGTAGCTGAGGATAACTCATAGGGCAGAGTATTTTTGGAGGAAGCAGAATTGGAGGGTTGAATTTCTGAAGGAGAAACTTTGCTTCAGAATGCTTGTGGTGGCCTTCCTTCCAAGAGGAATGTCTGATATGTCCAGACAACTCAAGCTCTGTAGCCCTCTGACTTTTCTACCAATGAGATGCCAATGGCAAAGACCCTTCCCCTCCTGTGTGCTGGGGAAAATGCTGAAGCAAAAGCCAAAATACACATATCTTCTTCAATGGATCTGCTAGAGTGTGTGCAGTTGTACAGATGAATTGGTTTATAACAACAACAAAGCTTCTGGTGCTGCAGAGGTGAAATCTGAGCATCAGAGGGTCTCTTTGCAGATGGTATGAATGATGTTGGGGATGACAGGACTTCTCTGTCACAGCTCTTTGTGCTTCCTGGTTTGTAGGTTGGTCCTGCTTGTTATTCTTGTGAGTTCTGGCAAGATAGGTAAGATAACTAGGAAGAAATACTAGCTTAATGGCAAAGAGACTCATTTAGAGTAAAGAGAGGAACTGAGCTTGTACTCTCAGGCTGTAGAGAACCTCAAACCTAGATATCCTGTTCTGGAGTGAACATTTTAGTCAGTAGTTTTTTGTTTGTATCCACCTTTGTCTCTCTTCAAAGGGACCAACATGGAGACAGAGACTCCAAGGAACCTTTGGCTAAGATAAGAAGGTGCACAATGTCTTCTGGGCTGGGTGGGAAGAACACCCAAGTCACAGCTACATCAGCCACTTGATGTAGACATTTGAAGTGTTTGTTATATTTGGCTTTTCATAGAATCACTGAATGGTTTGGGTGGAAAGGGGCCTTAAAGGTCATCTAGTTTCAATCCCCCTGTCCCCTTTCACTAGAAACAAGATTTTTAATCTTTTAGTGTTGTGGACACAGTTGAACTTTCAACATCCTGTGCAGAGGTAAGTGCATTTAGAAGAGTTTTGAGGGTTGCATTAAATGTGCTCACAAACAGATAGAGATGCCCTCAAACACAGTATAGATTTGGGTTTCTGCTGTTTTGTGTAGTAGGTGCGACTGTTGCTGTGGATTTTAACATCATGTGCAGGAAGTGTTCTGCATCACCACTGCCTGTGTTTTTACACTTTCTTTCAGGACATAAATACTCAGGACATCACTGCAACTGATGCACAGAGCCCCTGCTGTGAAGTGCCTTGCGCTGCTAATGAGACCCTGTGTGATCTCTTATCGCTGGAGGGGCTGCCAGATGCCACTAGGAAGAGGCCCAGAGAACTGGTGATGAACATAAGGCTTGTGAGAGGCAGTTTGCTAAGAACAGTAGCTTCACAAGAAACTTTGGGTTTAGCAGTCACTGCCTTCCAGATGGACAATACCTCTGTGAGCTCATGCAGATGAGATCTTCAAGGTGGAGATGAGGGGAAGGGAGGAGAAAATTCTGCAAGCCGCTGAGACAATGAGAAGCCAGTCATTAAAATCATAAAATGGTTGAAAGAATGGTGAGAGTGTTCCTGCCTAAAAACATGACAAATGTTTTATTCCTTGCTCTTTGAGAGAATTCCTGCTCTGCTGCATCCTGATATTTTTTCTCTCCTCAGGGAATGGCAGTCATCCTGCAATTACATTCTGCTTTTCGTGCTATCAGAGGGACTGATTTTATCTGCTGAAATCCTTGGGAAAGCTCCTATGGCCTCTCATCAGCACAGGATCAGCTCCTGAAAACTGTCTTCTGAAGTCTGGTTGGTGTCTCCCTAACTAGCTAGGAATGGAGTTTTGCTAGGCTGAGCACAAGTTATCTGAAAGCCAAAGGATTTACCTGGGCTGTCATTCCTGATGTTAGGAATGAGAATGTAGATGGATTTTGGATGTTTCATTTTTTGTGGGAGAATTGTACCAGCAGCAATGGCTGTCTCTGTTGTCCTGGGAGAACCAGCCATGGGTGAGTAGAAGAGAACTGCATTGCATAAAACCCTCTGTGACTGAGGGAGAAATTATTTTCCCAGGGACACTCGCAGTCAGTTTTGCCTCTGGCAGGGTAAAATGAAGAGCAATAAGCAGAAGGCTGCTCTGTGGACCCCAGGCCCTTAGGAGGCATTAGGTTCTCCTTTTGTCACAGCACTGTGCAGATACCAGCCCTGTCTGTGAACGAGGAGCACAGTGCAGCTCAGGGATTCCATGTGTCAGTGTGCCAGGCTGTGTCAATCAGCCTGACCAACAGCTCATTGATGCAATAGGTGGTGATAAATAATATGCAGCTGATCACTACTTTTATCTGATGACTACTTTAGTGTACTGAGCTCTGGAATATTCTCTGTTTCATGTTGGATTATGATTTATGAAACCCACTGCACAATGCTGCAGGCCAACAGCATGTGTCTAGATGGGAATATTTAGCAGATATCTCAGGACCTTTGAGGTGAGCTGGTACCAGATGAGGGAGATCATGGTCCTCTGTCTCTTGGGCTGGCAGAGAAACCCTCCCAAAAAGGGAGTCTGCTGATGTTTATTTATATACCGTTATCTTGACTGTATAAAGCCGCTTATAGGGACTGTACAGGCCTGAAAGGTGCAGGGAGAAGGACAGTCAGTTCTGAGGTTTACCCAGCAAAACTAGGAGATAGTGTTGGAAAGAGAATTTGCCTCACTGGCACATCTGATGCCTGACAAAACCCTGACTAGCTGATTTAGCATTTTACAATATGGAAGTTTCCACTGTGTTGGCCTATTTGGAGAAGCTCCGGGGAGAGGGACAGGATTCAGTCTCTTCTTTTGTAACCATATATATTGTGGGCACAGAGAAGAGCCTGCAAAGTCTGTTCTGTTCACTATGGGTTTGTCCTCTCACTGTGTTATGACAGCCTGGCTTGGAGACAGATTTTGGTTTTATTATGAAGAGTCTGAAATTTTCTTTAAGAGGCTGGAATATAGTTCCTCATTTAAGCAATTCAAAGCTTCCAGCTGGAAAAAAATATGTCCAAGGCTGTGCTTTGCTGCAGACTTTTCTGCTACTGTCCCTGCCTTTACAGTCACAAGTGCACATGGGTTTGCAAGTTATGTTTATAGTCTAACTAGGAGAGCTGTCTGAAGTGGTTGGCCTTGTTCCCTTCAGCAGAAACTAAATAAAATATATCAATGTCTGCTGCCCTATTGTAAAATTTTCACATCAGCTGTGATTTTACTCTGATTCACTCTGTGCTGAGAACCATGGCTAGTTACAGAACACCTGAGTGAGTGGATGTCAAGTGCCCATTACCCACCAAACCTGCACACTTCTCTCCATTTTTTCTTTAGCTGATTTGAAAATAAAAGAAAGTCTGTCTGATTTCTGGAGCAGCAGTTAGCAAAAATGAATGTTGAAAACATCTCTCTTGAGTACAAAGCAAGCCTTCATGCTCTTATCCCTCCTCGTGTGGCAAGACATACATTTCCTGGAATTTCTGAGCCACTCAGATGAGCAGAGACAGGCAGTATTTAACCCAACATGGGCCTTGCTTTCAGAACAGATTTATTTTGTTGATGGCGCTCTACTCACTCACATCACCACAGAAACCTTTAGCATTTTGACTGTTTAGGTCTGCTGTATCTTCTTGCTGAGGCTCTGGGAGGGCTCGGGCAGTACAAGGGCTGTCTGTGGCCCTAGCAGCACTGGCCTGTGGCTAACGCGTCCTTTTGGGCAGAGACAAAAGGCGTCAAGGTTTGTATGGGCTCTGCTGGAGGGGCTGCACTCATGCAGGTGAGCACTGTCATTGCCTGGAAACATTCCTAAGGAGAGATGATGAAAACATCTCCTGTGTCCATCTTGACTGGTCCAGAGAGCTGCCATGTTTCTCTAGGGATGGAACCACCCCAAAGTCCCTGCTTCTGTTTCCCATGCACATTGGATGCGATGGATTAGAGACAAGTGAAAATCGCTCTGAGCTCCCTCTTGTGCATTCAGTCCCATGCTCCAGCACAACTCAAATCTGTGCCAAGAGGCAATTCAGGTTAGCAAAGGGATATGCCATTTTTCTCTACCTCTGCTTCTTGTCACATTTTGTTAAACGCGGTCATGTAGCATGTAATGAAGACATCTGTTCGTTTTGTAGGAAACTGTGAAAAAGTGCGTGCGTTTGCCTTGTGCCATCTGTTGCCATTCTGATAAACAGTTGAAAGCTCTGGCAAACATAAACAAAAACAGTGTGCTTTGGTGCTATAACTGCACCATTTTCTTTCTTGGTGCTCTGTGTTTGAACCTTCCCTTGTGATGCATTAAATATTTGGGGCTCTGGTCTGCTATAAGGAGATCGGATGCTCAGCAAACACTGCAGTTCTGCTTCTGTCCGTGTCCCTCCCCTGAACTTGAGACAGTGAGGAGAAGCAGGAGTTCCTGAGCTGCTGGAATGATGTGAAATGCTGTCTGTGCCACCTGGACGGCTCAACTTTCTCCCCTCCAGATTTTGTGCCTCTGAGTGGAAACTTGGCTGAATCAAGGAAATTATTCAGGAATATACTACTGATCAGGAGGGATTTAGATGTATTATACAGGATTATTATTTTTCCAGAAGTCTGTCTTGTGAGCAAAGGTTCTGTGTTACAGAATGTGTTGAAAATAAGTAGCTTATATTGGATTTCTGTGATGATGAAGAACTATAACTGTATGGAAAGACAAAATAAAAGGGCACTTTTTGTGAGGCTCATGCTGTCAAAGAAACACAAATAACACAGTGCTGGAGAGGAGGGTATGGTGGCCAGCTAAAAGCAGACAGTGGAGAAAGAACACATGCAAACTTTTGATTGTGGCTTTCAATGCAAGACCATATAGAAGATCTCAAATATTACTATAAAAACATTTTTTTACAAAAAAGACCAGAAGTACTTGCACAGGAGTCTTTAGCATGTGTTACTTTGCATTTACCAGATCCAATCTACAGAAATAGTATCTGTCAAGTGGAAAAAAGATCTCTTTTAACTCCTTCTGCTACATAGTTACTAAATATAGTGTTTTCTGGTGACAGTGCATTTTTGCTGGCATATATAGACTGTGCCAGTTAACAGCTAAATTACCTTTGTAGGTTTCTGCCTGAGTTGCATATAAAGTGAGCTACATTGCAGGTTAAAAAAAAAAATGTACTCTTCTAACAATTATTAAAATTCATGTCTTATAAAGTACTTTAAGCAAAGAAGTTGAATGCAGAATTTCTAAGCCTATATTGCAGTCTTGGGACTGCTCTGACATGGAAAACAGTATGAATACACAGTGGTAAAAACATAAAGAAGCTAGGAAAAGATCACAGGAGAAATACCAGGTTTTCTTTTGAGACAAGCCATGGAAATGTGAAATTAAGAGGTGCTCTAATGCATACTGACAGGGAGCAGAGGCAGAGCTCACATTGCAACTACAGCTGGTTATTTTTAGGCTGGTTTCCTGAGGAAGGCAGGCTTATGAGCACGGGGGGATGTTTGTGTGTGTATATGCAGGCACCTGCCCCTGCATTGTCATGGCTTCTAAATCTGCTGGTCTCTTGTAGCTGAGTTTGACAAAGATGGTTTTTTGCATCCTGACGGTTTCCTGACAGTGGATAGGGAGGGGAGGTCAACTCCATCTCTTGTTAGGCGGGAAGGGGTTCACATGGATAAAGACTGGAATAACACCCCAAATGTAGGAAAACCTTGAGAGGGAAGGTCTAGAACCTTGTTAGGCACAGGAGAATCTGGCTGCAGGGCACCGAGTCATAGGAAAACAGGTTTCAACAGTTCCACTGCTTATGGAACAACTTTTGAGGAGGTGGGACTTCTGGCAAAAGCTTCTTTTTGGCAAGTTCAGCAGACTCTCCTCCTCTGTGGACCAGACAGGGAAGAGCATGAAGCGCAGACTCAGCAGAGGGTTACAGCAACTCTCGGGAACAGAGCTGCCAGGGGCTGCCATTTTTATTTCTGAGAAGATGTTGTAACCCTTTAAATTTAACTCCACAGTGTAAGTGTAGTGTAAGTATATGAAAAAATGCTGAACTTTCATTCTGATAAACATTTTGACAGTCAAAATGCCATTGAAATAATTTTCTTCAGAATTTTTTCAGTAGAATTTTATGTTCCTCCAAAAGGTTAACTTTTATAAAACAACATGGGTTTTTTTGTTTAAAAAAAAAAAAAAGACCCTTGTCAGAAAGAGTTTATTGCTTGGAACTAACCAATTTCAGTATCAAATGATAAATCAATCTGTACAATTACAGCTCTAATGGGGATTAGGTCACAGTAAAGCTTATGAGTACTCAAGACTTAATTAGCTCACTGAAATCAGTGTGACTCTACACTGACTTGGTAAGTCTTGAATCAGACTCTGAAAGCCTGATGAGCAGAAGGACTCAGTGCTGTGGTGCCTAAATTTCACAGATTTCTCCCCAGCTGCGGCTCACTGTCATCACTCTCTCCTGGAGTCTGGGGAGGGTCAGCTGCTGTTCTCTCAAAGTAGTGATCAGATGTGTTACTCACTTCTATTTTCTCTTTCCCCATCACCCATTTTGTAACAGTCACAGGACCTTGGTCTGAGATATTATTCAAATCTTCTCCTTACCTGGGGGATGGAGAACCCTCATTTCCCACTTGAACTCCACTAGATTTGGAGATTCTTCTAAGACAGGAGGGACTGGGCTCCTTTTCTTAGAGCTCTTTGTTTTGCATGGGGGAATTGCCACAGACAATTACTCTTGAGACTTGTGGTCAGGGTACTTGTAGGACTGAATATCTTTTAGACTCCTTGACAAACTGGTTTGCAATACCTTTATGTGAAGCAGGAACTCCTGGCTTTGGCTGAATTCCAGCCTTATCCCCTCTCTTCTGTCATGATCCTACTTGAGGGACCAAGCAAGGGTATGTGAGGTTTCCATGCTTCCAGCTGGGTCCAAGAGACTTTATTCTTTCTTGTTGTTTGACCTTGTCTGTGGACAGATGGCCCTGCTGCATGTCTGCACATTTAGATGAAGGAGATATGAGTTGCAAGCTGTGTTGCTGTATTTTTGTAACTGAGCTTTGATAAGAGATTCTTTGATAAGAGACAGAAGAAATTCAGCCTCTGGGAAAGAAGAATTCAAATCCTGTCTTTCTGCATTCCAGCCAAACACATTTATCACTAGGCTAGAAGTTAAAACTGGAGAGCTTGGACCTTCATACTTTGGTCAGGGCCTGGTGCAGGTCTGTTCTTTTCTTTATTTACCAAATGATTTCTTAATTCTTTCATACAATTAAAAACCCCATAAAAAATTCACAACTTTATTTTTACACTGTTGCCTAACTGGTTTTTATTTGCCCCCTTTTTTTGTGTCCCTGTCCATGTGTGTGGGACTATCTGGTTTTGTTCAGTGACTTTTCAAGCCCTTTTCTGATGTGTTATGTGCTGCTATCAATCTCTGTCTGTCTGGCTGAGAAACACAGCTGGAGGGGCACTGGGCTCTACAGGTGCGAGTAGGGTTGGGAAACATCTGGTTTGTGAATCACAGTAGGGCAAATGAGATGGTGTCAATCTGCTCCACAACATAAAGACATGGACAGTTCCAATAATTCCACAAACTGCTAACTTTCTATCCCTAAAGTTAACTTTATTATCACCACATATATAGGCACTTTGGGTCTTGAGGTGCCCAAGGGTTAAGCTGCAGCGCTCTGGGAGTGTTTAGGTTAAAATATTTTTTTAAAATAAAAATGACAACTAGAGGCTTTAAACAAGAACAAGCTTCCAATCATGTTGGCAGTGAGAGAGAACCACTACCTTGAAGTGATGAGTGTTATGCTAGGCAGCAAATGAAAAAAGAATGAGTGCAGGGAGTAAGGTGAAGTAATTGGTGTATCACATTTATCAGTGGAGATGGGATTCTTAAGGCCACTGCCTTGTGCTCTTGTCTGTACCCCCCAAAGGGCATTTTACTTCTGGATCAATGTCTAGGTGTGCTGGTAACTGCTGTTTGTCTCTGGGATTAAATGAGGTTCTCAGATGAGTTTACCCCATTTATAACTTGCTGTTAATCATAGAGCAACTGTACAGGAGTGGTCAGTATTTGAGTGGCCATGTAAACAGGATAATTTTTCTCCTCAGCTCTTTATTATGTCTTATGTTGTTGGTGAGGAGATATTTGTCTTCTAGTCTCTGCCTTATGTATGAGAGGACACGTCTGTAGAAATAACCATCTGTCCCCTTATTAAAGACCTTGAGGCACAGATTGCTTACAAAAAGGGGCACTGCAAGTAAGACAACATCTAAGATAGTGGGA
Source organism: Coloeus monedula (assembly GCF_965178545.1). Taxonomy (NCBI): domain Eukaryota; kingdom Metazoa; phylum Chordata; class Aves; order Passeriformes; family Corvidae; genus Coloeus; species Coloeus monedula. The sequence continues at coordinate 57,509,898 of NC_138786.1, read as the reverse complement.
TCACTTATGATCTCCCAATCCAGTCAGTATTCAGACAAAGAGTTTACAGGTGATTACAGCTGACTTTGAACTCATAAATTTTGGGCTAGCAAATGATCTTCATTTTTTCTTTCTCTCACCTATATTTGTATTTCCTTATTTTGCCCATATAATTAGTGAAGCCTCAGTGTGTTTTGATCCTTGAGTGTGTTTTGATCCTTGAGCGTGTTTTGATCCTTGATGAAGTATGTTTATTTATTGTAGAAATATAATTCTTGTACATTCTGTGGAAATATATTTTACTCCACATAAGAACAAGAAAGTAGGCAGCTTACTTATCTCCTGATTCTGGTTGAGGTGGTCACCCCCCAGGTTAGGAAAACAAAATTCATGTTGGCTGTGTTAATGTCTTTGTTGGAATGGAAGGGGGGCACTTGGGATATAATCTCTGCCATTTGTGAAAGTGAAACCTTTTGAGATGGTGGTAGTAGAAGGCAGGAGTTCAGGACACTTTGAGATCAGCAGGTCAAGGCAGTTCTCTGTCCACCTCACAGCCTGTTTATCGAGTCTGTACTTCATCAATTTGTCCAGGAAGATGTTATGGCAGACAAGTTAAGGCAAAAGCCTTAGTGAAGTCAAAATAAACAACATCCACTGCTCTTCCCTCATCCATCAAGCCTGTCATCTCATTGCAAAAGGCTATCAGGTTGGTCAGGCATGATTTACCCTTAAATCCATGCTGACTACTCCAAATCACCCTCTTGTCCTTCATATACTTGGAAATGGTGCCCAGGAGGACTTGCTCCTGGGATCAGGGAAGGCTGATGGGCCTGCAGTTCTCTGGAACCTCTTCCTTGCTCTCCTAGAAAGCAGGAGCAACATTTGCTTCCACCCAGTCTACAGGAAACTCCCATCTCCCCACGATTATTGGGAGTGTCCTCGTAGTGACACTGGCCCCAACATTCATGGATGCATCCCATTAAGTCCCAAGGACTTTTTTGTCCAGTTTGTTTGAATGTTCCCCAAACTGATCTTCCTCTACAGCAGGTAAGCCTTGCTCCAGACTTTCCTACTGGCCTCAGGGGATTCCTCAAGACCAAGACACAAGCGAAGAAGGCATCAATTCTCCCAGGCTGGGATTCCACATTCCTGCTGCCAGGATCCTGTGTTCCCACCTACGTGAGCTGTGTCTTTGTTGCTGACAGGAAATAGAGTGGAGCTTAGTTCTGCACCTTAAAAGAAGGTGTTTAACCTCAGGAAAATAGGTTATGCTCTTCTGATCTTTTTTTTTTGGTAAATGTGAGCTCTTTTATGTTGTTTTGCTGACACTTATGAGCACAAGAGACAGAAGACCAAAATGTCTGTTAGCCTAGTTATGTCTTACATCCAGAAGAGCAGCTATTAACACAAAAGAAAAACAGGACCCCCCATAGCTTTTGTCTTTTGCATTCAGTTATTCATCCCTGCAAACAGTATGGGAAAGTTTTACCAGGTAAGTTTGTTTCTGAGGCAACAAATCACAGTAAGCAGATTGATCATGAGTTAGTGACTAGGGAGAGGGGGGAGAAAAACAACACCCTTCAGCTATAATGTTTTCTAAAGTTAACACGTCGCATAGGAGGTGTAAATGATATGAGGTCTGAGGGCTGCCGAATTTCCAAATGCCTTCCTGCAATATCTTGGTCTGGCAATTAATCAATTTTCTGTGCCTTTCAGAGTTTTCCTCTGAACAATGTTCTTCCTCTGAAGCTCATTAGCCATCAAAACCTGTCATGTCTACACATGTTTTTCTTGCACCTCATTAAGAGATTATTGATTGTTGGCTTCTACCTCTTTCAGAATTTGCTTCAGAAAATTAATTTCAACCACGAGTGCAATTTAACGGAATGCTTTTGCCAATGCTCGATAATGACTTCCTTTGTTTAAAACCATTTAAAAATTTTCATCATGTTTATTTTGTGCCCTGCAAAATACGAATCATCTTCAGCTGAAGCAAAAAAGGGAGAAAATGTACCTTGATAAAAATGTATGATATTGTCTTAAGATAGATTGAAGCCTGAAGCAGTTTCAGAAATGCAAGAAAACTTCATAATTGCTATTGATCCATTTGTAACAAGTGTATCTTGTGGCAACCAGATTTTTCTTGCTGTATGAGGTTTGTCAATATAGTCATTCCATTGAGGGAGGAACATAGGCCAAGCAATTAACATTTTTTTGGGGGGATTGCTTTGGTAATTAGGGCCAATTTTTCACTGGTAGGTTATTAATTATTCAGGTCTCACGGGGTTTTTTAATAGGAAACATTGGCAAGTTCTTTCTGCACTCATGAACAAACTTCTCCTGAGTTGTCAGCCAGTGGAGTCAGTCAGACACTCTTTTGCTCAGGAAGGGGGAATGAGAAAAAAGGCTTTTTACGTATCCATTTCCTGGATGTTACATCTGTTCTGGCTAGTGCAAAAGGATAGGCTCATCTTTTAAAGTTGCTGGGGTAGGCAAAGCAATGGCACAGATTTTACAGGGAGGGAAACAGCTGAAGTAGAGAGAGATGAAGGACCAGATTTGCCCAAGGTTTCTAATTGCTCTTGGACGCTAATGAGAGTCTCAGAAGGGCTCTCATAATGGGAGGCATCAAGTCGCTGTTGTTCCCATGCTGAAATCAAGAAGAGGTGGGGTATCAAACCTTTCTGTGTACTTTTGACATTGCAGTGAGATGATTACAGAAGCTCATCCTGGAAAATGTAGCACTGAGGGTCTTCTTTCCCAGAGACTCTCTCTTGACTGACAAAGCTGTGTTAAGAGATGTTCCTTGTTTACCCAGCCTCAGTGCTGTCTGTGTATTCCTGCCTCCTGCTTTTATCACACAGGTTTCACAGACTCCTTCAGTCATGTCTAGATGGTCTATTTTGACAACAGTGCAAAATGGACAGATGAACAAATATGACTCAAAATCAAATCAAAAGAGCTCTGCTATACAGCTAGACAGCAGTGGTTTCTGGAAGAGAATCAAGGATCACTGAAACTGGAAGGGACCTCTGGAAATTGTCTTGTTCAAGACCCTGGCATAGAGCTGTTTCAGCTAGAGGAGTTTCCTCAGTGCTATATCCAGTCAGGTTTAAATACCTTAAAGAATGGAGACTCCACAACTATGCTGTGCAACCAGTTCTCACGTTCAACTCCCCTTGCAATTAATTCTTGGGTTTTGGGGAGTTTCTTGTATTTAATTTTGTGCCTGTTGCCTCTTTACTGGACGCCATTGAGGTTTATCAGTTATCTCTATTCTTCCCTAACCAATATTTATACACATTGACAAGATTCTCCTTTCTCCTGAGTCTTTTTTTTTTTTTTTGTCTAGGCTAAGCAATCTTGTCTTTCTCAACCTCACCTCAAATGGAGGTAAGTGGTAGTGACATTTGAATCTGGCTTCACTGTCAAGAGTAAGCTTGTGAAAAGTCACTCTAAGGATATCTGATAACTGAAGCATTGGCTTCTGGTTTCCCAGAGCATTCTGTTCAAGCCTTGCTGGTAGTTTTTGACCTTTGATGCCTCTAGGTAGAAAGACTAAGAATGGACCCGACTTTTTGGGCCTTTTGATCTTCAGATCCTCCAATGGAGATGTTTTCCCCTCCATGATGTTGGTTGAGATACACTCCATGCTTTATGTGGTTTCCTCCTCCCAGCCTCCCACAGCTAATGATAATCCTCCAGTGCCTTGGCAAGAATGGCTGGGTTGACCCATCTGTCTCACTTAACTAATTAGGGATTGGTTGGTTGTGATTCAGACTTTCAGTTTATTTTAAATTAGGCAGGTTAACCTGCAATCTGTGGTCTCCCATAGTATACTGAAAACCAACATTTTTAATTTCAAGTAAACAATACAAATCCAAATTCAACCTCCAATAAAAAACCAAAACCTGCAGATGCGTTTGCTCTGGTAATTGTTCTGTGTATCATAGGAGAGATATTTAAATGGCTTTCCATGAGGGAGTATGTTACCTATATAAGGACATTTAAAATGAAAATAAAAAAAAATATAATGGACAAGTGCTTTGTTTCATGGAGTAGACAGGCCAGTTTAGCCACCTGATTTTGTATTCTAACCCCTTACAGGATGAACTTCTCCCACTAATTCCTCCACACAAAACTCTTGTCATGTGGATACTAGGGAGTCACAGCCCATTGCCTAATCCTGGGTACATTTGGCCGAGGATAACAAATTGTCTGTTGTGGTCCCATAGTGGTCTTTAACTTGACAGAGTGCTCTCCAAGCAGCATCAGTAGCCACCAGCTGCTCCCTCCTGTTGGTTCTGTTCTGGCTATCCTGGCTCCTGCTCAGCTCATACCAGTGCACTTAATCAAATTACCACCTGTCACTTCTCCATTTCTGGGCTGCACAAGCCAGCAGGACACAGCCAGGTTCAATCCCAGTCCTGCTGCAGCCAATGACAAAGCTACCATCAACCTCAGGCAGATGAGATATTCCCTCACTATTCCATGAGATGCTATACAGTTATGGAGATCCCTGTTTATAAGGGCTGGATAGGCAGTACCCTGTACCACATGGAAAGTCAGTTTGGACTCTGTTGGAGGCTGTGAAGGATGACAATGACTGGATTTTTAATGTTAGTGAATTGAGTGAAATACATGGGTAAGGACTGTGGGTGAAATCCCCCTTCCTAGCGCAGGTGTCAGGCTTGAAAGGTGCTCAGGATGCACACTTCTTGCTGCAGCTGGGGAGATTCTGGTGACAAAAACACCTGTATGGACCAAGGCCACTGCTAAAAATCTTGTGCAGAATAAAATAGACCTCATGTCTGTGGGCAGGTTGGATGTAAAGTACCTACTGCTATGACCATGAACAGCCATAGACCAATGTGCTCTGCCTTGAGAGCTCTGTTCCCAAGTCCAGGCACCACTCTCTAAGCTCTTCAGAAGGTGTTGAGTTTTGTCTTAAAAGCAGCTGAACTTATTCTGCTCTGCTGTTCTCACTGACAGGCTGTTTCAGACCCTAATTGCTGTGGTGATTAGGAAGCCTCTTTTAATTTCCAACCTAAATGTATTCATGGCCAATTTATATTCATTTGTTCTGGTGCCAGTATTGGTCATTAAGTCAAATAGTTCTTTTGTCTTCTGGTGTTTATCCTCAAGATAGATTTGTAGAGGGAATCTTCTCCCTTTCACCAACTATTTTGCTAGTCTCCTCTTGTAAAAACTGGTTCTTCATCCTGACTGATCTCTCTTCTCCAATTTGAAGTCAGCTGTAGCCAGATAGGCAGAAAACCAGAAATCTTTTCTACCTTTAGTGGTTATACCTTAAGTAAGTGCATTTACTTTGTGGATTAATTGGTGAAGCGTTACCATTCTCCTCATGTATCCTATTCTTCATATTTTTGTGTGCAGAAGATAGCTGAATAATCTGGTTCCATCATTAGACAGATTTGTGAAGGACACCAGCCGTATGTCCTGCTGTAGTTAATCTGCTGTATTTCATTTGTCTTGGACCATGGATAATGCTGAGACTTTGCTCTAGGCTGTATTTTCTCATGTGGTGTTCTTGATCTCTCCCTCCTGTCTTCTCTCCTATTTTTTTTGGCAGGGGGAAGCCCTTAAGAGGGTAGTCCATGGGGTGGTGTGTAAGATCAAGCCCTGCCTTTCTTCCTGAGTTTTCTCCCTGTCTGCCAGCACAGTTGTGTTCAGCTGGAGGATCATACTGAGTATTTCCAGCTGCTGAGACATCTCTTTGCTTTTCAGAAGTCTGAATTTCCTCTTTGCTGGCACAGATTTAAATGCCTTTCATTAGGCCTTGGTCTTCATCACACAAAATATCAGCAGTACATTCAGTTTTCATGATGAAGAGCAGTCCTACTGGGAGAACATCAGTGAACTTCTGAGCTAAAACTGGTAAGCTTTGAGGGTTGTTCACTGGTGTTGGCAAGACTCTGGAACAGTTCCCTGCAGGTCTAATTATTTTTACTAGACAAACTCCCATTGCAATGAATGGGAAGTTTGGACTGTACCGTGATTTCAATGGAATTTATGCTGCAAGACTCGTGTTGGAATAACATAACATGCCATGAGAAGGGACTGCACTGGGAGAGGAACATCTTGCTGGTGTGCCTCGTGTAATGATCTAGCAATAGTTCAAGGTCACATTTCGACCCTGTATATTGTTTTAATTTGCAGTGTCTTGGCAGTGCGAGCAGTCACATTTGTTAGTGTTTGAAAAGAACAAAAGAAATTAAATATGCAAGAGCATTAGAGTACATTTCAGCATTTGACATAAAACCACAAAATTAAAGCAATCCAGACATGCGCCTGCTTCTCTGCTTGTTTGCATCAACATGCCCCCCAGCTTCAGCTCTGTGACACCTACCACTTGGAAGGGACAGTTCTGTGAGTTTGTGATGATTAAGAGTAATTTAAAAGTGATACAAGAATGAGCTATGGTGACAGTCTTATGCTTCAAACTTGTTTCTTCTATTTTCTTTTTCTTCTTTTAAAATCCTCCCTAGCATCAGGGTAGGACTGGCTTTATTCACGGAGCCTGACTTACAGGAGGTCCTTGTGTCTGCTGTGTTCAAGGTCAACATGGTAGAGACTAGGAGAGAACTTATTCTTGGTTCTGACAGTGTTTTTTCTTGATATGCCTTGAGTTCCTCCACACTTTCTTTTTTTCCTGTGCTTTCAGAAGTGGTAGGGGTGTGGAGGAGTGGGTTGTTCCCAAAATATTGCCTGCCATTTGGTAGCCCGTGCAACAGTTGGCATGTTTGTGTCACAAGTACTCCTGCTTCCTTACGTATTTCTGGACTATATGTTTTCCTGGACCTCATCTTTGGAAAGGTCTTTTTTTCTCATCCTGCCAAAATATAGGGTGAGTTAGGGTTGTTTGTGTTTTCTGAGAGCTGATACAGAAGGGAATTTCAGTTTCTGTGCTGCTAGTTTTTCTTTGAAACCTCTTAAATTTCTATGTTCCCAAAGAAGTTATTTGTGAATTTGTTCAACTCAAAATGCTTTTCACCTCAAAAACTTAGTGAAGAAGATGTTTAACCAGCTCTCCAATGTATTCTTCTCGGAGCCAGTACAAGAAAACCTCTTAATATCCCTGATCCATATTCTTGGAGCTGGTACACTCCCTCCTTGTAAATAAGTCCTGATGTGTGTTGCAGCAGCACAGTATTCTCCTGTTGCATGTGCTACACCCATGCTGTGAGTCAAGGAGAACACTTGATCTTCAGAGCTCAAATCTGCTCTGTCTCCTCTGCTGTTAATGAAGGCTGGAATGTCTTAGAGTTGAGCCTTGAGAAAGAAGCATAAGTAAAACACTGCAAGTCAGAGCTGACCACAACATCTTTTCCTCCCAGTTTAGAGAAATAGGCAGAATAGCACTCCCTTTCTTTCTGCCTGAGTCTACCCTATCTGTTTGGATTGCAGGATATCTGGGACTTCCATTATTCTTGTACACCGTCTGGCATCATGGGAACACAAAAATTTCCAGATGGCTCAGACATGATGACAATAAAATATTGAATGGTGATAGTAGGGAGATTGTTTGGTAAAGTCAGAGCCTTTAGAATACAATTTGATCCAGGCAGTAGAGATGCAACTGGCCATTATCATTCAGATACAATGTTGGTAGTCCCAGCACTACATGTCCCAGTTCTGATGATTGGTGAAAGATTTATAAACAGAATAACAAAACACAAGACCTTGGAGGTTGTATCAGGGAAGTACTTTGGAGAAGTAAAACGTTACTCTATGCTTTTGTTGCTGTGGTCACCCTCCAGTTATTGTTATGAAGCTGAGATTATTGGCTCAATAATTAATTAATTGATTTACAAATTAAGGGTGAAACGCATCAGGGTGCATTTTTTTAATGTGAGAAAATGCTATGTTATAACTTTCAGATTACTCATGTGCTAAGTGTACAAAGTTAAGGTAGTTTCACTTTGGTCTGTCAGTCAATAACTTCAATGAGCAGAGGCTGTGGAGAGGAGAAAGAGAACTAAAGGAAAACTTCCTACTGACTGTTCCTCTGCTTATGAGTTGCACTTACAAAAGCCAAAGGAGAATAGTCTGCTCACAGAGAGAGCATCTAACAGTGCTGTTGACAGCCAAGATCGTGAGAAAATAGCAACGCGTTGTTTTAATCAATACAGAAGGAGAGGTAATTGATTTTAGGGATAGCAAGAGGTTACTCAGCCAATAATTAACCACCTTATCAAAGTTTTCTGGTAAAACCATGGATTATGTTGAACTCAGAGTCCTGACTCTTTGAGGAGAGTTCAGATCTGGATTTTCCCCTTCTCCAGTGCTCTTTCACTGCTGACATGCTGCCACAGTCAGTGCCCTTTGTTCTTTTTCACAGGCAAAGGGATTTGCTTCTGCTACAGCACTGGCACAGAGGATCTGGGAAGAGCTGCCATGTCAGTGTGTGGTGGGAGAGAGAGCCAGAGCAGCCCAGGAAACGCTTATGCTGAGTCTCTTTTACGCTGAGTTTCTCTGCATTAAAAGGGAGCAGGGGAGTTGCAAGGTACTCCAGTCTCCAGTCCTTCAGGAGCATTTAAAGGGCCCTTGTTGTTAATGGTGCCCCTTCTCAAGGCACAAATATTCAGTGGTGCAATTATGACTGAGGCAGTTGGTGAAATGAAGCAGGTGGAAACCCTGTTGCCAGAGTTTGAGGGTTCTGGAGTGCTGTCTTCATTCCCGTGATTAACCTTCTCTGCAAACACTTGACCATTCAGCTCAGAGTGCAAAATAATTTGTGGGATGTCCTTTCTTTATCATTTCTGCCACTGTCATTTCTGACTCATTACTGTGTCTAAACAAAGGACTGTATTTAGAAAGAATATTTTGTTTCTTAAGGTAATGAGTCCATTCCATTCCAGTGATGCTCTGAATGAGATTAATCTGTACTCTACTGGGATCACAGTTTGTTTCTGCTACAGTACTGAGCAGAGCCTCAGAAAAGACCAAGACCCTTTCAGACTTTGATAAACCCAGATAATGAGAAAGTTCCTTCCCTGTTTATGGCTGGCAGAACATGTTTGATCAGTCTTTTTTCAGCAAAAAGTATTTTTGCCAAACCAAATCTGTATGGGGAAAAACCTACTGAAGAGGCAGAGAGATGTTCCACATTTGTGAGAAAGAAAATGTATTTAATCTTGTTTTACAACAAGTGGGATCAAATATGACAGGACTAAATGAAACACTCAGTATCTCTTAGTAAGTCTGTGACAGAGCTAGAATCTCAATTTTGCTGCTCTAAGCCCTAATTCTGGAGTTTAAAACACAGAATCATCTTGTTCATTCTTCATACCTTTAAACATAGCTTGATCCTAGTAGTTCCCTGGACTCTGTGTAATGGGTGAGCAGCCACAAAAATGTTAATTGCATGCCTGGCTTTCCTGTTCCTGATGAATATCACTCAAGCCTTGTGCCTCGGTTTCTTTAATTATAAGATAAAGTTAATGATGCCACCTCAGTTTTGCATAATTCCAGAAGTGTTACATGTTGTTACTTTTCTTGCTGAACACTCGGGACCAAGACCTGTGGTTGTTACTTGACACTGTTAAAATTGAAGGATTATTTGCAAGTTAATGCATTACATTTGTGGGGACGAGTCAGTGCCATCTGTGAAGGTCTGTAAGAGCTGTGGTAAGGTCCTGCCCTAGCACAGTTTTTACATGCTTCTTCTCTTGCCTTCAGAGAAGTTCTTCTTTTCATAATGTTTGGCATGTGCTGAAGTATCTACATGAATTGAAAGGTAAGAACAGAGAATGTGATGCCAATCTTTTTTTGTGTGCCTTGCAATACTCTCTTTGAGGGTTGCACAAGAAATTGTGGGCATCAACATGCAGATACAGGGAAGATGTGTTTGGAATTCTAATGCTGTTGTTTATGCACAGACAAGTCAAACTGTTCTCAGGGTGTTTCAGTATAAAGCATAAAAGTTTCTAATTAAACTTATAAATCAAGAACACATGCACTGAAAATATTTCCCGCTGCTGTATGCAAAGAGTATTTATGTGATGTGCCAAAGAGCAAAAGGTGTTGTATGAGATGCAAGTAGTTGTTGCAGATTGCATATTGAAATACTGAAGGCATACAAGGCAGTTGGTAAAAAGAATCTTGTCCATATTGATAAGCCTGGTCACAGACATGTATTTATTTTTACTTTAGAGTACATGGGTGTGTGTGTTTGCCTAATGTAAGGAAGAGAACTCTATATATCTGGTATCTCTTGTTAATTATTAGGTGTCCCTCTATTAGGAAAAAAATTGCCACTGAGCTGAAATTCAAAGTCACCATTCTTAGTCAAAAACCAGAGAAAGAGTAGTCAGACTAACTTGTCTCAATGTGTATGTAATCCCCAGCTGCCTTCCTTGATTCAGATCAAAATACAGGCTGTCAGGTTTTGTTATGCTGTATTAAAACATTTTATTGGAGATTGGACTAGAATCAGTATCATGAGGATGGGACATAAACTTGTTATTTTCTGTTGCTGTCCTGAACTTGAAAAAGAGACAGTTCTGCAAACAGATCTATCTGAATATTCCTGTGTGTTTCCTTATCAGACCAGTCCATGTCCCAGGAGCTAGTGTACAATGGACCCAGAATGATCAGACTGGTATTAAGCATTTGGTAGTGCTGTTGTTTTTATTTTCTTGTTGTTGTTGTTTTTTGGGGTCGTTTTTGTTTTTGTTTTTAATGTGTGTGTGTGGAGGGGGTTGTTGTTCTTATTGTTTGTGGCTTTTTTGGTGGGGTTTTTTTGTGTTTTGGTTTTTTTTCTAAATCAGGAGCGTGACATTTGACCTGCTGGTTGGTGAATCCTGCTGCTAGGAGTGAACCTGACCCTCAATAATTAGTGCTAGAGAGCTTCATTTGGCCTCCAGCTCTGTGAGGAAAGGTTAAAGTGTTGTGATGCTGTTCAAAATCCATTAACCAAACAGAGTCTTAAGGAGCCTTTGGACTTCCTGACCGTAGCCAATCTCTAACAAACAAATTCTCTAAGCTAATCAATGAAACAGGTCTTTACGTCCACCTACTCTTTAGTGGTTCTAATCCAAAGCCCTAACAGGAGTGATTTCCTCGTATTATTAACACAGAGGCTGATAACCCTCTGAGCTGTGTTTTGCCCATCTTGCCAGGAACCCCTTGTCCCAGATATTATTTTTATGACTCCAGGGATATGCAGTTCTGCTAGTAGCACTGTTAGGCCTGGTAAACACATCCACCCTTTTGGAGCCTAAAAGTGCTTGGCTGGTCCAGCAGTAGGTGAGGTGCTCACAATGACAGCTGCAACAACACGAAAACTCTCTGTCAACAGCACATGCCATCTTCCTGTGAATGCATAAGAAAAAGGCACATGAATTATGAGTAAATACTGACAGGCTTGAAGCCTGAGAGAAGGGATGAGTAAGTCATATCTCTGCCATAGACGCAGACATAATGAAAAATCTCAGGTTTCTTGGGGACACACAGAAGATCCCAGTGGTCTTGGCATTACGAGGAGGCCCATCAAACAGCATTAGCAGACTAATTAAATGTGCAGCTTAAACTTAATTTTCTTGGTAGCATTAAGACAGATTAAACATTATTCATTTGATGATGTCCTTGCTTCTGAGTATTTTTCACTCCTCTTCCCACCTTGTCATTTTGTTTCAATCAGTAATATTACTGGGTTTAGTTTAGGAAATGCGCCTGAGCAGGATCTGAAAATAGGATTTTCTGAGCAGACCTTCGTAACTTACAGCACCTGGGTTCCTATTTTGCATAAGAAAAATACTCCTTCTTTTAATGAAATAGGTTAATTATGCAAAGTGTGAACATAGTGGCTAAGTGGAGAAAATTTGCTAATCTGTAAATGAGGAGGAGGATCTGTTCTATAAATTGCTCTTTCTGTATTTCTCTGTTTCTTCTTCTGCCATATAAATTTGGTGAAATTTATAAATTTTATAAATAAATTTGTGTACCGGCACCAATATGAAACTGTAGGAGTGCCAAGTATTTAGATTAGATATAAGGAAGAAATTCTTCACTGGGTGGGTGGTGAGACACTGACATGGGTTTCCCAGAGACGCTGTGGATGCCCCATCCCTGGGAGAACTCAAGACAAGACTGGACAGGACTTGGAGCAACCTGGTCTAGTGAAACGTGTCCCTGTCCATGAGAGGGGAAGGGTGGAACAGGATGATCTTCAATGTCCCTTTCAACTTAAACTATTCAGTGATTCTATCATAACTATACTGATTTGTGCTTCTGCTTTGTTTTCTGACACATCTTGATCTACAGGCAAATCCAGGTCCTGCAAATGGATGCCCAGCTGCTGATTGCGTCTGTGGTGAGAGTTTGGCAGACATGTCTGTTAATTGATTATATGGGATCTGTTCTTTTGGACTTGAATTCTAGCATTCTGTCCCAAGGATTTGGTGGTATCTTCAGTCTGTCAGGAGTTGAAGGTCTAGACATCATATTAAAACTTGTGTGTTCAGTGACAGAAAGAGTTCAGACTTTGACTTCTGGGCATCTGCATGCTGACATGATCTTTAATCACGTTATTATGTACTGCCTTTCCACCTGAGTCCCTAGGTAGATTAGCAACTATAAAATCTCTGAAAGAGAACAAATTATAGAGTGACCTGAAAAAGATGGTTGTGATTATTTCCATTTTGTGAAATGAATGGTCTGATACAGAGTAGGGTACTGGGGCACCTTCAAGCTAAAGTAGTCGGCTACCTTTTAATTCCTTTTATGCGTCCTTGAAATCTACCATTAGTCATTACTGCACCAGGAATCCCGAAACATTGCATTCTCTGACCTCTTGAATATAGCCAGCAAAATCTTCTGGAACATGATGAGTCCCAGGATACATGGGAGGACTTTTTTCATTGAATCCTTTTTTGGGTTTTTTTTGCATGTCTATTGTTGACATTTTTTTCTGAGTGGATGCTTGTATATTTTATTTTCCATATCCAGCTGAGTCTGTTGGACCTGAAAGGTTGCTCTCCTGCTTCTGCAACTTCTTCATTGCTGTAATCTCACTGTAATAATACAGAGGGAGTTGGTCAAGAGAAGTGTTAGACAATTTTTGTGATTGCTGCTTTTGCCTTATTTGCACTGAGTGATTTTTTCTTAGTGGAAATTCTCAGAAATGCTTTGTGCTTCATAGTTGTAGAAGAAGGGACAGATCCAGCTTGAAGAAACACAGTCTGCTAGGTCTATGCAGGAAAAAAGGAGAAACCAGAAGTATCTTTCTGTCCAAATCAACAAAATTCATAAAGATCATCAGAACAAGAGGATGGTTTTAACCATGCTTCAGCATGGGTTAGGTGCAGGCTCACAGCTGGGGCCACACAAGGAGGATGGAGTGAATTAGAGGGGGTTGTAAGGTCTCCTCCATCGATTTCCTTACAGCAGCCTCTCTCCAGTCACCCATCCAGGGCACTCGTTCAAGACTTTGCTTTGTAACTTGAGGGACCATGAACGGGGAGCAGGTGAATGCTCGCAAAGAGGTGGTGATTGATGCAGCTGTGTGGCTGGATGTGCACGACTCATGTGAAGCTCTTGGATTGTTTCTGCCTTTGAAACCTTGCTCCTGTAACGACAGTGTGAAAAATGAAAACCTTCCCAGTACCCATGCCTTTCAATGCTCACAAATGCTATTCACAAGCCTGAGAGTAGTAAGGTAATACATCTGATTTCAAAGAGATGGACAACTTAATTGGTATATAAATTTAGAGCTAATAATGCATATTTTTTTTTGTAATATATTCTGTATACTTTGTGTGCTAGCTGGGTAATTTGTTTCTGCCTTCTACCTTAGGAAGCAGGGGGATGGTGCTATTTATCTTATTTCTTGTGGGAGACTTTTGTAAAACGTTTGCTGGGCTGCTGACTGAGTGCGTAATAAAACAGTCATTGCAATTTTTACTAATCTGAAGCCATTTTCTTTAAGAAGCACAGAATACAGAACATCACTTGAACAGACAAAGTACATTTAGTTTGGGACTGGTGTATAAATTTTCCAAAGAGAAGAGCTAATCAAAGAGTGATGTTTATGGAATAATAATGTGATTGAAACTGTCTGATTTATTTACTGATATAAGTAATGCTGAAAATGGGATTTTGAGAAGCAAATTCTCTGTGAGTGAAATTCTGCTTCCACACTTCTGAATTATAACTTGTATACCAGGTATTGTAAGGACTCTGAAGGGGCTTAACAGGTGAAAAACAACTGTATGGCCCATTATATGAAGAAAATTGTGATCCTAACAGGAGGGCACAAAGATGATGTGGGGGTTGATATGCAGTTGTGGTTTGCATCCCTCTCCTTCCCACCAAAACAAAGGCACCACTATGAAACTCATCTTCCCCTCCACAAGTGTCAAACGTGTTTCTTTGGTTGTGCCTCCTCATGCATGCACATGTACTTGCATATGTTTATATGTAAATAAAACCAAATTGCTTATCACTAGGAGACTCTCTGCTGTGCCTGCTGAGAGAACAGCTTACCTGCGTGACAAATACAAGTCATGTCATTTGAAGTGCTCCTGGAACATGCTCATTTTCCTTCAACAAGGAGCAAGGTACAAATGATGTTAAAATTGCAATGAAATGCCAACTTCATGCTTTGCCACAGGGACAAATTAAATTTTTTTTTAAAGTTAGGAAGTAATAAAGCCTTGCCTCCCCAGCATCCCTTGTTCAGCATATGCTCATGAACTGATGGAGGACAGGTTTGTGTCTGACAGAGCTCTCTGCTTTCCTGCAGTGTGTTTTCTATCTTGTGGAACAAACAAAACGTTTTGTGATATTACCATCACCATTACCATTACCATTGTTATTGCTTTTTACTTCATTTAATGGATTCCCAGTGTCCTCCTCTCTGCAACGCAGCCTGTCTGTGTCAGCACTGTTAACTATTAAGTTGTTTATTATTTATTATGTGTTAAATGCTGACAATGTGACGTGCAAAGGATGTAGGCTGAAAGAGAGGCATTTATGCAGATGTGATTTATGCTTTCTGCAAGCTGTCTTTGTAAGAATTCTGAGCTTTCATATTTGCAAATCTCAGGTTGGTGGGTTTTACAGGCTATTCAGCTAATTCAGTCCCATCTTTCAAACATCTGTCGCCTCTGAAAAGTTCTCAGTGTAAAGAGGAAACTGTTATTTATAAGAAGAAGCTGTCAAAGATCAGCTATGTTCAACAATCTAAAGCATCGCTTACGTACATCAGCACTAAACTATGCTCATTTGGATAGCATGAATGACTAATTTTAGCTTAAAATTGGAAGCAATTATAGGTTCAGGAAGAAAAGTAGGGCTGTATGTCATTAGTAATTGATTTCTTTTGTGGAAGAACTTGAAACGAACATTTAAAAAGAAAAAACATTGTTAAGTGATGTAACCTGTGGCGTGCAATACGCAGATGTTTCACAGACTTGTGTGTGTGTATCTCAGGTGGATGGATATTTCTGTTGTCATTCCCCCTCTTCCCTACAGCTCCCTAAAAAATTCTGCTTCCCCACGCTGTGTCTTTCAGCTTCTGTGAAACCCTCAAGCTGATGATAGCTCACACCGGGAACGTTGTGCAACTGGTGTACAAAGAGGACAGTGGTGCAGGAAGTTGTAAGTTGCTTGGTAAGATGTTGTGGGCAGGTTTCAATACCTCAAGGTCTTAAAAGTAAATAACTGTCCCACCTGTGCATCTTATGGTGAGTTACAGCAGGAGAGTCCAACAGAACAGTGATCTGAGCACTAATGAGGGAAATTGAGAAGCTTGAGTACAATGTCTGTAGGGCAAGAACTGACTGTGGTAAAGCACTCCTGCTTCTCCCCTTCCCTGCTTCTTGGAACAGCATGTGGTCTTTCAAGGGAGTGGTCCTTGGCAGTCTAGGAAACAGCTACTGGGTCAGGAATCCTGACCTCTCTCAAATTAGTCAGATCGAAGAAATTGCCCTGCACTTATTTTTCACTGAAACTTGCCTTCTGTGGCAAGGAGTCACCAGAATGCTCAGACCAGCTGCTGGGACCGAGCTGTCATTCTTTCTGCTGCACACCCAGTGCTATAGTCTCCTTCTTAGAGAATTTAAGGGCTGGGAAAAGGAATTAAGAGTATTGCCCACAGGACTGATGTTATGCAGGATCCCTTCATTGGTTACTATCTCTAGGAATGCTTTGGGCTGGTAAAATAAAGCATATTTGCCTGAGAGGAGCCAGCAAGTGGGGAGAGGAATGATGAAGTGATTATTGTGTCTGGAAGCTAGAATTTCAAGGACTCTGTTGGATGTCTTCTCTGGGAGAAGTTACATTTACATGGTCTTTTGCAAACAGATGTTATCTGTGAGTCTGGGTTGATGAGTTTAAGCTCAGTGTTGTGCTAATATGATGATGTGGCTTTTGGATTAGTCTAGATCATGTCAAGTTATTTTGGTGTGTGGATGAGGTGAGCGAGAGTATCTGTCTGCACAAAATCACATCAGCCTGCTGGGTGGGATCCAGTTCCTCAAGCATTATACAATTTGAGGCCTTTTCAGGTGTGTGAGGGTATCCAAGACAGCCACTAAGGGCCTGGCAGCAACAACACAGGACCTACATCTGACCCAGGCTGCAGCAGCCAAACAGAATTCCTGAGGGCATCTCAGAAGGGCTGAACACCCATGTGAACCACGTGCCTGCTTGGCTGTCCAGAGGGTTGAGGAGCAGACCTGTAACAAATGCCCAACTTCTCATATGTCTGCCTGGGAGAGATGGCCTGCCCTCCAAGGCTAAATAGGATTTGCTGTCCCTTTTTCTAAGAGAAGTCCATCTAGAAAATGACAGGCCTGCATGTGGCCAGGAAACATAAAGCTAGAGGTGTTCTGTGGAGTTCTAGTTTAAAAGACATATACATGCAGAGAAGTTGGCTAAAAAAAGAAGGATTTCTAGTTTTCTGAATACTTTGTTATTTGATTTGGCTTCAAACCTGGCAGGATTATTAATTTCATGAGCAGCCGAGGGATGAAAAGGCCCTTACTTCAAATCTTGGAGGATATCTGCCAAGTACATCTGCCTTGGGACTAGCACACCTTGCTAGCCAAGACAGCAGAACTGTGAGGAGTCCAGGGTTCACTCAAGAGTCTTTTGTGGATTAGATCAACATTTGTCAGGACATTTTTTAACCAAAATTTTTACTCAGCAAGCCATTTTGGACGACCTTTTTTTCAGCCAAAGATTTCCAAGAATCTCTGCTTGCAGAGTCTGAACCACACACAGGAGACATTTGCCGTGACTGTTTCTTTCCTTAGGACTCTTTATGGCAAGAAAAATGACACAAAGATTCCATTTATCTCATTTTTGAAATTCATAGGTAAGATTTATGAATGCCTCTGACAGGTTGTAGGCTGGTCTCCAATCACTATACCTCACTTTCCTAAAGACAAAAAAGTTCTGTGCAAAATTCTTATGGAAGAACAAAATACATTTTTGTACTCAGGCACTCAATAACTTTCTCTGACTACTTTAAAACTTATGCTAAAGATGTAGCTATATTGAAATTAGCTAGTTTGATGTCTCAACTTTCTGGCTACCTCATGGTGTCTGCTGTATTTCTGTAGTGTACAGCTTCTGACCATACCTAATCAGGACAAAATTTGGATCTAGCTTTGAAAAATAATACCTCTCTATATTAAAAAGTATTGCAAAAATATTTAAAGTAAAACAATCTAAAATATAACCTCACTTACTTCCCCCCCCCCCAACCCCCCAGACCCCCCAGCTGAATTGTAGACAATTCTTGTTTTCAGCATTGCTGGATTAAAGAAAAAAACCTCCAATTCCTTCTATTTTGGTTTCCCAAGGGAATGAGACTTTTGATCTTATTCTGCCTGCCTGCCAGTCATTCTCTTAATAACTTTTGAGTCCATTGGCTGGTCTCAGCCACCTTTGACACAGGGTAGCCACCTCTCAGATATTACATTCCTGCACATTTTGTGCAAATCAAGACTTGTGTCAAGGAGAAAGACTTTATAAGAAATTTATTCATCCCATGGGTTAGCGGCCACCCAACCAGTCAGCAAGTTGGTGTGGGCCTAGTTCTAGGCTGGCTGTCACAGCTGGCTGTGACATGAGGGACCTGGAAATGTGAATCCAGGGTGGATGTGGCAACTTCTAAAATTGTGGGAAGGGGAGAGGGTTGGAATCATATGGGTTAGAAAACACAAAACATAGAATGGTTTGTGTTGGAAGGGACCTAAAAACTCATCTCATTCCAGTCCCCTGCCATGGGCAGGGACACCTCCCCCTAGTCCAGGTTGTTCAACATCCCAGGGGAGACTGGGATGAAGGGACACCAAGGGAGGTGACTTTGTTGCAGGACTGTGCCTGAAATGGAGATGTTAAAACCAAATCAATAAGGATATATTGCTCCATATTAATAAGGAGCAAGGCTCAGAGCAGTGCACAGAAGGGAAGGTGAGATGCATTTACAGTTCTGTTTGTGTGTTTTCTATCCCAGCTAACTAACAATATCCCTGATTATTGAGTGTTTGATGATGATCTGTTTAATCTTAGTCCAGAGTGAATATATTTAACGTCTTGATTTTTCTATTGAATATGTTGTGGCATTGGTTGCATACAGTGCTTTCTAACATCTTATTAACTAAACAAAATCACGGAGTACTTTTAACAATGAGTGGTTTGTTTGGCTGCATTAATATAAATTCAAATTCATTTTACTGTCACTGCATACATATGAGCCATCTCTTTCAGAAAAGCGGATTGATTCTCTTTGTGAAAAAAATTTAACAGAAACTCCCATTTCCCAGCATACTCCTCTACCTGAGAAAATTTCTAAATTTCGGCAGCTTTTGCAGTAAATAAATGCAGCTCTTGAAATATTTCTTAGTGTGTTATGGACCTGACTTGCCAGGTTTTCAAACCCTCTGCAGCAATTCAATGA
Source organism: Coloeus monedula (assembly GCF_965178545.1). Lineage (NCBI taxonomy): Eukaryota > Metazoa > Chordata > Aves > Passeriformes > Corvidae > Coloeus > Coloeus monedula. Next base: position 57,490,985 of record NC_138786.1, on the reverse strand, counting down.
AATGATTTGATATTTTGCTTATGTTCTTCTATCTTCTTCTCTCTATGAGAGGAATATTTGCAAGGATTCACTGAAAAAGAGCACTAAGCCGGGTGTTATTTTGGTTTGGAAAATGCTATCATTATGCTCTGTTTGTCTGTTTTGTGGTGTGTTGTGTTTTCATCAGGAGGACTCTGTGGGCAGAATAAAATTGAGAGTATGACACAGATCAAGCAGCAACTGCTATTTGACACACTCTGTCCACTGGCCTAGTTTATTAAACCTGGAGTGAAACAACTAAAGCACTAGGGATGAATATGTCTCAATTTTCCATAAAATGAACTCCTGGGTTTTGCTGGTAGTGGCTGTTGGTTTTCATATAAAATTAGTAGTGTCTCATTAAATGAAAGGCAATTATATGTATTAGCAATAATGATAGAATCATACAAAAAAAAAAAAAAAGTCAACCAAAAAATATCCCCTATGGATGTAATTTTAGAAATGCATTATGCAAGGGTTAATTTGTGAGCGGGGTTTTTTTTTCTTCCCCACGTTTTGAAAGCTTTGCTGTAATTTTGTATGAAATTTGAGATCAGTGAGTCTATAATATCTAATGAATAATTTACTACGCCAACAGTCTTTCTGTGGAAGAATACTAAATTAATTAAGGCCTGGAGGAATTTCCATGTGTTTAAGCCACATTATGTCTTCAAGGTTTTACTGCTTCAAAGTCACTGAGATGAACTCCTGGCTTTTCAGGTGTTAACAGTCCCAGGAAAACAAGATTGATGCCCTTGCTTTAGCCTAGAAACACTAAAGGGCTCGAGCGTGTGTTTTGTGTGAATCTATTAAAAGGATAGTTCCTTGCACTCACTCGTTCCCTAATTTTTTTTGGATGTTGTATTTATAGGAACTGCCCTGCTGTCTCCCACACCCAGAGGTATTTTGCTGGGTTGGATGGCACATTCTGAGCCAGCTCATTCGGGTGGCTCTTTTCTCTGGATTAAAGGAGGTGAGGACTGTCTTCCAACAAGACAAAAAAGGTATAGTTTAGCTTACCCCTTCTCTGAAAAGTACAGAACTTACTTCTAAGCACACCAGCCTGTGCAGAAAGGGATTTTTTTTGGACCTGTTGGTCAACCTTGAGAGAATTTGTCAGAAATTTTTTATTTTTTTAAGTCTCAAGCCATAAGCATCTCTCACAGCTGATGGTACAGTGAAGGCTGGATACAGTGAGAATGCCAACCTGCCACACACATTGTTTATTTGAACAGGAAAAAATAGCTGCTTTCCAGCTGCTCTTGATGCCCTTGAGTTGAAATGCAAATACAGAAAAAACATGTGCCACTATAACCAGATGACAGCCGTTCCCCTTCCCTGGAAACCAGTCAAGCACAGAAAAGAGGAAATCAGTCCCTCTCTCCCATGGCTAACCATACTCATCATTCTCTCCTTGCTTCCAGCTGCTGACCAACTACCCTAGGCAGAATAATTTGACTCTCTGTGAGAAACCCTTCAGAGGTCCCTCATTTAGGCTTTCATCTGGTACACAATTTACTGAGCCAGTCTAGTACTTACATATGTCCTGGTTTGGGCTCACAAGGTACTATGTTCTTCTTATACCATTTCTGTGCTATCCCCTCTTCAAGGTTAATGAACTGGAGTGCAGAGGGTACCTTGACAAAGGTTTATTAGGACATTTGGGACACAGAGTGGCACAGAATTTGTACAATCATATCAATGTATTCCCCATTACACACCCCAGCCCTGCCCCTCCTGTTATTCACACTGCTTTGTGCCTATCATGGGGCAAACTCAGCAGTTTTCTGGCTGGGAAAACCTGTGTGTGGAGTCCTGGGCTCCTCCACCTATGTATAGTATAGAATAGTCCACATGAAACCTGGTGCCATGACCAGTTTCTCTGCACTCTATCTCAGCTTGTTGGGAAAGGGAGGTGAGCACTTGAGTTTACCTTGTCTGTTTTACAGCACATCAGTTGTTCAGGTGCAGTCCTCTGTGGTTTCTTCCCAAAGTTTCAAGTAGAACAGAACCATAGAGAGGGAGTGGATGGAAAGGAGGTGCTGTGATGTCTCTATGCTGGTCACCACGGAGATCCAGCATCTGTAGCTGTATGGTGTGTATGGGATGAAGAGCTGGGTATGGCAGCACCGGCAGGACCTGTGTGGTCAAGGCTTACACAGAGGTCTCATGTCCTGGGTTATTCTTGCTGCTGTAACACACGGTGTGTCTGTCCCAAGAGCTGTAGCATGATGGCCCTTGAAGTGGCAGGGAAAGAATCCTAGCAAGGACAGCAGTAGTTCAGCTGCATTCTCTCAGGTAAACTTAGACCTGAGAGCTCCTTTCAAGACCAGGGGTATTTAATATCCTTCTTGCAGACACATTTTCCTGTAGGATTGGTATTTCTGAGAGGGCTCAGCTCCTGCTCAAGAGGTGTGGCTGAATTAGACACCATTGATGTGAGTGGGCTACAGACTCATATCTTAAACTTGGCTCCTTCCAAACACTGGATGGACTGTTTGGATGTGGAGTGCTGCTGCTGCTGCAGAACCCATGGGCCGTAAAGAGTGTTGGGCCTAAACTCTCTCCTAGCTTAGCAGTGGGGTTTGGGGAATCTGGTTCTTCCTCAGGACAGAGCTATGTCTCTTTCTTAAAGCCACTTGCCAGAACACTTTGCTGGATCAGGACCTCTCTGGCACCATGACCAGTCTGTACATACAGTAAATCAGAAAGGAAATGGGGCAAAGAGTAGGGATACAGAAAGCTGCAGTGTCGGATTAAACGTGGTCAAATTACTGGCTGTGTATGTTCAGGCTACTTGAACAAATTAAAAGTGGGGGCTGGAGGAAGGATAGTCAATGAGGCCTGTATGATTGTAGAAGGTGGGGGGAAGTCAGGCTAGGGGTGCTCAGTAATACCCAAATTGTCCTGTTTGCCAATATCCAGGGATAATTTACACATCAAAAGGAGAGGGCGGAAATGGACATGAAAAGTGACAGCGACTGCCAAGTTAAATAAAAGCCCCTCAGTGAACATGAAGAGCAATAAGAGCCGTTTGGAAAGTTGGCTGGAGAAGAAGAGGTTATGTGAGAGCTTATACCCAACCGCCTTCTTGGCCCCTTGGGAACCAATACAGACATGGAATTCACTTGACCCGCAGGGCTGAGCAAAATATGGCCACACATCAGTAAAGCCTGATGCTTAAGTCATAGGAAACAAAAGCAGGACTGTGCCAGATGCCAGACAAGTGGGATCAGGTAGCATGAACCACAGCCTGACTTCAAAACGCCTGAGTAAATCTGGGCTGCTAAATTTCCACTGGACTGAATCTGAAGAAAATAAAGGAGAAGAATGCTGTTTTTTTCTTCTCTAGCCGGATACTAGCAGAAGAATATAGGTTGAATTTGAATAAGTTAGAAGCAATATTTCTAAGACAGCCTGCTTTTTGAAATATGAGGCTTTGTAGGTTTAGCATTAAAGCAATTTCTCTTCTTGTCATGAATCACTGAAGGACAGACACTGTGTTTAGGTGGGATATGAACACCCAAATGCTTCCTTGCCTCTCTGCCCTTGATTATATTTTTTTTAATCTCCTTTGCTTTGAGGAAATTCAGAAATAATCTTGATTTTTGCCTATCACATCCCAGTCTCACTTTCTACTGCTGAATAGCTGCTTAAGATACCTTGTCAAACAGTGTCATCCTGGCTCGACTTTGCTAAGAGATGGTGCGAATGATCCGGGGTTTCCAGAGCAAGCACAAGGAGAGCAAAACTAATTGTTGCCCCAAGCAAGAATCTTCCGATGAAAAGCTGATCTATTTTACACAAGTCCAAACCTGAAATAACTCCACAGACGTCAGTGCAATCACTCTAGATGTGCAAGAGAGGCGAATCTGCCCTCAAGTCCTCTGTCTTCTTTCCCGGGGGAGGGCAGCCTGGCTCAGGAGTCAGGGAGGGGGGAGAGTGTCTGCAAGGATTGCTGCCTTTTTATACAATCTGCATCAGTTTTGTGATCAAAGGCTAGAAGTGACCAGAATAGGCAGAGTCCTGGGCTTTCCCATTCACATGGCTCAGGCAGGCTTAACCCTGCCTGCTTAACGCCGGGCTTTGATGCGAGGAGTCATGTGCGACTCCACCGCTGTGCCTCTTTGTTCCAGGCAGTGCTGTGCCTTTGGGGGGAGAAGCAGAGTGGGCTTAAAACCCTGGCTGTTTCGGGTACATTAAGGCTCGAATTAGTCCAGAGTGCAGGGGTTTATGCCTGTACACCCTGGAGCTGTGGCAGGATGAAGCCTCCACCTGCTGAGGCCCTCTCTCTGCTCTCTAGGGAAGAGCCAAATACCACTCAGGGTGGCTCTATCTTTGGCTGCCGTACGGCGGGGATTGGATTACAAGCAGCTTCATGCTGACAAGGCTTTGGAGGAATAATAATATCTTGAATATTATGGAATTTGAGGAATAATAATATTGGGGGGATAATAACATCCTCTAGGGAATGAGGTTGTCCTTTTCTCTTACAATCCTGGCACAGAGAGGCTATAGATTCTTACATGTAGTGGGAATTAGCCATTTCTTCAAGACATATGTGCCAGTTCCAGTTAAAACGTTCCCAGCATGTGTTCTGGCACTGCAGATGGGATGGGAATCTCCCTGCAAAATAAAACAACTGGGGCTTCCAGAGCTGCTTGAAATCACTCTGCTTCCTCTGCCTGCAAGGCAATAGCATTTCCCTTGGCACCTGCTCTTCCTTTCTTCTTCCGATGAGTTGAGGGCCAGGTAGGGTTTTACTCTACTATATTATCTTCAAGACCCAGACTCCCATTTGCTGTGCTTGTGCGTTGCTCCATCAGTTCAAAGGAGCTATGCCAGTGTAATCCAGCTGAGCAAGCAATACACCATATAGATGGTTTGGGATACTGAACTCTGAATTCAGGACAATGATGCTGAAAATAAATAACCTGTTTTTTTCTTGCTAGAATATAGTGCATTTCTGATGTAACTGATTTGCACTGTCTTCACAAACCCTCTTTACTAGCACCAGATTTAATACCTGAGGCAAAAGGAGAAAGGTTATTTTTAACAGCAAAAGGACATTGCAGCAACACGTCTGGAGGATGCAGGCTTCTAAGGCTTTCTCACAGGGCAAGGAAAGTCCCCGGGATGAAAACCTTACTGCGTAGCAGAGAGGTGGATGTGTTTCAGCATTTGTCCCGGCTGGGGAGCCCTCCTTGACTGGGAGAGGTGACCAAGCTGCCAAGCCCTCGGGCAGTATGAGAGCAGTGTGCTCTGTGAGGCCAAAGACCTGCCGCTCCTGGGAGGACTGAGCCCTGGGACGGCGTGGCTGCTGTCACAGACCGTCACCGAGCTGCTGCACTTCCCCTGCCAGCTTCAGACGGGGAGATGCCACCAACTCAGGAGGGAGAAAAACTCGGCGAAGCATATACAGCTCCTTCCTGGCTGTCCCTGCAGAACAGCAGGGGGATTTGCTGCACAATCCAGAGGGATCAGCGGGCTCAGAGCGCTCCTGAGCCCAGGACTAGCTGGAGGGAAGCGCAGGACAGGCTGGCAGAGGCACGTCCAAGCTCTCAGCGGCAGCACACAGCGCGCATTGTAGGTGCGCGGCTGCCGGCTGGCATCTCCCTCCATCGGCCGGCAGCGCCTCCGGAACAGCTGCTCGCCCGCTGCCCTGACACCCAGCAAGGTGCAGCCACGGCAGCTGCTCCTCAGGGGAGCTGCCGAGCAGGGACAGCCGCATCCGAAGGGAATCGCTCCGGGAAGGAGCTCCTTGGGCTGCGAGCGTGCCGGTCCGCACAGGCAAAGCACCATCTGCTGAAGGGGGAAGCAAGGACAAGGATGGCTTCTCAGAGTCAGAGATGCAGACAGACCGGCGTTTATTTGTTTTTCCTAATTCAGCTGGATTGTTAAGAAAAATAAAAAATAGGCTGTAGTATAAAATCACGTCTCTGTAGCTACAGATGTGCACCTCTAATAGAGCAAATCGGGAACAGCGACCAAACTAATTTGAAAATCTTCTGAGCTGCAGAAAAAGAAACAACCTCAAAAGAGAGAAAACAAGCCATGCTGCCCAGATCTCTTTGTCACAGGTCTCAGGAGAGGGTAGAGAAATCAAATCAAGCTCAGTGGGCTTTTAGCTGCCTTTGGAAGAAGTTTCTGCCTGGCATGAAAGCTACAGCCATGGCAGGAGCTCGGAGGTGCCTTTCATATGATTGCATTAGCTGTGGCTCCAGGTGTCCAAGGCAGACAGCTGACAATTACACCTTTTGTTTTCTTTTTCATGTTTGACAGCCAGATGCTTTTTTCATCTGCAGTGTGCACGTGTGTGTACTTGTATATTCATATATAACCTCGGATCTATCACTCTGACAGAGTTACAAATGACTTATCTGACCATTTTAACAAATATAGGGCTGATTTACACACTAGACCATCAAATGGAAGGGTTCCCTTTTGGCACTCGTCATCCCCTGCAGTTTTACAAAACATGTTCTTTCCTGTGACACTAAAATTATAAGGCTGTTGTGTGGATTTTACTGAATAAAAGCTGATCCCATAGCTGGTTTCACAAATAATTGAAGAGTTATACCTCAAAATTTTATAGCTGGGCTCTGGGGTTTAGAATCTCACAAGAAGGCCTGCTGTGACTGCATGCCTGTTGTGCAGGATGCTTATCTAGAAGGGAGAGATGGCTCAGGAGATGAGGGATCTCAGTGATGGAAAAGAAAAAGGCTGAGCAAAGTCATAGAGCAGGAGCTCTTTCTGCAGCTCCGGAAGTCAGACAAACCAGGTAATTCCTGCTGACTGCATGTTGTACCACTCTTGGGAGAAATATGAAGAAAATATTCATATTAGTTCAGGTATTGCAAATTACTTTTCCTGCCAAAGAAGAGTTAAAAATTAAAACCCCCAAGCCCCTCTCTTCCTTGTGTGTTTACTACTGGTGACTGCGGGAGATGGAGTATTGGCTTGGAAGGCCTCTTATTGACCTTATTACATTCTTATAAAAAGCAAGTTGTTTTCTGGTTTAGAGCAGAGATTTTCTGCTCAGAGAAAAAAAGCCTTTGCTGGTTATTTCTGGCTCTGGAGCCAACGCCACTGCAGGAGCTCTGTCCTCACAGGTAATGGTGCAGCCTGTGGGAGACCATTAAGTGGTGTTCTGAGAGGCAAAGAGGGCACTTCCAGGCTTGGGTTATGACAGAATAGTTTGAAACCATGGTGCTCACCACAGCACTCACAGCCTGCCATCAGAATTGCTCCAGAATAAGGCAGCAAAAACATTTGAGCAAACAGTTGTGAACAAGAAAAACTCAGACTGAAGAAGGGGATTGCGCTAATTAATGTGTGACCTTATGGTTCAAGCCAAGACCAAGACTTGCTCAGACTGCAAAATTGTGGACTGTCATTATGTAAAAGAAGACTTGTTCCAGAAATTCCTTCTCTTTCCAGGGACTATTGGCTGGGGAATGAGAAGCCTGGGGTGAAAAATTTATTTGCCTCTGGGCGTGATACGGGCAGTGAGGGATGGTGTTGCAAAACAGAATTTTTCAATTTTTTTTTTTTTTTTTTTGGCTACAGGAGTATTGATGAATTGCAGTGAAAAAAGAGAGTACAATTAACAATAAAATGCTGTCCCTGATAATGGAGGGTAAGTCCTAGATGCCTTAGAGATAACAGGTGGTACAGAGCTCTTCTAGTAACAAAACCTCTGAGGATACTTGGTCTTACAGAAGAGCTGAAGAGAAAGCCAGGGGCTTGTATTTTGTAACGCTCTGAGAGCTGAACTACCCCCAGAGGGAGGTAAGGCTGGCAGTGCTCAGGGTGCCGTATATCCCTGCTCACCTTCCTGAGTCTGCCTCTGCAGTCTCTGCCTGTGCAGGATGTGAGCAGGGTGATGTAGGAGAGCGTTGTCTGTAGGACAAATGAAATCTCTGAGGAAGAGCAAAGTAATGCTCCTACCTAACTCTACTGTGATTGCAGTAAGTTCCTCATTTAATATTTATCACATTTCGAATTCACAGGAAATCACTCTAAGTTGTAGTTTTAATGGAAGTTGACCCTGTAAACCAACTGATCAAATCTTGGGTCAAGACGACATGACATATGCAAATCATATGCAAAGCTCATGTACAGCTGCATGTACAATGATCATACTCCACCATGAGCAAACCTCCACTGACTTAAATTAAAGTTTTGCCCAAGTCAGCTTGAGCTTTGTACATAGAGCTGTATGTGGGCTTTGCATATGATTTGCATATGTCATGTAATGTACAATGTGGTATTGTGTACTGGCTGTCTCCCCCTAATTAATACATGATAGAAAAACTCTCAGAGAATAATGATTAAGAAAAAAATTGTGCATAAGGAAATTGCTTGCAAATGACCACACTGGTGAAATTATAACCCAGTAATATTGCAGTCCCATTTATTTTCTGTTAGGTTTAATCACCACTAATAATTCAGTCGAGGGTAATTAATCTTTGCTGATCAAAGTACAGGAAAGGGCTGAAGTACTGTAGCTGCATCGTAATGACATGTAGTGCTGATGGCACACAATTGCCTGTTTGCAGAGAGATGTGAAGATGTCCTCATCGGCACACAGTCAATGAATGGGAGTTCATTATCACTCAGTACAGGAGAGAGGCTCAAATAATAAGGGAAAAAGCCTAAAAGTACATACTCAGGCAGATGCTTGCAACCAGAGCTCAGCTCATTCCCTGAGCTGGAGGGGTGTGGGCAGGGAAGCTGCGGTAAAGACCAGTGAGGGAAAGGACCTTCAGTACTGATTTTTTTCTTTTAATCACTTTATCAGGATAAGGTTCAACTAATGCTGCACTGAAGGAAAAAGGGAGTTTCAATTCCCAAACACTCCAATTCCCCAGCAGAGAATGACTTTCCCAAGTTCTTTGTATCAGTCATTATCAACATGGAACTTGTTACCTTCATGGGATTAGCTGGTACTTTCTTGGAAAGGACACCTTCTCTGGGTGACTTGATGAGGCCTAAATGGCTTGTGCTTCTTCCCTTGAGGGAGGTGGTTGATGAACAGAGGGAGAGGGACTGGGCAAAAGATCCTGCAATGGAAACTGCACATAGCTGAGAGCTCAAGGGAGTGGGTAAGTAAGGTTAATCTTTGTTCTTCCTCTACCAGTTTTTGCAGAACAGTTTCAGATCATGATTGTGCTGCTGTCCTGGACTAGACAAAAATCCATCAGGACAATTTCCATCTATATGGCCAGAAAAAAGGGACAGGAGCATGCTGCCTCCTGAATTGCTTCATGAATATATAACATGCTTGAACTTAGAAGGCTTGAAGCCAATGCTGTGCTGTGTTGAGTTTTGAAGATGACATTTAAAAATCCCAACACCTAATTTATTTAGTCAGGGTTCATTTATTTTAATCTTCCAGCCAAACCCTTGTTTGGGAACTTTGATCTGAAAGCAGTGTTTATTTTCAAAGTCACAAAAACCCCCCCTTCCATGCTTGAATATTCTATTTTAAATTCTTTTGATATTCCCTTCTATTGAAACTGCCACCAAATATCAGTGGTGTTAAAAAACCAACACCTATTACTAAAAAGACAGACAGTATTTAGGGCTACAATGGTCCTGAAGTACAGTGAATCAAAACTGGAAATCCATCAGTTCTTTGGCTGCTAAATGATTTCCATGCTGAGCTGGCATTTATCTTCTAGAATAGAGAAGCCTTTCAGAGAACAGCAAATATCTGGCAGGGGGCCACAGGCCTTGGATATAAGACAATTAGCACAACAGGGGAAAAGCAGGGCTTCCGGAATTAGAGATGAATAAGAAATATTTGTAAAGTGCACTTTAAGTTATTGGTTTGATCACAGCGAATGTTTGTCACTTACTTCTCATGGCTGCAAATGTGCTGTATTACTTGTCTGGTTCTGCTTTCTTCTGTAATTAGTTTCACCACTGAGTGGTAGGACTGGTACATACCACACTTGTTTTCCTCTACTTCATCTTTAAAAGACTACTTTGTTTGTTTCAAAAATAGGGAAAACAGCAACTTGTTAGTTGTTGTAAAGATAGACTGCTCCCTCCTAGTCCGCTGGCTTTCTCTCCATGCACAGCTTTAATTAGATGTGGGGATTTAAGCCTTTACATTCTGAGGCATGTAACAGTCAGACTAATAATTAAGAGGATATATTTAGATGGTTTAAAAAACCCACTCTACTTCTAAGACTAAATCTCGACGATTAAAAGTGCCAGAGGGTTTCCAGGCTCCTCACAGTATTGTGAGCTGTAAATTTGCTCATCTTATTGACAAAGAAAAATATCCTAATCACAGGACATAAACAGATTCTCAAGTCTTGAATATTAAGAGGCTTTAACCATCTTGTGCTACTCTGTTAGAAAGACGAGGTGCATTTTCATTGATTATGGTCACACCATCTGAGCTTCTGGAATTTCTTTAGGATTTGTCTTATAAAGATGAAGAATTAATGATAATATCATAATCTTGGCTAGTGTTAGGGACTGAAACAAGAATTTACTTGAAAACTAACAGAAGTGAGACATTCTCCATTATGAAACCCGGTTCAAGCCTCAGACGGGATATCATATCTGCTTTTGGACACTATACTCCATGAAAAATATGGATCAACAGAAGCAAGGTAGATCAAAAAACTGAAAACATGACTCTGAAAAAAATTTGAGTGTGCTTAGTCCAGAGAAGAGCAGACTGGTGTGTGAGTTAGTGATCTTCAGATGTGCAGCAAGCAGTTGCAGAGCAGAAAAGGCAATCTGTTCTCCACATTGAATGGAAAAAGAAGTAATGGGCTTAAAGTTTAGAAAGGAAAATTTCATTAAGGCATTAGGAAAAACTTCCTGATGTAAAGGTAGTTAAGGACTGGGTTAGATTGCCTGGGTTAGCTGTGGAGGCACATCAGAAGTTTCTCATGGCAAGCTAAAGCAATATCTGTTAAAAATTGTTGAAGTTGCTGTCCTCGCTGATGTGAATGGGTCTTCACATGGCTTTAAGTATTGAATTACTGAATTAAGGTGTCCTGGGAGTCTTCTCTCCAGGCTGAACAACCCCACCTCTCTTAGCCTTTCCTTACAGAAGAGGTGATCCATCCCTCTGATCATTTTTTGGGCCTCCTCTGGACCAGCTCCAACAGGTCCAAGTCTTTCCTGTACTGAGGATGCAGTGCCCCGTGTGGGATCTCATGAGAGCGGGGTAGAGGGGCAGAATCACCTCCCTCAACCTGCCCATGCTGCTTTTGTTGATGCTCAGGATACAGCTGGCTTTCTGGGCTCTGAGTACACACTCTTGACTATGTCCAGGTTTTCATCCACCAGTACTCCAAAGTCACTCTCTGCAGGGCTCTTTTCAATCCCTCTATTCCCCACCCTGTATTGATAAAGGAGTTGCCCTGTCCCAGGTGCAGCACCTTGCACTTGGACTTGTTCAACCTGATGAGAGTCCCATGGAATTCTCAGCCTTGTCCAGGTCCCTCTGGACAAGCATCCTATCCTTCAGGTGTGTCAACAGCACCACTGAGCTTGGTGCCATCTATAAACCTGCTGAGGGTGTGCTGAATCCCACTGTCCATGGCTGTTGAAGATGTTAAGCAGTACTGGTCCCAGTATGGACCCCTGAGGGACACCACTTGTCACTGGTCTGCATGTGGACATTGAACTGTTGGCCATTACTCTCTTTGGCCTTTTTCTGACCAATTCCTCGTCGACCAAACAGTCCATCCATCCAATCCATATCTCTCCAATTTCGAGATATGGGTATTGTGTGGGACCATGTCAAAGGCTTTACAGAAGTCCAGATAAATGACATCTGTAACTCTTCCCTTGTCCACTGATCCATCATAGAAGTCCACTGGGTTGGTGGGACTTGCCCTTGGTGAAACTGTGCTGGCAGTCCTGAATCACGCCCATGTTCTCCACGTGCCTTAGCACAGCTTCAGGGAGGATCTGTTCTGTGATCTTTCCAGGTACAGATGTGAGGCTGACAGGCCACAGTTCCCAGAGTCTTCCTTTCTGCCCTTTTTAAAGATGAGTGCAATGTTTCCCTTTTCCCAGTCACCAGGGACTTCACCTGACTGCTGTGACTTTTCAAATATCATGGAAAGTGTTGTGGTAACTACATCAGTCAATTCCTTCGGGACTTCGGGATTCATTCCATCAGATCCCATGGGCTTATGTATGTTCATATTCCTCATGTGGCCATGAACCTCATCTTCTCTTTCAGTGGGAGGGACTTTGCTCCCTGAGGCCCTGCCCTGAGGTCCATTCCCTTGAAAGGTGTGGGAAGACGGGTTGCCAGTGTATCTGTTATCTACATATCTGCTTATCTATCATGATGAAAATCTAAATTAAAATGAAAATATTTTTCTCTTTAAAGGTTGCCATGGGATACTATTGACTACTGAAAACCTTAAGAGTCTTTTTTTTTTTTCTGAAAATCAAAGTGCCCCAAAAACTAAAACCAAAACATTTCATTTGGAGTTGAGCCAACCCAAGACAAAAGTTTTACTTTGGCAACTCAGTGAAGAGTGCCTGCTCACATGGGGACTTATGAGAGTTACAGCTTTGTCTCAGACCATGCCATGATCTCTGTTCTTTGGCCTTTTCCTGAGGTCTTGTTGCCTTTCCTCGATGGGAGGTTACAAGGCCTCCAGGAGGGTACAGTGCAGCCTGGTTCATGGACACCTTTGTGGATCTGAGAAGCCCACGCTACAATTCCCATGGGCACAACAGTGGCTTGAGGTGGTCTAGTCATGTTTCCAAACTCTGAGATATTTCACTTTGAAATGCTGAATGTTGCTCTTTCCAGTCAAAAAGCACCTCTTTTTATTGTTTTTTAGGAGATTTTTTTTTTTGAGGATTTCAATTTCTGACAAAAAGCAACATTTTGCATTGAGAAGAATAATTTTTCATATTAGAAAACACAGGAAAACAGAACATTCCACAGAAAACTAAGCTTTCAATGAAAATAAGCAACCAACCACCCCTTTCTTGCCCCTTTGCGGACTCTCAGCCTGACCGCACACAGGGAATTAAAACTCTTTTTATGGTGCCCACCACAGAATGAAGTTCTAGGATGTAGCTAGGAGCTGCAACAGCATTCACCCCTCCATGGAACCACCCTAGGGAGACGTGTTCCCAACTGGAGAGTGAACAGTTGTAATGGGAATGACCTGTGGTTCGTGATCCCAATTACTGTGGGGAAGGACATGGCAAAGCTCTTTCCTGAGTGACTGTTCCCTTGCAAACCCCTGTAAGACAGGCGACACCTTCCTTGTGGTAATTCTGCTCCTCTGGTCTGTCAGGAGCCCAAGGCCAGGGTTCCTAAAGGAAGTTTGCTCCTGGGGCTTCATTCGTGGCTGCATTTTTTTGCATCAGTTAATTTTAGCCCCAACTCTTTTCCCTCTCTGAGACTTCAGGCTACCCTGTTCCTCTTGTTCAAATGACTCTGAAGTGCTTTGAAGCTCTGGTTTAAAGGGCTTCCTTCTCTGCACTGCTAGTAGTCCAGAATAACTGCACCACAGGACACCCTGGCACCTCCCCATCTTCTTCCATGTCAAGAAAAATAAAATAGCTCAGAGCTGTGCAAGAAATGTCTTCCCCTGTTGAGGTTTTAAGCCCAGCTGGAGATGAAACACCACCCAGTTGCTTGCTCAACCTCCCCCCTTTCCTCTCCCCCGCCTCAGTGAAATGGAGAGGAGAATGGAAGTAAAACATACATGTTGAGATAAGAAACAGTTTAACAATTGAAAAGAAAGTAAAACACAGTAACAATGGTAAGTGATGATAATAATAAGGGAAAAAACAAGTGACCCACAATACAGCTGCTCACGACCCACCGGACAGTGTCAGATCCCCCTTCCTGAACCCAGACTGGCTCTGCCTGTGTGACTCCCCCCAGTTTATGTCCTGGGCACGGTATTCTGTGGTGTGGAGTATCCCTCTGGTCAGTTCAGGTCACCTGTCTCAGCTATGCTCCCTCTCAGTTTCTTTTGGGAACCTCCTCACTGGCAGAGCATGGGAAAGGAAAAAAAAGAGTCCTTGACTTGAGATAAACACAACTTAGCAAAAACCCAAAACATCAGTGTGTTATCAACACCATTCTCACTCTGACTCCAAAACATAGCACTGTAACTGCTATGACAAGAAATTAACTCTCCTCTAGCTGAAATGAGGACATCCCCCTTTTCCCATCCTATTATTTCTCTTGGCTCTTTCCAAGCCCTTTACCGGTTTCATGTAGGAACTCTGTGCAGGGCTGGAGCACCAGCCCCTCAATTCACATTGCAATAAAGCCTTGTGACATTAATGCAGCTGCTGGAGCATAACTGGAGCCCTTAAACTGCACTTTCCTTTGAATAGGGACAGATAATTAACAGGGTCTGCTATTTGATTACTCATAAATTTAAAGCTGTATGGAAACCAGCTGTCTATGCCCAGAGTAGTTCCACTAGGAAGAAAAGTGGTGTTAAAATAAAATCCCTGCTGAACTGACACTGTCCCAGAGCCCTGAAGTGATCTGAGTCCCAGCTCTGTTTCTTCCAGAGAACTGGTGTGGGGCATTCTTGGGATCTGTCAAGACTTTCTTCTCTCCTGGCAGTAACATTACCCTATTTGTGTCACTCCTCTGAAAGCTGCTTTAGGCAACAGGCACATCCATGGTTAACTGATGAGCCAAACTTTCATCCATCCAAACAAGTTGCAGGTTAGTGGCAAATGCCAGCTCCAGGCTGAGCCTCATATCCTGAGTTTGGGTGAAAGCAGCCCTGTGTTTTATGGCACACATAGACTATGCTTGGCTCCATGAGAGTGGCTAGAAAAATTAGCACACACCAGGCTGCTCTTTAGCAATGTCATGGGCTTGGGAGGTGAGGCAAGGCAGCCCAGCCTGCTGGGAAATTTCAGTGGGGAGCACTCTTGGGCATGACTCAGACTGTTGTTCTGTGTTGTAGTTCTGGGGAAGATCTGTCATGTCAGAACATGCAGGGTGGCAACATCCTTGTAACTCCTTGGGAAAGATAAAAAGAAGCTCAAGTCAAAGGCTTTAACTGAGCTTCATACTACTGTGCTGTATATTGGTACATCATAAAGTTAAGCAATCCAGTAAAGAATGAATTAAACCAAATAAATTACAAAATAAAGACAGTTGCATGTTAGGTGCAAGGAGGAACCTTTTCCCAGCTGTATGCTTTGATCAGCCAGGGAGCCTGTAGATATCACCATGCTGAGTCCAGTTGTGCCTGAGTATCCTCCTCATGTCTCTCCAGTCCCTTGTCCTCCCTCTACTCCAAGCTCTGGTAATAGCGTCATACTCTTACACCAGAACTCTCAAAGAAAAAGGAAAAAGAATATAGGAAATCTGTCTCCTTCCTCCCTGTACATTGAAAAGCACTGTATGCATGCTCTGGCTGTCAGCATTTCTAGGAATGGCTCCTTTTCAGAAAAGGGAATCAGGACCCTGCAGTGCCCCTCATCCTGGATGTGACCCTGTGCCTGCTGTTCCTGCACCACACAGGCAGATTTCCAAATCAGAAGTGGGGAGCTGCTTGGGCGAAGAGTTTCTCAGTGACTGGCCAAAGTGACATACAGTCCTGCCATTCCTGTGACTCTTGTCACTCAAACCAGGCGCCTTTGTCACCAGAAGTGGAATTCTTTGCCTGCTACAGCTGATCTTAACTGTTGCTGAGCTCAAACTTCCATGACTGGAAATCAGCTGCTCTCCATCCTTCTCACAGCATTTTAACTGCATGTGGGATATTAATTACAGGTTGTCTTTTTCAGACCTATACTTCTGCATTACTTGTTGCTTTAGGAGCTGAAAAAATGCCACAAGAGACAATAGCTCTACAGTGGCTTTTAGCCTCTCAGGACAAATCCCAGGGCTGACATCATCTGCAATTATGGTGCACAGATCCAAGCACTCTGACATAAGGTGGTAAATTATTCATGATTTGGCAGCCACCATAACTGGAGAGTGTGCTTTAAGTAACCTCAGAACTGCAAGTCTGGTTTGTCACCACAGTCATATTAGGCCAGTCATTTGGCCTATCTCTAAAAACAATACTTTGGATGACAGTGATAGAACCTTGGTGTAGATGTTTGTGGGATAAATCATTTCCCCTTGATGTCATGTGAGTTTCTTGGCTAATACCTACAGGCAGAAGGATTCCTGGATGGGGTCATGTGGCTTCTGCCCCAAAGACTTTGCAGTTTAAACCAAAAGAATGCTAAGTCCAGGGTGAACACACAAGTGCAGCAGATTTGGTGGGCAAGTGCAGGGCGAGAAGGGAGTGAACTAATAACCTTGGACAGGCAAACTTCCCATGTTGTTTGAACAACCTTGTGATCACTTCTGTACTGGCCAAAGATTAGGCACAGAGACCTGGGCTCATTGGACTGAGAGGAAAAACAACAACAGTGATAGAAAAAGGTGGAAACTGTAACTAAGACTTGCAAGCTTTTAAGATTTAAAGAGCTCAGGTGAGCAATGAAAATATACATCATTCCAGCTAGGGTTATATTAAGGACGATCCTCTCCCTACATATTGATCAGTTATATCAGTGTCCCAGCATGGGATGGGAAGTTAAAGCTACTATAAGCAACCAGTGTGACTCTTGTGATTCTGCATCATTACACAGAGAATTCATGTAAGACTGAGACCACCATGGGGGACAGAAGGGGACGAAATACTCTTTGTCATCAGTGTTTTGCCCCTGTGGAGACCGGGGGCAAGCAGAAGGTGACATCCTGGCTGGTTGTCAGGACAGGAGAATGGCTGGAGAGGAATCCCAGCACTGCTGCTTGCTGTGGCTCCTGTAGGTTTTCCTTTATTCCAGGACAGAGACACCAACAATTTGGGCCTCGCTTCAGCACATCACTGCTGTGGGCCAGAAACAACAGTTCAATCCTAAAAGGCAATTCCTGATGTCTGATAAAATGCATTTTCCTCTCACTCTTTGTCCTGATACTTATACAACTTTACCATACACCATCATCATCATCACTGTAATAAGAACACACTAATTAATCCAGGAACCCTGGGGAAAAACAACCATGCTCTTGTTTCCTTTGTGAGAGATGTATCTTGTTACTACTCACAGAAAACCCCTTTGCATCAACTACTCCATTGATTTCTGTGTTCACTGAAGACTGTTTTCACTCATAATCAGTCACATTACCTAGATGTAAAGTAGAGGCTGGAATAAATTTTTCAGAGAACGTTGAAAACTGCAAATGACCATATACTCACGTATTTTCACAGCCACTGGGGACTATTATGTTCTTTACCTTGACCTCTTGTAAAGCTGGGGCCAGAGAATATGACCAAATAACTTATTTATATGGCTTTAGAGGAAACATGTTCTTTGTAAACTGCATTTTAAGTAGTTATTGCTCAAGGAATGTGTGTATGTTAGATTGCTTTTATGTTGTGCTGAAAATATAGTTTCTTCCCATTCTTACTTAAAATTTCATTGTCTGCATTTCCTCCAGATCCATGGAGCTGGCTGTGCTGATACCTGACAATGCCAGAGACCCCAGCAGCTTTCTACAGTGCTGATGCAAAGGCCTGTGCTCAGGCATCTGTTTGGAGTGTACCCAACTTCTCGTCATGAAGGGGATAGAGGGAGGAATTGCATGGACAAGAATTAAATATCCTTTCCTGAGCTGAATATTGACAAAGGGGTATTTTGACCATTTTGAAATTTTTTTCTTCCTGCTAGTGGATGAGATGTGTGCTAGTTGCCCAGGAAAAAAAAAAAAAATTATTTGATTGTTTGGAGGCAATGTAGAGTCCTGTTCCTAATCCAAAGGGAGATAATGGAGGAGGGTGTGTTAGAGTTTCTGCAGGACATCATCCAGTCTGGGAGGAGCATTGCTGAGCTGCAACAACAGCTGGAGTCTGCATGGACACTGCTGTGTTCATCACCAAAAACTCCTCTTTGAACTGGAATGTCCTTTTTACACCTGTGATGTGCCTGGTTAATTGCAATGATAGTGCATGACTGGGGACAACGGGGGAACCCTTGGAGAAAAAGGAGAGTGCTTGGGAAAGGGGACTTGGCAGATTTTCCTTAATGAGTCCTGTGTCTTTTGCTGAAAATCTCTCCCACAGAAAATAAATTGAAAGAAGGTAAAAGTGTCTGATTTTAGAAGCTGGAGGAGTAGAATCTGACAAGGTAAGGTTTAAAGTGCTGTTTGGCACATTAAAATGATTGTTGTAACTGTATTTGGAATGTGGTGCACAGACAGGCTTCCAAGGAAAATGGTGCTATAGTTAATGCTTCTGAGATGCTAAGAAGAGGAGTGTCCATCAAAGGATAGATAGTGGCCTCAGAGAATGAGAGCTATGTAGATTAAAATACATCTGGCAATAACTTGAATGCACAATGTCTTAATGAAGGATAAATAAAGGCTAAACACTAATGCCCCTTCCTGTTAAACAAGGTATACCAGCAACAGCTCAAAATAGAGTCCTTTGCAGGCAGGTCCTTTGAATTTCTGCACCTTTGAAGAAAAGGCTGTGCAAAGATTTCTAAGTGCACTGACACTTAGCAGCTGTCCAGGAGAACCAAAACATAGCAGCACTACTTGCTACAGTCTGCCAAATCCAAATCCCTCTGCAAAACAAAATCTCAATAAAACACTAAATTGCAGGAAGTCAATAATTGTATCCAATTAGGCAGGATAAGTGAGCTGGTGCCAATCTGACATCTCATGCTTGAGTGGGATAGACACAAGTGCAGTGGGATGCTGGTGACAACTTTTCCTCCAGCAATATGTGATGAACGTAATTCTGCTCATAAGTGTGACATCTCCATGGAAGTTGGTGGTCTCTTACCCTGCAATTCAAAAGAAGTAGTTTTGAAATTTTTTTTGGCATCTACTCACACCTGAGTCAGTATGATTGCTCAAAGGTGGAAGACTTGGATATGAAGCAACCAGATTTCTCTCCTCCTGCTGGAGTCATAAATCAGCATTAGTGTGTTCCTGGCCTGAAGTCTGCGTCCTGCCCTCACCTTCTGCATCAGAGGAGCTGGGAATGTCACATCCACAGATCGTGTACCACAGCAATTCTCCAAATCCTTGTCATTCTTTTGACTTTCTCATCCCAGGATGCTGGCAGAGGATGGCCACTGAAAGAGACCTACTCTCTGCAGTTCACAGCCTGTCCTGGAGAGCAGAAACATGCTCAGTGCTGAACACTGCAGAAGGGCAACACATTTTCTGAGCCTGCTGGTGAGCTCATGCAAGCAGACCCAGTAGTGCTTGCATGTATATGGGTTATTTTGCCTTAAAAAAAGAGTCCTACAACCAAAAAGCCACGCAGAATTAAAAAAAAACAAACTAACAGAAGAACAAATTTGATGTTTAAGCCTGTGTAAGTTACTGCTAGATTTACAGCTAATCAGTGCCAGGGTGTGGCACCCTTGGAGGAAGAGCCAGCGCCTGCAGCAAAAATCTGGAGGAAGCTGTAGTGATGCCTGTCACTGTTAGAGAACCTGATTTATAGAAGAGAGTTACAAGCTTTGTGGAAGGGAATTGTGAGACAGGGCAGACAGCATGCAGAAGACGTGGGGGATCAAACAATACTCAGCAGCACTTCTAAAGAGGCAGAAGAAACAACATATATCAGCAGGAGGTAATCAGCAAATTGCCCAATTGGTAAGGCCCCCATCACACTTTTCCTTTTGCCCCTTTTTACTCCAGAAAGCCAGCACACAGATAGCCCAGTTTCCCTTCTGACCAATACTGGAGTGAGCTGTAATGAGAACTGGAGTGGTGGTGGTGGCAGAAACCTGTGCTGCCAAAGTTTCACTCCTGAGCATTGCTTATGGTAAGAGGGATGCCTGCTTCACCTTACATTCTTGAATTTTTAAACCTGACATTCACACCCCGTGTTTTACTACCTGCAGGTTTGGAATATTTAATGTACTTCGAAAAATGCACACCACTGCACAGAAACCTCTGCAACAGGTGTTATGTGTTAACCATGCATACGTGATAGAAAAATGTGTATCCAACTAAAGCCTCTGTTACACACACACACACGTGCCAGCAACACCTTTAAAGTTTTCAGCATTTGGTTTTGGTGCTTAAAATTCAATGATGCTCGTGCTTCAAAAACTGGAAGGATAACATGAAGACATGAGGTGCCTCAGGGCAATGAATGTTACTTCTTAGAGGTATTTGTGACACATGATTTAAGATAGGATGCTTAGCTTTTATTACTCCAAATTGTTTCTGTTAGCCATAGATATACAGGAATAGAGTAAATCCATTTCTAGTCTGGTTACTTCTTCTCCTTCACTTCCAAGAAATCCAATTTTGTTTTAAAAAATATACATGTAATTAAAGGACATGTAATTCAGCAGAAAGTCTTTAAAATGCATAACTGATTATCTACTTCCTGTAATTGCTGGTTTGTATATTGAAACTTAGATTGACTTGGCAGACAATAAAAGATTATTTTTTAATTAGATATACTCATCCCTATCATTTGGGAATAAGGGATATTTTCCACCAGTGTTATTCTTCCTATCCAGGAACATGTGCTAATCTCTTGCTTGCTACCAATGTCATTTTTTTCCTAAATGAGAAATAAACAGAAGCCTGCCTCTCTTGCAGAAACAGCATGGCTAGGCTGTGTTTTCATTTCAGTTTGATAGGATGGTAGTAGCAGGATGGATATATGTGTATAATATAAGAAACAGCAAGACCATGTACCCTGACCAGTTGAAAGCTCTGAGATTCCCTTACAATCCCCAAGGATATTTTATATTCATTCTCCATTAGAAATTCTGCTTTTGCATCAGAAGATTGTCAGCACAAGATTATCACCCCCAAACTATTCTATTATGGGGTCCCAAACTAAATTTTTTCTTTTCCTCGTGACAAATGAAGCAATTGTTAGCTCTCTTAAAAGACATCTTGTGTAACCTCTTGCCCTGCAAGCTCCATCTAAAATGACAACATGTCTAGAGACTTTTTTTTGCTTGATGATGGGCTCTCAATTTATAAATCTTTTCTCATGTGGGGACAACATTCTAAAGCCATCACGAAGGTCCCCCCACCTCTCCCACTCAGCCTGCCCTGCTCCATCCAGAGCATCATGTGGTGACCAGAACAGTCGATTTCATGGCTAAGTAATGGGTGGTTTTGGGTTTATTTTTAACTGTCCTTTTCATGGAATTCAGCCACCAGAAAAGGAGGTGGCAGAAACACTGGCTTCCCTTCCCAAGCCTTCTGAAGAAGCTGCCATGAACCCACGTGAGCAAGCACAGCCAGTCTTGGGTTCACATTTCTAGATAGAAAAGGATGTTTTGTGATTTGGGGCACATAGCAAAGCTGTTTCTCTAACTGAAACTACATCAGATTTTGCTTGCCCCTAATTTTTGACTAAACTTTATTCCACATCTGAAGACTTCTCTGCTTCCTCTTCCAGACTGTGCCTTGTCACAGCACTGCCTGTGCAACTCCTGTTCATGCCATCCCTGATAGCTTTCCCTCCTGACTACTGTAAATCTCCTTCTATTGCATTTTTTTCCCCTGCGGGCCTCTCTCTCCAAACAAAAAGGATGTGATTCTTCTCTCACTCCCACTGGCTTTAACCTGTTGTAGTTTGCCATGTCATTATTCATGGTTTAAACGAGGCTAAGTGAGAGAAGAATGGTGCACAGCGATTTTCATTATGCCAAAGCCATGCTATTCTCTGCACGCAGGCTATGGTATTATATCCCCCTGTCCCTTCACCACTTTCAAAGGCTTCCTTTCCTCCTGATCAAGCTCAATAGAATGCTAAAGACTTCCAGAGCTTGTTTTTGAACTTGCCTGACCCTGCTTCTCTGATCTCATATCCATTCCCACAGATATTTACTCAGATTTTCTAATCTGGCTATCTCCTGTGGCTGCCCAGCTCTGAGCATCTGGGTGTTTGTGGTTATTTATGCTTCCCACTTGTCTGATATGTCAAACCCGTGAGTCATTTTCCATCTCCGGCTCACCTTTGCAGCCTCTCTCACCGTCCCAGCTGGAGAGCAGGCGCCGCTGCCGCCCTCCCCTTCCACCTCCTCAGGGTGAGACCAAGGGCTGCACTGTGACGCCTCCCTCACTGCACAGCTCTGCTTGCATTGACCTGACTCCTTTCTCTTCATGATTTCACAAGACCTGGTGGCTTTTCTCACTTGCACCAAGTGTCCAGAGACCCCTCATCTGGCTGGTGTGTGCATGTACAGCCATTGGGACATAATGCTTTCCCTCGGTGTCTTCCTCCAAAAAGCGGCCATGCTGCCCTGACAGACACTTCACAACAGACTCCTGGCTCCAGCACCCTCCACCCAGCTGATTTCCACCTCTTCTCTGCCCCAAAGGTGTCTGAGGAGGGTGATGGGCTCTTACCTGAAGGCACATGTGGCTGGCTCCTGCTGGGCACACCAGGATCATGGGATTTCTCTGACTGCGGGTCCAGGGTGTGATTTAGCTACTGGTGGCACCACATGGGTTTTCCCAGTCGGGTCAGCACTCAGGCACCTTCCTGTGATTAAACAGTGCTAATAAAGCAAGCTTTGTCAAAGTTGGTGTTTTTCAGGCTGCATTTTAATGCCATTGACTCAGGATATATGATCCTGTAACAGGATCCTCACGTGTGCAGGCATAGGCTGCTCCTTCCTTTCCTTCAGTAATTGCTCTGCTGCCCTTTATGTGGAGAAGAGAAGGTGAGAGGTGGTGAGCAGCTGAGTAACCTCCAGCTGCTACTGCATCTTCAGGAGGCCTTTCAGGCTGGCAGGCGTAACCTTTGGAGAAGACATATGCTATCATCACTCTTCCTCTCCTCCCAGCGAGCTACAGCTCAGGTGATATGTGATCAGCTGATTCAGAGAAGAACCCCAGGGCAGGGCTGCCTGAAATATCCAGGTGTCAAGTATACTATAATCTCTATATAGCTTCCTTTCTATTAGGGAACATATAATGTGGGTGCCCTGCTGCCCAGAGCAGCAATTTTCATGTGCATACGTAACCCTTGAGAGGTTTGTGCATCTTCCCAAGGCTGGAGCAGACTCTGTGCAACTTTTTTCCTCCACAATAGGTCCAGCAATGTCTATGTGGCAAAAGCATTTGAGATTACCTAGACAAAAAGGAAGAAAATACTTTCATTTCTGTACAAGTGACAACAACACTGCTAGAAATTGTCTCAGGGATCTTTCACTACCCCAGAAGGTTTGACCACACTGACTTAGAGTGACACCAGAGAAGCTGAGCCTTCTTCTGAGCTTTACTAGCTTTTTAAAGGCTAACTGGTCATCCTCTGATCATATATCCCTCACCCATCACCCTTTTTGCAACAAGTTTGTGAGAGAGCTGGGGAAACATGTGACCAGGGAGTTTGACCATAGGTGAAACTGTGTCAGATCTTCTGTACCTCCTTATGCAGAGATAAATCCATGGAAATGTGAGGCAGTCACCCCAATTGTCTTCACTGGGAGTGAGTGTGGCTGGGAAGAAACAAGGCTGTATTCCTGAAATCTCAAGGCACTTCTCTGGAGCTGCCAAGTTTTCTCAAGAAATCAGTTTATCACAACCCCCATCCAGCATTTCTGGCTCTTCAGACTGAGATTCCTTGGGCTGACTGTTTGATTAGAGGGTTCAGGCCCATTCTGGAGGCTGGAGAGGTCCTAGTTCCCTTCCAGTGGGATACTTTAACCAGTGTTCTGCTCACAACAGAGCAGGCAGCACTGTTAGATCCTTCATAACCTGTGAAAATGCGTGTTTTGAGCTGCTGTACACTGAGGACATACACTTTCATCTCCTTAAGTATTTTAAGTTAAGCTGTTCATTACCTCTGCCCAGGATTTCAGAGACTGTTCAAGCAGAGTAAAAATTTCAGATGCATTTTCTGCATGTGCCCAGATTTGCTCTGGAGCACTTGTGATGTGTCCAGCATTTCCAGGAGCCACGGGCCTTTGGTCTGTACACTGGACAGATGGTCTGTATATGCACAATAAATACCATGTGTTTCTAAGCACAGACCATCTGCAAAACGTGGCCAGAGCATGACTGATGCTTCCTGAAAACCTGGGACAGAAATATGGCAACCCTATGGCTGATGCTCTGCAGTGTGACAGAGACCAGGATTTTTCAAAGGGCTTTCTCCTTTCCCGTGCTGCTGATTTCCGCAAATCTTTCAGAGCAGATGCTGAGCAGGGCTTGGACTCTACAAGTGGGTCATTTGGTAGGACAGATGCTGCACATGCTGGATTTGTGAGTTCAGCAAGGAAAGGCAAGGAAATGCTTCAGTGGGAGGCTGTTTGAAAACCATGGTGCAATGTGGAAGGCTGCAGAGTGCAGCTGAGGTCAGGAAGATATTTTAACATTAATTCAGTATGATGAAAGGGCTGTGTGGGTCTTTTAATGGAGTTCTACAAATACAAAAATGCCCCTACTTGTATTGATAGCTGTTTTATTTATTCACTTATTAACCACCCTTGAAATTGCACTCTATTGTAAAAGTATCACTATTTTCTTCTCCAATGGATACCTGATTAATGTCTTGTGAGCCATGTATGCCCTGGCAAATGACAGTGATGTGTTTCCCAGCTGATAGCTAAATAATTCTCTAAATAAGTTATTGTCTCACTTAGTAGCTCTGGTAGACTACACTCCCCACTTGATGATCCCTCCCCAAGCAGAACCAAATTTACTTTATTTTGCACTAATTTAGAATGCTATTAACCTAAACATTCAGCAGTGGGAAGTTTCCCAAAAGCTTTTCTCTTGAGTTTTCCCTGTTGGTGCCACTCATATTTTGAACTCTCCCAAATGGAAAGGTCATCCCATTTATTCCAAGTCTTACTTGAGACTTTCCTATAGCCAATATTTATATAGGAGAACACTCTCAGTAGGCCAGTCCTGCTGCCTCTCAAGAGTATTTCGTAGATTTTTCAAATCTGCAGCTCTCCCTTATTAAGGAAGGAAGAGAAGATAGTTTTTGGAGAAGATAGCCTGTTCTCAGAGGAGCAAAACACAAGTTTTGGGAATGAAAATTCCCATCCTTCCACTGGGGCCTTCACTGTCTCTGGAGTTTCTGGTGCCTGGGGATAATTCAACAGCACATCACAAGAAAATTTTAACCTCTTGTCTTGGTTCACCTCACGACTCTCATTTCCTGTTCCCTTTCCTTTTCTCTCCCCTTTCCCTCCCATCTACCAACTCTCTGTTTGGGTGGGCTGGGTCACTGTGGTCTGCAACACCAAGAAAAAGGAGATGCTTTTCAAGGCATTAGGCTTTGTGAGCTTAGCTTCTCTCTCAGATGTGGTCCTTGCCATACTTTTGCAATTGTCAGCCATCTTACTATTCTTTATCACTATTATCTTTGCTGAAAAGTAAATGTGTGTAAAGCAGCCATCTAGTTTTGCAGCTGGAACTGTCAAGTTTTTCAGCTGTTGCCTGTCTGCTCTGCTCCTTTTCACACTGTTTATTTTATTCATAGGGCTGAACAGCCCATTTCTATTTACTTCTGTATCCTTTGCAAGGTCTCACTCTGTTAGAGTTCTGGCATTTTAGTCTCAAGCTTCTTGGCCTCTAAAGTACTGTTCTCTTTGCTGATTGTCTTTTTTTTCCATTCTTTGTTGGCCCTTCCTTGATTGCTATTACACTTTGTTGAGGTAATTTATCCATTCACTTACATTTACAGTAATTTTTGCAGGCTTTATTTTTCCCTGGCTTGGGACATGTGCTGGAGGTAGTTTCTGTACTTTTAGCTGAAAGAAATCACAGGCCTTTCCCACATTCATGCTTTTCAGCTCTTTAGTCCAGCTGAGCTTGTTAATTAGTCCCCTAATTTCTCAAATTTTACCCATTCAAAATGTAGAACCTTAATTACAAACCTATTTTTGTTTACTCCTTCATTTAATTTAAACTGAATCAACTTGTGATCTCTCAGTCAAAGGTTATTTTCTTTGATCGCTTCTTCTGTAATGTGCTTGCTATTTACCAAAATGAAGCCTAAAATAGCATCAGTGGTTCAGAGCTCTTTGGTGAATTAATTTGTTGGCAATTACATCTAACACTGTCTGGGCCATGCTGCCAGTAGTAGCTTCTGTGTCCGTGAGACCATATTTATTTTCCTCAAATCTCATTCCTTAATGACATGGTGCATCATCTGTGATATTGATAAAGAAGTAAATAAAATACTAAAAAATCTAGAGAGGAGCAGAGAACACAACAGGGAGAGTTTTTATGTCACTCTGTAATTCTTTAATGCTGTATGCATTTCTGGTACATCCCATCTCCCAAAGGATGTAGAATACATGGAAATGTTCAGAGATGGACATCAAGAATGTAATATGGAAGAGCTTCTGTCTGAGGAACAACTGACTGAGATAACAGGCTTCAAGCTGGAGATAATTGGAGGTATCTATACTGGCAGCTGGGATGCCATAAAAATGGTAAATAAGCAGGGATGGGTCACTGTACTCCCTTAGATAAGGAAATATAGGGGGGTATGAGGAAAACCTGGCAGATGGTTAGTCCAAAGGAGGCAGAAAAAAATGTTTCTTCTTATGGTGTGTAGTTCTGTGAAACTTCTTCTTTCCACAGGTTGCTGTGCCTGTTTTATAGGGTTCAAAACAAACAAACAAAAAGCGAGCCAGGCCTAGGCAGATTAGTGGAAGAAAAAAATCTAATGAAGACTTCTGCCAGTACCTGTGACTCAGAAAGCCTGTGTAGGCAAGGTGTTTATCCTGAGGAAGTATCACCACAGACTTTCTGACTTATGTCCTGACCTGGACATCTGTCTTTGGCCATTTTTTGGGACAAGATGGACTTCTAGTGTGTAGGAATGCCTCTATAACCCCACATACAGGGATGAGCAAAGGAATTCAGCAAACTGGGAATATAATGACTCTAGAATGATTCCCAGTTCATGACTAGGGATAACATAGGAACATTACAGAGTGGAGAGGCACTTGAACAGGTTACTCAGAGATGTGGATGCCCCATCCCTGAAAATGTTCAAGACCAGTTTGCATGGGGCTCTGAGCAACCTAGTCCAGTAGGGGGTTGGAACTAGATGATCTTTAAGGTCCCTTTCAACCAAGCCATTCTATGATTCTATGATTATTAGCAATTTATATTTGATTTTCCTCTCTTTCTCTTTGGATATTAGTACAGGCCTGGGTCATGCTCAGTTCTGTGTGGTTTGTGCTTGTAATTTCTGCTTAATTTCCAGTCACCTTTTCAGTTGGAAATGATCTCAGTGCTTTCTCCATGCTCTGGTAGGCAGCGTGTCACTAAGTGAAATGCCAGGGAAACACAGAATTCTGCTTCAGGTCTTCTAAGGAATAAAGGCAGGTGAGGCCAAACAATTAAGAAAATGTGATTGACTAATAATTATGACCAAGTTAATGGCCCCATGTATTGCATACCTGTGCCACAGTGTTCTTGGCATCAGAAATCCTGAGTCCACTGAGACCACTGGATTCTGCTACCAATCTTTATCCTGCTCTGTCTTACCTCTCTGTTTGCAGAAAATAATGCCAAAGCTGAGTTCATACCATGCAAACCTTTAACAGCTGCCTGATGTTCCTTTAATCTTTCACATATGCAGCATTCAGCCTCCTTACAGTAAAAAGCACATGTTTTTTAAATGCTGCAGCCTCCTATAGGAGGTCTAAGTTTTGACTTATGACCTGCAAACCAAAGGTAACCAGCAGTGTGCAGTTGTACGAACTTTGGTGTTGCTCAAACCATGGGATTGTGTTCAAAGGACTGGGATCCTCCACCCTGCTTTTGGTAACTGGTTCTTGCTTACACAAAGACATAGATCTGTCTTGGCACATGTGGGGAGAATAGTCTGTCTTTCCTGGATTGTTTCCTTCTCCAACTTTTGTCTTGTCTGTTAAGGTCATTAGTTCCTCAGGCAAACTCTCTGCACTGTTTGTTCAGAGCTCAGAACAAAGAGATCATAGCCAGGCCTCCAGACACCACCGTAGCACTGCTATGAATGATCCTTTTTCAAACTGCACGGATCATACTGGGGAACTCCCACTTGGATGTTTCCAGACTGGTCATATGCACATCATTCTGACGATTGATTTTTTGTGGTTGCTTTGAAAATCAACAGTTTACTATGGGTTCAATATGAACAGAAAAATAAAGAAGCAGTGTTCTTACCATGTCTCTCATGAGATAATCCCCTTTGGATATTTTCCAAGCTTTCTTCTTCCTGAGGAATTTTTTTTTTTTTAGAGTTTTTGTCCCTAAAAATCTTTGATCATTGTACCTACATTAGTCTACTTTTGGAGCATCTCAAATTAAAGCTCATCAAAAGTTGCTAATTTTTTAAAATTCACAGATGCATTTAAAAATTCTTTTGAATACCTTCCTACTCCTTCACCTCCCAGAGTTCCTGTTTTTCATTAACACATTCTTTTTAAAAACCTTTTAATCTTCTTCACCTTCACTGTATGTCAGTCTACGGTTGATTGATTCAGAGTGTCCTCAAAGCTGGGACTGGAATCCTTCCTGTTTTCTTCTGCACTTCCAGCTACCTTCCTGGCTCTGTCTGACCCTTGTTCTGACTCTTTATCATAGGTATCTTCTCCTTTCATTTGTATGTGCAACTTCAGGAAGCACTCCCTCAACTTTTTCCAGGAGAGGGCCACCAGGAGCTTGCTGTCTTCATGTAGCCTCCCAGTCCCTGTCTCATTTAGTGGCTTCTGAGCGTGGTTAATACAGTGACTCACCAAAAATATTTTGCATCTCTCTTTATCGGTTGGAAGAACCCTTTTGCATCAGCCTGAATTCATACATAAATATGTATGTGCCATCCTGCTAACTTGGGGTTCTATTTGCCTGCTCATGTGTCTGTCTATCAAGCACTGTTCTTGATGGAAATTGCTTCAAGGTCTCTTCGTTACTTTGAAGTGATTTCTAGACAGCCACTTATCAAAGAATATTAACATTGATGGCAGATCTATTTCCCTATTCCTGCAATTAAAAATTCTATCCATTGAAGTGGTTTTTATGGGCCCATGACTGACGAAAAAAGTGAAAATTGTGCCTGGGAATGCAGTAATACTTCGTGTAGCAGAGGGCAGTAGGACCAAGTACAAGGCACTGAATGAATGTGGTATTCCAAGGAGCACACAGGGAGAGAGGAATTGAGCTCCACTGAATTCAGTTAGCTCTGAACTTCGGCGAGGCAAAGAGTCCTCCCTCCCCTTCTCCCTTGCACGACTCTCACATAAGCAGAGATCCTGACAGCTGGTCCTGACAAAAGGTGCTATGTAAGCTGTGGTAGTCTTAAATACAAGGGTTTTTTTTTTCTTCTGTTCCCCTTTTCTTTGATGTGTTATTGCTTTATACATTCTGAAGTTTAGGAACTGTCAGGATTTCTGGACCTGATGCTTTTATTTTGTTGATCAGGAGTATTATGGAGCACTGTAAGACAGGCTGGTTTCAGCAGACCCATTTTTTTCACAAGGGATATTTACAGTCTCCAGTTTGGGGCATCTAATATAGATGGCTGAATAAAGCATCAAGGTTCCTTGTTCAGTCACATGACTTAATCTGGCCCGTTTCACATGAAAGCTCATCCAAATATCACTCTTGAACTATTTTGGAAAATTATGGGATGCACCTCCTAGAAAATTACACAGGGACCAAGTTTGCATGGGGCAATAGTACTGCATTTTTTCCTTTTCTCGTGATTCCCGGAATAGGCAGGCACTAAATCAAGCTCTGCACAGCAGTGCTCACTGCTGCAGCTGGTATCAGCATGACTGTCACTGTGCTCTCACTACAGCAATCCTTTCATATGATACATGAGATGTTCCTGGCCTGGATTCAGAGGGCAAAGGGGAGAAGGATAACAGTATAGGCCCTGGCTTTTGCGCTTTTTGTTTACTGGAACATCCTTTTAACCATTCAACAGTGTACACTGCTGGGTTAGAGGAAAGTCATTAATGTTGCCCTTGGTAAGAGGATCAAGTAATAGTGCCATATGCTCCCATGCAGTGGCTTGCAATCACTGCCTAGAAGAATTTTAAAACTGAAAAGCCAGATTAGACTAATTTTTGCTTATTTTGCTTTTCTCTAAGAGTATACACCATCACTTCACCAGTGTCACTGAAGTATCTGTGCAAAGCAGAGATCTAGAAGAACTAGCAAATTGTTTTTTTCCTTGATCAACTGTTTTTCTGTAGCCTGACTTTGTTTTAAAGGAAAGTCTACTTATCCCCTTATTCATGGAATCAGGGCTCTGTGCCACCACTCCTTGTTCTGGAGAGCTGCTTATCATGACTTCATCTCTGTGACCTGAGATATTCCCTAAAGACCACTGCCAGGCTGGGTCCCCACAGCCATCTGCAGAGGTGCAGAGCTCCCTGGATAGGTTGAAGCCTTGTCAGCTCTGTGAAGCCATCATAAAAAAAGGAAAAAAAATTAAACAATGGGCAAATTGGTAACATTGAACCTGGTGCATTCTTTGCAAGAGGCTCAGATCTTTGTTGTCTACCACCTTAATCTACCCCTGCTGACATGCAAGCATAAATCAGCACAGAACCTGGCCCCTGTACTGTGTAAACATTAACTAATTAATCCTCCTTACAGCCTTTGGAGGCTGCAAAGGAGTTATTATTATACTTCTCTTCATAGAGTGTGTAACTGCAGCAGCATGGATAAAAGATTAAAGGACACAGACATAATGATTGCTTGAACTTCGGTGCAGAAGAAATCTTGGACCTCTCCAGAGCACTTTTCACATAATTTTTTAGCAGTCCCAATTGACTAATAAACAGGAGGGGCTGCATAAGCTATTTCCAGACAAGCTTCAGGGCCTTATCCTTATCTGTGTTACGCTTACAAATCCACAGAAATTCTGTTTGCTCCTCGGAGGGGTTTACAGCAATGCTGAAAATCAAATCTGTCCTATCATATTAATATAAAATATGAGGAAAAAATACCCAACAACAAACAAAGAACAATGCAGAATATAGGTTTGTGACAACCAAATCGGTTATGTTTGTTTTTTTCTACATTAATGCTGTCCAGCAATCCCCTGTGTATTCTCAAGGAAATGACTTCGTTATATCAGTGAAGTATATTGAAAATGAAATCAGTGGCAACACCAAATGTGCCCAGACATGACAAGACTTTTAAATAACAACAGAAGAATTCTATCTCCTTTCCTGTTTGTTCCATGTTAACTTAGGGAGATTGGTGCTGACTTTCTGGAATGGGTGCAGCAAGCTGTAAATGATGTATGAAAATTAAATGAAAAGTCTCTGCCCAGGACACTGTGCACAGAAATCACTGCTGAGGCAAGTTAATAGCTCTTTCCTCCTGTATACTCTGACATGAGACGGAACCAGAGAAGCCAGCAGTGCAGAAATTGGAACAACTACCCAAAAATATCCTCGACAGGACGTCTGCTGATTCTTCACTCAACCCTCATTTTTGGTGGGTGTCCTCTAACAGGGTTGGAAGAGAAGAGACCCAAATGTTTATAACCCTTCCTGTACAAGCCAGGTGGTTTGCTCACAGGTAAGGAACAAGTCAGACCATGATGCCAACTTCTCAGGTCTTGTTATTTCCTGCCTCTCTTTCACAACTTTGTTTACTGTCCTCCTGTGTAGCAACATCAAACACCTGGGGCTGTGCAGTCGAGAGAGACTCACATCAAATGGGCAGAATGAAGCCAGTCCATGTGTGTGGGTACAGCTGGCACCTGGTGGTTATGTCAGCATGGTGACAGAGGGCAGTTCTGTGACCCAGTTACTGAAAGGCTCCCTGGTAGTCACACTGCAGTGCAACACTGCAAACAGTGATTATTAATACCATTAAAAATTCATGCAAGCCCAGGTTCTGCAAATGCTCTACCATGTGAACAGCCTCTGTGGAGATAAAGAGGGCACTGCAGCAAGAGTGAAAAGCTGATGTCCTGGCTACTGATGCACAGGTTAGAAGTTGCCCTTCAGAGCTTTGGGACTGACCTTCTCCTGTGTCCTCAGGTGATGGACTGACCAGATGTTTCAGCAAACATCCCTCATCTGGCATCCCCTTTGGGACATTTGCTATGTAGCTCTCTGCACCTCACTTGCCCTTTTTGCAAAAGTAACTTGTGCAAGTGTAAACTAAACCCAACAGAAATTTAAAAATAATACAAATTAAGCAAGATGCTATTTGTGTGGTACTCCTTCACAGCTCAGAAGCAGAGGGAGATGGGATTTAATTTAGGCCAGTCCTCTGCTGCATTTCAGATAAAGGATTTTTAATCTAGTTGTAAGTTGATAAAAAAACCCCTCTCTGATCCTGCAGGCAACTTTTTCTGCCAATTTTCTTTGCAGAGAGGAAGAGAGGGGAAGAAATAATTGAAAGAACACTGCCGCATAGAAAATGACACTGATGGAGTAATGCACTTTGGAACTGCGTGCTCTGCCAAATCCTTGTTTTCTACTCTTTTTTCCTTCCTTTTTTCTTCAGAAATTTAAAGTTATTGGTATTCATCAGCATTATTAGGTGGTGGGTTTTTTTTCTGAGCACTAGCCAGGTAGCAGTCTTTTAAATACAAAATGATTCCTCTATTCTGGAGTGTTATTTCAACTTTCAGAGTACAACTTGTTCCCTTCCACCTCAAGCAGAAAATTTTCAGGGTTAATTTATTCACCTAATTGCTGGATGCACATGTGGTATTGCAGTCCACAGTGATTTTATGGACTTAAGGCTATGGTAATGACTTAATAAACATGCATGTGTACATGATTTGAAGGCAATGTATTCTCTTGAATGTAACATTTCAGAAAACACGGCATGAAAAATAAAAGGGTAGCCAGAGGCATATCTCAGTGGAGGCATGAAATGCTGAGCTTTTAGTATTCTTTCCAAATTAAAGACTCTGTTTAGAAAAGGTATTACCTGTCCAGCTTTCTGACAATTCATGAGTGTTTGAATGATCAAAAAAACCTCACAATTCAACACTTTTTTTTTTTTTGCTTCCTTTGCCTCAATGGTCTTTTGATCCCTGATCTAGAGTCTTGAAATTAGTGTGCAAATATCCACAGAAAAGCAAAGTTCAGCTGTGTGGGGAAAGGGAACAAGACAAGTTTGATGGACAGCTTTCAGGGAGGGCATGTTAGAAAATCTCTGTTGTGGTCTGTGAAAGGGTGAGGGAGGTCAGGAGGGAGGGACAAATTTCAGGAGCTGTTGATTGAGGGCCTGGTTAATTACGCCAGGCCAGCTTAAACAAAACCCAATACAAATGCACCTCTGTTAAAGTGTATGAACTTACACTGGTTGAATGTTGAAAAGAGGGAGGGTTGGGCTCTGTAAATGTTGGTCAATTTATTGTGCTTGAAAGCTAAAACTATTTTAGATTGCCCCATTGTCAATTATTAAACCTGATGGTCTGGATGCAACTTTCCACTTGGGAATGAACCCAACACGTGCCTGAGGATGCTCACCCTCTGCATGGCTCCCTCTTTTCTCCTCCCCTACTCATGGCCCAAACCAGGGCACCAGCCAGGATGGGGCTTTGACTGACCCCATATGGCAGCTCGTTTGCTCCTCTCCAGTCCAGCAGAGCCATGACATGTGCTGGAGTGCTCAGATTTTTTTTCATGTTGAGGCTGATTTCCATTGGCAAGCAAGCTTCTTCTTGAGTGGTCCCTTAGTAAGTACTGGGCTGTCTGGTGAGATGGGGGAAAGGAGCTGCTTGCAATGAGAGTTGTGTTTGTGTACTCAATAGTATTGGGTGGGAGGACTCCAGTTCTTTAAACTTTGCTTTTCCAAATATACTCTGTTGTTTCATAAATCTAGTGGAATGGTTTATAATAACATCCAGCTCATTAAAACATGGGACCAGGTGCCAAGTGGTTGGCCAATAGCAGATGTAAAAATCTTTGAGTCTTGGAAAAGTCTGGATAAGTATTTTAGACATTGCCTGGGCCTGATACCTGCAATACTTCAGGATATTTTTTTTCCCTGGAACTGGAATGTCACAAAGTTTTTTAATGTTTTAGCTCAAATTCAAACAGCATTTGGCTCACTTTTTAGTATAGCTCTGGTCTGGATGCCAGAGGCTCACCTGTACTTAGCATCTCTGCTTCCTTTACTGTGACCAGAGAATGTCTCACTGCAACACTTGGCCATCACTTGAGATGGGAAAGCCCTCTGTGGAGAGTCACAGTGAATTAAGCTCCTGCTACAATGGCTATTTTTGGCCTTGACCAGATGAGTCCCCTGGGGACACCTGTAAGCATTTCAGCATGCTGAGGGTTTGGATGCCATCTCAGCCTGCTCTGGCTCAGGAGGCTGTTCTGAGTTGTGACAAGTTTGGTGTCTGAAGGTAGATATAAGGAAGGCCCAAGACCTCCAGACAAACTGGTGGTTGATGGGAAGGAGCATCCTGCATCCACTGCCCTTCACTTTGCTGTATGTTTTTGCCCATCCAGCCCTGCCCCTGCCTGAAAATTGTCTTTCTACTGAAACAGTGATTTGCATTTTTGGGGAGGTAAATGGTGATGAATTGTTCTGCTTGAGTTATGGCATTTTTCCTCCAAAAATGTTACACTTTTTGGAGGAAGAGCCTGTGAAGGACATGACTTTGTGTCTTGCCCTGCTGTGACTCTGAGGTACAGTGGAGATTTTCTCTATCTTGCTGCTTTCCTGCTCCCAAGAAGCCAAGTTTAACTCATCTTTCTATTAAAGAGCTAATGCTGAAAAATGAGCCACAGAAGGGCAACACTTTTGAAGCCTGTGGTGGTTACAGCTGTTGGCTGCCTTGGTGACAGCCACATCACCCTCCCCTGTGCTTGATGCAAAAGCAAGAGAGTTATTATGGATTTCAGTTGGGTTTATTTGATCTGGAAGAAGGTGTGATGAAGTGGTGTCCCACTTTCACATTTGATGTCCTGGATATTTAAAAGCAGGAGCAGTGTCTGTGCATCTGTCCATCCCTACAACTGCTGTAGGTCCTTGCTCATGGTGCTTAAGGGCTACTCAACCATAACAGCCAATAACACCCAAAAGGGCCACGAGTTCCCTCTGCCCTTGGTGTCCAGCACTGTGCCTCCATTCTGACAGCAGTTCTTGTTCTCCCTGCTGCTTCCTACACCCATTATTTTTCATTTTGCCACTGCTAGTTTTCCTAGTGAGGTGCCATTTGTCACGACTGCTTTATTGAAGCAAGGCAAAGATTGGGCTGGGGGGGGTGAGGTGTTCACAGCTTCACAATGGGTGAAGTTACTGCCACAGCACCAGATCCCATCAGCAAAGAGCTGAAGGTGACTGCAAGCACATCCTGGAGAGCGTCATTCATTATTCCCATATACAAACAAGATGAAGCTATTCCTCTTTGCCCTCTTGGGAGGTGCTATTTACAGGAGTAAAAGGCAGGTCTTTCTTCAAAGAGCATGCAAGCTAACCAAACTAGGCAAGGGTGGGAGAGAATAAATATTACCCTGACTACTGAGATCAAAAGGAAGGCTTGGAGGTGCCAAATGATTTGCCTGAGTTGGTATAAGCAGTGTGTAGAAGAGCAGAGGTGGGAAGTGAACCCAGAGCCTCTCGCCCAGCAAACAGCGCTCTCTGAAATACCATGTGGTCAAGAAAATGGCAATTTCATCAAAATCCAGCAGTTTCCTGTGAGCTCTGACACCTTAAAACAAGTTACATAATTTAAACAAAAATAAATAATCTGTTTATTTTTCTGATAGTATTTTTCTTGTATAAAAACTGGTTGGATTTTTTTGCACTGTTTTCATTGTTATTTGTTGTTGTTACTGTATTTAATAACTAATCATTAATTATTTTTGATAGCAAAATACACTGAGATTCCTGAGCTTAAGTGTTCCAGAATTCCTGCTCTCAGAAGCATTTGCAAGTTAATTCCTTCCTCTGGCTTTGAACTAAAAGGTATTGGAATATGTTGGCATTTGTCACAAGACAAGTCTTATTCTGGTGAAGGATGAAGAGCAATGTGCTTTGTACTGTTTTTTAAAGATTGCCCCTTGATTGTCATACCTTGCCTAGTTAAAAACAGGAATGATGTTCACTGCATTGGGAAATACGCTTGCAATACACTTGTGTTGTTTTCAGAAAGACTGAGCTCTTAATTACCTGCAAAAAAATTTTGCCTGATACACTCTGGCACTATGAATATAACCCCTTAATTAACCATTTAATTCCTCTAAATTAAATAAAGATCATTTAGAATATTATCATGAGGACATTTTGGTCATTAACATCAGCTTTATCCTCTGCATCAAAAAAGAGAAAAATATTTTATTCTTTCCTTGAACTGGGGTGTAAGGTTTTATTTTCCTGGACGAGCAAAGGAGAGCTTGATTCCTAACTCTTAATTCTGTATTTCTGCTCAAAAAAGAGCACACCCTGGATTCATTTTTCCCCCTGTTGTCCCAGGATGCCTGGCCCCAAAGGCTGCTCTGTTTAGGAGAAGGAAGTTAAATTACTGCCCCCTGACAGACCTCCCTGTCAGCTCTTCAGGATATCGATGCTGGTTTGTTTGGTGGGAAAACACCTAAAGTCAACACAGGGAGGCACTGGAAATAGCATTCAGATGGTCAGAGGACATGCTGAGGGTTGGGTGAAAGTGCATGAGGGAGCTGAGTACAGTAAGGAACCATTTAATGGAACCATTTCATGACTGTGTAGCCGTGTTTCTCCTTTGGCTACCAGGATCTCCCTGGAGCCCTGGTCCACTAGCCAGTAATGAACACAGCTGTTGTTGGTAGATGGAGAGATTTTTCTGTTGACTTATATGGGGCTCAGGCATGAAACCCCTGCCTTGAGGTTGAGGGTAATTACTGCTGCATAGCACAGACATGTGGGGCTGATTAGTTCCAGGCTAGATAGTGAGAGGGTGTTGATGGTTCCCAGGTAGAAATGAAAATAGGACAGATGCTTTGCTCCTGGCAAGTGTGTGTTTAGGTTGAGACTCATTCCAGAGGAAGATCTGGGTACCCAAAGAAGAACAGAGGTAAAATTAGGTCTTACAGCCAAAATTGTAGTGTGAATCCACTGCTGCCTAACCCTGAGAGTGTCTGGGTTCAATATCTGTTTAAATATCTGCAGCAACACTTCTGTGTGCCCAGGGCTGCCCTGCCTTATTGGGATCCAGGGACTTCACTTGAAAGCACATTGAGCACCACTCAAAAACTCTGCTGAGGTGTGCAGGTGGCTGTTTCAGCTACCTGAAGAGAGGCAAAGGCCATGTTGGTCACATCCAAGGAGAAGTAGCATCCGCAAAGGTTTTTTGAGGACTGCAACTCTGAGCTGAGGTAACCAAGTTCTGCCTCACTCCTGCTTCTATGCCTGAGGCTGATTTGGGTCTGATCTTCAGCCCAGGAGTGAGGAGCCACTGTCTGTGATGGTGGCAGGTGATTGAAGAGGGACCAGGGACCACAGTTACCAAAGATATTTCTGTCACAAAGAATTGGGAAATTTTTAGTGATAAGAAGGATGCACACTAAGTTCCTTGGCAATGCTAAGTGCTAGGCTGCAGCTCTACCTGTGCATTAATGCAACACTATCGAAGCTGAAACTGAATCTCACTGCAGAAGAGCTGGTTAACTGGGATTTTTTTGGGGTTTTTTTTGTTATCGCCCTCTTTTTTTATATTTTTGGTCACAGAGCTGTGCTTTTATGCTTTTCCATTACACAATTTTATGCCACTATTGTGGATGAATAAATCTTCTGAGAATGGCTGTGGCTATCCTTTACAGATGGGGGAGGAAGGCAGCGGGAATGACTTCAGTGCTCCTTTAATTACTGATCTCATTAATTACCCTCCAAACCAAGTGGGTTTTTGCTCAGGGCTGTTTCCACAAGCCAGAATGTCCTTCTGGAACTGGTTTACACCTGAAAGGGTAATTGCTTCCTGACTCTATGCTTAAATATTTCCAAAAACCAACAGCATCTCATCCAGCTTCATCACACACCTCCTCCCTCTACAACACTGGGCTTACCCCAGTTAGAAAAGTTCCTTATTTAGCCCCATCTTAAGATAATAATCCAGGCACAGCCTGTAGCTGGAATTGTTTGTCCTCTGCATGCCTGATATGGTCAGGACAAGAATTTCCATCCTGTGGTTTGTATCTTGAAATAAATGGGACTGGCTAAAAACATGTGGGCAGTCTCAAAATGGACAGTGCTGTGTCTGAGCAGCCTCTCAGCAAACTCTCACCCTGCAGCTCCGTCCGCTGGAGTTGCTGAACACTGTGCCTTGGCCCACAGGACACACTGGTGTGGTGCCAGAAAAGCAGACAAAAAAGAAAAAAAACCCAACCCAACCTACCAGAAATCCACTTTCCTTTGGAGGTCCCTGAGCAAATGTGGTTCTGGCAAGCAAGGAGGATAAAAATGATCCCCTTTGTGGGTGCACTGCACCAGCTCGGTGCTGCAGTGTTGCTGCTCTACAGGCACTTTATGAGTGATGTGACAGCTTCCCTGACTGAAGTAATTCCAAGTACTGTAACATGAAGTGTCAAGGCAGACAGTAGAAAACATTTCAATCCTTTTCATTAGAACAAAGCACTATTCTCTTGACGGCTTTCAAATGCATATTGTTTAGCTATTATGTGCTAACCTTGACTGTTATATTCCAAGCACAATAGCAGTGGGAGCTTTCTGCTTTTTTGTTCATTTCTGATCATGGTAAGAGGATTTCTCTTTTTTTGCAGGGTCAGTAAAATATTCAGTTATAAAGGGAGAAAAAAAGTAAAAAGAAATATTTATGTTGCAGAAGCAGTGAGAAGGAACTCTTGTGTCTCAGTTTTCAGGTGGGTCAGATGGTTCCCAGTATGGATTTTTACCCCAGAGTGGCTTGTCCTTCTCTTGACAGAAATAAAAGACTGCAAGTGCATCCTACCTAGACTGCTCATGAGATGAGTCAGGCTGAAGCTAAAGTGACTGCAATGTCAGCTGCTGAAAGCCTCAGGCAATGTGCAGCAGGTAAACGGTTAATTAAAATTATTCTTCAAGGATACCTTTATGGGAACATGGAGCCTTTCCAAATCTCCACAGGGAGTTATTGATGGAAATTGCTGCTCCACTTTTTCGCTCAGGGAAACACAGGGTGGGATACC
Source organism: Coloeus monedula (assembly GCF_965178545.1). Classification (NCBI taxonomy): domain Eukaryota; kingdom Metazoa; phylum Chordata; class Aves; order Passeriformes; family Corvidae; genus Coloeus; species Coloeus monedula. The sequence continues at coordinate 57,451,868 of NC_138786.1, read as the reverse complement.
TTAACAGTTTCTGACATTTCATCTGTCTGACCATGAGGTTGCTGAGATTGGAAGATTAAATTGCTCCTGAAAGAATGAGATGTGACACAGGTGAAAGCCAAAGATAAAGATACAGAAATGTGTAAGCAACATATGAAAACCCCTGATAAAGCCTGAGCTCCTTTTTAGGACCGGGTGGGCCACGAATGCTGGAGGACAGAAGTTCTTGTTCTCTCAAGGGGCTTTGTAGCCTCTGCTTGCCCAAAGACATGATTGATTTTTTTTGTCCCGTTCTCCTGAGTTAACCTTTTTCAGTTTCCCAAATCTTATCTATTCCTCATACTTTTTTCTCTCATCTCATTCTTTATTTTTGAACAACCTCATTTTGTTCCTCTTACAAAACTCCTTCTCAAAGTAAAGCATTTCCCATCCATATCCAAATCCTTCTTCCTGAACTCTTCATCTCTTCCCATCCATTCCTACCTTCTCCCTTGCACCAGCTCCCACTCTCATTTTTTCCTACCCCAAACTGGAACTCTAAAATTACACTCTCCGGCTGCCATCCCTTCCCCTCCAGTGGATTCAGCTCTTCCCTTTCCGCTGTTTGATTTTTCCTCCTTCCTCAGTGCCAATGCCTGACAGAGGAGTCCCTGATTATATGTCTTCATTGTAATTAAACTGGGCCAGAGCCCATTAGCTGGCACTAAGAGCAAGTGGCACAGCCTGGCTCATGTCCATACAGCTAAACTCTCTTCCTCCCATAACAGGATGGCTTTATCCTTTCTGCTTATTGGGAACAGCCCTTGGCAAGTGCTGCTCTCTGAACCCTGCCCAGACACAGTCTCTTAGAGTACTCCCTAGGACAAGCCAAAACTGTGCCAGGGAGCCTGCTAATAATTAAACATTATAGACTGTGCTACAGGCCTTGGTGCTGTTTAATTTACTTGTAAAAATGCAGCTGAGAGAGTGGGAGAGGCAGTGTCCTCGCTTTCAGCTCAGGTATCCACTCACAGTACAGCCAGCATGGTTGGTTTGGCTCCTGTGAGGACAGTGGTCCCTGAAGATTGAGCAAGAGCCTCTGGAAGTATAAACCTCTTCCAGCTTGGCTAAACATGGGCAGGTTTTTTAATCTAGTGGGGGTGTGGGAAGTGTATCCTTGGTTAAACTTCTGTCCTCCAGCCACCACCACCAAGTTCCTGCCACCAGACATAATCTTCCAAGCAAGGATTTCCTTTGGATTTTTTTTAATATGAGTTTAAAAATAATTTTTTTCTGCTCCCCTCCCTGAGGTGAGGATAGCGCAATTCAGCTAAAGGGAACGCCCACATGAGAAATTTTAACTCCTGTAGTTAAAGCTTAGCAAAATCTGTATTGGCTGAAAGCAGGGTCTTACTGTGTGTAGGTAGTGTTTGTAATGTGTGGTAACACCTTTATCTGCCACAGGTGAGTGTGGGCATGCACACAGGCTGGGAGGGTGGTGCTGGCATTACCCCTTTGACAAATCCCATTTACCTGAGACCAAACACATGCCAAATCAAAAGGAAGGTCCTAAGCTCTGGAGGTGGGTTTGGGAATAATGTTTTGAACAGGGCTAGTGTGAAACTGTGCCAAGGCAGAGATAGTGTTGGTCCACTGGCTGCAAGCCTGGGATTTTGCTCTGACGCAGGAGTAAAAGCCATGTGGAAATCCTCCATAACCAAGCTCTAATAGCTACCCCTCATGTTTTTATACCCTGAAAGAGTTTGAGATAAATATTCACATCCACATCCAGGTGTGTTATACACCTGATGCCTGTATACATGTGTGTATATTTATAGCCAGCCAAAATCTAACACCACTACATATTGAACTGGTCAAAGTAGAGAGGTAGGTTATTGCTGTTTCCATGGCTTTGAAAGTGTTGTAAGAAGCCAGGAATAAAAACAATAAATAATTACTGTGTTACTGAATTCTGATGTTATTTCCGAAATAACTGTGTATATTTTCTGAAGGTTTTGCTTGTCTTTTAAGCCTGAAATAACAGGCAAGCAATGTTTGTAAGCCACTTTTTTAACTTTTTGAAATATATATATTTGTAGATTGGATCACTGGTGGGTTCTCTGCACTAACAATGAACAAAGGCTTGAAAGCAGCTTTTCAGATAGTGAGTGCTTCCTGGAATTTGTCTTGGACTGCAATTTCAGATTTGGCCCTGCAGACAGTAACATGTTCATCATCTCATGCTTCATGTAACCACCTCTTTGTGTACAGCATGAGTGAGGATGACTGAAACACAGGGGTGGCCAAAGTGTTCTGTATGCCATTTTGTCCTGGGTTCTCCTTGTTTCTTTTTCCCAAGCTGCCACCCTGGGAGTTTGTCCTTTCCCAGTGCAATGAGGGCTGTGTGGGAGGTTGGAGCTGTGTTCTCAGCCCTGTGTCTGGTTGTGTGGTCTGAGGCAGAACATTACCTACTGCAATGCTGCCCATGTGCCAGGCTGCAGACCTTGCTCATCCTACCTAGTTCAAGGATGTTGCTTCCTACAGTTCCTTTTTTTTTTTTAACCCCCAAAAATCCTACAGTCTTTGTTTGATACTGCAACAGATGTTCACATTACATGTGCATTACCACACCCTAAGGCCCTCCAAGGCAATGAAAAAAACTCTGGTGGGACTGTCTTGTGTTAGAGAATAAGTAATAGTGACTTTGTGCTCTGTGTGGGAACTGACAGGACTCTCTTGCTGAGCAGAATGGCAGCAGAAGACCATTAGAGCACAGATAAAAGAATTGTGTTATCTCCGGGTGTTGTTCAAGTCATTGGTGAATTTCCCTTTGACTCCAGCGGAGATGGGAGTAGAGCTGAGACACTTTCCTTTTTATGGACGTGTTTTTCTTTTCAACTCAGACATAAAGATTTTTGGAGGGGAAAGGCAGTGACTACCAAGACAAAAGATGGCTGTGAAAGCAGCAATTGCGTTGGCAGGTCTGAGTGCTGTGGAACCCACACATAAATGCTTGAACAGGAGGGAAGGGATCTCGAAGTTGGGACCCTCATTGGAGAGAAACAGCCCAGAGCAAAGGAAACTCAGGATGCAGAGCAGAGGTGAGGGATGGGAAAGCCAGGCAGGCCACAGGACTCAGCACAGTGCAGAGAGCACCCAAATCCCAGACTTTTGGTCTTGCCTTGGGGTGTCACTTAGGTGGCTCAGCAGGCTCATGTTATCAAAACACTGCCAGCCTCTCTGAAAGAGGGATAAAACAGAAGCTAAAACACAGAGTCTATAATTAAAAACATTCAATCAGGAGTTCTGTTCAAATAGATCTAATGCCTTCTGCTGATTCCTCGCCCTTCACACCTTTCTAAGTTGCCTGTGTGAGCACTGCAAGGCTGCAACTTGCTTCCGAGAGAAGCTGTGTTTTCTACAAATTCAGAGCTGCTCTGGGCTTTGCAACTGTGCAGTTTTTGGCAGAATCCATCCCATTTTCTTTCTCCTCCTGCCCTGTGTGTGGGTGGAAGCCCTGTGGGGAGGGGAGCGAGGTAAACAGAGCTGAGCAGAAGAGGTTCACGGAGGCTTTCCACTGGGGAAATGGAGGCCTTGTGCTGGGAGCCAAGTGTCCTCAGCTGGACCCACTACAGCTCCTTCTCCCCTCTTCTGCACTCAGGGAGGTTTTAAGCCTTTCCAGTACAAGCCAGTGGTAATAGTTTGGAGAGATCTTGGATTTCTATGAATTTTGGCTCAGTCCAGACTTCTTTCCACTTCCCAAGGAAAGTGCACTGATAGCGTTTTGCTGGGACTTAATGAACAATTTTATGACACAGAGCTTTTCCAGCAGTATATGCTGGCCTCACTGCACAGCAATAATTGCACAGCAGACGTGTATGGCTGTGGGCCATCCAACTGATGACAAAAGGTGTGGTGACAGGAGTGGCTCTCTGCATTTCTCCCCTTCTTTCTCTTCTTCCCAGGTAGAAAACACTGCCAATGACAGTGTGGAAGTTCATGTAGCTCTTTTGTGAACTGAACCTTCTTTCTGACTGTGTTCTTACATTTCAGTGAGGTAAATCAGTCCATGAGGGACACTGCAGTTGGTACAAGGCAGTGACGCTGGGGGAAGTGTAGCCTTGGAAAGCTCCCTCCTTTTGCTTGCTGTTGAATCGGCTCACCATGTCTTAAGTGTCTGTGTTGTGCAAAACCTCTGTCCAACACTCAAACAGGGCAAGTAAAAAGAAGCTGCAGCATTTTCTGGCTTTATTTCAGCAGTTTAATATTGTACTTAACCTCTCCAGCTTTCTTCTGTGAGCTTTGCTTGTGTGGGTGTTGGGAAACCTGCTTTCTGCTGTGCTCTGCCTTTTGCCTATGCTTTCTACCTCTACTTGAGAAAGCTGCTGTCCCCACAGGAGGATCTGGAAGGCCTGGCATGCTGAGCACTCAATACCTGTCTTTGCTGGTCACCCTGGGGTACTGAAGGCTTCAGCTCCCTCTCAGTGCAAAGGTTTGTTGAGCCAGGGCCTATGAGGTCTCAGAAGTAATTTGTGAATAGCTCTGCTTAAGGAATAGGGATGCTGTGTAGGAAATGCCTTAGTTCTGGTGGAGAATACTTTACCTTGGGTATCCTCAGCCAGCAGGCCCCATCCAATCAAGAGGAATTCCCCTTTGATTTTTTAATTAACCATCTTCCAAATCTGGTGTTTCCTTTTTCAGAGGATGTGAAGAAGGCACAGAGCTAAATTTTCTGAAGCTATTTTGCTGTGAAGGCTCAGCAGCAGAATGCTACACTTGGATTTGGAATAGATACCTGGATTCTCTGAAGGGAGAGAATGATTTTCCCTCCTTCATTATAGATCCTTGTTCTTGTCAGGAACATGAGATGCACATCCCAGCACACCAAAAGGATCTTCAAGCATGTACCTGTCATGGAAGCCAGTTCAGGCTGAAGAATGGGAGTGGTGGAAAGGATAGGGATAATTCTGGCAACATATTCCTAGGGATGCTGGAAGGAGGGAACTGAGTACACTGAAGTGACAAAACATTGTCCAGGGCAGCGAGAGACAGCTTCTCCCTGAGGGAGGACAAGCTGGAACACGAGGGTGACCCCAGCCTGGGCAGTGATGGGGTGCAGTCGTACAGGGTATGAACATGGTGGGCAGAGCTCGATGGGTCCATCAGCATTTCCAGACCAGGCAAGAGGTACAACAGGTCCACACAAAGGGTACAGACAGTAGGAAATGGATGCAGGTCCAGAGTCAGAGCTGGACACAAGGCTACAACATGGATCCAAAGTCCATCCAAGGTAGAACTGGAGATGTGCAGCAAAGTAGTGCAATGCCTATACCAGCCAATAATTTGTGCTTACATATTTTCTAACCAAGATGTGCTCTGATTTTGATCTTTCCAGGGTACTCCTGAATCTCACTTTGTTTTGGATGCTGTATGATAAGAAAACAATGTGAACTGAGGAGAACAGCATTGTGTCTTCCCTAATATTCACTTACAATTAAAAAAATGGAATTTCATAAAACTTTTTGAATCTCCGTATCCTTATTTAAAATAATTGATAACCACGCTAGAATTAGTAGGTTATGGATTTTGTTCAGTGCAGTATAGGTAGGTTTTTGGGACAAATGGTTGTACAATCTTTTTCAGATGAATAGTATTATTAGAACAAGTCTGCTATCCAGGCAGACATGATCTGTTTCAAGTATTATCTAATATTTATAAGATAAAAGTTGATATTTTTGTTACTATATGTATTTTCCTAAAAACTCAGATTTATCCAACAATAACAGACCAGCCTGTGTTGAATTGTCTTAAGGGCTGAAGCATGTGCATTTGTTTTATTACAGTATCCTTTTTATGATCAATTTTCTTATTTATTTTGGTCTGGTGTTCAGGGGAGCAACATGCACCATGTGCAATTTATGGATGCTGTTGGACATATCAGGATCAGAGGTAAACATCAACTATTCACAAAGCTCAGCACATTTCCATAGTCACAGGTAGCATTACTCCTTTTGCAAAACACTGAAAAGGCCAGCTTTGCAAGAGAAAGGCAGTGTTATTACTGCTTATTGTGTTATCTCTGTTCCACACCACTAATCATGTTTGATTTATCAGTCAAATTTTCCATTATTAATGGAGAATAAAATCCAAGGCTTAATTTCAGAAGAACAAACCCTCTGCTCTTAGCACAGCCATTAGATTGTCCCTCTAATTGTCTTGTTCACCTTTCCCCTTTGCCTGGTAAATTACTTCTTCTAGGCCAGCATTTTCCTCATAAATATTTGAAATATTGGGTTTTAAATGGACAAAATTATGTAAAAAAGGACTTATTGTCAGCTCTCTAGCTTGTGTAAGAGCAAGGAGAATGCCTGCCTCCTGAAGCTGGCACCTGGGAAGGAAGGAGTCCCCTTGGTGAAAAGCAAGTAATGAAGTTGCGCTGCGAAGCAAAAATCATCTGAGAGCAGAAAGTAGGGCAATCTTTTGAATATGAGGTTGTGAGCCTCCAAGGAGAACCTGTGAGTTAATTATTGTTAGGTTTTCATTCTCTGGGGCCTCTTGACCGTGTCTTCCTTGCCTTCCTCCTTGACCTGCCAGGGCCTGCCCACATGGAATTCTTTGTCCTGCAGGTCCCTCAGCTTTTCACTACAGCTTTTCACCTACAGCTTTTCACCTGCCTGCCCTCAGCTTTGCAGGGATGAGCAGGCTTGTGATATGGCTTACACTAAATTAACTTGCTTGCTCCCTGCTCCCTTGGCTCTTCCATTAGAAGGTAGTGCAGACATCCCCTAGAGATGAGGCAGAGAGCTCTGGAAGACATCCTTGGAAACATCAGCCTCAAAAACAGACTGGATTTTTAGAATAAGAGTTTAAGACATTTAAGTGATCAGCTCCTCTCCAGTGTTATGCAGAGTCTCTGGCTGCTTAAGAGTTTCAGGTGTGTGAAATCAGGGCATCTAAGTAGTGACTAGTGACTCCAGGTGTCTTAATACTGCAGTGCCTAAAAATGCTGTACAGGGAAGAAGAGATTAGGGATAATATATGGAAATTAGACAGCTTTGACATGTCTTTAGGCACCTGACATGGGAGCAGCCAACCCTCTAATGACCCAAAATTTTGGCTCCACCAAGCACATAGGGAAGCTGAGCATTGGGCTTTCCTTTTAGAAGAAAAATGATATATATACTGTGACTCAACTGTATTTATACATATAAAATCAAGAGAAATGTTCCATCTGCTTTTAGTTTTGCATACAGAGAAACTTCAAAGGCTTCCTCACTGTTTATTTTTATGAATGAACATGTAAAAACATATATACAACTGCACAAATACACAATCTTGAACAGAGGAGAGGTGTATGCACATACACAGTTCAGTGATGAATCCGAAACTGTGTTTCTGTGCAGCAAACTAGCCCCACGTTTCAGCCTTGACAAAGGGCACAGTCCCTCAGAAAGCACCATTGTGTTAAGAAATTACATTTTTGACTGATGTGGGAAACTTCCCATGTTGGAATGATGGGACAGTGTAGGTGTGACCCAGCCCCCTGCGGGGCTGGGGCAGCGTGATGCCAATCAATCCCAGCCCCTCCCCTGGATGGAGTTTCCCGAAGAGGCAGACTCAGAGGGTGGGTCGAGGGGCGGCTCAGAAGCCTAAGCCGCACCCCCTGGGCAGTGCCCGGGTCCAAGCCGCCTCCCCCGGTTCGCAAAAATTCCCGGTTCCTCGGTTGTTCACTGGTTCTCTGGTATAACTCCCGCCTCTCGGTTTCCCCCAGTGGTTCTTGTTGAATTGTATCCTCTCCCTGGACTGTAACTCATTGGTTGTTTTCCCCTTTCACCGCGGTTTTCAAATTCCCTACAAAACTGAGGGAAAATCCTCAGTATTGGATCCCATCACTTCCCATCAATCCCATCACATCGCATTCCATCCCTTCCGAGCTCGTTCGGGTTGCGAAACTTCTCACAATAAACCTGTTAGGAGGCAGACCAGAACAGCCTCTCTCTTCCTTTGTCTCCGAGCTAACGTGAGCCGATCCCATCGGTTCCTGCCGTGTTTCCTCTGCCGAGAAGCCAGCCAGCCAGCCCAGCAAGCAGCTCTTTTCCTGATGCCCAAGTCGCTTCAGCGACACGTAGAGGTAACGCAGCTGGACTGTCTCTGTCCTGGGGCACGCCAGAGCTCGTGCCTCGAGCACCAAACGCTGCGTTAGGTTGGCGCCCAATGTGGGGCACCAACCTAACACAGGACTTGGTGCTCGAGGCACCAGCTGTGACCTGGGGCACGCCAGAGTTGGTGCCTCGAGCACCAAACGCTGCGTTAGGACAGGTCCCCTCCTGATGAGTGAGGTGAAAAACAGCTCTGGCCCCGCCAGGGCTGCAGCCATCGCCCTGCGCACCTCGTTGGGAGTCCTGCACAAACTGCACGCTGCCTATTTGGATCTGCCAGCAGCAGTTTTCCAATTCCAAGCACCATATATTTCCCTGGCACACATATTTCCCTTGGATGAACCAGTCAGTGTCTTGGTGACTGTATGAAAAAGCTGTGCAAAGCCTGGCTGAACACGGAAACTTCTGCACCTTGTCTGTCTTGTGTGCAGGATGAACCACAGCAAATCCTAAGTCATCTCATTGCACTTGGAGTAGTGACAACTCTCCGACACATGGAAAGGGGCCAGCTACCAGACCAGCTCAGTTTTCCTTGTTTAATCTCTTAAGCACATTTTCAGGCTTAACTGCTTGAGTGGCAGAACCCCCATCAGCAATTTAAAAAAGCAATTATTTTGAATCTCTTTAGAAAATATTTTTATCTGCATGATTCTGTTCAGTAGCTGCATATTAGAAACGGTATGAATCACTCCAAAATATTAATTGATAAGATTCACAACCTTAAAAACATTATTAAGAGTAGGGTGTAAGGCATGCACAGTTTTGTTCTGGCCAGAGGCGACACAGCATTTTAATGAAAGAGTGTTAATTATCACAAAGATGGTAGAAAAATCTTTAGTTGTAAAGTTCCCTATATGATTGGTTGTGCTTTATGCCCTCCACTTTACACAAAAAGACACATGAGGCAAGTCATAACTCTGCAAATCCCTACTGAAGAACTCACTTTTCTAGAAAAGTATTTTTTTCGTACCACTGTGCTTTTCTGAGCCACCATAGCAAAGGCATGAGTGGCAGCTCTGTTCCCTCTGATCTTCCTGCTCCTAACAGTTCTGTTTTTGTAAGAATGATCTATTGTCTGTAGTTACTGAATGACATTTAGGAAAATTTCCATTCGTGTTTTCTTGTGCATGCAGCGAAACTTCCAACATCCTCCACTGGTTATCGCAGAGTCGGAGATAAAAGAGACCCACTGGCTCGCTTAATTTGCTGCGCCTGCCTTTCTCCTGCTCAAGCTTGTCCTATTTTTCAGAAGTGTTTACCTGATTAGGACTTACAATTACTGATGTGTGCACAAGGCTCAGTTCAGATTTCGAATGTTCCCTGAACCTTTCCCTCCAGATCAAAGCTCCCATGTCCTCCCGTACCAGATCAGCCTCCTGCTGAAGTCAGTGTGACTTTGGCTGTTAACTTTGGCCCACGAGCACATTCCCAGAGTGCAGAATTAGGTGAGGGCTCCAGCACTTCGCTGCATCAGGACCTTTGTTGGAAGCAGAATCCAAGCCTTCGTGTTTTCACATTATCAGTCATTTGTGAATTCCTTATAATTTTTTTAATGACTTTTGCAGAGAGCAGTCAGATGCTATTAAAGTTTTACTGAATTAAATTGGAGAAACTAATTTTGCTCTTAGTATTTTATTTCAGTGTGTAACTTGATTTTTAAGGAGCACTTTGTATTGCATGGCCGTTTGCATTTGCTTTATAAGCATAACATAAAGGTTTCCCTGGAGTCATGGAAAAATTGCCTTCTACGTCCCCTATCTAATTAACACCATGTATGTTGCCTAACTCCTTATAATTCACTCCTGAGCACAGTATATAGAACATGATTGGAAAAATAATTTGAAGCAATGAGAAAAAAATGCCTTTTGTAATATATATGATATGGCCAAATGCACTTCCAATCAAATTATATTACGAAAAAGAAAGGACAGCACACTGAGATATCTGATGTTGAAAAGAAACACCAAAGGCTTAATTAAAAAGTATGCCTATGTTTTTAAAGGGCCCTGTGTTTAAAGCAAAGTAATGAAACCCTTCTTGCTGAATAGCTCAGTGACCTGTCTGTGTCTGGGCTGAGGCTGTTCAGCTCCCTGGTGAGAGCTCTGATCCTCCATCCCATGGGTCACAGAGGAGCTGCTAAGCCCCCAGTGTGTTCTGGTGGGTCACAGGTTTCCAGGAGGCAGAGCAGTCAGCCACTGCACAACTAATTGCAGGGCTGGGGTCTGTGGTGAGGACACAGTAGATGAGCCTCTGCAGCCGAGTAAATCCAAGTATTGCCTTGCAGCTGACGGGGGGTAAGACTTTAAACCATTCTAACTGGATTGTAAGCGCCGCCTGACCAGGCTCTGGGGGTTTTTCATTCTTTTTTATTTTTTTCTTTTCTCCCTATGGAGCCTGAAATACTAATATGATTTGGAGAGAGAGCAAGTGTCAGTGGACTCGATTCTTGCTGGTGCATCAGCAGTGGAACCAAATTCCAAATGAAGAAGTTAACCCTTTCCCCTCCACAGATTTATTGCGATTAATCAGACCATGCGTGCATAAGCCAGGGCACTGATGAAGGCAAGAGGGTGGATTTGTATCCTGCATAAATTAAATGTGGAGGCAGAGCTGGGGCACATGCAGAGGACTGAATCCATCCACAGTCATGCAGTAACAGTGCTTGTCACATCAACCAGAGGCAGCTTTTGCTCGTGCTGCAAATTTGGCACCTTTCCTCACAGCAGGACTCGGTTCTGACCTGCCGCACCTTCATTCCCTTCATGTGAGATGGACACTCTCTCCTCCACCTTTCCTGTGGAGAGTGAGCTCATGTGAGACCCCACAATCCTCTTGCTTTCAGATGTTTCTCACTGCTGGGCTCTCTGCAGGTTTTGTCACCACAGATTGTATCTGGGTGTTTTAAGGTTGTGTTGCATTTCCTTACTAGAGGGAGAGAAGAAAAAGAGATAGATATTCATATTTTCTATGCATTCAAAAAATAAACATTCCCTTTTAAAGCTTCTCAGAAGATGTGGTGCCATTTCCTGAAGGAGAAACAGGGGAGCAAGAGGGTTGAGAAGAAAGGCAACTAGGAAAAAGAATGCTTTTGATTTTAACAGAATTAATGTAATGCAAACACAGAATCAAGTGTTTATTTTGTCAGAAAAATGAAAATGTCCACCCTGATTTGGTCCAGGACAGGGGATGTCCATGAACACCAAAATGGATAGAACTATTCCAGTCTGTGAAGAAACACCAAGTCTGTTAGGCTTATAATTTCACCTGGAAAAGTGGAATTCAGAGGTGTCTGATAGATGTCTCATGTGGGGTAAGGAAAGAAGACACAACGTTTGACAAATAGGTTAGAGCTTTAAAAAGCAAGGTGTAAAGTCCACGCTGATGTCACAGTCATAGTGGTCTAAGGGACACAAATTTTGGGAGGAAGCATTTTGCATCAGAAATCACTAACTTGGCTTTAGCAAAAGACAGCTACAACAAATGTACCTACTTAAGCCAAGGCTACCAAAATTCCCCCTCCCTGTATAAATCCAGACAGCCCCACAATATATATTGCATCTAGGGCCTAAGATGACTTGAAATCAAACTTAAAATAGTCCACTCCCTTTCACAAATTTTGATTTTTTTCCTTCAGGAGGAAAAAGTCCTGCCTCCCCTTTTGCTTTCTTACTTTCAGACATGAAGGAATCAAGAGCTGCCTCCTCCCTTTCCAGCCTTGGTGTTTTTTGCTGCATGAATTTCAAGGCATCTGAGTCGATTGAGCTGGTCACTCTGCCGCTCACTTGTGAGGTGCTGGAGGACTCTGCTCGCATTTCAGAAATGCTGCAGACACTTGACACACCAAAGGAGTCAAGTGAGCAGTATGAGATGTTTATTAATTGGGAAATGCAGATCTCATATGCAGAAATGGAGTGTAGAGAGTAATTGGTTCAGGGCACTGAAACACAGATGCTGCTGCCTTTTGCTAAGGGAAGGGATCAGTTGAAAACCAAATTCCTTCCTGCATTAACCAAATTGGCTATTGCACTGGGTAGATCTGTTATTAAATCAAATCTCTTCCAGCTCTAAACTGCAGCTGTCAGTTCCTGGATCAAATTTAATAACTATTAAACATGTCACCTGCAAAATGGCATCAGTATTCTCTTCCAAAAATAGAGTGGTTGTTTACAGATTCCTGAGCTAATGAAGAATGTACACAAAAGACTACAATTTGGGATAACAAAATGCACCAAGCACCTTCTCAGGTGAATTGAGATCTGCTTTCCTGGTCACTGCAAATGGAGCTTTATGCCTGCAAAGCTCTTCCTTTCAACTTCTCTTTTAGGGCCACTGGTATATGATCACGTAGTGTGGCACTAAAACTGTTTAAATGAGTTTTGCTTATCAGGATGGTAAAAATGGGCTGATAAGCAGAGCTCACTAGAAATCGAAGCTTCACAGGAAAAATCATCTAAAAATGGGGCCAAGTTAGATTTCAAGGTTTCCCATGGAGCGGAAGTAGAAGATAAAAGAAAGAGGGACCAGACAGTGTGAAAATCAAGATAACTTTAGATTTTCATCTTTTCAAGATTTTTTTTTTTTTTTGAAGCCCGTTTATATTCTGTGCTTAAGAACATCCCTTGACCCTGGTTTTCTAATCTTCTAGATCAGGTGTGTGTCTTGGCCTCAGGCCTGGATTTCCCTTCCATGGAAACAAGCATCTGCTAAGGATGTCTGTGTGTGTCCAAGCTGCTCTTTGGGACAGCTTAAGAAGTTGGGTGTTTGAAGAGAGAACTATTCCCATCTCACTCCACAAACAGCCTAAATTCCTTGGGCTGCCCCAGAACTTCAGAGTTTAGGGACTTTCAGGCTCCCCATGTCCTGTAAGCGCAGTGAATTAAAGAGACTTAGAGAGAACCCTGAGCTTCTGTGGGTGAGTTCTGTTTTCCAAAAATAACTTTTTTTTTTTAAAACTTTTGAAAGGACCTCTCTTTTTATATGGAAAGGTTAAAACCCAAATGCTTGAACTCAGGTTGGTGTGCTGGAGAACCAGTTCCAAACATTTTAACTTGATCTCCTTTCTGGTAAAGATCCATGGACAGCTTCTGAGCTATGCACTCAGCAGGAACCATTGCTGCAGGAACAGTCAGGAGCTGGGCTCAGGCACACAGTCAGGTTGGGGCTCAGCAGAGTGTGGTTTAATTCCTTGAGCTGACATGGCTTTCCTGTGTGATTCTTGGCAGATCACCAAATCTCCCTGGGCCTCACTCCCTGTCTGCAAAATCACACCTCTTGGACCTGCTGCCTTAAGAGAGAGCTGGGGAGAGGCCATTTATTATTGTGTGTTTATAAATTGGGGGCTTTCCTTTCGGACAAGGCCCCCAGACAATCTCTTAACACCAATCCTGAGATAAAGCAGGCAGATTATCTTACATAGCCTGGCAGATGCTGGAGAGGCTCCAGCCATGAAGTGGTTGGGAGGTACAACACAAGCTGCTTGCACAGCGTTGAACAGTCACTGTCCTTTTGTTGCTCACCCCTTGTGAGCAACCCATGATTTATTTATTGAGGAGCAGTTTCTGAGTCACCTTCTTCTCCACATTATGAAAACACTGCGAAAGTGAGTCATTTTGAGGAACACAGCCTGCAGCACTCAGTTCTCACCCTGCAGCCTGGAACAGGAGGAGGAGAGCCCAGCGGATAGGCTTGGAAGAGAGAGGGAGTGGGAGATGCAGCTTCCTTCTCTTCAAGCCTTGTCATCTGACCTTGGGAAAGTCACACAGGATTCAAGATTTAAACCATAAACAGAATGGTGGCCTGGCTTTGGCTTACTCAGAAGGGTGTTTTTAACAGAGTGACACTGTTAGAGATGTGAGACTGTCAGCTTCTGTGGTAACAGGGTCCTTTCACAAGCCTTGGATAGGGAGAGTGATGAAAGTGGAGATGCAGTAATTGACTCTGTAAGTGTAAAAGGTGACTGCAGAGACAGCCAGTCAGTTGCTCCCTGCATTTGCAGGGGATTGGAGAAGAGTCTTGAAATTATAGCAAGGAAAAACAGAGCTTAAATGTTAGAAAAAGCCTCCTTGAAGTGATGTGTGGAATGCTGAAATGGATTGTCTGGGGAGAGGGTGGACTCTCCAGCCCTGGGATTTTAGCCCCGGTTAGATGCACATCTGTTTGGGATGGTTCAGGTGGAGATGCTTCAGGCTGCTTTTTTCTGGCTCTGTGCAGAAAGGAGTTGACTGCTTTCCCTGAGCAGGCTGACCTTTAGTGAGATTCTCTACTACTGACTGCCTCAGCATATCATAATGCAAAGAAGACAAATATTTAATTTGCCTAATTATTTGCTTTGTTCATTTCTGTCCTGCTTTTCTTTGATATCTTCCCTTCCACCACTGGCACAGCTAAGAAAGATCAGTTATTTCCCCTGTCTGTGTAAAATTTGCCTCTCCATCCATCAAACCCTCCTTTGATTGTGACCTTGTTCCTTGCTGCCTCCCAGTCCCTCTCCAGCTGTAGGACTGTCTCCACCCTACAGGCATCACTCAGCTGTTTTCAGCTGCACACGTTTGCTAATCAAGATATTTGATAAAGATTGGCCTTTAGAGTGTTCACGCTTTCTGGATACTGCTGCCTGGTGTTTAGAAGAGGCATTAGCAAGGCTGGGGCCCTGAAGTTTTCCTGAAGATTTAATCTCACAAATGGGAGCTTCCTGCTAATGGAGAGCAAAGAACAAAGCACCAAGATGAAAGTCGTCTTCTGTGGCTGGTGTTCTTTCAGTGTTCTCATGATGTGAGCTGGAGCAAGTGTCCGTTCTGTGTCCCCTCTGGCAGAGCTGTCCCTGCTCATTTCCAGCCCGTTTATGCAGCAGAGCATCGGTGCAGGCAGTTCCCCTTCTCCCTTCTCTCACCTCTCCTCTGTGTGGCTGCAGTCAGGGTTTTGTTCTGCTCAGGCACTCTGCTCTCATGCAGCCACCTCCTGCCACACCTGAGGCTCCCTGTCCTGCTCTGTCCATGGAAGACCCATCCCCTCCCTCTCCTTCAGCCCATGGGGGGGGGGGGGGGGGCTGCACATCCCATGGGACCTGGTAGACACCAAGGGAGCAGTGTAAGTAGCTCTGGTCTGCTGAGTCCCCTCTGGGGACTTGGGCTTTTCCATTCTTGCCTCCAGCTGTGAGGTGGTGTCTCCAGTCAGCCATATCCCTTGTGATGGTCTCTCTTTGTAGGGAGCACAAGGGCTGTCCTTCCCACTCCTTTCTGCTGGCTGGCTTAGCAGGAGGGATGCTGGTACATTAGAAATCAGGGTGTCAAGCCACTTGGAAACAACCAGACTTTCGTGAGAAAAAGAGCTGAAGCCTCACTCATGCTGGAAAACATTTATCCATGGTGCACCCTGGGGAACAAACAGCTCCCCTGGCAGGTGCTGGCAGCATCAGGTTGCTTGAAACCCCAGGAGGTGAAGGTACCATCTGTGTTGTGTTCATGCCACTGAATACAAGTTGAGATATCAATCCCAGTCTGGATCGGGTCTGTTTGTGAAGGCCGTTGATAAGTTTGGGTGCAGAAGATTTGCTCTCTCTGCTTGATGCATGGTCAGCTGTCACTGCCCAGGAAGAGACTCGTGGGAGTCTGCATGGCATTTCCTGCACACTGGGAAAGGTTGGTTAGGAGAGCAAATAAAACTCAAGGATGTATAAATACTGGGACAGAAGGTCCTTAGGATACCACCTAGTGAGTGTTTCAGCATTTCACAAGCATCTTTCAGCAAGAGAGGAGAAAAGCATCCCTTTCTTCGGTTCAAGCAGACTGTGTGAAGGATGCTGAGTGCCCTCTGCATCAGCCACATGCAGAGCTGAGGGGTGGAAAACCTCATGGATGAGCACAAGGACACAAAGGTGTGAGCTGGCTCATGGTGAATGGTCACCACACTGCAGCTGGGGGCTGTGAGTGTCTGCAGTAGTGAGAGAGTGAAAGCTGCAGACCAGTTTTAAGATGATGGATTTTTGAATAGTTTCCTGGGTCCTTCCAATCCTACATTTCTAAAACATATACCGGAAAAAAGAAGGACTACAGAGGGGATAAGAGAAATGCAAGTCACCTTTGAAAAGAGACTGTGGAAAATTAGAAATGTGGGATGAAGAAATGAAAGATAACATGTTAAGAGTAAAAAAAGAAGAAAAAACCCTCTAAAAAGCACCCACACCCTCTATCAAATGGTGCAGAGAATGTAAATCAGGCTTTGCTGCTCCCCCTGCTCATCAGACAGGAGCTTCCAGTAACTCTGAAAGGTGATACATGGCAAATTTATCCACTGAGCCCCACAGAGATGCAGAGCACAAGGAACCTATGGGGAATGGCTGCCATTAGGCATCACTGAGCCAGAGAGCCCAGCAGGAAGGAGCAGAACTGGATAGAGCTGGTGAGACTGTCTGTGGTTATATGTGAAGGGATAAAAATAAGCATTATAAACTTGCATGCTTCCAGGCACAGGCAACCTCAAACTCCTCAGGGCGAAGAAACTTCCCTTATAAATAGGTTATTCCATAACTGTTCATGGCATTAGCTACTGTCAGAGACAGGATACCGGACTAGATGGGCCCCTGGCAATTCCTCTGGAGAAGCTCTTTCCAAAGTAAAGACCCTAAAAAATTCCCTGTAACAAAGAAGAAATTATTGAGTTGTTTATTAAATAAATTAATTTGAATAGGGAGAACAGCAGTTCCTTTGTTTCCCCCTCAGTTTGAACTGTGGGTCTCAGAAGGGAAAATGAAACCACTGCTCCGAGAAGCAGAATAGCATCCTCAGCGCTTGCTTCTTCCAGAATAAAAGGCCTATATTTAGAGGATGCCAAGTATTAGAGATATACTGAGCTGGCAACTGGTTTTGGCAAATTTCCAAACCCATCTGATTTTCCACTTAAGTTAGGCATTTCAGTAACATAAGAAGTTGCAAAGAGAGCTGAAAATAGTGTTTTGCTATCTTTGCAGCCCGACCTGCTGCAGTTAACACAGTTTGGGGAGGAAATGGGTGATAGTTTTTGTGTCAATCAGTATTAAACAGCATCTGATTTTAGTGTGGGTGTGTTTTTGTGCATATATTCACACACAGTTAAGTGCATACACACATTTAGTGTGCATATGTAGGGTGTATAAAGGGTAAGGTATACGGGCTTTTCTATTAGGTTCATTACTTGATTAATTAAGCATTCATTCATTGTTTTTTGACATCTATCTATCTATCTATCTATCTATCTATCCTACCTATCTATTTATCATGGAGCTTACCTAGCACAAGTCTATTAGAAAAAAAGTCAGGCTTTAAGTTTGTGCAGAGTTCACCCTTTTTGATTTAAAAGCTCAAACAGCTGTTTTAAAGGACAAATACAGACACCTGAGACCATGATAAAGGATAGCAGATGCTTCATCTCTGAATCTCTGTAACAGTTGCAGAATCCTCCGGTCAATATTTTGCAGATACCTCCCCCTGACACAACAACCATGTGAGGAAGATACAAATTGCATCTTGCTTTATGAGAAGTAAGTGGGGTTTATAGCCACCTTCTCAAGTATCACAGAGGAAATAACAGCAATTTCTGTAGTGAGCCTTCCATCACTGCACGTAATCCCCCCTTCCTTCTCTCTATTTTAAATTGATCATACATTTTGCATAGACTGTTTGGGCCGGTGATTCCTATTCTTGTTCTCTATCCAAGAGTCAATCTTTTCACTGAGGAAAATTACAGCTTAAGCTTTTATTTCTGCATTGGTCTGATGTGGTTCAAATGTATTTGTCCTACCTCTTTAGCTCTCTTTAGGGGCACCTTTATTATGATGTGATCTTCCAGGTGTGAACTGCAGTCACATTCATATCCTTCAGTGTTTGTCCCTATGCCTTGTGTTTCATAATGGCTGTTTCAAATGTGTTTCAAAGGCTTAAAATCAGCAATGGAAAATTTTAAGCACAGAAACTCAAGTAGAGTTTAGACAGAATAAATCAGGGCTGCAGCAGTTTCAATCTGCAATGCGAGGAACTCAGTGTACCTTGGATACTGCCTCGTATCAATAAACATTTAAGGCTGGAAAAAGAGAATACAAGCAGATCCAAACTAAAAAAACATCTAAGTGCAGTTCAAAATGCATCACAATGATTCATGTAAAAATCATGGTCTTCCTGGGTGGATTGCAGGTGGTATGACTTCTTTTGGTCATGCTGGAGTTTTTCTGGTTGCACACTTCCATCCTGGGCTGGTATCGGCCACCTCACCTGCATGTCAGTGCATGTGTGGGCTGCCTTCACTGCAAACTTATTGTTAGGTGTGGGTGGAGAGACATGAGGATAAGTCAGATAGTCTGTCATCAGATATGATGCCATGAGTGCCTGAAAGTCACTCATTCCTGAGTGGCAGGGCCTCCTGACACAGTCCTTGTCTAATCTGACAGCTCTGACAGCTCTAGGAACGGCTTGGGGAGGAGCCGACCTGTCAGACCTGAGGAAACAGAAAATCCGGCA
Source organism: Coloeus monedula (assembly GCF_965178545.1). NCBI lineage: Eukaryota > Metazoa > Chordata > Aves > Passeriformes > Corvidae > Coloeus > Coloeus monedula. Next base: position 57,433,264 of record NC_138786.1, on the reverse strand, counting down.
ATGCTCACAAGTCCAGGATGCCACAAAGTCATAAGAGAGAGGGTGGTGATGTGTTTGAGAGATGTGGGTTTTTCCTATGTGATCTGTGAGCATCAAGACATCTCGGATCTTCTTCCAAGGGGCTTTTAAAAAGAAACATCCAGAAAAGCAAGTCTATTACCAGTGGCTCATCTGTAAGGCAGCTATTATTGTTAATGTGCATGTGACAAGGATTTTACCCTCTCATTAGTAGGGAACAATTATGAGGTCACTGTTAGCTAAATATTATCCTCATTTTATCATCCTCTTGGATATACAAGTTGACATTTCTAAACCATTTATCAATTTTAGTGCAGTGCATGAGCACAGCATAGGAAATGCAGAAATGTTCCTTTTCTCCAAGCATTAATAAAAAGATTTGTTTCAGCCTAGTTTTAAACATTTTGGTGGTGGTTTTTTAATATCATATATTAAAAAACCCTGGCAAATTGCTAGAAATGTCAGCTTAGATCAAAGCTGTATGGCCAAGTGATTTGAGCAAATATATAAATGAAAGCTTCTCTTTCAGACACGTCAGAGATTAAGATGTGACCTTCAAAACCATTCAGTGGCAACTAGTTCAACAGACTCAGGCTGTTAAAGCTAAGCAATTGCCTGTATATTGACTCCTATTTGAAGGGGATAGATAGAAGCCAGGATAACTCCATCTCCCATAAATCCCTTCTTTGTGAATTCCTTGCCCTATTCATCTTTGCTAGGGTTTGTTTTGTTGAACGTGTTCTTCTGGAATAAGGCCTTTTTGGCTCGGGAGAGAGTCCCCCAGTACAGCCATCTGCAACTTTGTTTTTAGAGTCTTTTGTGTTATTTTCCTATTTTCTGCTTCATTATCTTCCAGTTTTACTCCTATTATTTTTCTTAGGAAGGCACACATTCTCATTCAAATACTTTGCATCCCTTGATATAACATGACCATTCATTTAAAGACCTAGTTCTGTCATCTTAAGCCATTTCATGAAAATCGTGTTCTTGTATGTCCTGTTTGCTATTGAATGATGTTGGAAACAAGTAGTACTGGCCACCAAATGAAGCACTTGGGGTTGATGTCTTTTTTTAAATTCATACCTGAAATTTCAGCCTCACAAAAATCAATCTGGGCTTGGAAGACTGGGCTGTGATCTCTCTTTCTTTCGCTGCCAATTAAGAAACCTGCTGTCATGACAATGGTATTGAAGAGGCATGAGTTGAGCAGAATGGCTCTTGCTATCCCACTGCAGAGCTGGCAGGAGTAAACATGTAGTGGAGGCTGTAAATCGAACAGATGCTGTGTAGAGAGTGTGCCCATAGGTCGCAGCTCTGGGTTTATGGAATCACAGAATGGTTGGGTTGGAAGGGACCTTTAAAATCCATCTAGTCCAGCCCCCCTGCCATGGGCAGAGACGTCTTCAACTAAACCAGGTTGCTCAGAGCTCTGTCCAACCTGACCTTGAATGTTTCTCGGGATGAGGCATCTACAACCTGTTGTGCTGCAATTAAACTCAGAGGGAGGATCCCATTGCGTGTCACATATAGCGTTACTGCTGAGGGAATTCAGCACACATAAAACAAAATTAAACTTGAGAAACAGGTGTGTTGAATCAGAAAGTGTTATTTTTCCCAGGTGAGGGCTTTTTTGGTCGTTTCTTTGTTTAACATTACACTTTGGCAACCCAAAAAACAGTGTTCCTTTTGAGGTTCTGACTTGCTCTTACTGCCTTATGACAAGGCAGGATTTTGGGATAGGCAGGAGCCAGGATGTAAACAACAGGCTGGAAGGCACAGTGCTCAGGGCTCGCTGCTGAAAGGACTTTCTGTCTCCTTGCAGGGCTGAAAAAACAAGGAACTACCAAAGAAACCACAGCATAGCATGGAAAAACATGTCAGTAATTGTACAGGATGCTGTGTTGATGCTGTATCTTCATGTGCTTGTCTGCCTGTTCAGTACGGACACATTTCTTCATGCTACACCAGTTCCTGTGCATATGTACCTCCTGAAGAGGACTGCCAGCAGAAATTCTTCTCCTTCAGTCCTTTTGCCTGCCTGTGCTCAGATCCTCTCACACACAGCTGCTGCCAAGGCACATTGCCGACCTCAGCCCAGTGAGTGCATGCGTGGGCACAGCTTTGCACTTCTGGTGGTTCAGTGGTGTGTGATGCTCACTGCCTTACGCTTGAATGGCTGTGATTTGATCTTTGATAGCCCTACTCAGACTTGAAAAGAAGACAGTTTCCAGAAAGTGCTGCAGAGCACCAGGCCAGGGAGCTGCGTCACCGCAGTTTCCCACAGGAAGGGAGGTGTCTGCACTGACCTTGTGCTGATGAAATCCTTGGCTGATCCCGACAAGGTTCACCTCCTGGAATATTAGTGACAAAGCTGACATCCTCCGGACTCTGTGAAGCATGACTGGGAACAGCATGAACTGCAGAGCCCAGGAGAGGGAAGCACAATTAAATAAATACCCCCTTCTCCTGCGTACAAAGGGAGAATTGATACCCTGGTCAAAAAGCCAAGTGCTGTTACAGCAGTTCTTCGTTATAGGCATGTGCTTATTGGCTTTAATCAAGTGTCAAAGAGGTGTCTATGCAGATTTGTGGAACAGATATTAAAACATCTTTTAAAATGATTTGTGGCATAGGGTTGAAGTAGCACAAGGAGTCCAGCGTCTCAAATAACAAATAGGAGCAAAGATGCAAAATGCATCTCTGGAGTTTTTTATCACAGTGGATGACTTTATTTCCTGTAAAGGAGGGTGTAATCACTTGGAAGATCTGGAAGATCTGTATAGGGCACTGTAGACTGTTTCCTTACGGAACGTGGGCTGTTTCACAGGGATACATTTAACCCTTTGACCTGACGAGGACTCAAACCATCACCTCTATTTATCTCAGACCTCCAAAGGAATTTTTGGGATCTGTTTGGTGAACATGTCATTGCCAACACCTGGCCTGAACCCGACCAGAGATTGTGAGCTTGTGATGTCTCTCTGAGAGCAGCAACATCAGGCTTTCTCCAAGCTGATTACAGGAATAGACTTCCCCTGACAAAATGAGAAGCACAGGCCCTTGTGATTGCAATGTGAGACTGTGTGCTTGAGTTCACTCAGAGTGAGAAAGGGAAGGGGTGATGGAAAACATCACCTCTGCTACTGTGCTGACCTGGCTGCTCTTCTGGACTGTATTTGATGGAGCAATCAGCATGGTGATGCTGCAAACATCAGTGGAAACAGTGGGGAAAATATTTTCTAATGACAGAAGAGCTAAGCTAACTTTACAGTTGAAATCTTTCTGGCTGCTGGGATGTAAGCACCAATCCTTTTCATTTTATTGTTTGAAGTACCTTGTATCTCATTGTGCATTTGATGAACAAGGTTGAATTGGGATCTTTGAGAAGGAAACCTCCCCAGCCCGAATGCTGGAGCAGTTAGTGCTTGCAGAGTACAAGTCTTCGTCTTGTGAAATTAGGTGCACTTACCCACAGGCTCCCAGGGTCCTGTGCATGCTCCCAGCAGACTCTGCAATGAGCTCAGGGATCGATCATGGCTCAGACCCCTCCTGGCTGGTTGGATTTGATCTAAATCTTCACTGAAAGGGGAATCAAAGAATTACCATAGAATTAGAGAATGGTTTGGGTTGGAAAGGACCTTAAACATAATCCAGTTCCAACCCCCCACCTTCATGAGTAGGGGTGCTACCCACTAGATTAAGTTGCTCAGGGCTTCATCCAGCTTGGCATTGAACACTTCCAGGGATGGAAACGGGATCCTACTTCATCCCTTCAGACTCATCCCCCCGCAGCCATGTGCTCACACCACCTAATTGACCCCATTGACATGATAACATGGTTGCTTTTTGGATGTCTCAGGCCTGTGAGCCAGCTCACCATCTGCTGAGTGCAGAGGGGGAGGGAGGAATGTGCAGCTGGAGGTGAAAGGGAAGGCAGAACCGGCCTTGGTGGCAGCTGTGCAGATTAAATAATTTCAAAGTAAACTGCGAACATCCCAAATGAACAGTCTGAGCTGGGGTCTCACTGCAGTGATGGTACCTTTCAGCTCAGGTTCAGTACTCTGCAGCGTGGAGTAAGGGCTTCTGCTTGTTCTTCAGTCAGCAGATGCTGACTAGCTGTGCCTGCTGCTTAAGAGCAGCATTCTGCTGCACGAGCCATCATGTCAGCTTTGGAGCTATGGTAATTTCTCCACAGCACGCAAGGGAGCTAGCCCTCAGTGAGGGATGTGGTCATGTCATGCTTCAAACATAAGCTGATTTTGCTCTGGAAGTGAGATACTGCATTTTTTGGCACCCACACACTGAATGTCCTCTCCTCTGTGCACACATGCTGCCAGCTTTCTGCTTTGAATCCTCTGTGCTGAGAATAGTGATAGTCTAGTATTTTTTTCCCAAGATTTGTTCTCTGTGGGGAATCAGCAATTTCCAGCTTCTTCAGAGACAAAACCTTTTCTCTCTTTAACCCTTTAGGTCTGTGGAAGTGACAAATCAGTGGAAGATGGGAGCAAAAATCTGTGCCAGCTTTGGTGCAATAATTAAACTCTGGTTCCAGAAGCCTTTCTCAACAATGTACAGAGAAGGCACAAACAGCATTTGACTGAAGAGTATCTGTTCTGCCTGGATCAGGAGAGGGGTCATGATGCAGAGGCCAAAAAGAGTATGGCTTGACTGAAATGTCTCATTTCTCTGCAGGAGGGAGAAGGTTTCATGGGAAGAGGATACCTGGTGCAGGCCGAGCAGAAGTGTTCGCAGCACACTCACGTGGAATTGCAGCTGCCCTATAAAATTATGGAGAGGATGTTTGTCTGCATGGCCTGAGCAGAACATTTGCAGAGTAGAGGCAACTCTTACAGTAATGGACAGTAAGGCTAAAATGGTGACTGCTCCAGGACATGGCTGCTGCGTGAAGCAAAGCGGTGGTAATGAAAATTGTTTTGCTTCTAATTAGAGCAGTCACTACTGGCAACCACTCCAGTCTTATCTAAGGAATTTTCAGGCAGTAACTGCATCTTGGTGAAAAGCAGCTCCTCACTTTCTGTCGCTCTCTTTCTGAGCTATTTTGAGTGTAATGGCTTTGCTCCCAATAGAGGGGTGGGAGTGTACCCATCCAAACCACGCCTCAAGCTACACTGGCCTGGAAGGCATTTTGGCAAATAGAGTTTTCCACCATGATTTGTACTGCGTCAGGCTGAGCTGTTTTGCAGAGATGGACTGATTTTGGCTGGTATATTTTATGGAGAAGACAGGAGAATGGTGAAAAGCATGGCCATATCTTTGGTTCTTACAGCCCTGGTTGGGATGAAGGATCTCTTGGTGCCTGATCCATCACTGTGGATGCAAAATAGAGCTGTCCATGCTAATTCAGATCTCTGGGAGCAGTTCTGTTCAGGCTAATTTACCATCTCTGTACTATCTGGCAGCTTCTGGGACTCACATGGACCATGGTATGTGGCACATATTCCACAGGAGAAAAAAATAATTTTTTTCTTTGTCTCAGGCATAACCAGTGACTTGACCTTGTGTTTTCCACATCATAGTGACATACAGTATCTGAACTCCATTCTAAAAAAAAAAAACAAGCCACCAAACAATGACACTGTTCTCTTCTAGAAGCTAAATGTTTAAAGGCATCCCCTGGTCAGCAATCATCCTAAATCAATATTGAAAGAGAGAAGTAATTCACTGAAAACACCATTCATTAATTAGAGTGTGACCTGGACCAAAACAGTGTGTTCTCTGAAGACACAGATTTATTTACATTTAGTTACTGAAGGATATGTGAAGAGAGTAGTGACAATTGTTGATGATGGTTCATAAGGGAGTCTGCTTTCTGGTGCAAATGCATAAATTATTGAGACAAATTTATCTGGCTGGAACACTGCATAAACCAGCAAATGATCTGAAACTTATGTGGAATTAATTGCGTTTGCCTTTGCAGATGTCTGGTTTCTGAGCAGCAGAGCTTTGGAGCTAGCAAACATGCAGGCAGCCCTGAGAAGACCTGACTGCCCTCAGGTTCCTGCTCAGCCAGATACCAGTAGGAGAGTTCATTTCTCCTACAACAAGTAAAATTCAGCTGGATGTCACTGTTAGAATTACCTGTTTCCTGTATATTATTATTTTTGTGAAGCTGTATTGCAGATACTTATAGAACCAGGACAGTTAAGTTTACCCTAATCCAAGCTGCATGACCAGCCTGACAAGAACTTAAAATCATTGTGTGATACCTACTAACACTTTATTACCTTTGCAAAGTGGCCACATCTCTCACAATCTCACATTCCTCAGTTTTGTCAGAATCAAAGCGCTGGAAAGAAAAACCTTTCCTGCTCTGGAATGTTTTCTGAGACAGCTTCATTGCATTGTAGACAAAGCCTTCCATGATTTTTTAACCTAAATCTGAATACTGTGCTTGGTAATGAGCCTTCTTGTCAAGTAACCCCAAGCAGAAAAGTGAGGCCTAAAGTATGGTCTGATGCGAAATCAAAGAGGTAGACATGTGTCCAATGCTATGTCCCATTTTTTTGGGCTGGTGTGAAGATGAAATAGGACTCACTTGCGGCAATACTCTATTTGCACTTACTCTCACCTCACCAAAATGCTCTCATATTTTGGAAATCAAGGACAGGAATTAACTCTACTGTTACTGATTGCCTGGTGATTTAATGTTTCCTGTGCTGTCCAAATCCTTTAAATAATGTGGCTTCAGCTAGTTAAGGAAGGCAAACATGGATGTTTGAGCTCAGTTCAGCAAAGTACTTTAGCATTCATCAAACATCAAGTGCACAGGCAAGCAAAATTTCAAGGGTCACATCTAAACACCCTCCAGAAAAGGAGAGGGATAGCTCTGTGCTCATCTAAACAGCTCCTTCCTTTACAGACAGTTTTTAATACAGGTCATTTTCTGTCAGATTTTTAGCGAGATTTCCCGAGATTTCAGCTGAAGAGATACCCACATAAGCCATAGGGGAACATGCCCATCTGGCAGAGGACCTGCGTGAGGCCGCCTCAGTTGCTGTACCTCTTTAGCACAAACAGGCAGCTAAAGCTTTGCTTGAGGAAGTTCTCAATTAAATTGAGATTGCCTGGGGAGGCCAGGGACTCTGTCGTGTGGGGTCCTTAGGAATGACCTCCAGGAATGGTTAAGGTCAAGCTGATCCTGTGTCAGAGCAGCATGATGGACCAGATGACAGCCAGAGGTCCTTGCCCAGGGATTTCATGTTCCCAGCAGAGCTGTAATTGAACGAATGAAAGGTCAAACCTTTTATACCTCATTGTGTGTGCCCCATAATGTATGAGTAATAGGTAACTGTTAAATCAGTTTCTATTGATAAACCACCAACTTTCACTTAGTAATTTAATGGGCTTCTCCTCATACAACATGCTCCAGCTCTGTTCCCTTCTATGGATTCACTCCAACTCCTCAATGTCTTTCTTGTTGTGAAGGGCACAAAACTGAACATAGGGTTTGAGGTGTGGCCAAACCAGTGCCCAGCACAAGGGGGAGTCACTGCCCTTGTCCTGCTGGCCACACTATTGCTGATACCAGGCCAGGATGCCATTTGCCTTCTTGGCCACCTGAGCACACACTGGCTCATGTTCAGCCACTGTCAACCAGCACCTCCAGGTCCTTTTCCACTGAGCAGTTTTCCAGCCACTCTGTCCCAAGCCTGGAGTGATGCAGGGGGTTGTTGTGACCCAAGTGAAGAACTCAGCGCTTGGCCTTATTGAACCTCATACAATTGGCCTCAGCCTGTCTGCTGAGCCTTCCTACCTTCCAGCAGATCAACATTCCCACCCAGCTTGGTGTTTGCAGACTGACTGAGGGGACACTTGATGCCCTCATCCAAATCATTGATAAAGATGTTAAACTGAGCCCTGGAGAGCACCACTTGTGACCAGCTGCCAACTGGCCTTAACTCCATCCACCACCATCCCAGTTAATGATCTTCTGTCTCTTCCTGCTTTTTCCCTCATCATTCTCTGCATCTGGAAGGGTATAGGAGAGCACTGCTTATGCTCCTGATCCCTTAACCAGTCATCCTAAGGCTCTGAAATCTCTCTTGATTGCCTTTGGATGTTTTGTTGCAACTTCATTGCAACACCTGAAAAATCTATAACAGATAATAATCTGAGGGCAGTAACAGGTTAGGGAACTTTCTCTTCACATGTTTAACCCAGGCTCCAGGGAGGGCAGCAAGCTTCCCTAAGAGGTGGATCCAGTCTGCAGTTTCTCTCTCATTCACTCTCTCTCACTGATACTCCTCAACCTCCTCACAGAGCTTTGCTGCTATGTGAGGAAGTTCCTCTACCTGGATGCATCTAAAATAATGGAACTGAACTCTCACATGGGTGAAAGCTGCAGGTGCACTCTGCAGCACAGCTGGGAATAAACCAGAGCTTGCCTGATCCATAAGGGCATAGCTGGGGATGGCTCATAGTTGCCACGATGTCATGGGATCCACTAAGGGCAGGAAGTCTGTCCCTGAGGATGAAGAGGATGCCTCAACTCAGCCTGTTTGCAGAACTGTTGTGAACATTGTTTTGAAGATGTCACACCAAGCAAGAGACACACAGAGACAGCCCCAGAGCATGAAGTTTGTCTCAGCCACATCCTTGACAATCTCCTAGTGAGTGAGGGACATCTTCTGAGGAAAGCCAAGGTGAGGTCATTAGGTGAGTCAGGGAAAGGCAGTGACCAAGTGGAACCAGTGTGTGAGCACAAAGCATCATTGTCTGTGACTGGTGAGCTTCCTTCTTTCTTGGAATAGGATCTGAGAGACAAATGAAGCGATTTCCACCCCCTCTCACTTCTGGTGGTCTGACCTCAGAAGGGAGTGGTAGAGAAACCAGCTGGGAGTAACTAGCTATTTAAAATGGATAAGATTGTAGCTGGGAAACTTCCAGAAAGGACTGCTGGGGAGGGAACATGGAAACACCCAGGACATTCAGAACCAGCTAGCCAGTGAACTTGGAAAAGAAACAGTGAAGCAAAGCAGTCTCTCCTCCACTAATCAAGAGAAATAAAGAATTGAAATACCCCCTGGAACTGATGGAAAATCAGGTCAGGAATAGAAATATTCATGCATTCACTCTACTGGAGGGTAAAGAATTTCCAAACCCAAATTCTTTTGTGGAAACCTGGCTCCCTAAGGCTCTGAACGAGATGCAGAGAGTGTCCCACTGCATGTGGTATGCTGGTTCAGGATCCCTGCCAGGGCAATCACTCCCAATAACAAGCAAAGCAAAACTGAGCTGCCAAGTTTCAAACGTTCATGGGAGAGGGAGGCTCATGACTGTAGAGAGAGCAATGAGGAAGCAGGAGTTAATTTACTTCCAAATCAGCATGAGTGTCCTCGCTTGTTGTGCTGTTGCCTCAGATAATAGAGGTTCAAGATCAGTTTCTCATTGTTTTGGGAGCTGTACTGATTCACAGCCCAAGGAAAGTACAACTAAAACTTAAGATACGAGGAAGCAGACAGATATGCCATGGTGGATGAAGCTCATGGAAACAGGGCATCATCTGGGGCATAGAGGGATGTGATGTCTCAGTGTTTGTGGACTCCAGAAGCAGACACGAGGCCCTTCAATGGAGGGCAGCCTTCAAGCCTATGCAATACATGTCATGGAAACAGAACTATATTAATATATATTTGGATTGAAGGACACCTTTAAAGATCATCTAGTTCAAGCCTCCTGCTTATTGCAGGAGGTTGGACACATTCAGCTACGCCAGGTTTCTCAAGAATCCCGAATTTGAGAATTTGAGAATCTCAAATTCTCTCTCTCTGACTGTTCACTTCCCAGGGCTTCCCTCCTCCTGTCCCTTCTTTTTTTTTGTAATTACCCTTTTCCTGACAGTCTCTTGGCTGAAGCCATCTCGTGTTGGCAATAGTGTTGGTTCAAATGGAAGGCTGTGCTAGAGATCTCCACAGTCCCTTCCAAGCAGCATTACCGTGATTTTTGGGGGAATGCCAAACTCCACTCAGCCCCAGAGTTTCCCTCTAGATGTGCAATCTATTGATGGTTTCAGTGATTTTCTGCAGAGACAACTGTTGTCTTTCAACTGCTCTCTGCCTGTAGCTCATTGCAATGTATCAGAACAGGCACCCAAACAACCCGATGCAACTCCCCAACAAATTTTTCGGTCATATTGGCACTTCCTGTGTCAGGTATGCCTGAAGAAAAGAAAAGAAAGCTTTCTTATTTGTAGTATTTGTCATCCTGCAAGGTCAGTCTAGGATTATTAACAGAGTTGTATAAAATACCCGCAAATATTTCAGGTACACCATCTGCTTTTAAATTTAAAAAAAATCTGAAAAAAGAGACACAGAAGAAAAGCCCCATGTAAACAAGAAAAATACAGCTGCCTTTGTGTTATCTGCAGGCTTTTTGTAAAAGAGCCTCTGTGTCAGGGACATCTGAGCTGGGGCACCTGGAGTGCAAAAGGTTTGACAGCATGCGAGTACCTTGCTAAACCTGAGTGAACATTTGCTTTATCAGCCAAGGTTCTCTTTGCAGCACCAATCACTGTCCTAGCTCCCCCTTCAGAGTAAGACTCTCATTGTCTGGATGGCTTCCTGCTCGTGTGATGACTCACTCTGTGGAGGTGCCAACCTCTCTCCGGTGAATGCAGGGGCACTGGGGCCACCTCGGAGGTTGTGAACTGGGAGGGGAGAATTTATGAACACACACACACACACACGGGCTTCCATGCCCCAGGACATTAAAAAGGGATAGCAGCAAACACTGAGCAGCACCCTTGTCACCAGCTTGGCAAACATGACTTGTTTACAGCTCAGGGGCTCACACAGTGCATATTCCAAGGAGGCAGGTCGGGGCAGGAGCTGGGAGAGGTCTCCATAGGCCCATCTCACCCAAGTCGGACCAAGCTGCGACTCAGTGAGCAAACACAGCCGAGCACTGGAGCCTCGACTGGACTTGCTGCAGTAATCCTGAAACTTCTGTTTGCTTCCCAAGGGGATTTTACCAGTGAGGGAACAACCTAGCAAGGAAGGAGAATGGCAGATAATGTTTGCTTCCTTTTGATATAAATATACTTCCAACACAGGGTCCCTCAGTGCAAACATTCCCACAAGAGGGAAAAAACAAACCAAGTTATCATAGACAGCCGATAAATGGTAGCAGTAATAACAGCATCAGCAGCAACAACAGCCCCAACAACTAAGTCTTTATTTTCTTTTGTTAATGGGGTTACTTTGCCCTGACAGAAGAATGCACCAGGAAATGATGTTGCATCATCTAAGGAAATGACACCTCTTGTATTTCCCCACTTCTCCTTTCTCTGGTGTTCCATCAGGATTTTGTGAGGCTATTGCAGGACACAAGAGGGGCATGCTCTGAAGAAATCACTCTGCTCTCCTGGTGCCACTTATTGTTTTGGAAATCAATCCAGCCCCTGGGAAATGAGGGTGCTTTCTCTGAAAAGCAATTTCAACCTACTTTGTTGCTCAAGACATGCCATATAAATGTAGTATGCTCCTCTGGTAGAAACTTTAAAATGCATATCATGTGGGCAAAAGACACACAGAAATGACCCCTTGGTCAGTATTGTCATGCAGAGGAAAAAACTCCCTGCCCTCCAAAAAGGCACTGCTTGAAAAATGAAGTCCTTGAGGTTGACATTATTTTATCTGAGTTTCTGTTACTGCTCTTTGTGCATTAATTGCTACATGATGTGAAAAGGAAAAACAAGGACAAAAGTAAAATCTTGTACCATTTCTTGCTTTAGACATTTAGCTTAATTTCTTATCACTTTGTGCAGAAGTTCAGCATAAAATTACTTAGCCTCCAGACACTGAGCATTACAGGTGTTGTAAATGTTAGATGGTCCACCTGAGAGCCCTGACTATTTTTAGAGGGATAAATACAGGTGAAAGAATCATTTGTAATGAATATCATTCAACAAACCATATCTTCCATTTGTGAATTGTTCGTGAAGAGATTGTAATTTTCTTGAGCTGTTTGCTGAATCACTTCTGGAAATCATTCTTCACTAGCAGCATCTTGGAGAGCAATTTGCTGGGAGCATTTCATATTCAAAGCTTGCAACTTGAGCTATTTTCATGAGGTATGTCACTTCCCTGGTAGGATCCATTCCCTAGTTAGATGAGTGTAACTCCTGAAGTTTGAATTTGTGTTCTGTGTGTTTCCAGTTACGAATATGAATTTTGAAACTTTGCAAAGGTGTCCTGAATTATTTGTTTGATATCTGTTTGAAATAGATTTGCTTTTTGCAAATATTGATAAAACACGGAAAACAAAACCAGCAAGGTTGAGGCAAATTCATTACAGCACTTAAATGAACGTCTTGGCTGCTCTAACCTCCTGAGATCAGGCTCTGTGCTTTTGGTGTGATGGCTGGTTTGCAATGAGTGGTGTACCATCTAGGGTCCAACAGTTTTTGGAAATGCTGTTATTGAAAAGGTAGAGATAAAAAGCCTGATCAGAGGTCAGGCTTAAACAAAAAATGTTAACACTGGTGATGAGTGGGTGCTTCATGTGACATTCAGAATTACTGACCCTGATGTTGCTCAAACACAGCCATTCTGCTGACTTGGGAAGAGCCTTTCCTGGTGTCCTTCATCTCTGCCACAGCAAAATTAATTTCCAAGTTTTCCTCAGCTGAAACAATTGACAGGCAGGAGATTAGCTGGAAATTAGGTCATCTGGGAAGAACAACCCTCTCTTAAATAATCCCAGAGATATTGTTCAAACCTGATGCTGCAGTGGAGGCCTTAATGGTGGATAAAAAGAGGAGAAGGCCCTTTAGACAAGGTTCATGTTTCTGTTGGCAGTGCTGTATGAAGTTGTTCCAAAATGCGTGATAGTGCCAAGGATTGTGTTCCTTCAGGCTGGGCTTGGCTTTTCCTCTTCATGTCCCCACGATGACAGCTTGTGTTGAAGGTGAGGAAGGGTGGAGTGCGTGGGAACCCACTGGAGGATAGTTTTCTCCTCACAGCTCCTTGGTGCTGCCCCAACCTGTGCAGTGCCTTGGAGGAGAGACGTCCCTGAAGAGCTGAGGTATGAACCTAAGGACCAAGACTGTGCGCAGACAATGTGCCCCTCTCCTCTCTCCCTCCCAACATCAGATGCAAATGGCTGCCTATAAAAATTTGCCTTTTACGTCAAAACAGCTGCAGGAAGGCAGCGGAAAATGAGGCTCATGGGTTTGTAGAACTGGAAGGGAAACTAAGCCTTTTAATATTTGCCTCTGCACTCTTCCAATCACACAGAGAGAGAAGGCCTTATCTTTTGGTCACAAAAAAAGTATTGACAAGGCCTCAAGTAATCCCAGCAAGACCTGTCCAAATAAGAGTTTGCAGAGCACAAAGCTGTGAAAATTAAGGCGTTCAGAGAGTCTATCACTCAGTCGGGAGCAAGTACTTCCTGGGAGCCCACAGCCACTCTAATAAACCTGAGAGAGACAAGATGCCTCTGGCATCTCATCCACCTGGAGACAGACAGAAAAGAGACAGGCACCTTTCCCAAAGGAGCATGGAGTGGTTAACAGAAAATCCTCAATTATAGGTGATCAGGATTCAGGGCTCCTACTAGTGGATGCACTGCTGGCCTTCCTCAACCCAAAGGTTTTAGTTAAAAAGGCAGACAAATGAACTACTTTAGCCCAGTAATGATTTCATAAATGCACGTGTCTAAGTAATGATTCCCTGTATTATGCCTTCCTCCCACTCCCATTAAGCCATCATGCCTGGATAATCTAACACTTTGAATTAAGCCCTCCTGGTTTACCCATTCTGTACTGAGAAATTCTGCCTGTGCTCAGCAAATCGCTGACCCCATCAAGTCCTTACAAGTACAAAATCATTCATTTTATTTATACAAGTCATCCTACAGGCCAGATTTATAGAGCAGGCAAAGTAAATGCACCTGTGTTGATGCAGTGGTAATTTCATCGTGTTCTGTCAGGGGGAGTCTGCTTAAAGATGACACTTTCATGGTGCAGCTTGATGGGGTTTGGCTACAGAACAGCCCAGCTGGACAGCAAGCAGAGGTGAGCAGAACAGGGCTGGATCTGAAAGTGGCTTTTGTGGCTCTTCTATTCCTAATAACATACATTAAAAAAAAAAAAAAAAAGAAAATAAGAGAAAAAAAGGTTCATTTTGAAGAAGAGGGAAAAATAACTACTCATTGGCTGCAAGAGGATTAACAAGGTACTTTACCATACTATTAGAGGGGAGGAAGTCTTTTTATGGAAAGTACTGTGGGGAAGATGATTGTTTTTACTTGCAGTTGTTTTCCTTGCCTCCCTGTTGTTCTTTTTTTCAGTTCTGTAGAACAGGCTCAGAAAGTGGTACAAATCATATTATTTGTTAATGTGCCAGCCTGGTGAGTGGAGAATTTTTAGTGGTCTGCAAAGAGAACAAGCACAATTCCTGTTATTTGTTAATCACCTCTGTGTGCTTAACTTTCAAAGGCTGTTTTAAATATTTATCCTCCTTTTTCTCCAAGGATTTGTGTTTTCTTCCAAGAAGAAAATTAACTCCATCCCAGCCAAAACCAAGACAGTAATGTTTCATTCCTTCCTGACCCCAAACCTGGTGGGCATAGAGAAGGTAACGCTCACAAGGAATCATTTAACATCTTCGGCTTTCCATTTGAAATCTGAAAATGCAACTCAAGGAGTCCTCTGTCATGGTAAAGAAAAAAAACCTAACAAACAACAAAACAAACAAAACCCACAAAAAGACCCAACCAAACAGCAACCACAAACCACCCCAAACTTTTGTTTAAGTAAGCAGCTTCACACAAACTCACCTTTTAGCATTACTAAGAAGAAGTGTGGCAAGTTGCAGCTGCTGGGAATGGGTCTGTCACAGAATAAGCCCTGGCTTGTCACAAACTTTTGGTGAACCAATAAATGGCCAGTCTCAACACATTGTATTGCAGCTATTGTGCAAGTCTACCAATAAACAGACAACCCAGGTTGCCTGGTTCTTACTCACCTCATTTGTCTGCCCAGGAGATGGGAAACAGCTTAATGAAATTAAGTACAGTAAGACTTCGACTCCTTTTTTTTTTTTTTCTGATATGTGACCTTAAATGCTTGCAATATTGTCGAGTTCCTTTCAGTTTTTTTGTGGTATAAAGGGCCATTAAGTGAGTCATTCTGAGGAGATAAAAGAAGACAGCAAAGCCCTAACAAGATTCTTCAGGGTCCTGCTGGACCCTGGGTAGAAATCCCTGGATGGAGTATGATTTGCATGGATTGTTTCTCTATGGGATGAATCACAAACAGGCATTCAAACACCACAATGATTTTTTGTTTTTTTTTATTAAAAGCATTTCTTTCAGCTTGATAAATTGGTTACTCTTTCCCATGCAAACAACTCTGATTATTCATCATGATATTTGTGTGTTTTTAATTTCCCACAAGAGTTATATGTGGGATGGAAGTTTTCTTTTATCATTTGATAAGGCATTGTTTTAAAATGCCCATCATCCAATCAGGGAGGATAAGCCTAGTGATTGAAGTCAGCAATTACAAAATCTGTATACTGAATACCTAAAGGTTACAGCTTACAAACAGACAGATGACAAGAAAATACTGTGTGATACTAATCACTAATCATAGCTTGCTTAAGACTGACATTTCCAGGAATCAGGATCAATCTGCCAATGATTCACTAGCTGTAGAAAGGATTAAATTCATAGCATGCATTATTTGAAGTGAGTGTTTTGATCAGTTCACTATCAAAAGCTGATTCCCATTGGCTACAGAGGAAGGAGGCAATCAAAGTCACCTCTATTTTTCACATAACTTGGCTTTTTTTCAGTTAAATACTGACATCAAAAAATTGTCATACAAAGACAGAGCCTTGTCTCTAGCCCTGTGTTACACACAGTGAAATGCCAGCCCCACTGATTTTGGTGACAAAATTCCCACTCATTTGCCCTCATGTCAGAGAATTGATTTTTATTGACACACTGGGGAGCAATTAATTATTTACCCATCAGCCTGAGAGACCATTTCAAAAGGATTTATTTAAGGTGCTGTTCTTTAAGAATCAGTTATCTTGAGGCATGTGATACCTCATACAGTTCACTCTGCTTAAATACCTTCCACTCAATTAGCTCGTGTTTTTATTCAAGAGAGGAGATGGATAGGTCTCTTCAGCTGGCAATGCTTTCAGAGTGTGTCAGGCCAAAGGGAAGCTAATTACAGGGAAGAGAGAAAAATGTGGAAAATACTGTTTGCAGAGGGCACTGTAGAAAGGAAACTTTGTTGTGAGCAGCCCTCTCTCACATTACATATGCTGAAGCTGTACTCTTCTGACCGTAAGATTAATGATGCCAAGCCAAACTTTATACCCATGTCTCAAGGGTCACAGGAAAACTTCTTTTTTTATCATCTGTTTCTCGTTTTGCTGGCCACTAAGGTATTTACTAAGGAATTAGTATATATCTAGGTTTAAGTAGATTAAAATAGAAACATGCCACTGTTTACTGGATACATCTGCTCTCATTAGTATAACTTGTTGCTGTTGGCATGAAGCAGTTTAATTAAAATGACAGCATAGTTTTCTGTGGAATCAGAGCCTGGTCCCGGTGGGGCTCCTCAGCCAGATGTGAACAAGCAGTGCCTGCTGTGGTGGCTGCAGAGAGAACCCAGGGCAGCCCCCTCTCTCTCACCTCTTCAGGCAGTCCCTCCTGGAAAGGGCAAGGACAGAGCAGTGCTTCCACTTATGATAGACCTGTCCTTTTTTTTTCTTTTTCCTTTCCTAGTTATCCTGCATTTACTTTAGTCCCACTCATTCCA
This sequence comes from Coloeus monedula, assembly GCF_965178545.1. Classification (NCBI taxonomy): domain Eukaryota; kingdom Metazoa; phylum Chordata; class Aves; order Passeriformes; family Corvidae; genus Coloeus; species Coloeus monedula. The sequence continues at coordinate 57,416,445 of NC_138786.1, read as the reverse complement.
TTAATGCCTACGAATGTTGTATGTTTGTTAATGACTTAGGTGTAGGATGCTGCTGGAGGAAAGTCTGGAGGCACCATCTCTGTTGCCCATGTGGTAGTGACAGAGCAGTTTGTCAGTACTCGTCTGCCCCAGGACCCAGATGGGTTCCAGAAAATGCTGTGATTGCCTTGAAAGTTATGGAAAAGTCAATTATCAGGGTCATTTGCCTTGTGTTGCTGTGTTTTGAGATGATACTTGGCAAATGTACTTAGGGATTTTTTCCTGCAATGGCGTAGGTTAGAAACTGGGCTGGATCAGGAAACTAGTCTAGCATGTGAAAAAGGGAAAGGTTTTCAAAGTACATGGTCAAAGAATACTCGCACTGAAGTCAAAACCTGGTGGCCAGGCCACCTTTCTGGGATTTTGAGCTGGAATAGGATTTGGGACATGTCCATCCTAACCAGTTTCCCTAGCCAGGAGCTAGTGTTTTCCTGTTTTCCATGGGCAATTCACCCCAGCACTGAAAGATAAACATCTGAATCACAGGTGTGGTTGCCCAAAGCTTCCTGGGGTAGTCACCAGAGACAGGAAGGTTTCTTCAGGGAGTCACTGAAAGACCTTGGAGATCACTTCCCCAGCATCTTTTCTTGTTATAGTTTACTAAATAATATAAATCCTACATTTCAACAAGAGGGTGATTCAGTTTTCTAATGGAATGGGAGGAACTGGAAGATCCAAGTCCTGCCATGTCTGCCTGACAACATAATTTCTGCATCTCTCTCTCAGCTCCACCTTGGACCAGCCACTTGCTGAAATGACACTGTTTTGAAGGGAAAGATGCTGTCATCTCTCAACCACTTTTGTTAGGAAACAGAATCAGCCACCTACTCCTCACCCAGCAAGCAGAGCAGTGTGGTTAAAACATTTAACTTGTGGTGAAATCTGAGGCCTCTGCTTTCCGTTCTTTCTGAGGCAAGAGCACAATTATGCAGTTGGGTGTTTTCTGAGGTGGTTTCAGAAAAGTGCCGAGTGGGCAGGAGCTGGTGGGGCCTGGAGACCTGTGCTGTGCAAACACAGGGGCACACCTCTTCCCCCAGAGGACTTTAGTGCACATCTGGGATGGGGAAACTTTCTGCTCCGTGGTGGCCAAAGAGCTGTTGAAGCACTTTGAGATATCTGGCCATCAAAGTACAGTAGAGGTGGACCTAGAAAGGAGGGGAAATGTCCTGGGTCTGATGAGCTCTGTGAAGCAGTGGGGCTGAAGGTGCCCTTCTCCCATCTAAATAGCCAAAAGCAGGAAAACAGATGTTGACAAGACTTATGGACTCCTGCTTGGAGTCTCAAGGGTGGGCACTGGCAGACCTGGAGTTAAAACCAGCAAGCCTTGATGGTCTCATGGGTCTAGAGGCCATGGGATAGAGCTTCACTTGCCTGTTCTACCCTGTCCTACCTGCTTTTTCTTTCTAAGTAGCTCCTCACTGCCTCCCCCTTGGTTAGCAGCATGGAGAAGCAGTGAAGGGGAGCCAAGAGTCTGCAGTGGGGATGTGTTTGTGTGGATGAACACACTTTCCACATATAAAAGTAATAAAGGGAAAATACTACATAAGTTCACTTGCTGACTGTTTTGCTCCAGTGCCATGGCCCAAGAACAATCACCCAAACTCTTCCATGTGTGAAAACTGTAATATTGCAAAAGGCTCCTGTGTTTGCTATTAGTCATATTTCTTTATAACAACTTTCCTCTGCCAGTGGATACAGAAATAACTCCTCAGATTATGGACTGGAGCAGGGAGCTGTATTTGCTTAGTGGTGTAGCTGCACTGATTGGCATCCCCCTGCTCAGGAGAAATGTTTTTAACCAGCCAGAACAACAAACACTTTTGAAAAACCTACATGGGCTACACTGACAGCATTCAAATGTAAAAACTGCTTGGTGTTTCAGGAGCCAAAACATGATTATTTTTAATTCACTGTGGTTAGGAATGGTTATTATTTATTGTTTGAACACAGCAGCACCTACTGGCTCTAGCCAGAAATCAGGACTTCACCACAGTAGGTGTAAAAGGGAGTAAAAAGGTTTCCACCCCCTGAGTGGTGTGAGTCTGAGTAGGAAGCAGCTGGCAGAGTGTTTGGGTAGAACCAGCACAAGGGAGGAGCAGGAGGGAATGGGAAGACTGGTCTGACTGGCTTGGTTGTGCTGGGCTGGCTGCGTGGTGCTGGGCAGGCTGAGCAAGGAGCCTTATGGAGGGGAGGGAGCTGGTGGTGATGAGCTGTGCATGTTTCTGGGCAGAAGGAAAATGAAATCTGGAGGCAAGGCAGGAGCTGGAGAGGTGTCAATGCCTCAGTGACACGCTGCAGTTTGTAAGAGAGGAAGGGGAGGAGGACACAGGGGATGCAGGGGGAGAAAGGACTCACCAGTTAGCAGTACAGTGTGGGATAATGGGATGGGCAGAGGTGGCAGGAGAGTGGCAATGGTGTTTTCTCATCCAAAAGTACTGAATTGGAGGAAAAAACCCCAGATTATCTATTTCTTTTTTTTTTTTTTTTTTCTTTTAATGGGAAGGGTTTTTTCCAAAAAAACCCACCTTTGGAAAAGCTAAAGCTAGGCTGCTTGCCTTGGCAGTTTCCAAGCTGGGATAGTTGTGCCAATTTCACATCCAGCCTGCAGGATGCAGGATACCCTGACACCACCCTTTCCCAGCCAACCCTGCTGGCAAAAGGCTCTGATGGCAAGTGGGCATTGGTGTCTCTCCTTTTTCATCTCCATCCTCACTTCCCAAGATCCAGAGCTCTACCTCTGCTGAACTTGGCTGCAAATCTTTCCATTGTCTGGAAAGCTGTTGTCCATCTTCCTCCCTATTCAAGAATAACACTGAACCTTCCACGATAGTTTTGATAGTTTCATTTTTTTTCCTACAACAGAAAATGGAAATTCTCTACAGAAGTGATTTTCTTCCACAAATATTTAGTTTTCTTTCCTAAAAACATTTTTTGCTTAGAGCATCATTCTCATGGAAAACTTTGTGGCCTTAGTGGTAAAATTGCAGTGAAGGAAATGATTTTTGCAACATTATTTCAAATATATATGGTTAGGAAGAGTTTTGTCTAGGCCAGGAATCAGGAAAAATAAAAAGTAATTAAAGTCTGTATTCAATTCCATTTTAAGATCTCTCTTCTAGAGCTATCTCCATATAATGGCTCAGAAATGTCCAGGGAAGTTCTATCATTTCTGGTTTCCATCTCAGACTGAAACTGAAACAAGCAAGTAGCCTTATAAAAACCCTTGTTCTTATGAAGAGTTTTCTAATTTCCAATGTTTTTATCCTCATGAAGTTTAGATAAACATCCAGATTTTTCCTTTCTAAAACAGAAGCCAGACTCAAAATCTGCTGAGGTTTCCCCATCACTAATTATAGTGTGTATGTGAAATTATTTGCTGTGAAGGTGAAGGGTAGTGTTAAATTAAAATTAGATGCATCAAGAACAATGCTTTCCTGCCTTGGCAAGTGTAGGGGGTTGGTGCTCTGAAGGCTAGTTTTTGTTTTGTCACATTGTTTTCCTAAATGATCCAGAAGGATGAAACTGAAGGAGTGTTGTGGGTTTTTTAGAAAAACAAACAAACGAAAAAATCTAGCTTGGGGCAAAAAAAGTAATTCTCTGTTTCATCATTTCATTTAATTCTCCCTGCACAAACTGGGAAACATACATGTTATTTTTCCTCTCTCCTCAAGGAAAAATGCCAGATAAGGACATGTCTTATTAGCCCACCAGAGGCAGGATTCAGCTCGACTGTTGTCCAGGGAGTGAAGAATGTCTGTGTGTGAGCTGGGCTCATTCCCTGCTGCCCAGGCCAGGCCTCCTTGGGCAGCAGAAGGGGTTCCTTGGCTGCAGCAGTAGCCACAACACTTTCCCAGCTGGACTAAATGTGTTTTCCTCACAGGCACCTCGAGCAAAGATCTGTGCTGCTGAGAGAGGTGGAGAGAGATGCTCCAGAGATGAAACACCACGGTCCTCTCTTGACATCCAGCCTTGTTTTGTTAAAAATCACATCCTGCATGTATGGCTTGCCTGAGGCAAAGCCCAGCATCAAGGCAGCGTGTCCACCCTGAAACCAGCTCCTTGCAAATCGAGATAGGAACCTTATTCCCTGTCAGTTCCCAGAAAGCACAGAAGTGCTGCTGAGCTCCTCCTAAGACTCTGAGTGTCATGTTTCCATGCTGAGAGCTGGGTTGGCTGGTCCCTCGATCACTGTGAGCCACATCAAACTTATTATTGTGCAGCAGCACATCTTCTTCAAAGTTATAGATGGCAGTTTGCTGTCCTGGTGATTTTTTTAACTGTGCAAAAAGTGATTATTTGAGTTTTTTACTTCTACATGCCATGAAAACTTCCTGAGTAGAAATATCTGGTGGCTGTGAGTTCCAGCTAAACTACTTCAAATTATAAGCAAGAGTCTTTAAACACAGAAAAATCTTACAAATGGAAAGACTTTTCAACTCTCATTTTTTAAAAATAGCTACTGGGTGGAGTCAGGTAGGGTTCCTGAAGTGTTTGACCTGGAATAAACAAAAAGGAAATTTTGGAAATTTTGGAAAGCTGAAGGATTTGTATTTTTAAAATCTGTGAATGTTTTACAGAAAAGGATGCCTGGCTTTTCTGTGTACTACCAAGATTATCCTCTAAAAATGGCAAAATGAATGCAGTTCCCTTTGCTCAGTCTAATAAAAGTCATAACAGAGGTAAACCCAAATAAATTTGTGATTGTTAATTTCAGGGTGGCAATTGAAAAAAGAAAACCAAAAAGCATAACAAACCACAACCAAACCAACACCCCCCTCCCCTGTACAATCTGTGAGCTAAATTCCCCTGAAATTGCCCAACATTTGATCCCAGTGACACAAATTATCGTGAGCTTGGAATGATATCAATTACTCTCCATTACTACCCAAGGGCTTGCTGCTATAGTGGTTAATAAGCCAAATCTTAAGGTGCCCTTTCCATTTGTGGGTAAGGTCAAAAGCAATTAAGGAATGGAGGATCTGTGGTGAAAGCTGCACAAGTGCAATATTGGTGGTTTGGTTTTTTTTTTTGTAAATCAAAGTCACATCATTCAAGCAGTGCTGGGTTTGATCAGCAGATGGGCTCTTCCCAGTGCTATCCAGACTCAGAGGTCTGTGGAAAACCAGCTTTCCCTTGATCCCACCTGAACTGTGGAGCTGTAACTCGTGGCTTATCAATGTCAGTGCATTTAGGGTGTAGTTAAAGCAAGTAGGTGGCAGAAAGAATCCAAATGACATCACATCTTTTGAAAATTTGAGATACTTTTATACAAGACAGATGAATCATCATATAAGTGGACAAACTGTTCTCTTATATAGGTATCTGCCATATTAAAAGCACACTCTCTGTGTCTGACCCTACTTTTAATTTCAGTTTAGCTCCATCACTGGGCCAAGGTACTTTCTGTGTACCTGAATATAGAATCCTTCTCAACAGGATGAGATGAAGTCATCTCTCCTTGTGACCAGACCCTCTTGAGGTTCCTCTTGCAAACCTCACTGTTTTTTTCCTAAACTCAGAGTAATTTTACAAAGGCCTTTTTTTTTGTATGCATTTCAACTCTTTACTGAAAACTGGAGTATCCAGAGGTGGTATATGATGTCAGTGAAGTTAACTTCCTCAGACACACTTGTCCTAAGGAAGACAGCATTATGACCGGACTTATTTTCCATAAACTCATGTTGATTGCATTAATTATGCTGCTATCTGTTAATTATTTCCTGATTTTCTCCCGTATCAGATTTTGCGTGCAGTCAATTCCAGATGAACCTACTGATAGTTATGCAAGGGTTTGCCAGTGACCTCTTCCTACACTGGTACAACAGCATTCCCAGGCTTTGTGACTCCTCTAATTCTCCAAGAGCTTGAGGTCAGTGGCTCAGAAATCTGCTCCACAAATTTTCTTAGAAAGCAGTGATCTGCATTATCTTGGCCTGCAGACAAGTTTGGGAAGATTAAGTCTTCATGTACAGACTGCTCCACACGGGGATCCCTGCGACAAGCTTTGGCTACCTGAAAGCCAACATCCAGCAAAAGCTTATCAGGTGGGCCATTTCCTGAGTCAGAGAAGAGCAGGGAACGTTGTCAGAGGTGGTTCCTGCCATCCCAGGGGAGCAGGGGCCTCTGCAGATTTCTATCTGTCCCTACTGATGAAAGAAAAAGTCCAGTTCACTCAGAGAATGTGGTTACTTCTTGAGCTTTTTATGTGTGAGAGGTAGGTCGTACACTGACCTTGTGCTCCCCACCCCAGAGACTGCACCCAGAAGATTTGAGATTCTCACCCTGTGACCAAAACAGTCTCCAGATAGAGACCCTTTCCTGGAGATCTCTTTCTCACATATGTTCTTACATGCCTCACCGTGTCTTGCCAGCTATCTTTAACACTCCTCATTGCCATTAACATATTCCAGCACTGGTTTTAGTCCCTAAAGCTACAACTTGCTTCATCACCATTTTCTTTATTTCTTTTATAAACCAAATTTGCTTAAACCCAGGGCTTTTCAGCCTGTAGAAGGTTCTCTATGGGTTTCTGGCTGGTAGCACACCCACAAGTGCCTAGACAGAGGTGTGTTTGAGTGTGCTGGAGATGTCCAATTTAGAGAAATAACAGAAAATAGTCATTCTCAGCACATTTCCTATGAGCAGAGTATTGTCCCCCTGTAAATAACCACACTAAGCAGGCAGCACTGTGGTCAGACGAGGTCCCCCTTGCCCATCTCAGCCTGTTGTTGCCAGTCCCAAAGGAAGTTCTCCAGAGAAAGTGGCCTTTTGTCTCCTCCCAGACTGGGTAGTTTGCATAATCTGGTTAAATAAAATGAATACACACAGGCACAAAGAATTGTGGGGGAAAATGGTAGTATAAGTAAGGCTGAGTGGTCCATCTAATCTGACATCAATATAATAAAATCGTTTATTTGTGTACACTGGAACAACTCCTTGGGACTGTGGTCTATTCCTGTTTCCCAACAACACTGTCATTAAAACAATGGGCACTGTAACTACTGTGATAAAAAGGCATTATTGCTTCAGTTCTTCATCTGGCCCATGTGCAGAACGAAGAGGTTTTCTTTATAATCTCCCTGCAGAAGGAGCACAGGGACCAGAAGGCTCCTTCTCCCACTGGCTCTGCCCGTACAAAAGATTTCTCCACACCGGAGACTGCAGTGTGAGAGCCTTTGTCTTAAATGAAAGGGCATAATGCAGGCCTTCTGCCAGCACTGGCCACGAATGAAAGCAGCGCCTTTATGTACCAGCTCACTGCTGAACTGCAGACAATACTGTAAAATCTGTACTCCTCGATTACCTCAGCTGCCTTCGCATTGCTGGAGTGCTGCTGAGCCTTAAAAAGGGGCTGCAGGCGCCAGGCTGGAGCTTCTCAAAGTCCGTGTCGGTAGGAGAGCAGAAAACCTGCTTGCCCAGCACAGCCACCCTGGTGAGAATGAGGAGAGTGGGTCAGGAGGGAGATATGATTAATACCTCCAAAACTGTTGCTCCAGCTATTTCTGCAGTCAGACCGTTTCATTCTGGCAAACTGCATCTTAGCTTCTGCTCATTTCAGTTCCATTTAAAACCTGCTCATTTGGCAGATTGCTCGGTTGCTGTGAGCTCGCTGCCCAGCTCCTGTAATACCAGACTCTGCAGGAAATAGCCCAGAGGTGAGCATATTTCCACTGGCCTTCATGAAAAGCTCTTTTGAGTGAGTCCAAGAGCTCACAGAGAATCTGTGAACATGGCCTGGAGAGCCAAGATGCCCTTTAGTTTGTGTCAGTGCCTCTCCTTGCCTTCATCAGACCTGCATTGCCTGCCACCCCTGAGGTACCTGGGCTGCAGTCCTTCCTGGGCTTCAAAGTGCTCTAGTGGCCTCTTAAATCCTTCAGGTTGCTTAAAGAGTGCCAGTCTGGCTGCTGCAATTCCAGCTTCCATAAAGCCCCTGCCTTAGGACTCTGACAGAGTGAAGTACTGACTAGGCTAGGGACACAAGGAACTGCTCTCCCTGGCTGCAGCTAGAATCCTGGAACTGTTAAGGGTGGAAAAGACCTCTAAGATGGCATCCAAGCATAAGCCAGCACCACTGCTATCACTGAGGACACGCTGGCAGCAAAATCCTCCCTGGCTCTCTGATGTGAGCGGCTGCAGGCTGGTGGTGGGGCTAAAGAATATCAATAACGTGCTGAGATGACCACTGCTATTGCTAACATCCTCCTTCAGAAAATGTTTACCCCACTGCAAGCATAACTGATGTAAATTGAATGTGTCAGGCTGAGTAGAAGCACCTACCCCCTTCTCTGAGCTGCTCTCCCCTCGTTTGACATGGTACAAACAGAAAGCCCGTTCACATGTGAGTGGAGAGTACCAAACATTGCATCAAAAAGCAGAAGCCATCCTGTTACAATCTGCTGCTTGTCAGGATTTGACAGCGTTGTGAAATATAAATGATCTCTGCGATAGCAACGCCTGCCTCAGTCACCGGTAAACAACTCCCCTCATTAAAGAGATGCTTTAGAAATGACAGCACCAAATTATGTTAATATTTTTGAGAAGTGCTCTTCAGCCAGAGATCCTAAAATGAGGTTTGCCATTCATTTGCCAAAAACCCATTTCTTTGCAAGCAGAAGCAAGTGGCCTCATGATTGAAAAGCTGATGCCATCATACAGGCTCCAATCGGTATGAAAATAGAGCTGTTTGGATGTATGAGAAAGGACTGTGGAGGAAGAGATGAACTTTCTCTAAAGCTCCTTTTTTTTTTGCTTTAGAATATCCTCTGTAACCTTTTTAGCCCCACAGATTGTCTTCAGTCCTGAGTTTGTTCAATGCCTAATTCAATATCCTTAGCCAAGACAGTAACTCACAGGTCCAATCCTGCAATACCATCTTGCTAATGGTTATAAATGGCTAGATCTGAAACTTGCTTGATCTGAGACTGTATTCTACTGTTCAGTGCCCTCTGCAACCTTGTTAAAGGAACAGATTCAGACATAGCCCTTGGGGAAAAGTCCTGAGTCATTCTGCTTCCCTCCTTAGCATTTGGATTATCCTTGGAGGCTTTTCGGTTAGGTTTTTGCCTTGATTTTGCTTATCCCTCAGATCTGGTGATATTAGAGTCCAAGACAGAATAGCTGCAACGAAATCGTTACAAATTCCACTTGCATCCTTCTCTAAGTCAGAGAGAAATTAACAGAATAATACAGGCTGCATGTATTTCTCAAGTGAGAGATCACCGAGATCAGTCCTTGTCAGAAATATCACTAGTAAGAACAAGCTATAGGCAGTGACAGATAATATTTCATAAGATTTCCAAGCTCCTTTTTTGGAGGATGAAAATATTTGATCCTCTTCTTGTCAGCAGGCTCGCTCTGAGCTACTGTTATAGTAACATTCTCCACTAAAGGTTTGGTTTCTCTCACACTGTCTACTCCTACCCTTCAAAAAGGATCTGGGCTCCTCTTCTGCAGAGCTCTGGCTGTGCCTGCCCATGCACAGGAGCTGCACAGAGATGAGACCCTCCACCCATTGCCCTCTGTAAGGGGGATCCAGAGCAGGAGGCTCTCCTGTCTTTAACGTGTCAGTGAAAGTTATTTCTGCTGGGGACAGGTCCTGTCAGTTCTGCATGCCTTATCTTCATTACATTGTTCAGTTTTAAATTTTGTGAAGATTTTTAGCACAGTTTAACCTGTCAGTTAAGTTCTTTTCTCTTCTCTTCTCTTCTCTTCTCTTCTCTTCTCTTCTCTTCTCTTCTCTTCTCTTCTCTTCTCTTCTCTTCTCTTCTCTTCTCTTCTCTTCTCTTCATTTTCCTTTTACCTCTCAGAATCCCACCTAATGGTTATCTTATATATACTCTATATAGGTGGCTATATCCTCCATATAGCTGGCTGCAGCAATGTTAATACAGTTTGAAAAAAAAAAGGTAATAATTTCCACTGATGGATCTGAGAACAACTGTAGACACTCCTTGTCTTGACCCTTTCAAATTGTACACGAGTTCATACAAGAACTTCATGCTAATTCTGTGTCTCAGTTTTCTACACATCAAGGAAAAAACTCTTGAGTGTTCTTAAACCACAAATATTCCAAGTAACCCAGCTTTCATATTTACAAGCATAGCATATGGATGCCATGTGTAGGAGTAATCATGGTGTTATACAGCAAAAGAAGACACTGCTTGGTTCCATGACCACCAAAGTGTGGTATATGATGCAGCAGTTACTCCCCTTCTAACCCTCCCTTTGAAAATGTTTGGTTATTATCATGCCCAGGATTTTTGAAGAGCTAATGATAAATCACATGTATTTTTTCTATAAATGGTAGGTGTCCATTTGTGTTAAATAGCTTTCCATTTTTGAAATGGTCTTCACCAAGCTACCGGTGAGACAAAATAATTTCCCTTGCAGTGACATAGAGCAAAGTAAGACTTTCACCCTGACAGAGAATTTTTACTTTCTCTGTGTAACATCCATGTCTGTTTTGACACATGGAGACCACACACTGCCCTTGCTGTGTTACAATTGGTATCCTCAGCAAGGTGAGTGAATCATTTGGTTCACACCAGGGCAAGGCTTGAATATGGAGGAAATGTATATTTAAGGACACTGTCACTTCCAGGCTGAGATTTTCAGGAGTGATTTCCACCCACAGAAGTTGTGCAAGTGTCCTGTCAGCTTTTTAGGTAGATGAGACAAAGGAGGAAAATCCGTAACTAAAAATGTTGTTTCTGCACACCTGCACAACTCATTGTAACAGCGGCTTTAGTTTAACCTTGACATTTTGTTGGCACCAGGAGAGGCTGCAGGTTAACCACAGAACTGTGGGCACTCCCCACGGGACACAGGCAGTCTGTTTGCCTTCAGGGCACAGACCAGAGAGGGGGTGCTCTGCAACACAGCTCTGAGCCAGCCCCACAGCCAGAAAGGCAAGTTTGGAAGGGATTTCATTGCCTGCCTACTCTGGCCAGGCTGTCCTTAGTTTGCCACAGGCTGGGAAGGAAGGTGCCCACATCTTCAGCATCCACCCACAGGCTTGTAATGCATCCCCTTTGGGTTTGCATTTCTTGCAGTGTGAAGGTGTTTGAAAAGCACTGGGACTGTGTTAGACACCGCTGAAAACAGGTAACAACTATTGCTATGTGGGATGGATTTCTTTGTATTCCTAGGACGTGCTTGCTTTGGTTGGTGTTCATGGTTCCCCACCTTCCCACCTTTGCTCCCAGTATTAATGAGATGCAGTTAGGATGTAGAATCAGTACAGCTATTCTGGCCTTCTTGCAACAGGCATGTTTTCTAATAAGCAGCTTTTTTTTTTTTTTTAACTTGCTTGGTTTGAAAACACAGAATCCTGATACATTTAATCTGACAAGGAAGCCGCAACTGTCAGGAACTGTAGTAAGGTGTGAATGAAAAGCTTATGCTGACAGAGGAATCTGGATTCATAGCTCTGATTTCCTTGGGCAGGTTCAACCGTAGCCTGCTGACAACAGTTAGACATAACACAAGAGCACAGCTCCTTGCCAGATTGCTTTTCATAACATTGTGTGGTTGTTCTTTCCCTTCCTCTGCCCTTAAGATGAGGGGAACAACCATCCAGAAGAAAGATGGTGACAGAAAATCCAGCCTGCCTGACCCGAGGAGGGTTTCTGTGGAAAGCAGGGCTAGCAGGGCTTGGATAACATTAAGTGAAGCTCCCAGGGAAAGAAAAGAGCCTGATATTACTCACCACAATGCATGTTGGAAGCTTTATTAAGACAAAACAACAGTATAACTTACAATGTCTTTCTTGCAACAGTTTCTTTAGGTTACTTCATGTTGGTCAGTCCATGCTAACAACTGGGGCTTGACTCAGTATGAAAGTGGAAGATATTTACCCTGTTTAGGAAAGGACTGTAAGAGAGCATTTGGTAAGTTATGAGCTTGAAAGTGATATTGTTTTAGCAATGATGGGTCTCCCTCTTGGCTCTGTGGAGTAGATGGAAGATGAAGTGCTGTGTGTCTGAATGAAACCATAGGTTCCAGGCTTGCTCTCCAATTCTGCACTGCTGATCTTATTATGGAGGAATGGGAATCAGTCTGCCTCTCTTGATTTGAAAGCCCTTGGTGTTTATCCTGTGTGTGTGGATAAAATCCAAGCCAGACTCTCGGTGTCCGTGGTTGCAAGGAATATGGACTGGAACTTGAGTTTGCTGCTTGCTAAGAGCACCTCAGAGCTCTGCATTTTGGAAATCACAGAAGCAGAAGGTGGGTTTTCCTCATATTGGCCTATAAGCAGTGAGAGCTGCCTATGCAAGACAGCTGCAGGGCACACATACAGACAGGCTGAGAGAGCTGGGATTGCTCAGCCTGCAGAAGAGAAGGCTTCAGGGAGACCTTACAGCACCTTCCAGTACCTGAAGTGACTACAAGAGACCTGGAGAGGGACTTTCTACAAGGCATGTAGTGATAGGACAAGGGGGAATGACTCGAATTGACAAGAGAGTGGGTTTAGATAAGGCTTCTCTGCTCAGTCTGGAGAAGAGGAGACTGAGGGGAGACCTCACTGGGGTCTTCAACCTCCTCACAAGGGGCAGTAGAGGGGCAGGTACCAATCTCATCACTCTTGTGGCCAGTGGCAGGGCCTGAGGAAACAGCTGGAGCTGAGTCAGGGGAAGTTTAGGTTGGATATCAGGAAAAGGGTTTTCGTCCAGAGGGTGGTTGGGCACTGAACAGGCTCCCCAGGGAAGTGGTCACAGCACCAAGACTTGACAGTTCAAGAAATGTTTGGACACAAGCACAGGGTGTGATTCTTGGGGTGTCCTGTGCAGGGCAAGGCCCATGGACTTGATGATCCATGTAGGTCCCTCCCAACTCAGCATATTCTATGGTTCTATGAGCCTGGGATGGTAAAAACTGGAAAGAACTGTGAAAGGGGGAATGCGGGAGAATTTTCAAGCCCTTGGTTGAATCCCAGCTTGCTGTGATGTGGTAAAAATCTTCCCTGCAGCTGCCCAGACTGTAATCTCTGTCAAAGAGAGCAAATGCTGGTGTTCTGGCAGGATTGTTACGTCTGTGTTACAGTAATACCCATGTATACTTTTAAAATACCCAAATATTGTTTATACACATCACTGAAAATGATAAATATGTGTAACATTAACTCTACAAAAGACTTCTAATACACCAGCGAGTGTATAAAAATACACCCACACTCTTATCATTGCTCCTTTAAAATAACATTATTTTTTCAACAAAGCCCAATTAAACCAACAAGAATTCCATGAAGAATGGGAAGTTCTCTGTCCTCAGACAGCTAATATCTCTTGCTTAGTCTTTTGAGAGCCCTAAAAGCAAAATTTAGTATTTTGTTTTCAGCAACACTCTTCTATGAGGAAGAAAAAGAATAATTTATTTTTGATTCATAGGAAAAGTGGCTGAGCAGGGGATCACCAGCTGGCATTTTGATTACTATCTTTGTGGAATATGTTATGGACTCTAATTAAGTAAACCATCTCGCACGTCTATAAAGTTTAGGGTTCGGTGGTGGAACCGCTTGCCTGTGGATAGAGTTGGACAGAGCATGTATCAAAGACAGTTATGTCTGTGATAATTCTAACCAGAGCTCTTACAGTAAATGCCAGATAAGGTTTGAAATGTGTTCAAGGGAGGGATTTAAGATGCATCCATTCCCTTCTGGTTTTGCTTAGTGTTGTTTGACAGAAACTCAGCTAACCGCAGTCATTGGTAAGTCATTGGAACGAGTGCTGCACTCCTTGAGGAGCTGTGGTCCTGTTCAGAACTGGGGAGGAAAGGTTCTGGGGAAAAGGTATAATTCCCACCAGGACTGACTTCCTTGCTTGCTTGCTTGCTTGCTTCCTTCTTTCCCACTGTCTTTTCCCCCTTTCCCTCCCTTTCTCACTCCCTCTGTCCCTCCTTTCTCCAACAGTCCACCTTCCACATCAATACTATAAGAACCCCCCAATTAACCTCAGTGCATCACTGACAGCTTAAGTGTCACAGCTATCTGAGATTTTGATGCATAGTGAAATGAAGATTATATGATCTTTCTTTAGCCTTTTTTCTTGGCCTGGACAACCCTGTCATAATGTTCAGTTGCATTAAATCAGTACATTTGGACTATCACCATAAATAAGATGCACCATACATGTCACAACAAGTTCTTACGCAATCCAGGCCTCTGTGGCTTCATTTACCACTTACACCCTTCATAAGTCATAACAGGAAACGAAGCAATCTCTGTGATATGGAAATTTCCTCTCAAGTGCATAAATTATGTCTTAATGCTTCAATTGCTTGAAAAGTGGGATGGTCCCACAGGTCACCATTTCCAATCCAGTGATGGGAATTGCAAATATTAACAATGATTTCTGTTTTATGGGCAGGACTAACTTTACAGGTGCCATGGTTTAACACCAGTCAGCAAAGAAGCCCCACATAGACACTCGCTCACTCCCAACCCTGTAGTGGGATGGGGAAGAGATAAGAAGAGCAAAAGGGACAAGTAAAAGTGATTTCTGGGTTGAGGTAATGGGACAGAAAAGGAATAAAATAATAATAATGATGGTAATAGTGATGACAGAAGAATTGGATATACAAACCTGCTCACCACTCGCTGGTTGATGCCCAACCAGTTCCTGACCAGTGGCCTCCAGCCAGCTTCCCCCACAATTTATGTACTGAGCATGACCTCATATGATATGGAATATCTCTTTGGTCAGCTGGGGTCATCTGTCCTGGCTGTGTCCCCTCTGATCTTCTTGTGCCCCTCCAGCCTTTTAGCCAAAAAGCCCTTGACTCAGGGTAAGCACCACTTAGCAACAGCTAAAACATCTGTGTGTTATTTCTCGCACTAAATCCAAAACAACACACAATGCCAGCTACTACAGTGAAAATTAACTCTTTCCCAGACAGAACCAGGACAAGAGGCATGAGGGCTCCAGTTTAATTGAATATGGCGAAAGAAAAGCCTTAAATTTAAATTTGCAAAATCAGGTAATGATGGCAGCTTTACTTGGTTTTCAGGGATTCTATAAACTCTCCTAGCTCTGAAAGGCTAAATCACACACTCAGCTCCAGTGTCAGGACTTTGTGTCTGCATTTTCAGCCCGATGCCCATGGCAGGGATAAGAAGGACATGGACCCATAAAGGGAAGGATGCTGCCCAGGGACCTGCCCTCTTGTCCATGTGTGCCACAAGTTTGCCATGTGCTCTCTGGCCAGCTGCCTCTCCTAAAACTTATGGACATGTCATTGCCTGCAAGCTCCCTTGGTTTTTGAAACTCAGCTCTCTTATAGACCCTCGGTGTTTTCACAATTGATTTCCCCTGGAACTGCGGTGGTTCAGCATCTCTCACAACTGGGATGAGTGTAGTTCATCAGGAACATTTCTGAACCTCCAAAAATACGTGCAGATTGGCTTTGGCGTACTCATTTCTTCTTGTTTGAGCACTAAAAATGCATTCAGGCACTCTCTTAAAGTCATACAAATAACAGTCATTGAAATGGAAAGCAGCAAAATTATGAATATTGTATAATGCAATGTTAAATTACAAATAAAACATCTGGGGCCAGATGTTGCTATTGGATTCCTGTGTGGAACTGCCATTCCTTTCAGCAATGTTGTGTGTGCACTTCTGAGAGTGGAGTTTGGCCCTTGATGAAGAGAAGCATTTTTTTAATGCAATATTAATGGAGGATGATTTCTCCACTAAAAACAAGTTGAGGGTTTCTCTGGAACAACCTTTAATAACAGTGTGGGGGGTTGTGGGTTTTTTTTTAAGGCTAAAAAGAAAGAAAACAAGACTGAAAGAAATTGGAGAAACTATCTACAGAGTACGTATGGTGAGAATAGGGAACAGACAGTATAAGCAATTTACTTGAAGCAAGCCTGAGTGTTCAAATATCACTCAATGGTTTTAAAATATAGAAGAATTGTGAAAATGTGTGTCGGAAGAAAAAGACATGATAAACTTTCCAGCCTCAGGTGGACTTGTCAAGTACGGAACTCCCATTTTTCCTTTTTAAAAGTCTGTTGAATCTTTCCCCAATAAAGAGTTTACTAATACCCCATGGGCAGTTACAGGAGAGAAATGGCCATTTAATCAGGGAAAAAAAATCCCCTTCAGAGGCTTGCATTGTTTGGTTGGGGGCAGGTTGTGGTAGGATCTGGAAGATAATTTTGCACCAGGGATGATTTATTTGTGGGTTCCAGTGATGCTTGTGTTTGCAGGTGATGCTTTGTCACCGTTTCTCCTCCTACCCTCTATGCCCCTGCCTGGGCTTGTTTGCATGTGCTTTTCAGAGCTGGAAGGAAGCCTTTGAGAGTGGTGGCTGTTATTTAGAAATGTTCTGGAAGGAGTTAACTTTTCAAGAGACACATCCCAGTTTCCAGCCTGTAGCCTTGCTGCAGCCCAGCTGGGTCTGCAGAGCACAGTGCATCCAGGCTCAGCACTGGTGTCAAACCTGTGCATGAACAGTGAAAGAAATTAAAGATCAGGCAGCAATTAACTGCTTTCTGCACATCTTTTTGAACATTTTATTAAGGTGCTCTTAGTCTCCATAAAGAGTTGTCCACTTCCTCCTGCCAATTCCCTGCTCTGCATCACAGGAAAATTTTGCATCATCCAGCCCTCGAGCTGTGCCAGCAGCCTGGTGCCCAGTAGTCCAGCCAGGGGAACCCAGCAGCTCCAGTCAGATTGGGAGCTCCCAAGTTTCAAAATAAAGGCTCAAGTGTGTGAAACTACATTGTGAAAGCAAAGGCATGCATCTGACCCCAGACAGCATCAGCAGTCTGTGCCTTTGAAGAGGAATTGAAGGAAAGATGCATAAAAGTAATCTCCCTTTGCTAGAAGTTATTTATTGAAATAAAACCCAAGAAATCAGTGACCAGGGGAAGACTACAGACTATCTTATTTATTAGTGGCAGAGAAAGAGAAAACTCACTTTTTGACAGTGTCCTTAACGTTTTACAGACCTATCTTCCTGCTGCTGCTTACTCTTGTCTTTTCTTAACCCATACCAGCCTGTGCAAATTCAGTCTTCTGCTCAATGTCCCCTCTCCATAAAGTCCCTTTAAAAAGCTGACTGTTCTTGGCCTGTGGTCCTAACTCCTCACTGAACCTACCTACAGATGACAATTTCCCAGGTCAGGGCAAAAAGCCTTCTCTTCCAAACAATCAATCCTTCAACCTGGAAATCCTTTTCTGGCACAGCAGGGGCAGCATGTTTGCTATTTGCTACTTTGCATTTCCTTAAACGGAAGGAGGAGATAGAAAAAAAACCTGCTCAACAGTGTTTTGGTCGCTGCTGTGAGAAATGACATCATCAGTAACCCAGCCAGATGGGGCTGAGCACCGTGTCTGTGAAAATGTTCATAGGAGCACTGAGCACCTTCAGACAGATGCTTTCCATTAGACTAAACACAGGTATTGCTTTTAAAAGTGTGCAAGGAAACGGAGCTGGAGACCAAAGCCAACAGTAAAACACAGCTGTTCTTTAGCCTTGCTGGCCCCCCAGTTATTTTTCTTTTCAAGGCGTGGGCTCAATCAGGAAAATGGAAAAATGGTGGAGAAGTCCTATGTATGTCTCTTCCACACTCTGGATTTTATAAGGTAAGCTTGAAGTTTCTCCTCCAGTTTTTCTTATCCAAATGTTATCTATACCAAATCCAAGTGCTAAAGCTGGAGGGGGAAAATTGAATATGCCACTTTTTGCGTGTAAGAAAATTGTGCCAAAGCTTTTACAGGGCCTTTAAAAATGGTGTCTCTAAATAACACCTGCACTATACATTTTATATGCCAGTGTTTCAATTTATGAAGTTTCCTTTGGCTATGGCTGAATGCTATCCTGCTTTTTATATCTGACAAGAACTTCTCTGCCATATCTCTGGAGATTTTGGACTTCAGGGTGTTAATAATGAACATCTTATGCTTGTTTTGGTGCCCATGTCTGACAAGAACAGCACTGGCTTTTAAAAGCCCTTTATCTGAGCTGAGTGGAAAATGATGTTCCCATGCCATGGGACTTTTCTGCGTCTTCAGTATTTTCTCTTCCTATGCAGAAATAAAATGTGTGCTAGGTTTGTGACAGATTGGTGTGCTGCAACATACTTTTGGTTTTTGGTGATGTCTGCTCCTTTGCACAGAATTATCTGGCCAAAAGGAAATGAAAAACGCCCTCTCCAATGTGTGATGCTGGATGCTTTGGCCAGGCAGACACAGCAGCAGCAGCAGCAGATGCTGGTCCATGAGCCCATCCCTCTCTTTTTCAGGTCTCTGTGCAAGAGCAGTGCCTTTCTCGCAGCTCCAAGGCATTTCTCAACAGGTCTCTCACAAGCCATGAGTTCCTGCCAAAAGAGTTTGTTTTCCTGAATCAGCATTTTCTGACTGGGAAGAAAAAATTTCGATTGCTTCTGCTCGCTACAAATGGACCGACTGAGAGTCCCAGGGAGAGAGACTTTGCCCATCACATCCACTTCAGTGTGGGCCTGAGAAATACACAGTAACCAATTAGCTTAATGGAAATCTCCCAATATCTCAGCGTGGAGAAGAGCTGATACTTTTAAAACAATTGCATGTTTAAAAATACATGTTTCAGTCATCTCCAGCAGCCTCATGCTAACAGCATAGAGCTGTTCCAGCAGCATAAAAAAGAGAAGGTTCCATTATCAGACACTTCAGCTATTTCCCCTGACTAGTCTAGAAAGAGAATACCAAAATCACTGAAGTGCCCTGGGCAGACATTTTATAGCAGTTCTGGCTATTTCATTGCTTGAAGCAAGTCTATAATAGCCTTTTAAGCATCATTCAGCCTGAATTATCTGCTTAAGACATGTACATAAATCTTGCTATATTACACAATATTTTTTTGCCCCCTTTCTTGAATTTTAGTCCTCCAGCTCAAGTTCTAGAAAAGGAGCAAATTAGTTTTCCTTCAGTTACTCATCAAAGCCAGTGGGAGGACTGAGTTATGCCAGGAATTTTTGGCCCAGTTTATCATATTCAGAGGAGTGAAATTCTATCTAATGAAGTGGGAGAGGTGTTACAGAAAGAGGAGGCAGTAACTGACTTATTATTACTCATTTCACCTTGCTTGATTTTATGTCTTTTCTCTGCGTGTGCTCTGCGGTGTTGTAGTATCTGGATGATCCATTGACACTCATCCTCACACTTCCCTTCTGATGGAGGCTCATGTCCTAATCATGGGCCATTAGGAAAAGGATTTTAACCACCTTAACCCCTAATCCCAGCTCTAATTTCCAGCTGTTTCACATAGGCATAGTTCTGGAAAGGGGAATAATCACCACTGTGTCTGCTGGGGCACCTCCTGTGAGTGGTGCAACTCCAGTGTTTGCATAGCAAAGCCAGGATGAAATATGGAAAACATGCCCAAGGCAGGGAGCAGAACTGAGACCCACCAGTCTGGATGAATGTCCCAAGCATCAGCCTGCAGAATTTACCTTGAATGCCTGTCCTCTCTCGCTTTGTGGAATCTCTCATTCTCACTCTCACAAGGACAGTGACTCAGGAAAAGGCATGGTCTCACCTGAAATTTCAAAGATGGCTTAAATCTTAGAAGTTGAGTGAAAATTGGCAGTTATTGGAAGAGAGCCCTCTGAATTATAGCCCCACATAAAGACAGGAGGTGCCAATTCCTAGCATGCACCACGAGGGCAGCAGTCCCCTGGCCACACAGCTCATGGCAGCTTGGAATTGCTGAGGATGGAGATTACGAGGAAGAAGTTGTTGTTGTGTGGGCTAGAGGGCAGAAGACACAAACCCAAGGAAAACTGGGTCTTGTTAATTCTGCTCCACCAAAACCAATTTAATGTTCTCTTTTTGGGTGCTGCCTGTAGGTTGTAGTCTCGTTATAGCTGCTTGCTGTTGTCAGTTTTTCCAGGAATTCTATATGTCCCTGTGCTGCTGCTAAGCCGAAGTAGGAGCCATCTATACTCACATATACACAGGCAGAGCTGTCCAGATTTGGTGTAGGAAAGTCTGGTGGATCTATTCCTAGCAAACTGTGAAGTATGAGGAGTGATATATTGGGGAATTTTGGCATTGAGACTGCGAGGCAGTGCTGTTCACAGCCCCGTTCCCTCTAAAGCTGGTGCCTGTCTGTAGGACTGTCCCCCAACCTATTGCAGGAAAGAAGATGCTTCTTTTTACTGGTAGAATGGAGCAGAGAAGAAATGTAAATCTACTGCCTGCTTGTTGAGCTGAGCTGTGACCTGACCATGCACTAATTGGATCACGACAGCCAAAATGTGTTCAAGTCCTACATGGGGGCCCTCGGGGCAAGGACGTGTCCACGATGGGTCTGAGTCCGAGAGCTGCCTGTTGCATGTTAGTGTGCTAGCTACTGAGCTAATCTTCCTGCCTGGAGTCAGCACACATGAGGTGTGTTCAGGTGACATCTCTGGAGCCTGAAGGTCACTGCTGATGTCCTGCAGCACTAACGCTGGAGGGACACACTCTTCTAGTGATCCAACGCCAGCATCAACACTGGAAGGACACGCTCTTCAGCCACCCATCCTTTCCTCTTAAATGTGAAGAGCAGCAGCTCCTGCTAGGAGTGAGAAGACAAGTTTCTTTCCGTAGATGATCAGTCTGCCAAGAAAAATCCCAAGCAATCTGTAGCAGGGTTTGTATGATGCTGACAAATGCCCACTGGGAGCACGGCTGCCACCACCACCTCATTCTGCAGAGGCCATCGACTGCTGTCAGATGATAACAACTTTGGATAATTAGTGTCCTGAAGGGCTTGAACTCAGAGCTCAGAAATGAAAAACTGCATTAGAGAGCAGCTATTGCCTCCTCACCCCTCGAGACTGGTTGTGTATGTCGAGCTCAACAATAACATTAATAAAAAGCAATCCTAAGAAAAGCAATATAGCAGGCTAAATTGCTTCTGCTGCGTCTTGGGCT
The DNA here is from genome assembly GCF_965178545.1 of Coloeus monedula. Lineage (NCBI taxonomy): Eukaryota > Metazoa > Chordata > Aves > Passeriformes > Corvidae > Coloeus > Coloeus monedula. The sequence continues at coordinate 57,395,500 of NC_138786.1, read as the reverse complement.
TACATTTCATTACAAATACCTTCTTACTCAGGGTATGGTCTTTTTAAGTCATTAAGACAAGTCCTGAAGTCCTTTCTCAGTTTTCACTCATACCTCAGATTTTTTCTCATTAACTTCAGTGGACGACTGTGTCTGACTGGAAACTGAAAGGGGGTCTTGGGATTTGAACTGCTGGGAATTTTGCTTGAGTAAGCAGCAAGAAATGTGGCTATGATAATAACCTTTTCTTTTTTTTCTTTTCCCCAATTTCTTCATGTTGCTTTTCTGACAGCTCTGAAAGAGTGGGAAGAAAGCCGTTAGGACTCACCACCTTTTTGGTTTATTTTTGAGGATTTGTGAAATGTTTTTCTTTTGAATTTCTTCACAGAAAGTCATTTCAACTGGAAAGCCATCACATCTCATTTAGAAAATGTCAGTTAAAACTGGTAAGGGCATTTTTCAACTAAACCAACATGAAGATATCAGGATAACTACCAAAATGTTTAGGTCAACAAAAATCTGGTCTTTGTTTTTGATTATAAAGGCCCCAAAAGTTCTAACTGATTTTTTTGCCCTGTTTTAAATTAGAAGTTTGGCTAAATCATTCCCATAGAGACTATGTTCAAACAAGGACGTGTTTACATATCTGCCTCTAATCGTACAAGATAGTGCTGGATTATGGGATGTGCTGGCTTTTCAGGCCCAGAGAGTGGCGTGTCCTCCCCACAATCCTGTCCCTCACCAGAAATATGGACTACTTAGATAAGAGCAGCTTCACTCCTTTCCTGACCTCAGGAAAAAAAAGCTCTTTTTTTTTTTTTCTCAAGGAGAAAGTGAGACCAAGGGCAAAACTGTATTTCAGCACTTCTGGACACTGCAGAGAGGCTGCCCCAATTTTATCAACAGAGGGTGAAGTGTTGCATGGGAAAACTTCATCACTGGAAAAAGTTTACTTTAGCCTATTTTGAATATGGTTTAGAAATCACCAAGGGGTTACTAAAAGTCAGCAAAACTGTGGATAGATTCATCTAAGATGAAATTAAGAGTGGCCAGCTCTGGAAATGGGTTATGCAGGTGTAGGGAAGGCAGTCAGCAATCACAGGTGTCTGGGACAGGAGATGCTCATGGGAGGGCCTGGGGAAATGCAGAAAGGTGACAAAAAGCTGTTGCAGGGCAATGACAGCTTAAAACTAACACAGCCATCTCTGCAATTAGCATATGAATATGCTTAACGTTTCCTCTCTTTTACCTGTGGTTTTAACCTCAAACCTCTTTTATCCTATTCCATGCAGCTGTATTGCTGCTTCACAACACCTCTGCTCTGCCAAAGGAGTTCTGAAGTAGCTGTGGCAGAAATGACCAGGCATCTTGAGAGGATGGCTGTGCCAATCTTCACGAAGTAAGTCCTTTTTCATACACCACAGTGTAATAATGTGTAATAATGGACATCGGCCCTCGCGCAGCCTCATTTAATGACCCATAACTGAGTGAATAATTCATTCAGCGCCTAGAGATCTCTCGTGGAGACTTGTTTTACCACAGGGCCCTGGGGAATGAAAACAGCAATAAAGTTCCAGCTTTTAACCCATCCATTTACAAAGCCTCCTGATATTATTGCATCCACGATCAATTTAAATGAACTTGTTGGAGGTTTACTAGCAGCCTTCCTGTATTTCATGCCTCGGTACATATTTTTTCAGAGCATTTACAGCTTTCACTTATTGTTAGTTTGAAGGGAACAGAGAATTCTCAACCACAAAGTCACACTTTTATTTAAAGCTTTAATTGTCTCTAAGAAGAGCCTGTCTGACACCCAGCCTTTTCGGAGTCAGTGATGTCGTTTATTATCCAGTAAACTCTTTTAGGCTTTGGGACAGGTTAATACTCCTCAGTACCAGTATAATTTTTCTTAGACTGTGTTACTGTGTTTATATGAGGATCTTCATTTTGCTTTGGCAGCAGAATTTCTTTTCTGCTTCTGCAAATTACAGAAGAAAAAAAAAAAAAAAGAAAAGCCTTCCTAAGCTGGATCGCTTTGCAGCTGTGAAAACCTATAATAACTTCAGTCGGATTACAACTACATCAAAGGTATTATATATCCCTGAGTAACATATTTACTGGGCTTTTCAACAGCTGTATAATTAGCTCTGGATGACTACTTTTTTCCTCCACATCTTTAAATATCCATATTCCAAATTCACAGATATTCAAAGGGAAGGTGGTTCTCCCTTTCACAGAAGGTGCACCCCACCAGATTTTTTCCTTAGCCCTTGTTTTTTTGCTTTTTTTTTTTTTTTTTTTTTTTCCGCAGAAATAAAACTACGCTTCAGCTTCCCTGTCCCCTGGTAACCAGACCCAACGTGTCCATCACCCCTTCTGGCTCACTGTGGCTGCCTGACTGATGAGGAAAGTGGTTCAGGCAGGGGATGGGGACGGAGTCCTTTGTGGCATCCTCCAAGGAGGCAGCTCAGAGGCAGCAGCTGTCCCCAGAGCCGGTCGCAGCCCCCTGGCACAATAGGGGGTGGCAGAAGGTGAGGAAAACGCTCGTGCCTCCACAAGGAGGAATAAAGGCTCCATATGTCCCGGGCCCCAACAGATGCTCCTGCGGGCTGACCCCCTTCGCCGTCCGCTCCCTCCCGCCTTCCGCCCGCAGCCCCTCCATCAGCGGCCCTGACAGCTCCCATTCACGGGGACATCCCCAGCCAGGGTGGCTGTGGCAGCCCACCAGCACGGCGGCAGCTCTGCGGGAGGGGCTGGGAGCAGCGCTGCGCCGGACAACGCGTGGTGTCAAAAACCCTCCTCCCACCGCGCACGTCCGCTGTCATTCCACTGCAGACGCTTTTGTTATGCAATTATCTTTATTCTGGGAACAGGAGGGAAAAGAGGCTTTAAAATTCTCTTTAAGGCTAGCTGGGTTCTCCTTCCAGGTTTTTTTTCTTTGCCCTGCGATTAGTAGCAGAAGGCAGTGCTTGAGTGTTGATGTGCAGGGAAGTTTCTTCCCCCCTCGAGAAAACATCACAGACTGCTGGTTTATGTTGTGCTGATTGCTCATTCCCATGGCCAGGACGGCAAGGGAAGGCGTGAGAAATGCTTTTACATGGCCTCAGTAGAAATGCTGATTCCCTCTTTTAATTTTTTTTCTCAGCTGATGGGATTTTGAACTTAGTTTTCTCCTTAGAAAGATTTCCTAATGTGAGCTCCTAGCCTGGACTTGTCTGTTCCCAGTGGCTTTGCGATGTGTTGGCAGGCTGGCTCTGACGTGCAGGAAAGACCCAGCTGGCTGAGCACTTTCAGGACAAACAGATAAGACAATTTACTACCTGATTTTATGAGAGCCATTTACACTTTGCAGAATTTTTTAAGCAGCAAGCCCTTAAGAAGCGTATTCTGAGCGTGATACCTGGGAGAATTGCACACACATTTCCTATCAGCAGCCAGAGAATAGTGTCTAACACCTGCTATGAAGAGCTTGAAATATATTCTTAAATGGCTTGATTGCTCTGTCTTTCCCCTGAGATGAGATGAGACATTATGGCGCAGCTTCTTTTCTGCAAGGAGACCGGCTGCAGACACTTCTCCAGCGAAGCTCCAGAGCAGCCTGGCTGAGCCTGTGCTTGTTCGTGCTTACACCCCCTGGAATTGGAGCCTGTGCTTAAAAGCTGGCTTATGCTCACAGGGACCCTCAAGACCAGCAACTGGGAGGCAGCAGACACAGGCCAAAGGCAGTTTAGGGCAGGATCCTGCCCTACAAGGGTTTGCAGAGCAGATTGAGAGCAGGGATAAACACCAGCAGAGAATCCCCTCGAAGTGTCCTTGCTGTGAGCGCACACTTATGGCTCTGCAGTGTCTTTTCCTTCTCTGCATCATCCCCAGCCACACTTGGGAAGCCAGCAGCAGTAGAAACCTGTTTTGCAAGAGGAGTGAAAACACCCGCGTTGGTTTCCTGGCTCAATCTGCTTTATCAGAGCATCCAGCTACTCCCATCCAGGTGTTCTGCAGTGATATCAGGAGGAAATCCTCCCACCCCTGGCCAGGTGAGAGTCAGTATCCATTGGGGGATGGCTGAACACACCTTCCCCTGCATCCCCCAGCCTCTGACACTCCACCAAGCCATCGATGGCACTGAATATTCAGCTACCCAAGCACTGGATGGGTAAAACAGAGAACCCTCTAGACAATACCCCCCAAGGGCTTTAGCCCCAGCCTCTTTGGTGCTCAGCAGGTGGGAAGGAGGGGTGCTGAGAGAGACACCTTTATAGGGGACCTTTTATCTCAGCATCTTGAATGGGAGCACATTTCCAGCTATTACCTTGCAGTCCTTGCACTCCTCTATGCCAGCTCACCCCACCACACACCCACCCCGTGGGCTGGTTTGTGATGTTCTTAGAGGACACTGTGGTTTCAGCTGGACTTGGTGGGAGCTGGGAGCTTTCAGCCCCATGGAAAAGACAGTGCAATCCAAGATCTAATTTATATGAAAAGAAAGCCTCAGTGATTTTCTATCACAGAGTGTTGGTGTTTTCAGACACCTGAATATACACTCTGCAAAGGAAAGAAGGAATGTATTAGGTACGTAAATATTAATATTTATGAAATAAATCCCAAAGTTTCAGCTCTTCTTTGGTCGTGGATGTCTTGAAGCTTATTCCATGGAGGATAATGTTTTTCTGCTAACAGGTAAAATGGTGGAAAATCAGGGCAGGCAGAAACTCATTTAGCATTTCAATTAACAGGGAAAAGGCCCTGGAATTTGAGTAGCAATTTTTTGTAGCTTTCAATGAATATTTTCAAAGCTTTCTCAAATAATGTACTTTTCTTTGAACTTCAGTTGCTGGAAGATGCCCAGGAATTTCACACAGATAACAAGCCTTTCTCCTCACTGCCACTCCTATACCTGCAGGACAGTTCAACTGGCACTCCTCATCCCTGTTTCATGTTCCCTCTGCTTTTGTGTGGGCCCTTCCCTCCTTGCAAAGGCAGCTGGACCTGGGTGGTGTAGTGAGGCTGCTGGGATGCCAGGTCGTACAAACTCCAGGCTTAGTGAGTGTATTTTGCTCTTGCAAATTAAAAAACACAAACAAAAGAATGAAAAAGTGCAGGTGTAAGGATGTGTTTATGGGACAGCTACAGACCTTCTCTAATTATTTTTTGGTCTGTGGAGGAGTACAAACTGATTCTTGCATAAGCTTTTTGCAAAATGGAATTGAGCCAAAATGTCTTTACTTAGGGGTCCTTCCATCTGGCAACAACAGGAAAATTTATCCTAGATTCTGTCAAAGTCTTCATGAAAAGGCTCTGTCAAACATTTGTGATGGCGACAAAACTTTTCAGTTTTACCCACGCTGCCTGGTCAAATGCAGTAAATTTTATTGTCCTTGTGCCGAATTTCCTAGTTTTTGGAAAGATACCAGCATTATATGTAAAATAAAGTGGAAAAAGCCAGCTAGGGAACAAACTCTGGTTGATCATGGAGAGTCACCCTCGCTGTCAGACTTCTCTGACCACACCATATGCTGTTGTTCATGCCCATCATTCCTGTATTTCAGAGCTGGGCAGAGGGGATGTGACTGGTGGAATTCAATGCCCATGATTTCTGATTTACAGCCACAAGGAACTGGATACTCCTCCTCGCTGCCCCTAAGCTATCTCATTAACTGGCATAGACCAGGAAGTTTCCAGGAAGGTGTGAAGCCAGCTGTGTCCCAGCAGAGCACAGGACTTGGCTCAGGGAAACCAATCCCTCCTCCTCATGTTGGTGATGCTGTGATCTTCAGAAGATGTACAGAACTGAGATGCCTGTAGTTAATGCTGAAATATTAGGTGGATACATCTGTGTTAAAGGAGGAGTCTAATTTTAAGCCTTTAAATTAATGGTCAACTTCTCTGTTGTGGTTTGGCAGGCAGGGGAGAGGAACAGGGCCATCCCTTCCTGCCTGTGGCATCGTATCCCCCGGAAAAGGGCCTGTACATCAAAGCAGCCCTCACGTGCTGAGCTGCTGGGATCTACAGTGCACATCCCTGGGGAAGGGCTGCTTCCCCCTCACTGCCAGCACTGCCACGTTCCCCCAGCTGCATGTGGCTGCACACACGGCCCTGGCACAGCCTGTTCTCTCTGGGGTTCCTGCTCCACACATCCCACAGCAGATGTGCCACAGCTGAAGCAGGAGGGAGTGCTCAGTAGCCAAAATTACATCCAAAGGGAAATCTGCAAAGGGCACCCACTGAGCTGATGCTTCTTCAGCTGCCATGGATTGGTATACTCCCACTGCTTATCCCAGGGTGATGCCACCTTGCACCAGGTGAGGGAATGGCCCATCATGGACTGATTTGCAGCTGTTCATTGACCCATGGACTGATAGAACGGTGTGTGTTGGATGGGACCTTATAGATCATCTCATTCCAACCCTCCTGCCATTGGCAGGGACACCTTCCACCAGACCAGGTTGCTCCAAGCCCCATCCAACCTTGCTTTGAACATTTCCAGGGATGGGGCATCCACAGATTCTCTGGGGAACCTGTGTCAGTGCCTCACCACCCTCACAGGGAAGAATTTCTTCCCAATATCTAATCTAAACCTGTCCTCAGCTTATTGTGCCTTGTCCTATCACTCCGTGTCCTTGTAAAAAGTCCCTCTCCAGGTCTCCTACAGATCCTTCAGGTACTGGAAGATGCTGTAAGGTCTCCCCAGGGTAGACAATATGTTATTGTGGCTCCCCTGACCTTGGCTCACGTTAGAGTCCCTGAGTCACCTTGATTTCCATCAAGCAGCGTATTCAGAGCGAGAAGTTCTGAGTTTTATCTTCTGTGTCACAGTGACATTTTCAGCTTCAGGCTTGTGTAGGGTGAGGCAACGAGGAGGTCCCCAGTTATTTGCAGACTACTTACCTTTTAATGGAAACATACTGCACCTCCCAGCCAGGAGATTCAATCCCCGTATCCATGTGGAAGTATAAATGACTGTATAGAAAGGTAAGAGTAAGGGCAAGCATGCTAATTGCATGTCCTCAAGATGTTTAAGAGAAAAGACATTGAGCTTTGGGTTGGTACCCCTACATAAAAATAGATTATAATATCATGCAATCAATAAAAAAATGAAAGAAAAAGAAACAGCTAGAGGAAAAAAAAGACAAATCAGAAACTCTACCTGGTGGTTTGTAATGGATCTGACAGTCTAGTGGCTACTTCAGTAGCATAAACACACATTCCAGGATGCATTATGTTTCATATTGAACGTGTTAAAATATTTAGTAACTACATTGCTGTAAACATTGTTTTGATCTCAAAGTGCACCATATTTTAAAGTCTGTTGTACTCCGGGAAGAATTATATTCTCCAGCCTCCTTAATAAAAGCCACAATCTATGATGCTCTTGATGTGCATGGACTACACAGTATGATAACATTCTTCAAGAGGCCTTTAATGAATTACTGCCTCTCCAAATGGTTTTAAGCTTACAAAAGAAGATGTGTGCATGGTCCTAAACCATTTGGAGCCATTTTATTCAGTGCCTATTGATTTTAGTGCCAGTAAACCTCCCTGCTGCCTGCCTCTGATGAGTATTACATTATATCCTCCATAGCACACAATGGGATTTAGCGGCGCCAAAAATGTAATTTCAGCACAAAATACAGAAGTCATTATGACATCAACTCTCCCTTTTCTTCCAAACTTTAGGTACCTGAGGATCAGACTTCTGAAGAAACTGGTGCTATTTCTCTGAAGTGATTTCAGAGAACTTACTCCTCCATTTTTAAACTAATCAATGGGGCTGAAATGGGCTTTAAAATAAGGAATTGCAAATTCGGTGGGTTTTTTCCTTCAAACAGCCTTTATATGGACTTATTAATATTGGTAGTGCACACAAGGATGTTTGCTCTGTGCTTGGTATATGTTTTTATTTCTGAGCTCTCTCTCTTCTCCCCTCAGGGCAAGTCAGACAAGGGCTCTGGTCAACAGGGCCAGAAATGGCTTTCCCTTTTTCCTTTCTCCTTCCCTTTCTCCTTTCCTTTCCCCTTTCCTTTCCTTTCTCCTTTCCTTTCTCCTTTCTCCTTTCTCCTTTCCTTTCCTTTCCTTTCCTTTCCTTTCCTTTCCTTTCCTTTCCTTTCCTTTCCTTTCCTTTCCTTTCCTTTCCTTTCCTTTCCTTTCCTTTCCTTTCCTTTCCTTTCCTTTCCTTTCCTTTCCTTTCCTTTCCTTTCCTTTCCTTTCCTTTCTCCTTTCTCCTTTCTCCTTTCTCCTTTCTCCTTTCTCCTTTCTCCTTTCTCCTTTCTCCTTTCTCCTTTCTCCTTTCTCCTTTCTCCTTTCTCCTTTCTCCTTTCTCCTTTCTCCTTTCTCCTTTCTCCTTTCCTTTCCTTTCCTTTCCTTTCCCCTTTCCGCTTTCCCCTTTCCCCTTTCCCCTTTCCCCTTTCCCCTTTCCCCTTTCCTCCCAGCCCACACAGATATTTCTGCTATTTTAGAACTTCCCCAGTGCATGCCAGCAGAAGCCTTATCCCTTCCCTTTAGCTGCTGCTAAAGGTGAAGATGCACCTCATTTCCTTAATTAATGCTGCATCTTCTTCGGCTGTGGCTAAGCAGAAGGAGGATACAGCCAGCATCCAACCTCCCAAAAAAGTGCTGCTGTGGGGCTGGGGGGTCCCCAGCTCTGAAGTTCCGTGGTTTTCCCACTGTGTCAGCCCTCCTGGAAATGACTTTGGTAATTTCCAGCAGTAAGAAGAGATAAAAAGAGGGATCTCAGAAACAGAAGCCACAGGCAAAGTACTTCTGTACCATGGGAATAGACATGGATATAAGACCCATGGGGATAAGGGGTCTATGGGAAATTGAAATATCCTCCCCTTGATCTGGTCTCCTGATGTAGCACCGGACCAGGGAGGAGAGCTGGGGTGAATTCACCAGCCAAAGAGCCTCCCCAGTGGCAGACTGATCTCTGTGGGCAAGTTGCATCCCCACTCAGCATCCCAGGATGGAGGTGAGGAGGGGATTTGCTCACCACCTGCCTCGCTGGGCTCCTGCCTTCCGGTGAAGTGATGTAAAGCTGAGAGAGGTGGGTGTAAGAGCCTTTCAGCAGGCAATTAAAACAGAATGTTTTCTGTAATATATAAACAAGCCCATTAAGCCTGACTTTAATGGGGCTGAGATTCTATGATAAATAATTGAAAAGAAAGCTTAAAGTGAATTTCAAAGATTTTTCCCCCCTTAAAATGTATTTACAATGCTTCAGTACTTTATATAGCTTGAATGTTTAATCAATTGTCATTTATGGAGAGTTCAGTTCCTGGGGTTTTGTGATATATATGTGCTAAACAAGCCACTTGAATGTCAAAGCCATGGAGCAGCAGCTCTTGGGTTGAGACAGATTTGACACAGTTTGTAGTGGGCTGTGCAGGGGAAAAGCTTGTTCTCCACATCTCTGCTGCTCTCTGTAATTTAGAAGGTTCTTGGACCAGCTTGAATTCCTCCTGCTGTAGCACATATAGGATGACTGGAGAGGGACCTGCTAATTGCTCACCTGGTCCCCAGGTCCAGCCAGCAGCTGGCAAAAGCTCTGGTTTCTTCATCAGCGCTGAGGCAAAATCCCAGCCCTGCTTCAACAAGACCAGAGGAACAGGGATGCAGAACAAGTGGATGTATGAAAGGAGCAGCTGATGTTTATTGTGCACTAAACGTACTTGTCAGGTGCCTTGTTGTAGGTATTTTTCCAGGGCTGATGGTGATTAAGGATGTCAGGGATGATATGCTATTCCCTTCTCACTGAGTGAGCATTTATCTGGCTTCCACTAACACAAGGCCTGACGAGATGGGAATGTCCCTCAGTGCCTTTCAACACACATTTAAAATGTCTTGTAAATTAGAATCTGGACTTCCCATCCACTGCAGCTGCCCTCACTGAGGCTAAACTGGCACTACCTCAGGGACTACAGTCCACACCATGCCATTCAAACCCCCCAAACCCTCTTCTTGGTCCTTATTAGTCCCCCCTGACCTGTTCTCAGACCAAAAAGACACAGATCTCTATTTTGTAGAGGAAAAGCTGGTTGTCTCTAAACCTCAGAGGTCAAGAGCACCTTTAAGACCTAGAAGATTCTTTTAATAGGAGATGTTTTGCAAAATCCTTCACACATGTTTTAAGGTGCTGCAGAAGTGCTTTGGGACTTGGGGCATTCAGAAGATTATTGGTGTCCTCTCCCAAGCTTCAGGTCCTACTCAAACAGGGCACACTGGAGAACTTTCAAGTTTTGTTTACCTTCACATGTCCTTTAAATGATTCTGTTTCTGTGCTGCAGTGATTTTGCTGGCTGGGAGAATGCTTGTTCCCTGTCTTTACTGGGGTGTAAGCAGCAGCGACTCACCCATGACACAGTTGGAATTGGAACTGGCACCAGAAGAGTTAATCAGGAAGAGAGGCTCTCTGAGAAGTGAGCAGACTGGCACAGAATCCTCCCTGCTCAGAAACACAGCAATAAATGCCCAGATGGCTTTAAAAATAATATACACGTATATTTAAAATTATAAAAACAAGCACAGGAGGATGCAAATAATTAGATACTCATGGCAAAAGGGATTAAATCCTGCTCTGAGCAGCTGTGCTGGAAGTGGTGCAGTGTAGTCCCAGCTTTGCCCCAGTGTGCATGAAATCACAGCTCGTTCCCACAGAATCCCCTAATCATCCTTCCATTAACTCATATAACTGTGTGGGACTAAAGCAGATTTCTCAATAAAAATGATGGATAAGTAAATTGGGAGAAGCACTCTATCACTTAGCAGGTGTGAGAAGATTGACAGTCCCAGCACTGCCGAGGGAGGATTGTGTGCACTGACTCAAGGGTGTCGCTGTGTGGAAACGCCTGTGTGTGGCTGGGGAAAAACTGCTGTAATTCTCTCATGAATGAGAAATGGTGGTGCTGGCAGAGGTGGTGCTGGAACAGGATGGAGGAGAGCTGCAAATACCCTGCGGAGCAAACTCTGCAGCACAGCATGGGCAGCAATGGGAGGTCCAGGAGCCTCCAGATGTTGAGAAGAGAGAAGTTGTTGGAACAGGTTTCACAGGAAAGCAGTGGGTGCCCCATCCCTGGCAGTGTTCAAGGCCAGGCTGGATGGGGCTTTGAGCAACCTGGTCTAGTGGAAGGTGTCCCTGCCCATGGCAGGGGGATTGTAATGAGATAATCTATAAGGCCCCTTCCAACCCAAAGCATTCTGTGACTCTCTGTGTCCCAGAGGATGAGCAGGAATGCTGGGGTGAAGGCAGTGCAGCAGTGTGGAAAATGGCATTGCAGAGTACACTCTTGTCTGTGACTGTGAGATACACTGGCCCTTGGAGAACCAGCAGGAATTCTGCAGCAGCAGGCTCAATTGCATGGATAATGCAGTAAATTAATGGGAAAACCCCAAAGCCTGTTCCTCTCTCCTGGTTAAAACCCAGCCTGAGCTCCTGCCTTCTCCTCAGAGTGGAAACTGGGGAGAAGGCACAGCTTCTCTGCTTCCCTCAAGGACTGGCAACCTACGGGAATGGGAGGAGACTCCTGAGGTCCCACAGCGCACCCGGGGTTGGCTCTGCTCACACATGGCTCCTGCTAAAAGCATGGTTTGAAACACATATGCCTTTGACTCACAGGATTCCCCTGCACTGGTATTGCATCCTGCAGCTCCTCCTCATGCAGCACTGATCAAAGAGCCAGGAAATCCTTCTTGTACTGAAATTCCCACCATGGCTCTCCCATTCAGCAGTTCTGAGCACTTATAACATGTTCAGCAGCTAATTAGAAAACGTCAGTGACATCACTCAAAGATGAAAACTGCCTTCCCATCTCCTTGATGCATCCAGAGAGGCAGAGACAACAAGTCCTGGGTCTCTGGAGGGGCACTGTCACTGGCCCCTCTCTGTCCCCACCAGCCCAGCTCTCTGGAATGCACCTTCCCCGGCGCTGCACTGTCACTGCAGCTTGGGCTGGGGGAAGTGGTGGCAGGGAAACACCCCTGTTGATGAGAAAAAAGAAGTGGAGGATCGGGATTAATTTTCATACACGCTGCCTGGAGAATTAAGCGTTTGTTGTAAAGATTTATTGAGTGAGAAACAATGCTTTGCCTAATCCCTTGGCAGGGGGAGCCGCTCTGGCTAACGACTGGTCGATAATTAGTGCTGGGAAATTCCCACTCCCTGCTCTGCTCTGCCTCCGGAGTATCTCAGGCGCTATCAAATCTAACACCAAATTGCATCCCAGCCTGGTGAGCAGGTCGTGCCGTCCTGCAAGCCTGTCAGGGCACTCTGCCAGCTGCAGAGACAGGGGTTTGGGACAGGGGGGTTGGCTACTGTCCCTCGGCCACCCTTCAGCTGCACTTTCCGACAGTGGCAGCGGAGTGCTGACAACCCCAGGACACACGGACAGGCTTCCTGAAATGCCACGGAGGCCAAGAGACTTCCTTGAGCCTGTCTGCCTTGGCTTTTGCTGGGTTTCGATGCCTGGCAGTGCCTGTTATCCTGTTTTAAACCCAAAGATGAGGATGTTTGCCTCAGGCACCCTGGGGGTGGGGACACCTCCACCTGGGCAGGGTAGAAAAGGAAAAAAGTATTTTCCAAGTCCAAGAACTGAAAAAAAAATAACAAACCACTGCCTGTTACATGGCTCTCATCCTGTGAGTGATAAAGGTGTGAAACAGGGAGTGTCTCCCTCTTCGATGGCCACGGCATTGCTGGAGCCACATCTGCTGGGAGGGAGGTGATGCTCCTGTCCCAAACATCAAGTACCATGATATGCAGGGAAAGGTAGTGGTCAGACCAAAAAGAGACAGGTGGAAGGACTGCAGTGTCAGGCAGTGCAGGCAGCTGGAAACCACTGCAATCACACCGTATCACCTGCTGGGTCTCCGTACGTGTCACTCATCTGTTGCAGTGAGCAGTTCCTTTACAGATCCCGAGGCAAGCAGCAGCAGACAAACCCAAGATGTTCTCTGGGGTTGCACAAAAATCAGGCAGAGTCCTGCTGAAAAACACCCCGAGGCTGGGCTTCATCGCACTGCTGATGTGCAGCAGCGAGGAGCAGTGATGGCCATATGGTGTGTCAGCACCACTCATTTCCCCTCTGCAGGTGTCCAGGAACCGGCAGCCGGGAAGGTATTGAAGGAAAATGACATTTGCAGAGTAATTCTTCAGTGCTGGTCCTGAGTGAAAAGCACTAATCACTTCTCTAAGTGAAGGTTATACCTGACTCTGGGAATTTGTCCTCCACCTTTCGCTTTTGGAACCTCAGCAGTTCCTGCTGCAGAGCAGCATGGATTATCCCAGAGATGCAGTACCCCATCAGTCTTACTTAAGACTAAGGTGGGTGTCTATAAGCTATTCCTGAAATAAATTTTTACAGATTTTTTCCTTCTCTGTCTTTTTAAATGGCAGTCCTCTGACAAAACCATCCCCATAAGCCAAGATTTTCAGAAGTGACTAATGGTTTGGATGGCACTGGTTGGGTATTTGTGAGAGTGAGCTGTTGAGGGCTTTACTGTTCAGAACTTGTGAGACACCTCACACTTGGGAGAGGTCTTGACCATAATGCCAGTATTATGTTGTTTTAAAATTCACACAGCCAGGACAGGCACAAGAGACTACCCTCCCTGACAAAGAATGAACCTGGGGAAGGATCCAAGAGAGTGGATGAGTCTTGGGATGAGCTCCATGGGCACCTAGACATGAATCCTACCACTGACCCTCATTTTCTTCTGACATAAAAATGTCCCCACACTTTTGAAATGATGCAAGTCATCTCCCGTGGACCACACTGTGCAGCTCACCTGATGCATGACATGGTTTTTTCAGATGGACACTTATGGAATATTTTCAATAAGACTGCCTGCTTATAACATTTTCCATGCACTTCCTAGTATTTCTGGCGAGTTTTCAGCTCACTTGATATATTATTAAGAGTAGCTATGAAACTAATTAACTGAGGAGAATGCTATTTAACTGTCAATAAACCTTTGGATCTCTGCCCTCTTTCCTCCAAATTTAGACATTAATTCTGCAAAGCCTTCTCTGTTCCCTACCCCACAGCTTCTCTCCCTTCCCTTTTCACAGCTCCTTGGAGGCACCTTTTTGTTTCATCTGGCCCAAGCTCTTTGTCCTTTGCATCACTCCAAAGCCTGGTGGCTGCCTGCTCTCCATCACAGTTTGTCAGGATATGATGTCTCACTGCTGCTGTGCCTCCTCCAGCAACCCATCACCAAAAACCTCCGTGGGGCTTTCTCCCAGGCCCGGGAGCCTGTCCCTGATGGATCCTCTGAGGATTGCTCCTAACAGGGTTCTGCTGGGCATTACAGTGGTGGCACAATGTGAAGGTTGACAGATGCAAATGGAAAGAGTAGAGGCGTGAATTTTTGCTCTTGCTGGACTGTGTAAGTTTAAGCCTCTTTAAAATACAGTTGCCTTTATTCTCCTGAGTCAGAGGGTAACAGCTCCTTTCATTCCTCCTTAGAACATGCCTTCCAGCAAAGCTCATCACTGCTGGTGCTTATTCCCCCTCCCCCTGGAAAAGCACATCCTGGATCCGCTGCTGTGGTGGTGCCACTGCTGAAGGAGCCCCAAGGATTCTGTGGTTCCCTGGAATTGTGCAGAAAATTCTCCTGACACACAAATAATGCCCCATTTCTCTGCACAATGGCCCCGTGCATACAGTGGCCTCACAGAGAACAACAGATGACTGTAGCTTCAGAGCAGATGTGCATGTTGTCCGTGTGAGCGGATTTGCGATGGAGATCTGGAAAGGGAGGGGGAAAGGCAGATCTTTTGTGAGAAAATACGAGGAGCCTGGTAAAAAAACCCACAATGCAGAGAAAAAAATAGCTCTGGTATCTTCATGTGGTGGGCTTTGAGGACCTTGCTGATTCAGGGCTGACTGAAATGTGCTTTCCCTGGAACATAACCCTTTCTGTATTTGAAAGGCAGAGAAGAGCCTGACTTTAAGGTACAAAATTGCTCCTGGATTTGCAAAGATCAGTGTAAGGAACAATTTCTATTGCCTCTGGGAGAAAGTATAAAGGGCTTTGCACCCCTTGCAAAGCTCCTCAAAGCCTGGAAAATTAGATAGTGACCTGAACTTCTTTGGTTTAGTTTTGCATGAACTGTATTAAACCATGGCATTGTGGATCTGGACTGTCCAAAATGCCAGCAACCAAAGTAGGTACCTGGGAATGGACTTTTTTCACTCTTGAACCCTGTGCTGGTGTTTCCCTGCTGGATCTCAAGGTTGGTACGTCTGAGTTTAGGATCAATAGCCCGGCTTTCTTGGACACACTGCAAGAGACAATATGGAAGAAGCAGCAGCCAAAATAGCAACAACAGAAGTTGCAGCAGGCAGATTAGTGGCAGCAGCAGGCTCTGATCAAGCTGTTCTCCTTCTGTCACCATTTTGAGTGTTTATTGTTTAACACTCCAAACTGCTGCTGGTTGCAGTGAGAAGGGATAAAGGGCAGCACAAAGCCCCTGTAGGAATGCACGAGCCCACCCGGCTGCTCCAGGCCGGAGCTGGATGCCTTCCCTCCCTTTCATTCGCAGTGTGGTCGGGCCCACCTGACTCTTGTCCAAGCCACACATCCTGGGGAAATGGTTGATTTTTCTCTTTGATAATTTGGTTATAAGCCTGAGGCCTGGAGACAACAAAGGTTCTGCCACTGAACCGCCCATCTGCCCGTGCCCCTTGCCGTTCTCAATCTGTTGGCCAAGGCCAAAAAACTTTGACAGGGAGCTACAAAACACCTGCAAGTTTCATAAAAACTGGAGACTGAATTGAGGATGGAGAGCTGAATCAGTGCCCCCACAAAGCTCCTGGCTGCTGCATGTTCTGAGCCTTGTCCAAAAGGCAGAGGCAGAGCACATGATCAGAGCATCACCATGGAACGCTGAAGGGGAAAAAGTACAGAGGACCTGGAGGTGGTCAGAGAGAAACCCTTGGGACGGAGGTTCTGTGTAGAAGATGCTGTAGAAGGAGATCTGGTGGATTTCTGTGGCAGGCTCCAGAGGCATATCTGTAGGAATCCAGGTTTAATTGTTTTTGTTGCTGACAGAACAACTTAATTATGCACCAAAGGTCTGGTTTGATTTGGCCTCCCTGTGCAAGTCCAGATAAGGAGGAGCACAGCTGAATGCCCTTTAGCTCCCCGGTTACCTTCAGACAGATTTCACTCTGATGTGCTGATACGGAATTTGGGGGAGGAGCTGCAGTTCCTGTTCGGGGATGATCCTACCCCAGAGCAACCTTAAGGAAGCCAGAGATGCACATGACTCCCAGGATATTCGACTGTGCTGGAGAGCTGTGAGCCCCTCGTGCTCCCCACTGACAGAGGAACGTGATGCCCCCCTCCTCCCGCTGCTGTTGGAGCTCCTGTGGCCTAGAGTGCTGCCTTTCTATTTTAAATTAAAATCTGCATTTCTGAGAGCTGATAAGTCTTTTCAGGGTCTGCAGCTGGACTGTGAATAGGCTGTGAAGCCCTAATTTGAGTTCATATGAGAGCTGTGTTGGGCTTTTCCTGTGAGCCCGCTCTGGTCCCTCAGGGACACCCCAGCAGGCTCTGCAGGAGCTCAGATGAGCTGGGAATGAAGTGCAGGTCTGAAAGGGAAGATTTATTTTTTTGTGTGTCTCAACTTTGGAAAACAAAATAGAAGACTAAAAGGCTGTAAAACATCCAGTCTGCTACCAAATTGCTTTTTTAAATGTCTCCAGCTTTACAAAAGTTGCACGTATTGCCATTAGACATCTCTTTCTCTGTTACCTACTTACACCTCTTCAAAGTTGAATGGAAAAATTAATGCTGAGCCTCCTTCCCCTCATAATCAAACATTACAAGACTGAGAAATTCAGAGTGAAGATTACCTGGAACAGTCATTCCATAACGATACAATTATGATGAAATAATTTTAGCATCTGTGGTCCAAGATGAGATTAAATCTATTTTAATGGGATATTAGATGGGCTTTTTTCTCCCATGTTTTTTTCCTCATGGCGCCATGACAATGCAGAGGAATTTTTTTGTTTGTTTTTAGTTGCCTCAATCTGTGATTTTTTTCTTTGCAAGAAATCAAGATTCTGTGCAGGGAAAATAAACAGAGAGTATTGCAAAACTTCTTTTTGTCCCTAAATTACCGATACACTCCCTCCATCTCAGCTTCACACTGACGGTTTCTTTTTCCTGTGAATTTCTGCTTTTCAGGCTTTTTCCCCAAAAATAGTATTTCATATTTCCTGCATCAGCAAGGTTGCTGAAGAGTTGATTCACCAGGCTTCTGAAGCTGCTAGGGATCTCCATCTTGCTGAGCTGTATTTATAGCAGCTCTGAGTCACAAAGGCAGCACGGGGTGGCTGAGAGGCCTGGCAGTGCTGGCTCTGGCCGTGGGGCCCAGCTGGTGCTTTGGAGGGCTGTGCCCCTGCAGAGTGTCTGGGAATGGCACTGCCTGTGACTCCTGCAGCTCGGTGCCCAGGCTGTCCCTCCAGCCCTGCCTCAGTTTCCCAGGACTCTGTGTGTGACCTGGGGGTGCAGCACCATGGTTTTCAGGGTGGCCATTGCAAGGCCATAAATCCACAGGGTGTCTGTTCAGCAGGTCTTGGACCATGTAATATTCACAAATTATTTGCTCTCAAGTGAGCTAGAAAGTTTGGTTGCTTTTTCTTATTTTTTTTTTCCTAGACAAGCCTTATTTTGATGGCAAAGTCTGGGCTGATCTCAGATATCAAAGTGAACCTAAGGCTCTTTAGGGAATGATATAGTTTAAAAAGGTGTGGGCTGTCTCCATCTCAGCTGGGGAGGGTTCTTCTGTCTTTGCTTCATTTACCACAGCTTCTCCCCAAAGGCAGCCTCTTTCCTTTGATCCAGAATAAACTCTGGGAAACTGTTCACTCATGGATCACCTTCTGTGGCATCCTCAGTGAGTTATCTGGCCAGCATCACATGGGGGGCTGACCAGCTGCCTGCTCTTCCTTCTTCTGTTTTGAAGAATCAGATGGACAGATGGAGAAGATCTTTCTGGGCAGCAAATTGATTCCTTCGATAAACTGCTCAACTGTGAGGGCAGCTGGAGGTACCTCTGCAAGAGATACACCCATTATCATCTCTTAAAACTACCAGGACAAGGTGCTCCTAAGGCACAAAATTTGCTGATAACTTGCTCTTCAAGAAAACAAAAAAAAATTGGATAAAAGAAAGCTGCATTCATTGATCAAGGCCATGGGAAAAGGGATGGAGCTGGTGTTACGGATCATCAGCCAGTTGCCTGAGTTGGAAAAAGGGATGTCATGTTTTTTGCCTTTAGAGCAAGAAGGTCTAATCAAAGATGTGCCAAAGAAAGGGATAGCCCCAGTCTCCATCTGAAGGCAGAAAGGAGTTCCAGTGAATCGCTTGGAGCCCTTGAGTTAAATGCATGTTGAGAGGAAACTGATAAAGATAAAACACAGCAATGGAAACCTGACTCAGAAAGAGCAGGTAGGTCCCAACTGTCAACAATAATCTGAACCTATAACAAGCGCTCGTTTGAAAATGAATCCAACTGAAAATGAAAGATTAAACAAGTGCAACAACGTAAGAATAAATTGCACATAAATCTTGCTGGTATTCAGGATCAAAGGAAGATTAAAGAACAAGTTATGGAAATGTGGTAGAGGCAAAGAGAACCTATTAAGTGATATCATTTAGTGAGTATATGAGTAATAGAGAGTTCATATGTAAGTTTAGAGGAAAGGGAATGAACCTGTAGCTGTTGAAAGAGACTTTAAATGATATGTGGCATGAATGATATATGATGAAGAAGATCCTGTAGCACAAACGCAACAAAAATATGACCCAGGAGCTGAGCTGGTAAGAGAAAACTCACTTTCAGTTGTGTGTTAAGGGTGATGGAGAAAGGCAAAATTATTTCAGTCCACCTTGCAATTTTGAGAATGTGAGGGTGGACACCAGCTACATGAATTCCTGTTGTAGGAATGACATCCAAGTAAGGATGCAGGTGAGTCCCCAGGGCAGGGAGTACTCCTGGAAGCAGCAGGGTCCATCACCTTCCCCTAGAAGCTCTTCTTTCCCTATCTTCCTCTGTGCTGGGCTCAGGTCACAGCCTATTCTCCACTGATGATGCTCAGTAGGGACTGCTTTTCCTTTGGGAAGCCACACTGAAGTACTTGTCTGTGCATGCAAGACTGTACACATTTATGCAAGCGTGCACTTTTACAGTGACAATATTAACACCAAAAGGCCCTGTGTCAGGCACTTTGCCCTCATATTTAATAACCTTCTGACTCGTAGGATATAAATAAATCAAAATGGAAAAAAGAGAGGCCCTCTTCTTGCCAAAGAAGCATCTTCTCCCAGTTTATTCAGTGCCTACAGCAAAATCAAACGTGAACCCATCACGGAATCACAGAATCATGGAATATGCTGAGTTGGAAGGGACCCACAAGGATCATCGAGTCCAACTCCTGACTGCACAGGACACCTCAAGGGTCACACCATGTGCCTGAGGGTGTTTTCCAAATGCTTCTTGAACTCTGTCAGGTTTGGTGCTGTGACCACTGCCCTGGGGAGCCTGTTCCAGTGCTCAGCCACCCTCTGGGTGAAGAACCTGTGTCTAATATCAAATTTAAACCTCCACTGACACAACTTCAGGCTATTTCCTCAGGTTCTGTCACTGGTCACCACAGAGAAGTGATCAGTGCCTGCCCTTCCTCCCCACGGCCAAGCTGTAACTGCAGTGAGGTGTCCCCTCAGTCTACTCCATCCTCTGAGAGAGTGATTATACAGTATTAACAGTAGCTACTGCTCAGCAGTAATAAACTGCTTTTCTCTTCCACAGGTGACCCCTGGCCCAGGAGCTGTCACAGGGAGCTGTGTGAGGGCAGGAAGTACACCTGGATAAAAACCAGAGTGGTGCTGGCTTGACACAGAGTTCACAGCTGTACAAACCCTTGTCCCCCTCTGTGCGGGGTGGCTTGGAGACTTCTGGCACCTGGCCACGGTGCTTTTTTACTGCAGGAAACACTGTCTGTCTCTATCTTTGGGGAAAGAGGAAGCTATATTCAGGACAGGGGGCAAGAGGTGCCTGGGTCAGCTGAGGGGGTTAAGGGACTTCATCTCATGTGGATGCTCAACCCTTATCATCGCTACATTCAAGAGGTAAGCAATGAATACATTGATAACCCTATGTCTGTGCTAATTCCAACCATTTAATTTGATAAATTTTTTTCAAGATATTTTTTTTTTCTGTGTAGTCTGTAGTTTTCTTTATAAAAATTTGCCAGGAGAGTTTAGGGAAGGAAGAAAATGCAACAAGCCTTTGTCAATATTTTCCCATAGTGAAACCAGCTGGAAATTGAAAGAGACCAAGGTGGGGAAGGTATTTGCATGTGCAAAGGATGATATAAGTGCAGCTGAGATTATATCAAAGTAAAGACAGTACAAGGCAGTCAGAGGGAAGGTTTTACCTTCGCTTGGCCTCCCAACCCAAGCAAACAGCAGCCTTTGATAGCTTTGAAGGTTATTTCTTGCTCACACCTCAGATGGGTGTGCATTTGCTAAGTGCATTGCCTGTGGGCAATCTGATTTATGTTCAAATGTTTGCGGTACATGAGGTGCAAGCAAATCTATTTTTATATATGTATTTATTATCAAGGCATGCAAAGCACAGACTTTTCAGCCTACACTACACAAAACAGCTCAAAGCTGTGCCTGGCAGCAAAAAAGCTTTGTGGAGGTCCTAACACAAGCCGTTGTATAAGTCCCCCTACACAAGCCCAAACCTAAGCAACAAATGCCTGCATGTAGTTGCTCACATCAGTGTCTCCACCTGTTGAATCAGTGAGCCAGGGGAGGGAGCAGGGACTGGGTGAGGTCCAAGTCTGGGGGCAGGGGTGAAGTGTAAGCATCTCACATCACACACAAGGGAAGGGAAGGCCATGTCCCAGCGCAGAGCTCAGAGCTACCACTGTGCTATCCCTGCCCCTGGGACCTGACCACATGGCCAGCACTGACCCTGCCAGCCTTAACCCACCCTGAGGCACTGAACACTGCTCCTGAGAGCAAAGCTGTTCATTTAGTGGACTCAGTGCATGTCTCATGAGACAAATTCTCCATTGCAGTGTTTGTCTCTTCATCCTTGTTTGGACTTGCATTTTTCTGGCTATTATGTAGTCAAACTGCATAAATAAAATATATCCAGCATTTTTCATCATTTACAGACTTCTCACAGGGCTTTTCACTTTTAGACACTTCACCTTTTCAAATCACTCATTAAATATTAATAAATTAATCCCTCTCACACTCCTCTGACGCATTCAAGATATTTTCATGATGATAGTCTTATGTTCTGTTTTTTATTTGAATATGAAATACATCAAGTGGATGCATCATTCAATACAATTAGCTGGCAGTTATAAACAGTGCCAGAAACAAAGCATGGTAGGCTGATTTTTCCTACATGTGTTCAATTGGCACTTAAATACAGGAAGTAAAAAAATGAAGAGCTAATGGCATGAATGACTTTTTGAAAGCTTGTGTTCTTCACCAGATTGTTTACTTGCTTCCTTCTGTTTCCATGAGTCCTTTTATTGGAAGTTATTAAAACCACCAGTAATATCAGCAATTTTTGCTGGGCTGAATACTTGTATTGGGATTGCATGGCAAGGTTTGGGTACAGGAGGGCTACAGGGGTGGCTTCAGTGAGAAGCTGCTGGAAGCTTCCCCCATATCCAACAGAGCCAATGCCAGGATAGTCCCACTGCAGGACAAGGCTGGGCCCATCAGTGACTGTGGTAGCACCTGTGGGTTAATATATTTAAGGGGGAAAAAAACCCCCGAACAACAAATGGAAACTGAAGCTAGAGAGCAGACTGAGAACAAGAAAAACAACTCTGCAGACCCCAAGGTCTGTGCAGAAGGAGGGGAGGAGGTGCTGGAGCAGAGATTCCCCTGCAGTCCATTGTGTAGCCCGTGGTGAGGCAGATGTGCCTGGAAGCCCATGGAGGACCACTGGGGTGCAGAGATCCACCTGCAGCCCATGGAAGACCCCATGCTGGAGCAGAGGGATGCCCAAAGGAGGTTCTAACCCCGAGGCAACCCCTGCCGATGCAGGTTTCCTGGTAGGACTCATGACCCCATGGAAGGAAACCACAGTGGAGCAGTTTGTGAGTATCTGCAGCCTGTGGGAAGGACTCACCTTGGAGAAGTTCATGGAGGACTGTCACCTGTGGGAGAGACCCCACCCTGGTGCTAGGAAGAGTGTGAGGAGTCCTCCCCCTGCGGAGGAAGGAGCATCAGAGAAATCGTGTGATGAGCTGAGTGCAGCCCCCATTCCCTCTCCTCCTGTGCTGCTGTGGGGGAGGATGTAGAGGATTTGGAAGTAAAGTTAAGCCTGGAAAGAAGGAGGAGGGGGGTAAAGGTGTTTCAAGATTCCATTTTTATTTCTCATTATCCTATGCTGATTTCATTGGCAGTAAACTATTTTCTCCCCAAGCTGAGTCTGTTTTTCCTGTACAGTAATTGGTGAGTGACTTCCCTGCCCTTATTTCTACCCGTAAGTCTTTTGTTATATTTCCTCTCCCCAGCTGAGTAGGGGAGTGACAGAGCAGCTTTGATGGGCACCTGGGATCCAGCCAGGCTCAACCCATCACAGAGCTCACCTACATCTGGGTAAGATGCTGTATTCACAGCAGCATCTCTGGGCTAAGCAAATGTCTGTGTGATGTCCCTGGGAGAGGGGCACTGCCACCACCCCATGCATTTGGGAGCAGAGCCTCTGAGCAGAAAGCTCCTTTAGACCTAATCATACAAGGTACTTGTAATGCTCAGTGTGGAAAACCATGCTATCCAGAGTCATTTTCAGTAGTTACAGAGAACATGTACTTCCAGGCTGTTGACTCTGCTGCAGTGACTGGTGCCCAAGGTTTAGATGTTGAGAAGGTGAGGGGACCACTGGTCCTGGAGCCAGGCACACCTTGCCAGCTGACAGTGCTGTCTCTACACTCAGGAGACTTTCCTGCAGGACAGGAGCAGTGTCTGGGTCCAGACAAGCCTGAGCTCATTAGCTTTAGTGTATATCTCAGGACTTACAAATGGTGCAGCAATAGTTGGGAAAAGATGCCCCATTCTGAAATTCGAGATGCCTAGCAGGGGTTCAAACCAGTTCACATGAAGCACAGCCTTCCCTGACCCTGATGGTCTCACTCTCAAACAATGACGAAATCTGCTTTTGTGTCCTGGCAAAACCCTGTCTTGTGAGAAAATGCTGAATATGTGGAGTGACAGACCGGCGGTGGCTTCCCAGGGAAGTGTCAGCACTGCTGCCCATCCGACCCTTCAGATCTACACAGCAGCCTGAGGCTCGTGATTCAGCTGGAAGAAGGGCGAGGTCTGTTTCTACCACGCTTTCTGTAGTTTTTTTTGCCACACCGTTTAGCCTTTCCTTGGGAAAGCGATGTCCCTCTGGTGGTGCTCATTAGCAGGCTGCTGGGCAGGCAGGATTTCAGCAGTGACAAAAATCCCAGACAGCCCTATGGCAGGATGATTTCACTGGCATCACACAGTCAGCCACTGCTCTGCCACCAGGTAGCCAGGACTCCATGGGGAGTGGAGGGTGTCACTGCTCCAGGCACTGCAGCCCTGTGGAAGCACTTTGCCGGGCTGGAACACCTCTGTGCATTGCTCACGCTGGGTCCTGCCATGTTCCTTGTCACCCCCTGCCCCATTGGAGGTGTTGAACTCTCTGGTAAGACTTGTCCCTGATATCTGAGAGCAGCATGCTGCTGGGAATAGGAGCAGGCACATGCTAATGTGAACCGATGGGATGATATTGATTCTTCCATAGCAGCAATCAGGGATCTGGGCTGCCTGCGGGAGCCCCTGGGTCAGGCTGAGCCACCTGGCTCCAAGCCTCTCATCGGGATGAGCTGTCATGTTCCTTTCACACCGAATGGAAAGCAGGCACGTCCGAGGTGTGATAACACCTGATCTCCCCCTGACATCTGCTCTGGAGTGAGACGAATCAGCCTCTGCTGGTTTCTCTTGGCTAACTACAGGGAGAGGCGAGGGTGCCTTGCTCCAGGTTAGGTGAGGGGAATCCCAGACTAGGTGAGCAGCACCCGTGTCCTGCTTTTGGTCATCCTGCTGTACCAGAGCCCAGCTGGCTGTGGCAGCTGCGTGCTGGGTTGGCAGAAAGGTGCTGCTTCTGGAAACCAGAGCTGAAAGTGAAGCGGCTGTGGAGGATGGATATACGTGGGGTGCAGGGAACGGGGGGAAAAGCTTTGCTAAAGCTGCACCCAAGCCCCATCTCAGGCCCTTTTGAAGGACCAGCTCTTTTAGAATTTTATTTTGGTAAGGCAAAATACAGGATAAACATGCTAAGGTTTCTCCCTCAGCAATGTGGTGTTCAGGAATCACTCACAGCCAAAAAACACTTGTTGAGAATGGTATTGTGTACTGTCTGAATTTCTACCTGGTCAGCATTGTGCAAGATCATGTCTGCATAATGCAGCAGCTTTATGCAGCCAGTTTCTGCAGGGGTCACTCCGTGTGCAGTCCTCTCATCCCCATTTCCAGCCAGGCACACCACGACTCACGAGCACTTGGCGTTAGCAGAACATATGAAGTTCTTACGTGTTTTACAACTTACTGGGCACCCCACCTCGTGACTGTCAGACAGTCCTGTTGGTCTCCTTTGGGCATCACCACCTCAGGCCATCACCCAATTGCCTCTCCCAGCTTTTGTGTTGAGTGCCTCCATGGCTCTTGACCCGTGGCCACCCGTAATTACCTCTGGCTGATAATTGTTCTGCGGCAGCATCGCCCCTTCCACCCACGTACAAGACAACACTCCAGCATCAGGGAAGTTTTTACTCTAGCACTCTGAAACTGGGAAGTACAGAGCAAAGCCAAAAGGAAAAGCACTTAAATAGGAGGAGGTTTGCCAAGCTGTGATGTTACAAACAGCTGCTTTGTTGACAGCTCTGTCACAAGGAAATTACCTCCCCCCGTGCTCAGTGCCTCTAGAAATGGTGTTGTTGGAGCAGATTGTGTCTTTTTGCTTTTGAAAGCTGCTGGGTGCTATACTTTAGGAGAATATGAACTGGAAAAGTCTTGAAACTCTACCAATATTGTAAGGGAAAGGAGAGATCTGTGCTTGCTTTGTGCTTCCTGCCCCTTTTCCCCTCCTTCAGCTCTCTCACACTGACACTTGGTTCCTATTAGAGCCAAATGCTGTTTCCTCACATAGCGACTGACTCTGTTTAGCAATTTTTAATGTAATTCTAAGCCAGAGAAACAACATGAAATAGTATCTGCCCCTTGGTGGAAGCACTGGTGAGCAGCAGCACTGAGACAAAGCGGAGGCTGGAGACTTAGAAGTTTGCAACATAACTAAAAAAGTCATTATGATTCGATTCAGCTGCTTGGAGCAGATGTTTGACCTGCCCACTGCTTAAAAGGGAGGCACAGCTTGAAGAGAGCACAATCTTGGTCACAGATGATTAACACAGAAAGCGATAGCCTTGAGTATCTAAACATTTACAGTGAGACAAAAGGATCAAGGGCTCTGTCCTTCAGCATACACCATCCTACGGTGCCTGCCCTGGCTACACATCAGGTGCTCACAGGTGGGATGTACCCACTTTTGGCAGCAAGCTGTTAGGAGGGAGAGTTAAAAGTGGCTTGGTGAATTCAAGTTTCTAAACTTCATGGGTATTTTACTGCCCTAAATCACCTGGCTTTGTCCAGAAATCATTGCACCCAGCCCTGGAGGAGTTGAGAGAGGCAGGAGGAGCTTTTCTTCATCTCCTGTTTGATCTGCAGTGAACTGATACCACTGGCAGCCTTTTACTGCTTTTTTTTTTGCTGCAGCTGTTGGAAGCAGCCCAGGTGTGGTGCTGGGTAAGAAACCAGCTGATCTGCCCTGGAGAGGCTGAGGGCTTGTGGACTGCTGATGGTTACAGTTTGACTGAGCAAGGAGCCAGGTCTGCTCTTGTGCAAGGTGAAGTTAAGGGAAAGGATGTTGACATAAACCTAATTACAGGTGTTGGGATGTTTTAAGTCTCTCTGTACTGGAAACACTTCTACAGCTCAGCTCTTTTGTAGTAGTTCTGGATCATTTAATTAGTGCGTCCTCTCACTCATGAGGACAATTTCAGTTGCTCAATAGCTGTTGCCACAGCAGCTTTTTGTTTCATGTATCCCCTTGGATTTTACTTCCTAGATCCCAGCTGGTTTTGTATTCCTCATATAGCTGTTCTCCTGTACACATATGTACATATTTATATGTATATCTGTAGCTATAAAAGCAGGAGAGGCCAGGAGTCCACGAGGAGATGTGCACGCTCTGCACAAGGGCTGCAATAACCCCAGTCATGGGTACAGGCTGTGACATGTCCCCCTGGCCAGCACCTCTGCCAAAAATGACTCAGGTTGCCACATCAGACTTCAGCCAGCCACATGCTGCCATCTCAGATAAGGCAAACCATGTACCAAGTTATGTTAGCTGGAATGTGGCCACCAGCTGAGAAGATTCCTCCCTCCTCTACTTGGAATTCATACAGAATATTGTGCCCAGTTCAGATGTCCTGGTTCACATGGTGTAGAGAAGCTTGAGATGGTCCTGTGGAGATGGATCTTAGTCCCCATGAGGAGATGAAAAGCAGATGGACTTAGTTTTTCTGACCAAGAGGAGGCTAAGGACTAAGATGATAGCAGCCTACAGTGAACATGGTTACAGCAACAAAGGAACCAAGCTATTCTCAAGCACAGGGCAATGGCCTTGACTGTGGTTTGGGAAGTTCAGAGCGGACAGAGGGAGAAAATGCTTTGCAAGGAGGGTGCTGGAGCAGCCTTCTCCAGCCTCTGTCACTGGATTTTCACAGCTCTGCTAGAAGAAGCCACTGCTAACTTGATCCAGTGCTGACCACAGTCCTGTTCCAGCTGGGAGGTTGGACTTGAGACCTTGAGAGGTCCCTTCTGACCAAGACCACTGTGAACACATACAGAGTACCAGCACAGCCACACCACACTGGCTGTGCTTTCCCTGGATTGCCACCAACAGCTGGCAGTAAATATTTTTCACTGTTTTTCCTTGCCTAGCTATGATCCTGTCCATGTGGATGAGGAAATCTCTGGGGCACAGGTCATTTTAGATCTGTATCTACCATGATCCATAGCACAGTGGGGTACCATGTATGATTCAAAAGCAGATAAATCCTGCAAAGGAACATGGCTGCAGTTACTTTCCACTGCATGAGTAACTCAGCAGAAAACAGAATTAGGACTTCACCTCCGGCAAGATTTGCTGTAACCACTCATCAGCTGTGTTTTCAGGTGTGCTTTCCCCGCAGCAGGGCACCTGCAGCCATTTCCCCATCAGTGAAAGTCTTTTCCAGCCAATCAATCTTCTATTTATCCACCAAATCATGAATGCCTGTTGACTCTTTAGCAGAGCCTGACCCTTAAACACGTTTGAAATGAGAGGCTAACTCATGTGGGCAGGTGTGTACGTGTGTGCATCTTTGTCTGGATGTGTACGTGGTAGAAGGGAAAGGTCTGACCAGAATCAAACAAAAATAGAATCTTAATCTCTTTTCTGTGTAGAGCAAATTGGAGCAGATAGTTTCCAAATGAAATCTGAGATGATGCCAGCTGCCTGCAAACTGTACCTACTTTAAAAATAAAATCCTACTGCCTGTAAGTCATACTCATCCATGTTTTCTCAAGTGCAATCTCCTTTTACCCAGACTGTCCCATAAGATATGGGTATTAAAAGCCACCATTTTGAATTGAACAGGGCTGATTTTAACCCCTGACTGGGGTAGGGCTGTGGCCCCTTTGTGTCCTGCTTCCTTCAAGGATGATCCCCTTCTTCCTCAGGAAAACTGCTGTCCTGCAAAGAGAAATTAGACAAGTATCAAATAAGGACTGGATTTCACGCATCTTAAAAAAGCCCCTATGTGCCACCAAAAGACCCCAAGCAGCAGAACAACTTGTGTGAGAAATGAACAGAGGAAATGTTAAAGCAACTTTATAGGAACAGCAGAAGAAACGAACAAGTCATGAAGCACAAGCATATTGAATAAATGCTTTGCACATTGGTGTAATGAGATTCAGCTGACCGAGACATTTATATGGGGAAGAAATCACGGCCTCATTGTAATCAATAGACAAGTTGCCACAGACTAATGGAGCTCTGCTTTCATGATGTTTATATTGCAACATAAGCCAAGATGCCTGTGAGCTGTCAAAACCCTTTAGAGCCATTTGTCCCAACAACCTCACAGTATCATCCCCTAATACTCTATTATGCAAAGAGACCCCTTTTATTTTTATTAGAGCTAATTCACCAGATGGCTTCTCCCCCCCCCTCCCCTCCCTGCTTTGATGTAGCAAATGCAAGCAAGTGATTTTGCTGACTACAGATCAAGGCACAGATCAGTGCTATTTGCCATGCACAGAACATGAAAAGCAGAGCAGGGACTGTCGGGCAAAGGTAACATGTTTGTAAACAGCAACAAAACCTTTGCAGACACGTGGGAGGCAAAGCAGCCCTGCTCCCCTGGCATGAGGGTGGGCTGCAGGTACTGCTCCTACAGCCTTGCAGGGAGTCGGGTGGGGAAGGAGGTGAATTTCTGCATATTGATGAGAGATCAGACCTGCTGGTGACGCTGAACGAAAATTAATGAGGGAGCGGAGAGGCTCCTTCAAAGAGGAAGGAGTAGAAATAACACAAATGGGCGACTCTGTCCTAAGAAAATGCTGATGGGCAAGGACAGACAGATGGATGTGTTCCAGTGACCCAGCCCAGATTATGGTGCCAGTATCATGGCCTTCTTTTCATGTAGCAAGGCTCTTAATTCTAAGTTTTAACAGAAACAACAACAGAAAGCAAATAACGGAGCCAGGAAGTCCAGCAGCCAGAACGAATGTCATTAAGAAATCAAAATTCAAGCTCCCTACTGCTGTGAACACAGCCTTAGCAGTCCTCACAGAAACCATGTCCTTTGCTGCAAAAACCTGTTAAAAACAGAAGATCAAAAACAACAGTCCCCAAACCTCATGTAGGTTGTATTCAAAAGAAAGCCCCCAAAAGCAAGCAAATTTAATGCAGAATAAACCACAGCTTTCTCCAGGCTTGCAATGCCATGCACTGAGGTGAGAATCCCCCCTGGGAACAGAGTGTGCTCCATTACTGATGGTGCAGCCCTGCTTGTAACAAACTTCCCAGCCCTGTATGAGGAGCCGCTTTGGCTGGAGGTGAAACCCAGACACCTACAGCCATCAGGGAGGGGTGTCTCTTCAGAGTTATTTTCCCTGCCTGCAGCAAAAGGTGCTCCAAGGACACCTGGAGTCCGGTGTGGGACCTGCGTGTTAAGTCTGTTTAGTGTTTGTGATCAGGAATGGTGCACATCACCTTGTGCCACGCACAGGGCATAACAAATGCCCTCAGTAAAGGATGGGCACACGTTTTTACAGCATATTACAATGATTGACATAGTTTTAAAAATATATGGGCTTTTAATCCAAGACCTTAATTTTATGCAATGCTGAAGGCAGCTGGGCTGGGCTGCAGGACAAGCAGTTGCATGAGCAGAACACAACAGCATCTTGCTCATTTATGCGTGTCTGCCTCCTGCGTGGACTCTCTGCTGTCTAATAAGGCTACAAGCCACGAGTGAAGGTTTTCCAGCTGTTGGGACATGTTCGCTGCTACAGATTCCCGCGTGTCTAATTAAGCTCATGGCTCATACTTCCCTTTGGTGATGGTGCTAACAGGTTCTCCTCTCCTGCGGTGGCTGCTTATTTTCAAGAGAAATGGAGTGTAAAATCACTGGGACCTCCGCTGCTCTGGGAGATCTGATTAAAATCCTAGGTTTCAGGATTTATTAGGAAGAGGGAACTGGCTGGCAGACATATAAATAAGTGAGGCGTTGACTTTGCTCACAATCATGTTGCTCTTGCCAGGAACCAGGCTGAGGGAACCCTGATGCAGCCCAGGCTCAGGAGAAGAGCCAGAACCAAGAGCACAACCATCTCAAACAACCAACCTCAAAAAACAGAAGGAAGTCCCTGGCTTTAAACAGGGTGAAATCATCCCTAAACATACATGCCTTGTTTATTGCCTTGCTCTGGAACTGTCTGCCACATAGTAAAGTCTATTTCAGTGAATCCCCTGAAGACTGGACTCCCTGACAAACAGTTTTTATGTGCACCCTGTAAATTGAGGGAAATGGGTAACATTTTCCAGCTTCACCATGAAGTGTGTTCCTTCCTGGAGAGGGGGATGTGGAAGATCTCAGGACAAACAGACATGGTACATGAACCAGGGGGATGTGATGCTGCCCACAGCACTTGGTTTGATTTCTTTTCAGGCAGTATTTGCACTGCCATAGAAGGTAAAGGGATTTTTGTGCTTAGGAACCTGCTTAAGTTCTGTGTGAAGACACAATTCTTGCTCTTCAGTTTGCGTTGGTCTATAAAGCAGCACAGGAGTGGGAGTTCAGAGCCCTCTTTCTGGAAGGCAGTAGGGCCTCCCCACCACTGGCCATATCTGGGGAGGTTAATGGAGGAGCACACTGAAACCCACGAGCCATTCTCTGGAGAAAGAGACACCTCCACACTGAAGAGACCAGGGAGCCTCATTTAATCAGTAAAAATTCTCTTTCACCCTCAACAAATGAAACTATGTAAAGCCCTTCTACGGTGCTCTTGGACTTGTCCCATCAGAAGGCCCCAAGTTCTTTCTCCCAGTAACACCAACAGATTTGAAAGGGAGTTGCTGTTTTTCCTGTGTCTCTCTCACAGGTTTTTTTTTCTGGCAACACCTGTCCAGAGCAGCACGTTTTCACAAACAAAGTTAAACTGCTTGGTTTCCATTAGTAACATGAGCAGTAAAAATAGAGGACAGGTGTTTCTTAGGAGGTGTGAAAGATTAACGGGATTTTCTTGGATTGTGGATGATGCTGTCACTGTAGGCTATCTGCTTTTTTTTTCACTCCACCAAAGAATATAGGAAAATTTTCAATAGCATTTACTGGTGCTTAGTGAAGTTAAGTCAGGTTTGTGCCTGCTGTGCCTGCAGTCCCTGCAGGCAAAGAGGAATTGCAGCAAATAATCCCCTCTTTTGCCCATGTGGATCCAGGTTCTCCTTTCAGAGACATCCTTGCAAGCTCTCAGGAGCAATTAGCACAGGACCTCTGTGTGATGCCTTATGTTTTAACTTTTATGTGGAGGGAATTGTATGGGGGATGAAGGACCTCAACACAAGCAACTGAGACCTAGTAGAAGAAATAAATGGGAAAATACCCAAACTCCTGTGTGAGGTGAGTTCAGCCCTTCATATGGGATCTCCAAAAGAGTTTTTAGTCATCCTCAGCAAAAGATGATGCTCTGTGTGACACAACATGCCTGTAAGACATGCTCAAGATGCATTTTCCCAGTTCCCACCCTTGAGATTCCCTGCACTAGAAATCTGGAAGACTTTTCCATGCACCTTTCTCTGAGCATCTTCTCCCAATATCTTTCAGTGGCTAACAGGTGGGAAGGGCAAGGAGACAGGGTGGCTTCAGCCCGTGTGGATTTACCTTTCTCTCTGTGCCAGGAAAGCTGTGTCTGTGCACTCCACGGACTCTGCAGAAGGGCATTTTCCATAATGCAAACCAGCATCAGCAAATGCTATTAATTAAATACCCCCCAGCATCGAACACACACTCTGAAAGAAGCTACTGGGCCCCATAGTTGTGTACAAATCTTAAATATCCTGCTGAACCAGCTGAAAACACCACTGCATTCGAAAGCCAACCAGGCATTTCCCCCCCCCCCTCCCCTTGCTTTGTTTACCTCCTGCTCATGTCAAATGCTGTATTAGGGCTGTAGTGTAATATACAGCATTTGAACTTCTCCTTTGGAGTGAACAATGTCAACAGACTGCTTTTCCTGATGAAAAGATCCCGAGCCCATAAATATCACCCTGGCGTGCTGTACGTTGCTCCCATTGTATAAATCTCCCCACAGTGCTCACCTCTGCTCCTGTATCATAGCGAGATAAATGTGGTGCTTAAGGCCTGATTTATTGCAGTCAAAGGACAAACAGTTTGATATCAGAAGGAGTTTTGCAACAATTAACATGACAGGCAAGGAGGATTAGCTGTTGTGATTTTTGGTGTGGCATAAAGCGGGCAGGTGCTGTTATTTGGGCTGCATCCCTCCCCCACACCCCTTCTCATTAAAGAGATAGTTATTGTACTGCTGTGAAAAGAGCAGCTGCTGTGCCTGAATTTCCCTATCAGCCACTGTTTCTGATGTTGGTATGAATTGGGGACACATTGTTGGGCTTTAATTAGCCCTGAGTCCCACCACCACAGGACTGCCCTGCTCTGACACGCACCCCATGATGCTTGCGTTGAACGTGCATTAATCTCCTTGCTCCTGATGGCTGGGACACAACCTCTCCAAGGGGAAAAAAAAAAAAAAAGGAAAAGATACCTTTATAGAATTTGCAAAATGCTTGGCTTTATGCTAAGCAGCCAAATTAAATATAACCTTCGCTCTTGACTTCTCTGAGCCCCATTATAATTTGTGAGATCTTTGCTGTTGGTGCTGACTCTAAGGTTTCAACAGATGAAAACCTACTTTCAAACAGATGAAAACCAGTTTCCAAACCTGAGCCTAAACCTCATGGGGGAGCAACATTTGCCAGGTATTATTTCACACTGACTTCTTCCAGGGATTTGTGTGAAGTTGGCTTGTGAGGCAGAGCAGGGACATTAAGGCAAGGCGGGTTGCCAGCAAAACTAAGAATGACAGATCCCACATAATTACTCTGTCTTCACTGTTATCACCAAAGGTTAGTTTAAAAACAAAGAAAATCCCAGAAACTGCGGACTATCCAGAGGATCAAAACAGTTGAGGCACATTTCTTGGTAAGATGCAAGAGTTTCTCAGCAGCCTCCCTAATCACACTCCTCTTTCCCTCTCTGCTCAGGTAAGAAGAGCAGACCCTGTTTCCAGTCCTGGGATATCGCCAGCTGCCTTTTGTTGTGACCCTGGTACCTCTGCTAAACTGAAAACTGGGGGCAGGTCAGGATAGGGACAAGACATTTCTGTAACACAGTAGAGCACTTGTGCAAAGCCTTCCTGATGGTCTGCTTCTGATCATGGCCAAAAATCAGTTCCTGTGTAAGGCTGTAAGAGCCAGAACAAGTTGCTCCAGTAAAGCCATACTGGAATGAATTACCAAAGCAATTATGCTGCCTGCCTATATTCAGATGAGGATTTTACAGTGTTTTCTATAGCCTAATTCTAAGAACACTCTTCAACCTCTTAAATACATTGTGCCTTCTAAAAACTCCCAACTGATGCTCTTTTTTTTAGCCTTTATCTCAGACTGGCCCTGAAAACACAAAACACCTGAGGAAAGACAGAATTCTTGCTGAGCTGTGAAGAGTTAATCCCTCTGCAAATTGTCTGCCAGCTGGTAGGAAGATCTTTGTAGCAAAGTGATGTTTTCACCTGCTGTTTGTGTAGCCCATAGCAAAGATGTGAGCTGGAGTATTTTTGTGGGGAAGTTTTGCCAGCCCGGACTCTCCCACAGGGAGTGCTCTCCGGCTGACAAAGGGTGTGCACGTGCATGTGGGGAGACCACAAAAAAACCCCTTGCTAGAAATATTGCAGGATTTCTCAGGCTGAGAGTGCAGAGGTGTTCCAAACAGCCTTGAACTTCAACCAAAATCCTGATATTTGCTGCTGGTTTTTTTTATCGTTTTTATCTGCTTGGGGAAATTCAGATTTATTGTCTCCTGACTGAGGTCTATTCAGATCAAAAGTGGTTCTGGTATGGATTTGGTCACAGCTGGTCCATGGGAGATGAATTTGGCTCAGAGTTGGTACAGTGTCAGTTATTGATATTCTGTTAGTCTTCAGCTTGAAGGTGCACGGATGTTATTTTACTACTTCTTTTGAGGAGATCGATTGTAAATCTATGTTTTTCTTTCTGCCCAGACCATACCTGCAAAAATAATAACAGCAGAGTTAGTGTCTTCCCAGTGACTGCTGAACTCTCTAACACAGCTTCTACAGCCCCATAACAGTAGCTGGCATCAGATCACAGCACTTGATTTAAACTCCACTCCTTGTTCAATAGACCAAAAATAAAAATAATGCTGAGAGATGATTCAAACCTGAGTTTGTGGGTTTCAGGGGTTTTTTTTCCCCTTTTCCTGAACATAAAGAACAAAATGTGTTTTTTAGTCTAGATTACTTGTCTTCCAAAGAGATGAAAACAATAAGAAACTAGTACCAGGTCCCCCAGGAACAGACAAGAGCAGTGACTCTCTTTGTAACATTTGTTGTGTGCACTGAAACATCCACTGTGGGGTCTTGCTGAGCAGGAGATAATTTCCCCACCCTGCAAATTTCTTTCTTTTAGATTAAAAAATAATCCAGTCCTAAAGAGGGTAAAAACATCAAAAGCAAAACATATATGAGAAATGAAAATCTGAAAAAGTCAGTATGCATCTAAGAAATAATTCCCTTTGACTCCAAGCATCCCTAGTTTTAAAATAACTTTAGTCTCAGAAGAGTAATTAATTTTCTAGACAGAAAGAGCAACCAGCATATTTTTTGTTTTAATATGCTGCTGCTAATTCACTGTTTCAAAACTCCCTTCTGTAAAGGGGAAAAAAGGGGAGGGGGAGAATAAAAAAGCTGAAAAATGCATCAAAACTGACCATTTCCCCACAAAGCCAGTTTTCATTTCTGCATATCAGCGTTTTTGAGCAAAACAAAGCACTACACAACTTTCTTGAGCAGCTCTATTCAAGCAGGACCCGAGGCCAGCAGGGACACTGCTTTAATGTCATGATGTAGCTGCAGAGAACAAAATGATTCTCTTTCCCCCAGCCTGTATAGCAGAGAAATTATAAAGGGGGAGAATTACTATGGTAATGACCACATAGCTGCTGCATGTTTATGCAGATTGATGACCGACGAGCCAAATCCCAGGGTCTTTACGTCAGTAAAGCTCTGCCTGCCTCCTAAAAACTGCAATCCAAAGAATCTGCCCAAGAAATTGGGGGAGAGGTATTTTTTAAGTGGATTTGAAAATATTTCAGTGGCATATAAACCCCATTCTTCTTACACATGAGGACATTATTTTGAACTGCTTTTCCTAAATGTGGAAGGGGAAACTACCCCACGTTCCCTGGAAATGGCCATTGCTTAGCCTGGGATTAAACAATACCCATTCAAGCATCAGGATTTTCAGGGTTAAAATGACAGGGAAGAAAATGGGATCTTGCCTGTTCCCATTCCCAGTAATGTCTAGCCAAGCTGACAGGAAAGATAAAGTTCACTCTTCCCTCCACTTAACTGGTGCTGGGAAAGAGATTCACACCCAGGAGAAAAGGAGACATGGCATCAGTCGTGACTTCTTGGCATAAATGAAAGGAAATTTTGACAGGCATAAAAATGTTATTTTCTCATGAAAAGCTGCTGCTTCAATACACCAATGGGGATGCTTCTCTGGAAAGCAAAAGAAAGGGGAAAAGAAAAGAGCAGTCTCGGTCTGGTGCCAGTTTATAATAATTCACAGTATTGCCCATTTCTCACTGCATAATGATCTCAGGCAAAGAAAATGATGAACTCTTATTTCTGGATCCACATTTTAAATATCAAAATAATTGGGCCAAGGAAAGGTCATCCCTTCCCACTGCTGTAGCCATCCTCCTTCCCTGGCAGCCTAGGGCACTTGTGATATCTTTTAGCACCTGGGAAGGATAAAACCTTGATAAAACCAGAATCATCCTGGGAGACTGCTGGTGTCTGCTGGAAACTGGAAAATGTGGGCTGCCACATGGTACCGGACATCCTTCATGCACCCAGCTGTGAGCTACCTGTCGTGTGCTGGGTTGTGGTGCAGCCAGCAAGGCTTTGTCCCTTGTGTAAAAAACTAATCCCAAGATCTCACTCAGCCATACCTTGACTTTAGCCCAGGCAAACATCTAATCTTCAGCTTTGTCCCCTTCTGGAGACCCTACAAGCCAAATCCATGGCCTGAACAGCAAGGTGTGTGCAGCTGCCCTGACCTCATCCTGGCTGGCTCTGCACTCCTTATCACTAACTCCAAACACAGGGTCTGTGGGGGATCCTGTCACATTCATTCTTCTTGATCTCCCTCTGCATGTCTCAGCACTCACCCAGTTTGACTCTGAAGAACCCCACATAACCCTGCATGGTCTTTATCCCATCAAGTCCTCATTTTCAGCTCTCTCCAGACAAACCTACGGGCCTCAATCTTAAACCTTGTTAGTAAAGACCAAAATGTGGCCCAGACCCAGGACAATGTGAAATCCTACTCTAACCCTAGGCCGGGGATCACCAAACACCTACCCCCAAGCTTAAATAATTGAAATACATTCCCCTATTCCTGCCTGACTTCAAAGGAACACATCTTTAGTTGTTTTCTCTAAGCCCTGCACCTTTTTTCCAAGCCTGACAAGCCCCAAGACAGGGCTCAGCAGAGCATCTATAAATCAGCCACAGAAAGAACTGCCCCTGCAATGACTGAAGCTCTTTGTGTGTTTGCAGGGCATGTGTGTTCATGTTTGTTTGGTTT
Source organism: Coloeus monedula (assembly GCF_965178545.1). NCBI lineage: Eukaryota > Metazoa > Chordata > Aves > Passeriformes > Corvidae > Coloeus > Coloeus monedula. Next base: position 57,358,929 of record NC_138786.1, on the reverse strand, counting down.
GCACACACACAGAACATGCACAGGCACTTGGAGAGTCTGTGCTCTGGAGAGGAGACAGCAAATCTGCATTGCCCCGGAGGCCTGGGGTGAGATTAACTGTAGGACCTGTGATTTGTTGCTACCTGAATGGTGTGCATGCTGTCAGTTTGGTGTGTCTTTATTTCTAAGTGACTCATATTATACAAATCAATTGCTAATTCAATTAATCATGAAAAACATGCAAAAGGACATCTCCAGGAGCTGATTTAGAGCATGTTATGTACGGGTGATTGAGCAAAGAAAGTTAATCTGGGTCAGAAGACTTTGATTTTTAATTCTTAATGTCACAGATTTCCATTCTTTTGAACTAAAATCTGACTCACAATTTATTTTTCCGAGGGTGTAGCTTTATAGCTCCATTGACATTGGCATGTGTGGTCATGCATACTGAGTCTGTTCTCTTACGCCTGACGAATAAGAGCTTTTATGGATGCACAGATCAATACAAGCTTAAGATCTATAAATGGCTGCCTGGCAGTATTCATATGCAGGACACATCCCATTGCATTTATCCACAAAGTTGTTTACAGGAGATTAAATTATGATTTCATGGCATTCTTTTTTCCCCATTATGTGAGAAACGACAAATTTTGATCTATTGTGTTGCTATGCAGTTTCTGGCCTAAATCTTACTAAAAAAACCCCAAAAAACAACAAACCCCAAACCAACTCAAAAACTCCAGGTGAAGAATGTATGAGTTTGTTGTGCAAAATAATGCCTCCATCATGATTTGTATGGAAGGCACCCCAGGAATTCAATGGAAAACAATTGTCTGCACCTCTTGCAGGGATGTAATAGGGGTATAAAGTGACTGCAGTCCATTGTGGGGAAAATTCACAGGGTGGATTCCTCCTGGAGGCCTAAATTAGAAGTTTTCAGGGTGTAGGAAACTCAGCCATGACAAATCAAGTGTCAAAGATTTCAGGCTTAGATGCTAATATATGCTTTAGTCCAAAATAGGATGCTGAGTTCCCTCCTGACAGCATGAAAATCTGACAGTTCTGTTTTGTGGACAGCCCTAGGAAAGAAACGGGGCTATAAATACCGTGTGTGATTGCACAGAGTTAGGAAAAGAGGTTCAAGAAGCTCCTACTTGTCACTGAAGCTATGAGCAATCCTAGCCCCTTCTTGCCCTTGAACATGTGGACTGCTGCCTGGCTTCTGGGAGAGCCCTGGGGACAGTGGGACCCTGACATGGGGCTGAGTCCTTCCTGTGTCAGCTGCCAGTTCCTGATTCCCTGCTGCAGTCTTGGGAGAGTCGCCTTGACCCAGCCAAGGCAACCCTGGCCAGTGATTAGGTGATTCACCTCCAGCCATCACCGACGTGATGGAATGCACAGCGTTGCTCCATCTGAGAGATTCCTTGGGTTTGTTGGAAGGGAAGAGGTACAGAGCCTGCACTGGGCAATACCATGGCTCAGGCCAGGGAAGTGATACAGCCCTGGGGTCCAGATGGGGTTATTAATTCTGTTTCTCCATCAGGCTTTTTCACTCAGTCAGGCTGCTTCCCAGACTGGAGCTGGTTGCCATCCTGGCAAATCTGAGTTGACTCACCATTGAGATGTGGTAAGAGGCTAAAGAGATCTGCAAGGAACCATTATATGGAGCTTAGCAGGCAGCTGCTAGGCTCCCTCCCATATATACATGCTCCATTTGGGTTTTCCTAGATAAAGCACAGCATCACGGAATTTGAGAAAACCACAAGCTGGAAGTGATCTCAGGAAGTCCTTAGTGTGATCTCCTGCTGGAAGTGGTGCCAGCTGTGAGACAAAAAGACTTTCACAGTGGCTGCTCCAAACCTAGGACAAGGCTCCAAACCTGGGTGGACCGACTTTTTTAGGAAATATATGATGAATAGCAAGAGATACGATTATTCTGGGAAGTTAGTAAGTCCAGATGAGGAGAAATCCCTAAAGGACAAAGACTGTCTTCATGACTTTGAAGAAGGTCAGCAGCAGAGAAGCTGTGCATGGGGAGGTTTCCAGTTTCAGAATGAGATTTTCTTCCAACATAATTGAATATACATTTAATGCATGGGGCTGGGAACAAATGTGTTAAGGAGGGAAGTACAGCATTACCAACACTTCATAGAGCAGAACTACTCAAGGAGCACGAGCAGGTAATGCAGGTGGTGGTGATGCATTCCCTTGTCACTCATCTGGGTAGAAATGGCTGGGCTGCTATTCTTCTGAAAGGCATGGAAGCACTTACATGGATAATCAGAACACAAAAGTGACCCTGCAAGAAGAGTATAAGCTGCTGCCACTCTTTGTGCCCACGCACCCCCACTGCTGCATCCCCAGAAGGAATGTGGTAGGCAAAATCTCTTACCCAGAATTTGATGTCCTGAGCCCCAGTGAGGAGAGAAAATCCAGGCCAAACACCCTTTTTTTGCTGGGTAAACAGCACTGCTCTGATTATACATTGGATCATGCCCTGCTTCCTCTGTAGCACATCTTCCAAAGGCAGGAATTAGCCTGTGCTCTGATCCTCTGGACCCATGAGTAGTGTTAAAAGTTTGAGGCAAAGACTGTATGACAGGTCAAACAAATTTTTGATGGCAGAGCTGGAAAATACTTTAAGAAGCCACTGAATCTGTCTCCCTGTTTCCATTCCATTGGCAAAACATGATTCTCTGATTAAAGTAAAATTAAGCTTCTTGAGCCCACCAAAATTGATTTGGGAAACAATTAACCTAGCTGTCCCTGGTGGGCCTGTAAACCAGGATGGTGCAGAGAGGCCAAGCCTAGAGGAAGGCAAGCCTAAAGCTGTACAAGAATTTTAATCTTCTACCTTTATATTCCTGCAATGTGTGCTGAACAGGTCATCATGTTCAGGATTTTTCCCGGCTAATTGTAAAAGTTTTTGTGATTGCTTGTGTGAAGTATATTATCCAAGAGAAGGTTTGAAGAAGGGTGCATGCTTCCCTATCAATCACCCTCTGCACACATGAGCACATTCAGTGCCTTTCTCCTCCCATAAACAGTCCATTGCAGATTTATTCCCCATGTATTTCGTATTCACTGACTGGCTAGTCAATGTGACAAAGGTTATATTGCTTATTTCTTTGTAGATGCCTAAGAAGATGAAACTTCATAACCAGAAGAATTAACCACAATAACTCATCGATGGAATTGGTGATCTCACCCAATGGCCAGTTAAGGCAATAGCAAATTTGGCCTTTGGCTGTAATTTACAGCTGCCTCCACAGCTGGAAACTCTGATGATTCTCTGCAGAATCCTTCCCCAATGCTGATACAAGATGTGGTGTACTTAGACACCTCCTACTTGCAAAGCTTCAGTTCTTTCATTTAGAAAGACCCAATGATCAGGTTGGACCCTTCCAAATTCCACCTGTCTTGCTTTGATGAATGTAGTTAGGAGAGGCAGTCTTTTTTTGCAAACATCTAGCTTTATATACCTGGAGCTTGCAGCACTGCAGTTGGGGTCACAAAATCCTCAATTTTGGACTTCTCCTCCTCTTCACTCACCCTTTTACAGCTGCTCTGCCACATGCAGAGCTCTGCATGTTCAGGGCATGTCTCCCACTGCTCTGCCTCAGGCCTGCCAAGGGAGGCTCCTGAAGACTCCCTCAGGAGGGAGTTTCATTGTGTTTTATTAGCTTTTATGTTAATATGCACTGTACATTTTATTAAAGATCCTGAAGGATGGCTGAATGCTGAAATTGGGACCTGAAATAAGTTTGGTCTTGGAGTCAGTTTCCTGTTGGGCTGCAGTGTGGTGCTGATCACCAAAAATCAAGGCTGTTGCTTTTCCCCTGCCTGTTTCCCAAATTTCAGTGCTCCCCACAGTGGCAAATGTCTCCTTTGGCTTCCTGGGGAGGAGGATAATTCTCCCACAATAGACATTGATCTCTCATTAGACGCCATCCTGTTAGTTAAAAGCTGTTTTTACTCAGACAATCCAGAACTCATTTCCAATCTTAAAAGGGTACACCGCTGGATACTCACTGAGGGTATAATTTTTAACCACTCTGTTTACTGAATCTACAAAAGTAGTTATTGGAGCTGTTTGTATACAGTAATTTTTCCTTAGGCTCCCAAGAGCAAGAGCAGGTGACCCAGCATTGCTAACTGTGGCAAAGCTCTTTCCTATTCAAAGGAGACAATATTATCTCATTTGACAGAAAGTCTGTTCATGCCATGACAGCCTGAGGACACTTGCTTATGGTTGTGCAGGGCAGACCAGGGCCAGCACCCCAGCCAGGGGCTGTCCCTGGGTCTCCTCTCTGAGTCAGGCAGATGCAAACCACTGGGTCAGCCCTTGTGGTACACTCACTGGATGAGCTGCTGCTTTCATGGAGATAAAGATTTAATTCTTAGATATTCAGTAAAAAACTTCCACACAACCAGGACACATAAATGCAAAGAGTGGTCAGTGAGGTGCAGCTCATTGTCCTGTTGTGTGTACATAAACATAGCCCTTGCCTAGCAATTAACTGGCACATAACTGAATGAAACCCACATTTTAACTCAAGTCTGCATGTGTTCCTTACAGCTGCACTGTAGCTTAATCATTGATTATTGAATTTTTAGAAGGAGGTACTGGACAGGTGCAAGAAGTCAAGGACCTATCTGGGAGCAGAATAGCTTAAACTGGCTCAGTCTGTCCTGGTTCTTCACCCTCCTTCTCTCTTCCATCGTGTCTGCACCCACAGCCAGGGATGCTGTGGCTTCAAATTAACTCAGCAAAAGGCAGAAAAGCCTTCTTTCTTGGATGTGGTCACTGCTCAGTGTACCTGAGTGTGAGAGAGTGAGCACTGAGACCATCTACTGTGGCATCTTCAAGTGTTCACTTGTTAAATTGGGCCCTCAATTCGGGGTAGGGGAGACCTTTATGGCTGGAAATTTTATGCACAGACCCTATGCCAGAATGCAAGTTAGACTCATCAGTTTCAGTTATGAAGCTGGCCTTTTATTTTCTCCTCCTAATGAAGTGACTAATAACTTTTTTGACTAACATTCTTATCTGAATATTTCTTACCCTACTCTGCTGTTTCATTGTCTTTTTAACAATGCCAGCTGCTTCACTTCAAGAATTGGTTTTCTGAAAGTGAAACGCCTCTCATCCCAAAGCATCTCTGGATGGTATCCATTATTGATTTGAAGCTGATGATGGCTGCAGAGGTTGTCTCTGACTCCCTGAGCCACTTAGAGCCTTTCTCCTTCAAGATAATAATAAGCAGCAAAACGCAAGGAAGAATCCAAGGACTGGCTCTATACTATGACTGTGCATGCCAGGCACACCTAATAGAATGCGTACCAGGGCATCTCCATTCTCTTCCATTTCCCTGGGGTACTGTGGGATATTATTTGATACATATTTTACCCCTTAGAAAGGCTCAGAACACCTTCACTGAACACAGCGCATAAATTTTCAAAAGGGGCAGTTTTGACTGACATGACATTGGCTCACAAGGAGAAGAACACCCTTTCCTTGCAGAGGACATCAGCTGCAAACAGTTTCCAGAATACAGATGGTACTGGGAACTCTGGACCTCTGCTTTCCTTTTTATATCCTCAGGCAACAGGGACAGCCCCATGCCAATTGGCCAAGTACCTCCAGGCTAAAAATATCTCCTCTTATCCAGAGCTCTTGCTGCAGATGCTGTGAGAAAGTGACAGCTGAATTTGTCGATTCTCCATGGGAAATCTCCTTGGCAAGGTTTCGCTAATGGCCAAGGATGCCACACAATGTTCATCTCCTGGGATGACAGGGAAGAACAGCATGTGGGCAAGAGAGAGCTGCCCACAGCTGGGTACAAATGCTCCTAGTTTGACCTCTCATTCCAGCAGCTGAAGCGTTTAGGTGGAAAATGAAGAGGAGGCTTCTTGGCCTATTTAGAAGTGGAAATGGAGAATTAATAAATACCCAGGAGATCATCTGCAATTCTGCCATCCATACAAATTATTTTGTTACTGACTGGCCAACGGCAGCTTTGAGTGACACAACGCCCCAGTGCAGGCAGCAAAGATCTTTGAGAAGAATCAAAATTATGACCTGAATGGCAGGTTCATTGTTTGCTTCCTTCTTAGTTTGCAAACAATCAGACTAAAATGTATCTTTCCAAACTATTTCATCTGAATGCAGCACTCTCAAAGTGGACAAAGGATAGACAACTTGAGTGCTAAATGTGAGAGTGTGGCACCACCCTTTTGGGACTTGGGCACCCTGTTGGTCATAGCTGTCTGAAGACCCTGCACTCAGAGGGGTGGTGACAGTGTGTACAGACATTTCTACACAAATTTTTGGTCAGGAGCTTGACAACAGGGAACAAACAGGCTGAATTGCAATGTGAAGCAGCTGCCGAAGTCCCTAAGGTCCTGGAGGTACCCAAGGGGTCATAACTGAACCTGCATTGCTTCTTTGGCACAGCCAGAGGCGGGTCAGTGGGAGTATTTCTCCCCCTGCTTCAGACACTGCTCCTGGCTGCAGTGCAGCGCTCATGCATCCCAAGTCCTTCGCTTTGCTTTGTCTCATACTTGTCTGCTCAGATCTCACTAGTAGACTCAGTAGCAGGAAAGCTGTTTCCTTATTTCTGCTTGGGTTTTCTTTTAATTAACTCATAGCCTTTCTATGACAAGCCCTAATGAAGATTTGAATAAAACCAAAGAATCTTATAGTAAGCAGTAAACCTTTCTAATGAAGTTGGAAGATATCTGGGTTGTGATTTCAGAGGGGTGTGCCAAGACAGCCACAGGGCTGTGGAGCACTGACAAGGCCAGGTGTGCAGCAGGGATAATTTCATGTGGTATAAGGGACTTCCTGAGGGCTTGTGCTAGTTCTTGTTTGTTGGGCATTTGGCTCAAAGCTGACAGCAGATTTCCCCAAAAGAATCCGTGTGCTCTCTATTAAAAGGAAAAAACTGATATTAAATGTCACAGTAATTGATGCTGCCTCTTTTTAATTAACTTACCTCTTTTTCCAAGTCCTTCTACTGCTTCGTCTTTCCCGACACCTTCTCCTGCTGTTTACTGAGACTTCCTGCAAGCAAGAGAAGAACAAACCTGCCAGAGACGCAAGAGTCTGCCTGAGATTTCCCACTTTGTCAAAAGCTGCCAAGTTGCAGGTGGGAGAAGCATGCCGGCAATGATGTCATGGCCGCTATGCTCATCCCCGCTGATGGCTTTAAAAGCAGTATTTCCACATGATAAAAAGAGACAAATGCAAACCACATGACAAGGGAAGCAGAGGATCTAAACAGGGAAGCAGAGCTGCCTCCTAAAGCAGTCTGCAGGACTTGCTTCTCTGTTCTCCTGCCTCTCCCCTTAGACACACTGTGAACAGTGGTGGGTCCAGATGTAGCTAGGGTCTGGATGCCACCTGTTCCATTCCCTTGGTCCATGTGTTTGCAGAGGGCACTTCCTCCAGCTGTCACCCTGTCCTGGTTTCAGCTAGGGGAGAGTTAATTTCTTCTTAGTAGCTGTTACAGTGCTGTGTTTTGGAGTCAGAATGAGAATGGTGTTGATAACACACTGATGTTTTGGTTTTTGCTAAGTTTTTTTATCCTAAGTCAAGGACTTTGGTTTTTTCCTTGTCTCATGGACTTGGCTCTTCCAGTTAGGAGGTTCACAAAAGACACTGGGAGGGAGCATAGCTGGGACAGGTGACCTGAACTGACCAAAAGGATATTCCACACCACAGAATGTCATGCCCAGTATATAAACTACGGAAGTTTCCTGGAAGAGTGTCCAATCTGGGCTCAGGAATCTGTTCTGGCATTGGTCAGTGCGTGGTGAGCAATAGCATTGTGCATCACTTGTTTTTTCCCTTTTTGTTATCATTATCACTTACCATCATTGATGTACTTTACTTTATTTTCAATAATTGAACAGCTTTTATCTCAACATACAAGTTTCACTTTGATTCTCCTCCCCATTCCATCAGGGTGGGTGGGGCAAAGAGAGGGGGGATTGAGCAAGTGGGTGTGTGGTGCCTAATTTCTAGCTGGGTTTAAAACCATAGCACATCCCATCTTCACCAAAGGCCTTTCCCAGCAGAAAGGGGAAATGTGAAAGGTTCTTGTGACTCTGAACATATGCTGCAGCAGGGGGGCTTTCTCTGACTGCTCTGAGCAGGTATGTGTCCCACTGCTGCTCAAAGACCTCTGGGTCACAGCACCAAGGCTTTCTCTGTTTGACCCAAGTAAACAGGTTGAAGACACCCCTCTGAGGGCCCCTGGAGGGAGCCCAGAACAAACAAACGTAGAGAACTGCAGTGGAAAAGGACATCATGATTCTATCATACTGTGTCCTTGTTTCCAAGACACCAGTAAAACTAGAAGGAGGAGGAGAAAAAAGTCTGGATGTGTGTCACTGAAATCACTGCAGAGTCCCTGTTATCAGCAATGAGCCTCCTTTACAAAGCATCCTGAATCAAAGAGTCTGATTAAGAACAGTTACACGTTCAGTGTCTTCTTATCCAGTATCCTGCTCTTGGGTTTAGCCAACTTTTAGCATCTTTTTTACTGTCTTAGTTGGTCAACAATGCCTTTGCTGGAAAAAATGGGGAAGAGTTGGGACATCTCATATCAAATAGCATTTTTTCTTGGCTGTACAGTAAAAGTGTTAAATCATGGCTTCAGCAATTGACTCAGAACCCACAGGTAACAGCCCTAACTGGGACATGAAGACAATTTTTGGTCATTAAATTATTCTTATTGCTGCTGGATGGCTGAAGAGCCACAATCATAAAACCAAGCAGCAAGCACTGCAGACAGATTTAAGATAAATCAGTTCCTGACCACAGCATTGTTTGGAGAAGAGCCCCATGCTTTCTTTTTTTTTATAAAGGAATAGAGCAGACTGAGGTGATGGATGTTCCCTTTCTTGGTGCAGCTGATTTGGAGTCCCCCAAACCACAGGTCACTGTGGCTTCATTTAGTTCTGCAATCTCTTTTCTCCAGGGCTTTATCCTAGGAGTTGTTATTTCAATACAGTTTGCAGAAAGTGTCTGGGCAGAACACAGACCCGAGGCTGTCACTGGCATCCATGACCATAATAACCTTGCATGAGTAATGCAGTAAAGCCAACAGCTAAGCTATCTTATCCTTGGACAGCTGCAGGGTTCCAAAAACCCTCGTTATACCACATTCTCCTCCACGGAGTAGACACAAAAAAAAAAAAAAAAAAAAGAAAGAAAAGGTAAGTAATTTATAATATGTTCAGACTGGCACAGGAACACAGACACTGTACGGTACACTATTAATTGTGGGATTCTTTTTTGTGCCATATAATATTGATTTTCCTGCAGATAACCAGATATCATTAGTTTGATTAATGCTGCCACAGCTTGGAATAACTGGCTGGAAAGTTCAAACTAGGGCATTTTTCAGCAGGAAAAGATAAAGCACAGCTCAGACTTCTCTGTTCATACCTGGGAATATGCTGGCCAGAGGGTTTCAGGGGTGTTAAGCTAGACAGTTACGAAAAAGCTTGGGAGAAGAGAGCTGGAACTGTGCTACACAGCCTGTCTGATAATGCCAGGCAGTTCAGCTGCACTCAGGGTTGAGTTTATTTTGGTACCAAACCCCCGGTTTTCTTCCTAACAAAGGCTGTCACATTTGCAGGGACAGCTGAGTCACACAGGCTGCCTTAGCCAGAGCTGTGCTCCTGTGCTGCTGGGTGTGCAGGCAGTGGAGTTGTGAACACTCATCCTCTCTGATTGCTTCAGAAGGAAAAGAAGCAGACAAAGCTCCCAGGGACTGGTTTATGAGGTGGCTGGTGCTCAGAGAAGAACTGTGTTGCTTATTCACTGAGCATGTGCTCTGCCATGCAAAGGAAATCAGCTTTACTCTGCTTGAGGACACTGGCTTTCTCAGAAGGAAAAGAAAACTGAGATGCATCAAGAGCCCCGCTAAGACCCTACGGACTCATAACAAAGAGGTCATCCTGAAAAGAAGTGAAAGAAGTCCTGCAAAGAGGGCCAGGGATAGCACTGACTCGTGCTGACTGAGTGAGGAATCTCTGACACATCTTCAAGTTTGCCAATGCTACAGTCTAGGAGAAGGTATCTGATATGTGGGCTGAAACTACTGCACTAATTGGTAGAGTCTGTCAGTTTGCTAACGTGTCTGGACTCCTGTGGTCCTCAGTCTCAAAACAATGGCAGAAGGAGCAGAACAGTCACTTGATCATCACACAGCTCAGGAAACGGAGTAGATAGACGAACCTACTTTCTTTTGGCACACTGGAAAGGTTAAAGAGCGTTGTGTGGTTTTTAGTCCAGCGGGTTCAACAGAAGACAGGCCTGAGAAGGTGATACTGAGTGGTATTTAGACTGTGATGGGCACGTGAATGTAGAGCACCTACAGACCCCTATACAGCCTTCTAAACTATCCCAAAATCAGGGAATCTAAGAGGTCTGCTCTGAGGGTATGATGTGGGCAATAGCAGAGCCAGAGCCTGCAGGAAGGCAAACCTCAGCTCTAGCAATGTGATCTGTTTAAAGGTAGCAGAATACACAGGTTTTTCTTGTAAAAAATTAGGCCAGTCTGGGCAGGTAGATCTATCAGGAGATGGAATTGGTCTGGTTGGGTGTATTTCTTACAAAATAGTGTGATTGCCCTTAACGAAGAAGAAACAACTCTCGGTTTCATACAAAGCCAGATAAAGAACTGGGTCTCCACCAGCACAATGGGAAGAGTGAAAACTTTCTTCCCCATGAGACTTGTAGTATAGGTCTTGTGTTCTCCTTGCTCTGAAGAAGGGCTTATTAGTGCAGGCATTAGAGATATGGGAAAATTGGTCTCTAGAAACCCGCTGAAAATTGTGCCATTGACTTCTTTCAGTTCTTCATCTCATGAGCCAGCTCTGAGCTCATAAACTTCAGTAAGAATCTAACTTGCAGTAGCTGACAAATTGAAGAAGGCCTTATTTATTGTTCGTGCCTAAAAATATCTTTGAAAGCTTGCTCAGCATTTGTTGAGGTGTGACTGGTCAGCTGAGTGAGGAGTGTTTTCCAGTTCCTGTCTGTAGCACAGAACAAGCATTTCTGTGGGAGCACAAGAGCCCTCCTGATGAGCGTGTCAGTTCTGTAACTTGTATGTGAACTCTGACTTCAATACCTGTTTAGGTTTTTTCTTTGCAATTTAGACAGCCACTGTTCACAAGTCTTTTAACTACCTAATCATTCAAATACCTCCGAAACCAAGAATGAAATGTTTGTGAGTATTGTTGAAACAAAGCAGTTTCACAAACCCAAAAGTACCCAACATTTGCTTTGTATTATCCCTGCTGTCCTCACATTTTCCTCTTTACGAGTCCAATTTTAGCAGCTCTGACCTTGTGGAACCTTTTCTCAGCCACAAGTGTCAGTGATCAACTTCAAGTCTGTCTCAAAAAAACTGTACAATGTAGTCTGTCTTTCCTGCCAAGCATCATAAAGTGCATTGATACCTTCTGCTGTTCCATCCTCTAGGCAACCACACCTCATCTGCATTTATTGCTGCACAGAGAGTGGGGTGATGTGATCAACACTTTCTGCAGGCTGGATGGGAACTGCAGCTGAGGATTTGGTGCAGTACCAGAAGTGCAGAACTGTCTCCCTTTTAGAGACACAATTGAACAATCACTTTTTCTTTTTCTTTTCTTTTTCTTTTTTTTTTCTTTTTTTTTTTTTTGTTTTCCCTGTGAAGAAAAGTAACTCTTTTTAATGATTTGCCAGTCCTTCAAGTAATAATCTTTGAAACTCCAAAATGAAGTAAAGGCAAGTTTTGAGCTACTCTTAACAGCTACTCTTAGCAATTGTAGCTGCCAAAGATGGATATTCCTTCTACCAGACAGGTTGGATGTAATGAAAACACAGGGTAATAAGATAAGAAACTGTTATCTAGTCAGTACAAACTGTTAACTAAATCAATAAATTGCAGACTTGGGAACTTCTGTAGGCTAAATTATTGCCGAATTACTTCTCTGGAGAACTACCTCCAATTTTAAAGTTAATTTACTTTTACAAGATATTGGGCAGGAGTCTGCAAGGAGAATGGAGCTACTTCATATATAACTGAAGGAAGTTAAAACACTGAAAAGAAAAATTATGACTAGTAGAAGTGCTGAGCAGTATCTACATTTCTTACAATGTGCAATTCCCAGTGTGAGTGCAAAAGTCATGACTTACAGAAGTGATTTGTGTTTCTGGGATGCTCAATGGAATTGCCTTGCAAATCCTCATTTTCAGAAGGTACTGAATGAAACTTCTGAACAATTAAACTCCCATAACAAATGTCACAATGAACATTCAGCGTCACTAGTCATGTCTGTGACCTCAGCCTTGCTGTTGCCAGTAAGTGTGAGATCAGTTCAAATTCCCCACCCACTTCCCAACTGGAGGATTATATGGAGTGAATGAATTAGTTCTTTGCTGCCAACTTGATTTTAATTACACATGTCCTAACCTTTAGAAAATCTATTTAGATTTTAAAATAATAGTGTGGGGGAGAGTGACACTGGAAATGTATGCTTGAGCTTACTAAGGGACAAAAGACATTTTCTCCAAGTGATGAACAGATGTGAAAATGACAATAATACACATGAGCTCTTGGAACAAAGGGATCATCCAGATGAAGAATATTACATTTCTGCAGTAGCTTAATCCTGTAATCCTTATGGGAAGCTTTGATTGCAGATTAATATGATATCAATGAGGCCTTTATCACTTGTGGTGCTAAGATTAAGTGACCTGATCATAGTCATGGCAAATCTCTGGCAAGACTGAAGCTGACCCCATGCTTCCTGACTCTTTGTTTTTGTAAATTTTCAGGTAACAACTTTTGATTTTGTCCCAGTCAAAGGGCCATGAAAGGAAGGTGAGCGTGAAAGGACTCTGAGGAGAAGGAAAGAATTATTTACATCCATCTGGAGCAGGGTTGGGGGATGCAAATGGGAAATCTGCAACCTCTTGCACTCTAGGTGTCACAATCAAATCCCTTCCTTTTGTGGAGCAGAGACTTCCAGACCACAGCTTGCACATAGATGAAGTTTTTACACAACTGAAAATACTTCCATTGTGTCTGCAAAAGGGGAGAAGTTGTTTTAGGTCATTGTGACATGTCACCTTGAACATCAGCAATCCAACATTAGGATTAATAAAACTGGTATCCAATTTGAAATATTTTGCAAACACCTTGTATTTCCATAATTTTAATTTCCTATTCTCTGCATGCATCCATATCCACAAAGACTCCACATGGGGTGCTCCAAAGCCAAGTTATTTGCAATCAAGAGATACAGGTTCCTGAAGCAGGAGGTGAAGAGCAGGCAGAAAAACCAGTTTGAGCTTTTGAATCCATCACCATCACTTTTTCCAGTCTTGCTCCTGCCTATTAGCCCAGTGGTGATTCACAGCATCCATGCTGAATCAGGATTCCCATTGGTACCCACAGCCCCTCACATCTGAGAGTATTTCTATCCTCTTGACTCTAAGTATGAAGACCACCTCTTTCCCCTCTCACCTTAGCTGGTAAAGTGTACCATGTGGCTCTGACCAGGGATCAGGACAGCAGCTGTTGATTTAGAATCACAGAATCAGTAGGTTGGAAGAGAACTTAAAGATCATCTCGTTCCAACCTCCTGCCATGGGCAGGGACACCTTCCACTAGACCAGGTTGCCCAATGCCCCATCCAACCTTGCCTTGAACACTTCCAGGGATGGGGCATCCACAACTTCGCTGGGTGGCAAAGAAGATCTTAAGATGGTGCTCTTGAATGCATACAGTATCAGAAATTTGTATTACCTCTAGATGACCAACTCCTGTGCCTACCCTTCCACTGCAAGTAATTAATGTATATCTGACTGAATTACTTGATCTCAGATACCAGATGCTGAGGAAATGTGGCCACCTTCTTGCAACATCTGTATCCTCTTCCTTCTGTGTCCGGCTGCCCTGGGCCAAGCTGGAGGACACAGGGATTGATGGGTCTCTGATGTGACCTGGAAAAGCCATTCCTCAGTCCTGCACTGAGGCCACTCTTGTAACACTTACAAACTTGTCATTATTTTTATATCAAAGCAGATCTTCAAACTGGGATTGGAGGACAAGCCCAACAAATGTGAATGTAGTTTGAAGCTGGATCCAACCACTCCAGCCAGCTGCCTCCAGATGTCACAAGTGACTGACTTCATTTTATGTGGCAGATATGAGGCAACCAAGGGCTGGTCTAACTGCAGATTTCCATATGGCAAAGCTCCTTGTTTGAAAAGGGCATCAAAAGGAAAAGATAAAAAAAATTCAGAACCACATGGAAGGAAAAGGAAACAATTATTTGGAGCAGATCTGGCTTCAGGGGAGCAGCAAGTCTGAGCCCCAGTCTGGCACTGGCTGAGGATTTTGTCCCAGATGCCTTCACCTTGCACCCATTGCCAGTGCTCTCCAAGCAGCTCTGTTTGTTTGCTATTATCCCTGCACCTTTTTGTGGTTGCTTTGCTCTTCTTCAGCACTCCAAGATAGTTTTCTGATTGGCGCTGAGGAGCATCTTGATGCAAATGTGAAGCCAGAAGTTTCGACACATGCTGACTGAAAGCTGAATCAGTAAGAAGAATGAAATGGGAGACAGAAGAGCTCCATCACACTACAAAACTTGCTTTTCCTCATCCTCTGATAGAGGATTTTCTTTTGGCTTCTCCTGGAAATCTCTGGCACTAAATACGTCAGAATGGTCACCAAAGATCCAGCTAATGCAGAATTTTTTCTTCAAAAAGTGGCTGAGGGTGGGTGCCAGATAAACAGTAAGTTGGAGTCAGGTATGCACCAACAATCTCCCAACCTCCAGAGATCTAAAGCCCTGTGAGGTACAGTCCCTGCCTGCTGTGCCCCACCACCTGCCTTCAAGAGATGACCAATCCATTCTTTTGGAGACTCTCATAGAAGCACAGAAACAGTCCCCATAGAACCCAAGGCCAGCATCCTCATCTTCATTATTGCTAGTTCATTGTCAGGGAAGACTCACTCCTTGGCTGAGTATTATAAAAGAACCACAGAATCATTTAGGTTGAAAAATACCTCCAGTATCATCAAGTCCAGCCACTAACCCAGCACTGTCACGTTCACCACTAAACCGTGTCCCCAAATGCCACATCTACGTGATTTTTAAACACCACTAGGGATGGTAACTCCACAACTTCCCTGGGCAACCTGTTTCAATGTCTTCATAACCACTGTAAGACGTCTTACTGTTGCTGCAAGCTCTCCAGGGGCAGTATTCCTCTGCTAAGTTCCTTCACTGAAGTGGAAACTCTCCTGCTATGGGGCAATTTTTGTGGGGCATTTATAAAGGTCGCAGCACATGATAATGCACAGGTGTAAGGTATTGTGACTAGTGGTTTGAAGGACTGAAGTGTTTTAAAGCATCCCTGTGAGACTATTGATTTCCCTGGGACAAGGTTTTGGATAGCTGGGCATTTGTTTCATGTGACCTGACTGTGTGGCAGGACTTCAGAACGCTTTTCCAAAGATGTCTTATTCTAGACAGAAGTTCATCTGCACCCACAAAAAGCCTCATCAGTTTTACTGTGCAAACCTCCCAGGGAGCATGGTGTGCAGGGGTGGTTCTGGCAGGCTTTGGAGGAAACCAGTACAGGGTTGTATCCACCAGACAGAAAGGAAGGTCACTCTGACCGTAGATCCCTACATCTCCCTGTTTTGGGAACCCCTCCCACTGGCACATTGCCATGCCTTGGCTCCTTTCCAGAACTACAGCGTCTCAGCCAGGGAAAATTTGTACAGAGCCTGAAGAGAGATGGGGAGCTCTGTAAATCCTCCAGCCCAGACTGTTTCTGTTGATCCATGGCAGCATGCGTTGTATGTCCTGGTATCAATGTGATAAATGTTGTGCTGACTTCTGCATTGTGTGTGCCTTGTACTAAATATTGTCTGCTGGAAAGTAAATAACAGCAGATGAGCAAATGGGGCTGTGATGACATTTCAGTGTCCATAATGTTTCCATCTGCAAAATGCAGCAGTTATGCATCATTTTAATGGTGGGAATAGATAAGCAGTCAGCTATCCGTATCCGGAAAATCAAAAAGGAAAGCAACATTAGAGGAAATAGATAGCCAGTGGGTGTTCAAGGGCAATGAGTCATCCTTGCCACAAATAAGGCTCAGAATGAGGAATACTAATAATTAGGTAGCATATTTCAAAAATTCAGCTCTTTCCTCCCTTCCCAAATTATCTTTTATGCCCTGGGGATGTCTTGGAATGACAGTGTCTGCTTTGGGAGGTAGACATGAGGAAAACCCACTGTGGGAAGAAATGACCAAACAGCAGAGAAAAAATAAAGTTGAGCTGTAAAGTTTCTTTTTTCCTGAAAATCAGGAGGCCCCTCCAGAAGGAAACTGGCATGATGCTGGTCAGCCAACAGAAGAAACACATCCCAGGGAAGGACAAAGCCTGTGGCCACTGAACTCGGCACTTGCAGGAAGCATCAACAGCACCTGCCTTTTCCCTTTCCCCATGACACTTATTCCCCTGAGCTTGCTTCGTTCTGCTCTCGTTCAGGGAATGAAATGAGTCCCTCTAGTGGGTGAATCCGGGAGGAAAGAACGTGATTCCCATTTTGGTACACTGTCTCTTCCCCTCTCGAAGTTCACACCTTCTGTTTTTCTGAAGCTGGCTTGGGTTGAAAACAAAGAGTGCTTTGATCCTGAATCAGAGTCTTACCCTAGCCTAAATCCTGGACCATCTAAAGTTGAAATTTCCAAGAAGCAGATTTACAGAAAGAATACAGATTCCGCTGTGAATGCCAGTGCTCTGCCTTCTTGGAGGTTGGAAGCAAAGAAAAATGACAGGTGTTGTCGTCACTTAGGAGGATTTGTAGGAAAGAAGTCTTTTTGAACCTTCAGCACTCTTGAGTATGAATCACAGAACCAATAAAGCTGGAAAAGACCTCTAGGTCATTGAGTCCAACCTTTGACTGAACACCGCCATGCTCACTACATCATATCACAAAGTGCCATGTCTACTTGTTTTTCGAATACTTCCAGGGAGGGTGACCTTGTCACTTCTGTGGGGAGCCTGTTCCAATGCCTAATCACCCTTTCAGTGAAAAAAATTTTCCTAATAGTTTCCTAATAATGACATAAATAACATTTAGTCCTAAAACCTCTGAATCACAGAGATGTTTGGGCCTGTCCTAGGTAGAGGCTAATCCCTTTCTGAACCAGAATAAGCCTTAAGCCAGCGAACATGAGTTCTTGTTCCGCAGGGCTGCAGTGTCATCCCTGTTCCTTCCCTGCTTCCCTCTGCTGCAGAGCTCTGATTGCAGCAGCCTGACTTCAAGCACTGAAAAATGTCATCACTGACACTGCTGTGGTGGGTGCACACCATCATTATAATCTGTATGCATTTAGCCATCCCAGCATGATAAGAGAATGATTAGGAGAATAGTTAGAGAGTAAATTAAAAACTCCCAGCAGTTTCCTGTGTGAAGGTACTAACTTACAGGCATATTTTTTCACAGCATTACTGAAAAATGCCATTAGTTATACCTGTGAATACATGTTAGATTTAAACCCCTGGTGAGAATTTTTATTAACATACAAATATGTTAGGGCTCTTATGCTGCTTAAAATGTAATTAACCATCTTCTGAAGATTAAGGGTGCATAATCATAAAAGAAGTGCACTCTTGTGCATTTAATTCTTCTAATCTGCTTTATGTTGATGTTAGTGTGGAAGAATAATCACTAGTTTGCCTAAATAGTTTGGGCTTGTGCTGTAGGAAGATATTGTTATAGGATGCACTTCTAAACTTAAAATTTGGTAGGCTTACAGTGATGGAGGATGATGAAGTGCACTGAGAGATTAGGAAAAAAAATGCTTCTTTTATTCTTTTGCTGCCATTGCAAATGCCCTGCTGTGGTAAAGCTGTGTTTCTGACAGTTTCATTCAGCAGACAAAAAGGAGGAGGGGACAGGCACACCCAGTGAATGACAAAGATGAGAGCAATAAACTTTCAGTAGCCTATTTAAGTACTAATTTAAACACATAATGTGTCATGTGGGGATTCAACAAGATTTTCTGAGAAGTATGTGGAAAATGAGCAACCAACATAAGGCAGAGAGACTTTCGATTCGCCAGGTTGCAGTATGAGAGCTGAGTTTGTGAAATGCACTCTAAAAAAATTAATTAATGATTTTATGTTGTCATTAAAACATGCTATTGGAATAGTCCATCCTCCCAGGGCTGTCACAGTGCCCACACAATGTCGATAGATTTATTTGAAAAGAGGTGAAAACCTTCAGGGCCCCACAGTACTGGTCTTCAGGGGCAGTTTTTTCCTAGCAACATGATCTGTAAAACCACTGTGTAACTTAGAGAGCTTCACAGAATATTTTTTTGTTCCCCTTCCCTCCTAGCATGGCTTCTTGCAAACTAAGAAGAGATAAAGAACAGTGAAAACTGCGGGATGAAGACATTTGCTGATAGTCATGACTGCATGACTACACACCGAAGTTGTGTAATAAGTGTGCAGCCTGTTCCTAGCAGAGTCAGTGGGGTGGAAACTCCCATGGAAAACGTGGAATGAAGAGCCCATGACACTCCTGCTTTTGTCAGGAGGAGTCAGAGGGGATGGAGACTGGCTGGTGTTCCATGAAGACCACCAAAGAAGGGAATTTCCTCCTCACTCGAATAAGCAGGGGCTCTGCAAGGTCCTATAGGAAAAGCAGCTTCCAACAGCAATTTTAAAAACGGAAAAGCAATTGCAAAATCATTCCATACTTATTTTTTTAAGAGTAATTTATGTTAGGGGGGTCCTTTAGCACTCAGTTCTTTGTGAGGCCAATAACACCTTGGAGATTGTTGCGGCCAAGTGGACTCTGTTCCAGGGTAGACTGGTGACAGTGTGACTGTTGGGAACAGTGACACACAGATCAAGAAGGGCTCCTTGCCTGCTTTGTGCTTGTTTTCATTATTTCCAAGTGAATGCAGAGGCATTATTGAAAGTTACTTGTTTTCATTACAGCTTCCTTCTGACAGGTGTGACAGGCAGCATGACAGGTTGCTCTGGGCCCTTCGCCATGCTGAGCTCTTGAGGCAAAGCTGCTTTCTGTGATTCCCTAAAGGAGGCAGCTGCCAAGCTCCTTGTGGCCACCTGTGCTGAGGGACCAGCGTGCAGCATGTCAGGGAAACCCTTTCTATGGAGAGCACACACAGCTTTTCTCCCTTGGCGCTGACAGGGAGCAGCCACAGAAGCTGCTACTCAGGGAGCAGTGGCAGAGAAAACTCCTGCTTCCCAAGTCAAAACCCAGCACAACAGCGTAGAAGTTCCCCTGGGGTTTTTCCATCAGGCCCACAGACCAGGATGTTACACAAAGACCATACTGCGCTTCTAGTCTTTACATTACATTTCCCTGCATTACAAAAATGCAGGGAAATAACAAAGGTTGTTAAAGCAGGAATAGTGTTTCAGATCCGTTTGATGTTTTGTCCCAAGCTGATATTCCCCACTGCCTGCTTCCCGTAGCATTGGGTGCAGACTGCATCTCTGCTTCGACAGGTGCCAGAAGCACCAGCACAGAGCTGAAGGGTGCTGTCAAATCAGAGTAGGCTTCAGCCACATGCACATCCTGGCTTGAACCTGGCCTTTTCAGAGAGGCACTAAGTAGGTTAAATCTTAAAATCTTACTTAAAATTGCATAGGAGTTGAGTGCTCAGTTCCCTCAGGATTTTTGAGCAGGTGTAATATATACATCCCAGCCAATGGAAAGAACACCAGATTCCTATTCCCAGCTTGTTTAAGGACTGCTAGTGTGAACAACCTTGGATAAAGAGCACTTGAGAATCTGATTAATTCTGCTTGCCATTCAATCTTGCACTAAATAAGACATGAAGCTCCAGACACAAAACCAGCCATTCTTCTGTTCTAACAGTTTGCTGTCAACACAAGACAATAAAATATGACTATTTTAGATTCATAATGTAGACAAATAGGAAATAGGAGCTGTATTGTGCTTCACATGCATGGCTAACTCAGTAATGCTAATGTGATTATCTCACTGAACTTTTGTGCTGTCGCTTAAGGGTAACTTTGCCTTGCTTAGCTGGGGCATACATGTTTGTTTCACACAGGCCTAATGTCTTTTTTAAGTTTGTAGAAATAAGGAAGCCTGATTTCCCTCATCTGTTACAAGGCAGCATCCTTTCTTGGCATTAAAGTCTTAGGCATAAAAATCATAAAATGATAGAGTTTTTGGTTCTTGGAGAAATAAGGATGGTGGTAAGCACAACTGCCATCCTGGGCTTCCAGGGGGCAGATTTTTTCCTGTTTAGGAGACCAATTCACAGAGTCACTTGGGAAGCAGTGCCAAGGAGTTCAGGAAGGGCAAAGGAGTTCAGGAAGGCTGGAAATCTTAAAGGTGCAGGAGTAGGCTATCTCCAGGTGCTGAAAGACGAGCTGGCTGGAACTAAGAGGGAAAAAAAAGGGTTCATGGCCTTTTGAAGAAGGGGCAGGCAATTCAGGAGGACTGCAGTGATATCATGAGGTTAGCAGGGTGAAAATTAGAATTGAAATGAGAAAAATTAGAAAAACATCAGAAATAGAAAAAGCTTTACTGAAACTTAATTTGGCTACTACAGTAAAGAGCAATAAAAGATGTTGCTATAAGTACAAAAGGAGAGCTAAGGAGAATCTTCATCCTTCACTGGATGGATGCAGAAACATAATGACAAAAGATGAAGACAAGGCTGAGGTTCTTAATGTCTTTTTTGCCTCAGTCTTTAATAGTAAGACCAGTTGTTCTGTGGGTACCCAGACCCTTGAGCTGAAAGACAGGGACAGGGAAATGGTAAGTGGCTTGCTACACTATTTAGGCACACACAAATCTATGCAGTCAGATGGGATCCAGAAAAGGATAGTGCAGCAGCTGGCAGAAGTGCTCCCTGAGCACCTTTCAATCATTTACCAGCGGTCTCAGGTAACCCAGGAGGTCCCAGGGGAGTGGAAGTTAGCAAATGGGACACCTATCTACAAGAAGGGCTGGAAGGAGGATAGGGGAACTGCAAGAAGAGAAGATCCCTGCTCAGCCAGGTTCTTCTGCCCTGCTTGTCATAGCCTATGCTCTTAGGAGATGGCTCTTCAAAGGGGACCAGCGCTCATGGAGCACAGGACCTTCAAAAGCAGGTGCCCAGGGGACTTTCCTTCAGCAGCCCAGAGTCTGCTCTTGCCACATGCACGGTCAAGGTTTTGCTGGCAATTGTATGGACATTTGACAGAGGTGTTCCACAGACTAAGGGAATGATGGCTGTCTGTACATGTGTCAGATAAACGGGGAAGCTGATAAGGTGTTGGGAAGTGGGAGACTTGGCATGACTTAAATGCTTTGGCT
Source organism: Coloeus monedula (assembly GCF_965178545.1). NCBI lineage: Eukaryota > Metazoa > Chordata > Aves > Passeriformes > Corvidae > Coloeus > Coloeus monedula. The sequence continues at coordinate 57,337,545 of NC_138786.1, read as the reverse complement.
TCAGGAGTGGATATTGCTCTGGTTTTGCCTGGGATACAGTTAATTTCTTGTCAGTAGCTGGTCCAGTGCTGTGTTTTGGACTCAGTATGACAATGGTGTTGGTACCACACTGATGTTCTGGTTGGTGCTAAGTGCCGTGTTTATCCCAAATCAAGGAGTTTTTTGTGCCTTGTGCTCTGCCAGTGAGGAGGTACAAAAAACACAAACCCAAAAAGGTGGGAGGGAGGAGCGTAGTTGGGACAGGTGACCTGAACTGGCCAAAGGGACACCCCATAGGCCATGATGGCCAGTATATAAAATGGGGGAGTTACCTGGAAGGGGAGCCGATCTGTGTTTGGGAAAGGGCAGGCATTGGTCAGCGTGTGGTGATCAATTGAATTGTGCATCGCTTGCTTTTTTTTGTTTTTTTTTTTTTTATTTTATTTTTTACTCTCCATTCTTATAAATTCTTCTAATTTATTTGCTTTCAATTATTAAATTGTTAAATTGTTGTGTGATGCCAAACTGCCTACTGGGATTAACCCACAACAACAGGGAATCCTGAAACCAGACAGCCCATTCTGTCCTCAAGTGCTGTATCCAGCCCACCAAGCAGCTCTTCTGCAAAACTCTCCCTGACTCTGCAGCAGCTGAGCAGCCAGCACCCTCTGCCAGTGCTCCCTGACAAAGTGATACAGGGAGACTCACAGATGAAGCGTTTGCTCAAATATAATATTCGTTGCCATCTTTGCAGCCAGTAAAGCTCACAGGAGGAATGGACTCTCTCAAAAAGGGAATTTGCAGGAGCAGCTGGAGGGCAGCAACATTAAATGCCAGTTGACAGTGAGCACAGCTGTGGAGGGTGACCAATTATTCCGATTTCCCCAGTGCAGGAGCACGGACAGGTGGGGGAGCTGTAGGTAGGGAATCAGAGAAACCAGAGCCCACCACCTCAGGTCTTCTACCAAATAATCCCTGACTCTGGTAGCTGAGCAGCCGCATTCCATGCCAAGGTGATGTACAGATGCGCAGAGACACAGCGTTTGTTCAAACACACCATTTGTTGTAAACTTTACATCAGCTAAAGCTCCCAGGTCAAAGTATGGTTAGAATGATACTGGAAGTGTTTTCCTAGAAACCTAACCATTCTACACTTCTACAGTTCTACAATTCTATGATTCTACAGTTGTCTCATTCAGAACCCAAAGTAGAGGTGATGATTCAGCTCATCAAACTCCTGCATTGCCTTGGTCTGGGCAGCTGGATCCTGTGCCAGGTGCTGAAAGAGGTTTAGGGGCTGTGCCTTTTGGAAGGCTGGGGGCAAGGAGATCTCCTCAGGCATGTCCTCGTTGCCAAAGAAGAAGTGCTTGAGACATTTCTCCTCCAGGCAACAGCGCAGGTAGCGCATGATATCGTCCACCCGCAGCAGGAGATACCCATGCTGCCATTCTGATAGAGGAATCAGGGTCAGGAGGTGCATGACCGTGGTCTTCAAGGCATAGACAGAAAAGCCTGAGCCCTCCAGAAGGCGAGCACAGAGTCGCAGACATTTGAGGTGGCAGCTGTGTGGTGGGGCCTGCCTGGCAACATGCCTGAAAAACTTTGCCTCTGCCACAGCATAGGTCTCCAGCCACGTCGTGCTTGGGGGGAGTGAGGCCTCTGTAGGCTGGCTACTCAGGAAGATGTCTGAGTCACCTTGCTGCACACTAAATATCGTTTCCACAAAAAGGCTTCTCCCAAAGGCTTTCGTCAGCTTCATCTTGCAGGAACGGCTGGAGGGCAGCACCTGCACCTCATAGTGACGGGACTGAGGCACCACTGACCAGGCTGAGATCACAAATGTCTGGAACCAGAGGGCAATTTTCTCCACATCTAGGTAAGGGCCAGTGCAAAGGGTGTGTAGAAGGCTGGCCACCTGATTTCTCTTCAGCTCCTCCTCAGAGTGGTGGAGGAAGCACAGCGTGTTCTGTTTCCTGGTGCAAGTGCACACCAGCTCCACACGGACACGCATGCTCATCTGTGGCATGTCCCCCGTGGTGTCCGGTTCCAGGTAGAAGGCATACCCAGGGGGCGGCTTCAAGGGCACAAACATGCAGTAGACAACATCCTCCTCCTTTTGGGGACTCCAACCTTCACAGGCACTGCCCACCCCAATGACTGGTTCAAGCACCGGGAAGAAGCTGTCTGAAAAGAGCCTATGGGAGACATTGAGAAGGTCACTCAACAGCTCCTGCACCACCCGTCTCCTGGAGGCCAGCTTCGGCACTGACAGCTGGAAGCGTCTTGAAAAGATCCAGATCATATTCATCTCAGCAGGATTTTCTTCCTCACTTTCTTCACTCTCTGAGTCCCTGCTGTTGTCCACCTCACAGATCCTTTTCCTGAGCCACCAGCAGAGTGCCAAGAGCAGCACCAGGATTCCAGCAATAGCCCAGAACAGCCGTTGCTGCAAGGCAGCCCAGAGCACGGCTCCCCAGGACCTGACACTCTGCTCCATGGTCCCATGGGCCAGCTCCTGCAGCATCCGAGTCCTCTGCTGATTGAGGTCCTCATTCAGGTACACATTGATGTAATCATAGATCCGTAGCACAAGCCAGAAGAGGAGTAGTAAGACCATTATGACCTGCAAGAGAAGGGAGAGGCTGAGAAGGGAGGGAAGGAAGAAAAGAGAAACTAAGGGAGCTGGCAGTGAGGGAAGAAGGGATGGGAGACAGCAGGCAGGGAGGAGAGGGGGCTAGGCAGCTGGCAGGCAGTAAAGCCTGCACCCAGTCCCGGTGGTGGCACTGTGCCCTTCACAAGGTGCGCCTGCAAGGGGCTGGATGCAGAGTGGGAAGCATTCTCTTGGGTGCACGTGTTTGTGCTCCCGTCCAGTGCAGCATGAGGCCTGTGTGTCCACTTGACACTCGTCCAGGCTGGCCTGGGCCAACACTGCTTGCTGCTGCCATTCATACCTGCTGCTCATTGTGACGGCCCTTGTGATGTCACTCGTACCAGAGACATCACAGCCAGGCCAGCCCCGCCCTTCATTCCCACCCCAGATCAGCTCCTCCCAATGGCCCCAAGAAAATAAAGCCCCAACACCCACAAAGTGCAGACCCACTGCTCTGGAATGGCCCCCAGAGACTCCCTTTACAAAGCTGGACAAAGCTCCCTCGAACCCTTGGCAAACATAAAATTGGATGATGCAATTCCTGGGTGCTTTGCTCCTTGAGATCCCCTGTGGTGAGATGGGATCAGTTCCCTTGGTGCTGATCTCTGTGCTTATGGGGGTGCTCTTGGGATCTTTGTGACACCCCTGGGCGTGGGGTGCAGAGAAGGTCTTGGGGGTTCTCATGGATGAAAAGCTGGCCATGAGCCAACAGTGTGCACTTGCAGCCCAGAAAGCCAGTCAAATCCTGGGCTGCTTCAAGAGAAACACAGACAGCAGGTTGAGAGAGACGGTTCTGCCCTCAGCAGGCCCCACCTGGAGCACTGCACCCCAGCCCAGGCTCCGCAGCACAAGAAAGATGTGGAGCTGTGGGAGCAGGCCCAGAGGAGGCCATGAAGATGATCAGAGGGCTGGAATACCTGTCCCACGAACACAGGCTGAGAGAACTGGTGTTGCTCATCCTGGAGAAGAGAAGGCTCTAGGGAAACCTCATTGCAGCCTTCCAGTACTTGAAAGGGAGCTTATAAAAAACCAAGGGAGAGTGACTTTTTATACAGTCACATAGTGATAGGACAAGGGTGAGTAGCTTTGTACTAAAAGAAGAGAGATTTAGATTGCATGTTAGGAAGCAGCTTTTTACTGTGAGGCTGCTGAGGCCCTGGCACAGGTTGCCCAGAGCAGCTGTGGCTGCCCCATCCCTGGGAGTGTTCAAGGCCAGGCTGGATGGGGCTTGGAGCAGCCTGGTTTGGTTGAAGGTGTCCCTGCCCATGGCAGTGGGGTTGGAGCTCTAGATGAACTTTAAGGTCCCTTCCTACTCCAATCATTCCAGGATTCTGTGATCTTGGGTGGTGTCTTGGGCAGTGGGCATGAAGCCTAGAGCAGGGGGGGAGCCTGTTGCTCTGGGGATCAGCATCCCAGGGCAGCTGCTGAAGGGGTGCCAAAGGCTGCCTGTGCACAGCCCATGTGCAGCAGAGCTGGGGAAGGCTCTGGAGCACAAATCTGAGGGAGCTGGAGGTGTGTAGCCTGAAGAAAAGGAGGCTCTGGGGGAACCTCATTGCTCTCGACACTCCCTGAAAGGTGGTAGCAAGGTAAGGGTCAGCCTGTTCTCCCAGGTAACAAGTGACAGGATGAGAGGGAATTGACTCAAGTTGCATGGTGGGGGGTGGTTTAGAGGAGAGATTTGGGAAAAGTTTCTTCCTGGAAAGGGTTGTCTAACATAGGAACAGACATCCCAGGGAAGTGGTGGAGTCACCATCTCTGGAAATGTCTAAGAAACGCTTCAGGTGCCTGGATATAGCACTTGAGGACATGGGTTAGTGATGACCAAGGTGGTGGTGCTGGGTTGGTGGTTGGACTTGGTGATCTTGAAGGTCTTTTCCAACCTTAACAACTCCATGATTTAGGCACTGTTTTTGTCACAGGAACCATCACTACTATATATTAAAATACATTCACACACATACATACTGTATGTGATAACTCAGTCTCTGGCTGCTCAGCACACTTACAGCATTTGCTCTTGCTTGAGGCAAAGCAGTTTGCAGTGAAGTTACTTTTGCCTTTTGCATCTTCCTGCATCAAGTAGGCGCTAGAGTGACCTGTTTTTTTTGCCATAACATCTCATGTCCTCTCTTAATGGGATGGTACACTGATGCTGTCTTCCATTTCCAGGGCCCTCTGCACACCCTTGTTAAAACAATTGCACAGATATTTTTCCCTACTGAAGAACTGTGTAGAGGTCTTAAACTATATTCCAACTGGGAACATGCTATTAGTCATCACATGAGATAAAAGACTGCTTCCCATAAGTCTTCTGATGCTTGCCTCATTTACAGGTGTCTTTGCCTTGGATGCCTGTGCCTTCTGTAAGAGAAGAAGAGGAAGGTGGGCCTGATGTTCTCCCAGCAAATCTGTGGCTGTAGCTAGCTAATACTGAAGATAACCAAACTATTCCATGCTTTGAAATCCCTCACCAGATCTTGCTGCCTGTGAAACAAAGGAAATATGCAGCTTTTTTTATTAAAATGAATGAATAATAACTGAATAGTGAATATTGGTGATTAAAATCCCCAGTATCACAGCCCCATCTAATGGACTGGCTGAAAGATATTCAAAGAACCTACAAAAAGTCTATCTGTTCTTTAGCAAAATACATTATCATGATAAGCAGGACCCTGTGGCATACTAAACTCTTAATTATGGCACAGGAGGCATTTTCTCTGAAAATTAAAAAGGTTGCAAAATGGCTACAGCCTCTGGGAGGCAATTCTTAGAAGCAAAATGTAAGTCAGTGTTAGTGACTCCTTTATCTACTTCCTTCAGTATTCTCTTGGCACGGATTAACGTGGAGAGTGGAGTCTCCATAGTTCTTAGTCATGTTATCATTATGCCAGTGACTCTGGAAATGCCATAATCCTACAGAGCAGCATGGGCCCAAGGGAAAACACAAGGAAATTACTGAGAAAAGACAGACATCAGTTAATTCAGGCTTCATTTGCTATTGTATATTTGAGACTTTTTTTTTTTTTTAATTTATGAAAAAATGGCAGATGATGTGTGGCTTCCAGAGAAGTTCCTTGGCCTTCACAGTGTCAGTCTAGGGGAAGATCAGCTCCAGGGCTGCCTGTGCTACATGCTGCAGGATACATCTCCACAAAGCTGCCTGATTGTAAGGCTGGTTACCAGGCTTTTATGCCTCATAACCAAAACCTAGTGGATCAAACCTCACTAAATAGGTACTAGCAGCAGGATTCTGAAAGTAGTAGTGTCAGGCATTTTACATCCTAATCCAGAGCTTCTGAAGGGAAGCAGAAGGAACATTTTCGTTTCAGTGGGTGACAGATGGAGTAACTACTAGTTTCTAAGCATCTGCAAAAGCATTTTAGATACCAGTCATTTCTGAGATATTAGGTCACTAGGAATTTCTAGTGCTTCTTCCTCTGAGCTGCTCTTAGCTTCACCAACAGTTGCAACTGAAAAAGTACTTCTTCCCAGGTGACTCAGAGCTCTGAGCCCACATCACATTCAGGAGTGCTAATTAGGCACCTTACTCCTGGAAACAGGAAGAATTAGGCAGCAGAAGCCCCTTATAAGTGTTCTCATCCTGAGAGCCCACTCTTTTTTCTCTTCTGAATGTTTCCCATCACTTTGCTCACCTCATTAGGAAAAAAGCTCAAGTAAGATCTCTTAACATTTCCCGTGTTCCTGAGACTGAATGCCCAGACACAAACAAGGACTTTTTACTCCAAATCCATAAATCACTGCTGTGTTTTACAGGAGTTCTGAGTTGGGTATCTGACTACAATGTTTATCACACACTCTTACCTTAGGGCCTAGTATGGACTTTGGTAAGTGGACCTTGCAAGTCCCACAAAGCCTCGCCAAGGAATCACCGAAGCAGGAATACCTGTTCATCTTAACTTAAGAGAGTCTCAAATAAATCCTTACTTAAGCCGAGTTCATTTTGGGGGAGAGATCACTTTAGATGGAGCAAATGTGATTTTCTATGCTGACTGTGGGTGCCTACTTCTGTGGAGCTGGAAGGACGTGGTGCAAGCATTAATCTTCTGGGTGCACAACTATTTCAGAAAAGCTCCTTAACGCTGAACAAGTGCCAAATTCCCGTTTGAATCTGTCTCCTTGCTGGACCTGTACACAAGGAAACACTTCAGGTTTAATTTGGGAAATGTTTCTTCTTGGGTTAATGGCTTTGCCAGGAGACTGACTCTTCTGCTTTGGATTGATTCACCCCCGAGGGGCAGTGGCAGGCTGAGCGTGCTGGTCCAGGGCTTGGGCACTGCCGTGAGCTGTATGGTCACAGGGACAGGGCCTGCAGGTACAGGTGGCCATGCCCAGATGCACAGCCACTGGTGGCTGAGTTTTATGTCACCTCCTCCAGAGCCACCACAAAACCAGAGTGGAAAAAGGCAGATGGATGACACCATCCCTGTTAGTGACCAGCCCTGCCTCTCCCAAATTCACATCTAGAACACCAGTCTCAGCTTACTGTAAGGTCATTAGGGAAGAGGAGGCTGAAGCCGTCAGGATTTCTCTATAGCGAGAGCCCCAAGTTCTGGCCCTGGTTGCTGCATCCCGGCAGATGCCCCACTCTGGAGCAGTCATCAGAAAAGAGGGGCATCTAGTGGCTGCGTCAGAAAGTTCAATAAACACCACCAATCCCTTGAAAAGATGTGAGAGTTTGCCTTTCTCCTCTCTCAGCTCTACAAATAAAAATATTTTAAGCCATAACAGTACCCGAAGAAGGAGGGAGGGGCACAAACCCTTGCTAGATTTCATGTTCTTGGGCCACCATTTCTGACCCACCTGTGATATTTACAACAGTGTAACCAGATTAAATGAAGCTTTTGCTGGTTTCTGCTGCAGCTGCTGCTCTGGGCAGCCGGACTTACATCCCTGGGACCCAAATCCCCTGCTGATTCATGGCAGAGGAAATGTTGCCTCTTCCTGTTCTGACCAAGGCAGAGTTTCACCCACGGGCAGCAGCTGTGTGCTGCAAGCACTATCGCTGCGTGTGACAGCCACGCTGGCCCGGGCTCCTCAGTGCCTGGTGCTGCCTGAGGATTGCATTTGCTGGAGATCATCCCCCTGCACCACAGAGCTGTAGCCTGTGTGCAGCCAGGCCGCCGGAGCTGCACACCCCACCACAGCAAGTTAGGCACAGGGAGGGAAATCATGGACTAGGGTGTGTTTTGCTCCTGTGGCTCCCGCTGCCCAGCTTTACCCTCTTAGCTGATGGCACCAGAGCACAGTGAGGCATTGCATCAGCTGCTCCTTCCCTACTCCGGGGAGGGGGTCCCATGTTTTCCTTCCTGACAGGTATCTTCCAGACCCCCGAGGGTTTTCCTCTGCAGGGAAGGAAAGGGAGATTATCAGAAATGCAGGTGAGGAAGTCTTGTTTACTTTAATGGCAGAAATATGTTACAGCTCCAGGTATAGTTCTCTTATACAATGCTCTGAGCCTGCACATGCAGCCCTTGCACGCAGCAGTTTTCAACCTATTCACATCCTAGGAATTGCAAATGGGACTATCTGGTAACTAACAGCCCCCTGGCAGCGACAGCTTTCAGTCCCTCTTGCTCTATTAGGTTCGCATCAGCATCACTGGCTTAGTGTGATCTGAATTTGCCTGAATTCTCCCTAATGTGTGGACAGAGCTGGCACATTGCAAAGGGACTGTCACACAGGCGAGTTCCAAGTTTTCCTGTTCAACAGCTAAACAGAGGACAGCCCAGTCTCCTGAGCTGTCAGGCATTTATCAAATGCAAAATTCATTATTTTATTAAGCAAAAGGAATAAGGGAGAAAGCACAAAGCAAAGAACTGAGTGCTGAATGCTAATAGGGCTATCGCTGTTATGCAGTTCTCTACAGAAAATCAAGACAAATGATAATACTGGAAAGGCATATTATTATTTTATAGGCTAAGTCCCAAAGTGAGAGGAGGAGAGAGAAAAACATGCACAGCTGTTTTTCCCTTTTCTGGCCACTTTGGTGCACTTAGAGGATACATAATTTTGCAAGGTCTGTATGTGCTCCCTGAGTCACAGCTCAACTCGCCAATAAACTCCAGAGCTTGCATTCCCCAGGCAATCTGTTTTGTGCATAGATGTGCATTCTATGTACAAATACTATTTATTTTGATGAATTTAGTAGGCTGGCACTCAGCTAAGGAGAGGTTCTGCAAGGTGGTTACTGCTGTGACTGCAGTTCAGGTGAAAGCAGACAAGCTCAGCTCAGGTGAGTACACACCCAAGCCCAGCTGGCAGTGCTTCCATGCAGAAGAAAGCATGGTCACCAGCTGCCCACAAAGGTAGGGAAATAAATCAGTCATGAGCCCATGCTCAGCTGTGCTGGTTGCAGAAGAGGATTGGACTTAGCTCAGGTGTACCATGAGGAGTCAGAGATCTCCTTTTCCTGCTCTGCAATAAACAGACTTATGGGGTGAAGACGTGTTTGAAAATCCTGGTTATCTGCTGTCTTAAGGGGTTCTTTTATGCCCATATCCACACACATACACAGAAAAAATGCACAGAGATGTGATGTGCCGGGTGAGGTAACACTGATAACAATTTTGATAGCAAAGCTTTTGGCTAAATGGTTTTTAAGTGGAAGTTCAGCCTTGGAATCAGTTACAGCACAATTACATGTGAACAAGGACATTTTTATTTGTAGGCCTGTTACAGTGTGGAAAATAGCTACTGTGATGGCCTCCCGTTGGTGCACATCAGAGGATGCCAAGTGGGCACAGACCACCCCACAGAGAAGCAGCTGTCCAGATGGCACTTCCTTTTCCAGTGGTTCCAGCCAGCTGCAAGGATCTGATAATCTTTTAATACCATTAATTCAAAAGACTTAGAAAACAACACATGAATGTGAAAGAGAAACTGGTTTCTTCTGCTTACTTCTTGTGAGAGAAGGAGCTGGAGAAGGACAGTGTAAGTCCAGCAAGGGCCTTGTCTCACTTGGTGGTGTGGGCAATGTTCGTTGTCCAAACAGCCTGGACACCTCCAGAGGTGACACCAGGGACTTGCTGCTGAACGTGCAGGTGCATCTTGGCTGGAGAAGGCACGTGGTGATTGGGTTTGTCTCCATCAGTTGCTCTGAACTCACCTACATCTCTGCAATTGTTGACCTGATGTAATGCTTGGTCTCCTTATGAGTGGAATAAGTTAAGCAGCATTCTGATGGTAGAAATTGGTCATAGAAGACAGGAACTGCTTCTTGCTCCCTCTTTTTCCTGTGCAGCAGTGAGCATGTTGTGGCTCTGTTCAATATGTAAGCATCTTCTGCATAGCCTCAACACTGGAAAAAAATTTTAATATTCCAGAAATGTCAATATTTACTGTAGTGAGCTTAAAACCCCCTCAAATCTACTAGCAGACTGTCCTGGAAAGCAGCTCCACCTCTTCAGGATAGCTGCTCTCCCCAGCCAGCTCTAGAGCTTGGACGAGAGCTAGACACTGGGGCAATGGCAGAGAGCTACCACACATCACTCACAATAATTAACTCTGAGACCACGCTTTTCTCTTGGCAATCATCCACCAACACAGTCACCACAGCTCAGGTGGCAACTCTGCCATGTGTCAAGCTGCAGGAACCCACATGTGTGTCTGAGCTGCAGCAATATGCTAATATTTTAAACATTTTGATCTATTTCTTATCCTCCAGCTAAACAAAAAGGTCTTTTTCACCTACCTTTAATTTCTTTTCCATGCTGCTGAAAGCAGTCGGCATGTGCCACGGTGATGAATGACCTTGGCAAGCCCATATAAAGGCCAACAATTGCTGGCAGTCCAGTTCAGTGGTGCCTGCTCTGCTTCCTGCAGCGGGAGCTGCAGGCACTCTGTTCCAGTTCCTCATTGATCATTGCAGCTACTGGGGAAAAACACCTCTTCCCACTGGATACGGTCAGGAGCTGCCGGGTACTTCATGGGGCGTGAGACTGAGCCTGGAGCAGGGAAGCTTGTGCTCTGCTATTAGTCTCTTCCATTGTTTCACTTTTCCAGCTCTTTGATAACACACCCAAGGCTAGGATCTTTCAAGGCCATCACCCACTGTCCTCTGGGAAGCTGATGCTGGTCTGTCAGTGTGACACGCGAGGCAATGGCTGTGTGAGGACCCGTATGAAACGACAGCCTGCAGAGACTAAAGATCTTGTCACTCATAGAAAAAAGACACGTTCAATCCCCGCATAAGAAAAGACGCAAAGAGGGCGGCCCACTGTTAGTGAGAAGCTCACAAATCTGTGTGTCCCAGCAGACAGTTTCAAAGCTGGTTGTTTGATTTCTAAAATCTAATGAAACTGCGAGAGAAGAAAAGCTTCTGGCTTTCAGCAAAGGAAGGACTGTTAGAGGCACGGATGATTAACACACACTTACCTCTGTCAGTTTCTGAGAGAAAGTGAAGTCCTGGGGTTCGGATGTGTGCCTGGGATGCTGGAGCTTTGCAGATTTTTAATGGTTGAAGTGATCTTCCTAATCAGCCTAACTTTCCACATGACAGAGAGAAAAGGATCTCCCCCAGACCCTTTTCAGCAAGGCTGTTTGGCTACATTGTCAGCTTATCTTCCAGAGAGGGACCTTTCCTGAAATGTTTGGAATGTAGAGCTGTGCTTGGTCTCTAGCACTGGCACAAGCTGAGGGCAATTCATCCATGCCCTCCATCCAGGTCTGAACTGTGGGTTTCAGGAGTGCTGAGGACGGTGCAATGTGATACAACATTGGTGCCTCACTCTCCCCTGCATTAACTGAGGTCTTACTAGGGCTGCACCTCCACGGACCTCAAGCCAAGTACTGGGGAGCTACAATCCCCTGCAGATGGAGGCAATACCTTGCTGAGGAGAAATGAATGGATCTCATGGCTCAAAGCCTTCAAACAGGCTCCTTTCCAGGAGCCACATCCTGTCCCCTGTCTCACATGGCAAATGTGTCTCGAGAGTGACTTGCTGGCCTGCTCCCCTAGATCCTATGCAATGACTGTTAAAGCTTTGCTTTAATAACAACAAACCATTTCTCAGTTATGAGGTCCAAAACAACTTGCACAGGTTGTGAGTGAAACAGGGCCCACAGGCCAAAGGGAGATGATGGGCAGGAGCAGGTAAAAGCTCTTTTGACCATCATTTCTCAGATTTCGCCACACTGGTAGAATGGCTCACAACACTGGCCCAGAAATCTTTTCCAGTGTTAAACAATGTTGTGCTAGAGCACTGCGAAAATGATTGAAAGTTTCAGTTCAGACAGGACTTTGATTAGAATTTTGCTCATATTATTACAAACTCCCATCCTTCACATCCTTCTCTGGCTGCAGAGAGTTCAGCCAGGGCCACCTTTGCTGCATTTAATCAGCCTGGGCATATTAACTACGAATTCCTGCAACACTGGAAACACTTACGTCTTATATACGTGCCCATAACTAATGATTACTAATTTTTTTACTTGGAAATTTATCAACAGGATTGAATAATTGTTCATCTCCCCACTCAGGTTGGCAGTGGAATGAATTATCATTCCCAAAGTTGTGATAGTGATCTGAAACACTCCCTTTGGTGTTGTGTAGGGATGTCTTACAAACAATAAGGTTTACTGTAAATGTCAGTGAGGTACAAGAGTATGATAACTTCATTTAAATGAAGAAAACTGAATCCTGATCTTTTCAGCCCCAGGCCAGCAATCCAGTTTCCTCTCTTCCCTGTGCTTTCTGCACACACTTCACCACAGTCATGGAGCTGAGGGACTGCAGCGTTAATTTCTGGATTACTCGCCCTGTTACACATCGGTGGCATCTTTTTCACCACCCCGCTGGGCATGTGTTTCAAAAAATGATGTTTCAATGGAGATACAAGAGGAATACTCCCCTACAAATGTGACAGTGTTCATGTTGGGAATTAAATCATTTGACCTCAAAAATGTGACACAGTTGTGTTACATCAGGGCAGATGGGTGGGGATCACAATGGTCTAAACTTGCAAAGTAGTCAGTCACGTCAGGTGTCAGTTTCAGAAGATCCCTCTTGAAATGCCTCCAGGGCCTCACTTAGAGTGCTTAGACCTCTCTGACAGTGATGCCTTAGGATATTTCAGGTTGGCGACTGTCTGGGGAAAGTGCAGCCACAAGACTCCCCTGTAGCAGGGAACAGCATTACCAAGAGCTGAACCAAAGTTTGGCCAATGGCTCTGAGAGTAACTAAGCCTGAATTTTGCCAAAGTATCTCTATATCGCAGAAAAAAAATTAAAAATTCAGAACGTAGTAGGGACTGGTTCTGTCTTCAGTCCCTGGAACAGTTTTGCACAGAGCTAATTTTGAAGCAGAGGGATATATGACTGTGCACAGAGCTTCTCCGGGGGGAAATAAAATTAGTCTTATTATGCTAGTGATAAAAATGTCTGTTTCTATGCCTACAGACCTTTGAAACTCTTCTAGTACAAAATTTGCTCTGCTTTTGTGTCACCACTTAAAACACTCAGCTCTGACAATCGTTGAATAGCTGACCTGTGTCTGCACAGCCTGCTTCTGTAATTAAAGAGACTGAAATGGTGGCTTTAGGGCCAGAATTTTTGAGAATATTCTAAGAATCATACTGGCTAATCCGGACATTCATTGCTCTAATCCCATAAACAGTGTGGGCTATCATGCCAGGAAGAGTCCCTAATTTCCATACCAGCCCTGCAGCAATAGGAAAAGCACTAAACATTCCTCTCACTGTCATCACTCATTTCCCTCTGACGATGTTTTTAAAATATAGTCCTGCAAATATGTCGAACTCAGAGTTGTGTCAGGACAGCTGCTAATCATGAGGCAATGATGCCTTTTCTGATGGATGTTTCTGTTATTACAATTGAAGTTTTGTCTCTTGAAATTAAGAAATAGTAATTAACGTATTTAGCGCCGTGGGCTGATAGGATTGTTTTGACACTGGTTCTTGAAGAAACGGAAGCACTCCATCTTCCCTGCCAGCACTGTCTTATATGGGGAATTCAGGAAAATAATTGAGAATTGTAAGTCATCTGGGGCTATGGCTTGATTGCATTTGAGGTGACTTTTAAGGGTGAAGAAACATCTGGCACCTTCTAAAAAGTAATGTTGGTGAAGAAAATGGAGAAAAAAGAGAATACTGGCAAGAGGTGGTAAACATACAATCACCATAAAGGCAGAAGACATGCCATGGAATATTTTTGTTTGTTGATACCATGAAACACTCAGCATTCCTAGGAAAAACTGTTAGGAAGAGACTAGAAGAGCTATGGGATATCTCTGAAGAAGCAGGCTGGAGATAATCCTTCAGTCTCTGGTCAGTGGGTTCCCTTTGTGATCATGACAAACAATATAACTCTGCCCTACATTTTCCTTTGTAAAGGAGACTAGCACTGAGATGCTGCAGGGCTTAAATCTTTCCTGTGTGTATAATAACACACAAATAGGTGCAGATGTATATAGGCACAGTATTTGACCAGAATAGGCCAGGGCTACTTGATGTATGTGATGCAGGCTAGGACAGCAAGTGTTTTCACTTCTGGAGAACAAGGAAACTCCTCTTTTCTGAATCCATTTTGTTTTGCCCTCTCCAAAAATAGCAGGAGTGGAGCTACTAAACTGTAGCAGACTGTTGTAAACTTCAACGTGCAAGACACAAAGCTGTCTTAATTTGCCCTGGAGAAGCATTTAGGAAGTCAAACATTTAAGTGCCCCATTCCTTCAAAAACACTGGACTGTTTAAGAACAGTCTTGATAAAGGGGACCTTGACCCAGAAAATCACCTTCTTTCAGGATACTACATATTAAGTGTACATCTAAGCACACTTCTCAAAGCTGGTGCTGCCAGGTCAGAAACAGCAAAAGAGAAAAGAGCAAATAGTTTTGAGCATGCAGCAGAATCAAAGAAATAATCAGCATGGCCCCGTGGTAGAGATAAGCATTGGAGATGGGGGTTGGCAAAATGATAACCGTGAAAGTACCAGGCTCTGGGTCTTGTGAGCCTGAGAGGAGGTGACAGAGCTGTACAGAGATACAGCTGGGGTGTTAGATACATGGCACATGGAGGATCTGTCATTTCAAGAGAAGCTGTCAGGTTGAAAGCTTCGGATGGGGATTGTTTTTTTTTAGTTCAGGGGCTTTGGATATAATTATGACAATTTGCATAAAAGTCAAGCCCCTTGTACAATTTAATGGGTCTTGGCAGGAGGGTTTGGGAACACTTGATGTGTCGGAGAGGCAGAGAAGAATTGGAGCAGGAGCTGCTGCTTGTGGGACACAAGCTGGAGCTGCCCAGTGGGAGAGCTGTGCCCAGAGCAGGGGATCTGGGCTAGAGACAGCAGAACCACAGCCTCAGCCTCTGAAGCAACATGAGGCCTTTCTAATGGAACATTTCTAATTCGCAGTATATCTGAGGCCCCACCTTCAGAACCAGATCCTGCTAAATGCTGGCAACTCTGGAAGCCTTGCCAGCTCCTTAAGTCATAGAAGAACCCTTCTGCAAACTACCCTGCAACTGGGATTTTAGGAGCCTGTGGGGCTGAGTGCAGAACACAGTCCTGTCAGGAGGCAGTGTGAGGCACTGGCACCTGCCAAAAGCGGGTCTCATTCCTCTGTGGGTTTCCTGTCACTGCCCCAGGTTTTGACAGCCAGAAGGGGTGAGTAGCGAGGGTCTCAGGAGGCTTCCTCTCTGGCACGCACTTCTCAGGAATAGCTCCATTAATCGAGAAGGTGGTGGCTGAGTCTAAATCTCCCTGTCGCCCATGGGGAGAGAGCCAGGCTTGATGGGTTAAGGGAGTTGATGCCCTCATAAGATTCCTCTTCTTGCCTGGTGAGGGGTAAACCAAATACAACTTCTAATCTATTGGGGGGTGGAAGGTTGTTTGGGGTTTTGTTTGTCTGTTTGTTTGTATGGGCTGCAAGTTTTCTGGTAGCAGTGAAAAGAAGGAGTCAGAAAAAAAAGGACTTGGATCAAATTTGGGGTGAACAATTACAATACAAGCTTCTCCTATCCTAAGCCATTCAGAGCTGTAAGTGGACTAAACTGTGCAAGTGGATGCTGTGTTTTTAGTAAGACCATAATTAAAGCAGTGGGCAATTGTGCTAACTGGAAATTAATTTGAACCACTAGTACATACGCACCTTGACATGAAATTAGGACCTAATTCAGAGCCCCCAAGAGAAAAAATTCTGGCTTGTACTCTGCCTACATACATTCAAATTAATGCATAATGCAGCAAGTTTCTTCCTCTCTCTGCCTGTCCCTTTCTCTTTCTCACACACACAGACGCATGCACGCAGCTGAACTCCCACACAAGTTCTGTGGGGAAATTACAGCCTGCTCATGTCACTCCCTTCTTTGTCACTGAAATAGTGCCATAGATCTGGAAAGTGCTCTCTCTGTGCAGTACCAAACTTTTTTCAGCTCTGGAATATCTTACTTTGATAATACATAAATTAGAGCTTTCTGTGTAAATCAACAAATTGGTTTTTTTCCTCAAAAGCTGGATTGTACCAACACTAGTCATAAATTGTAGCTTTCATGTTTGCAAATTTTTGGGAGCTAGGCATGAAAAACCAAACTTTCTGTTAGGTCACATTAACTCCAGGATTTCTCACAGGCAATTTGTGTCTTGAACACTGCACGATTTACAAAGAAAAAGGGCCCTTCTCCATGTCAAGCATCAGCTTCCATTAAGCAGAAGAAATAAACCACTGCATGCAAAAGATGTGAGCACATGGCTTGTAAATAATCAGAACAAGTTTAGAAAAATCACCTCAGAGCATGGCAGGCAGCAGTAACACACTCAGAACCTCTGATCCTCCAAGACCAGTGCAAGTGGCATCCTCCTGGTATTGAAAAGAGAGCACAGCTCATGGCTGATGTCAGTGGCAGTGGGAGGGAGGTTTGGTGCTGTGAAGCCGCAGGGAATCCCAGTGGTGGAGGTGAGCAAGGGCCAAGAACGAGCATTTGCCTCAACACTCAGCAGGAGCCAGGGCAAGTGGCTGCCAAGGGGCAACAGTGGAACCATCGAAGGTAGAAGGCAGTGTAGGAACTATGCTGGGATGGGCTTGAAGAAAATTTTGTCATTGTAAACCAGGGATGACTAAGGAGACCAAGGGCTATGGCTATCTGCCCATCAGCATAGACCAGTGGCTTAAAAACATGCTTCCTTCAGTATTTCATGAGGAACCTTGTGTAAATACTCCTGCTCCACTCCCTTTCTCTTTGCATTGTGACAGAGGTGAGGAAAGTTACAGCCCAGTGCAGCCTTCCACACTAATAAAACACATTCCCTTAGGACTTCAGGAAGTTTGCTAGTTGCCTGCAGTCTCAACCATAAGCCTACAACAAAATCACCATGTGGAGCTCCAGTACTTGCTGCCATCATACTGCAGAACAGAAGACTTTGCCTGTGTATACCAGGTGTCATCTACCTGTCCTGCTAGATGTGTGCAGCACGGAAAAATATACAGCCACAGGTGATAGGGAAATAGTCATGGGTCAGACCCACATTAGAAGGTCGTGCCCCTTGGAGAGGATTAACAGAAACCCTAAGAAACATCCTGTGGAGTGTTTTTTACCCTTCACAAGGCATATACCCCCAGTAGTTTCTTAATGTTGGAGTTTATTGTGGCTTCTCCCTATCAAATGGATTCTGAATGTTTTTGACTCTACTTATTTCAGCCCCCAGGCAGGTATTTCTATCCTCAGCTTTGTGCCCATTGAACAACTGGCTGGGTCTCTTATGGCTTCTCAACCAGGCTTGAGAAATTGGAGGGGTACACCAACATTCCCAGGTAAATCATGCCAGTGTTGACCTGTAAATCTCAGGTACTTTATTCCTTCAACAACACTGGGGAAACTCATTATGCACATGATTTTGGACATGGAAAACACCTGACTTCACCATTTTTCTTGACATGGAAATTCAGAATGGTTCTTCCAACATTTCCTCCAGGACATTTGGGAAGGCACCACCAGAACTTCACCTGAGAGCAGAACTCTAACAACAAAGAGATCTCAGCAACACTGTCAGTTTGCTCTGGAAGATCTTTCCTTGGCCTTGTAGAACCAAAAATGACAGCATTCAAACATTTGTGTGCAGATGAAAAATGAGAATCAGTTAGTACTGTTCAGACTCACTGCAGCCAAATTAAGTAGAAAATGAAATATTTTAAGAAGCATCCTATGGTAAGTGAATTTGAATTAGCTGCAAACACGGATGATTTTCTTCCAATCGCCAGACCACACAGAATTGCTGCTTGGATTTAATTCCCCCTTCATCTCACATATGTCTTTCCTTTATTTCCTGGCATAGATAGATGTGTGATTAAACTATCACTTTTGATATCCCAAAAAGCTGAGGAAAGGAGATTACACTATAAATCATAAAAATCCTCCTTTCCACCTGTTTGTGAATTTTAGACAGCTTTAAAATTTTTTCTGTTGTGATTACAGCAAATTGTAATAGAGATAAAACATAAAGTGTTGTAAGTATTTTTTAGAGTGTTGGATTTATGAGATCAGTTTATAGAGATAATTTTATCAACAAATGTGAAGTCATTTAGGGGTTTTTACTAGTTATGAAAGCTGTTAGATTAAAATACTGCTTAAACTTGTTATATCTTTGTGCTAACACAAGTGAAAAGATGGAATCCCACTGAGCTGGTCACTGTCTCATTTTATTTTGCCTTTTTGGGGCAGGACATCCCCAAAATTCAACCTCCATTTGTGTGCATTCTGCAGCTGTTCCCATAATATATCCTGCATATTGAAGTCCAAGACCACCAGCAGCACTGGGAGCCCTTGGGTGTCGATGGAGGCTTTGCTGTTGGATCCTCTGCAGCTCACAGGGAGTTCACAGAGGATGAGCTTGAACATCTATGCTCACGGGCCCCAGTCCAAAAGGAAAGACTCTGAGATAGGTAGGATTTGAATCGAGTTCTGGACCGGCTTAGGGTGGATCAGCAAATAGACACAGGGCAAACACGAACCCAGTGATTGGGACCGGACATGTATGTGAGTCACTTCATCTGCTGCTGAATTAGAGGCACAGTGAGGATCTCCAGTAGTTCTGCTGTGTCTGATTAAATTTTACCTGCTGAAATTGTACACCCTTCTTCACTTGCAGGACTAGCACAGTGTCAGTCAGGTGTGTTGGATCCCAGGTTTCTCACAGTTTGCAGGTGGGTCTGCAGATGGGGCCCAGGTAGGAGCAAGCACAGATGCAGTCAGGGCCTCCTCCCCAGCCAGGAATAGCTTTCATTCAGCCAGCCTGGACACAGCTGTGGACTAGACCTCTAATGTTCCACATACACTTTTAATTGTGGCACCATGAATGAAAGGGAGAAATAACAGCATCAGATTGCTGATGAGGAAATATTTCCACGTGGAAGAAAACGTTTTGTACAATGCAGCCAACTATTAAGTGTTGCTCCCAGCTTCCTCCTCCACTCCCCAGCAGCTAGTGGGAATTCTGTGTCCATCAGCATGCCCTCCATATCCACACACTGCTTCTCAAACCTTTTCAGCATGATAGGAGAACAGGTTGTTTCTGAAGAGAAGCACTGTTCTTACCTGATGACCCGGCATGAGAAGATCTGATGAACATGGTACAGGGACCAGGAGAGATAGACATGTACATACACACAGGGCATAACCTTGGCACTGGAGAGGGTAAATGGCATTTCATGAACTCAGAATGGTGTGAGAACACATTCCCAATGAACACTTCAAACTGGATGAATAATTCAGACTAACATTTGTACTACTCACTTTGCTTATTTTAACTGTGAGTAAATGTCAGATTTTTTGGGAGATGCACTAACCTCAAAACCATTTATACAGTTGCTTCTCTTTTAAGCCCTTTTAACCCCAAAACCACGGGACTGCTCACAGTTGTATGAGAGACCTGCTGGCTCAGAACCCTCAGTCCCAAAATAATGATGCAGTCCATAGGTCAGTAGTGTTCTCTTTGCAATGGTTGTTTGGGATTTGTTCAATTAGGTTCGTGGGATAAATCTCAGGAGGCTGTGAGTTGGTAGCTTGGTTCAGATCCATTAAAAAGTTGTAATAACTGTAATAGTTGTAATAACTTAATGCAATTGGAGACATCAGTATCCTTCCTCTTACATTTTGTTACTTTTTCATCTTGCTCTTGACCAAACCAAGTGTTCCCTAGCCAACTCCACGTCTTAGTGGAGATGCAGAACAAGCACTGGGGCAGCATGTGAAGACCTTTCAATAGAAGGGTGAACACACACCCACTGAGAGTTGAAAACAACACAGGATGAAGATATGGGTGTCTCAACTCTGGTATTTGACTGTCTGCATCAGGGCTGGGGTGCCTGGAGTGGGACTCCGTGGGACTGAGACTGTATCTACACCAGCCAGTCCTGTGGAGCCATGTGGATTTGCAGTGAGAGCTGTGTGCTGTTGCACTGGAATATCTCTCTAATTATATAACAGTTACACTTTCTGGTACTTGCAGTTATCATTAAATCTATAATCAGCATATTCCCCACATGTTTGAGAATCTCTCCCATGCTAATACAATATAATTAAAACAGCCCCTGTTTCAACAGTATCTGCATTTAAAAGGAACACCAAAGAGATCATAATAGGTGGAGAGAGGTTAATAATAGGTCATGTGGTTAATCTTCCAGTTACAAGGGCAAACACTAATTACAGGACTGGGAAGGGAAAGGGCAGCCTGATTGCAATGTGATTATGGTGACCTTGTTAAGGAGTGATCCAAGTCACGATGGGGCCTCAATAAATAAAGATAATAATCCCTCAGCACCTCCCAGTGAACGTCAAACAAATGCTGAGAGCAGCATTAGCCCTCTCTGCAGGCCGGGTGGGAGGATGGAGGCTGAGCCATGTTATTTTCCAGCCCCGTCTCAGCACAGCAGGATTGCTGGCTTCTCCTTCTTCTCACTGAGAAAAATAAAAGCACCAACTACTGATAACAAATAGATCAAGTTGATTTCTAAAGGGCTCTGCAGTACAGCGTGTTGCAAATTACAGCAAACTTCAGCATGTTTGAGCTTAGTAGATATGGCAGAGCAATGTGATTCCCCACCTTGTCAATGGCATGGTGGGAATTCCCAGGGAGCTGCAAAAATACTGGTTACCATCTTAGAAAACTGGTAAAAACTCAAGCTTTTCCAGATCTTTTTTTAACCCCAAGTATAAGCTCTGCTGCCCAGGAAAACATGTCCTACAGATTATAAGAGTTTCATTATCTCAGCAGAGAACTCGCTGTCTGTGCTGCAAACTGGTCCGTGGAGGAATTAGCAGGCTCCCAAATTTAATTAGGGCAGGACTCAGACAGGGAACACAGTGAGGTTAACACAGATGTCTGTATGTCCCATCATTCTCACATCCTGTAATAAACAGGCATTTGGGGAACAGTATAAGCCAGGGCTGGAACCAAACAGTCCTGCATTATTGATGTGGGGCTGGGGCCTGCTGAACGCTCATAAAACTGCTGGGTCATTGGTACAGAAAGTCTTCTGTTACCCCTGATGGTTTTGTATGTTAATTGAGGATGGAGTTAATATGACAATCAGTGTCTCCAGACACATCAGGGCTATGTAGAGCTCCGTGGTCTGGCAGCTTCTGTGCTGGGTGTGAGCGGGGCAAGAGCAGTGAGTGGAGCTGTTCAAACTCTCTTCATTTCTGGTTTTAGAAAATGCACAAAAATGCTGTCTACTTTGGATTTTATCTTTTCAACTTACTTTCTTTTACCTAAATCTATACTTTGTTAAGGACAAATGTCATGCCACATGCATGAAGAAACCATTTAACCTCTGGGTTTAGTTGTGCCTGTAAAATAAACTGGCTTAGCCCCACAAAGCCCTGCTCTTGGATGTCCAGAAGGTAGCAGTCTGCAATGCTGGTGTGAGATCTTGCTGTGCTGAAGGGTTTGGATGACCACAGGCCACCAGCTTAGGTTTCCAGAAACAGAAAGAGCACAGAAGCCTTGAAACTGCAAAGGAAATCTGTGCCAGCTGTTCCCGTGTAGGGGTGTGTGTGCAAAAATGCAGAAAGCAATTAAACTCTGACATTTTTCTCTGGGATTCCACTCATGAGAATTTCCTATTAAATATTAAAATTAAGTCAAATTAATTTGTTCCATTCTATCCATCCAAGTTATCTTGCAGGTTCTGCTGGAAAGCAATTTCACAATGATCACCAAATACATTTTCAGGGCTATTCCACTGACTCCTGTTCTACCTTCTGCAGTGCCAATTACCTACTTTTGAAACACCCACCTGGATGTTAGAGAAAGCCAAAACAAATGTATAAGGATAGTAATTTTCTATTCATGCCCTTTCCTTCTACTGTTACTTATGTCAGCTTAGAATATCCCAGGAGCAGAAATGAGTTTGCAGGAGAAAGGATCAGGAACCTGGTGATTTTCCATGCCTGCATTTTCAGTTTCCCTATGCTAAAAGGTGAGCTGCTTTGGGAAGAAGAGTAACTCCTGCAAGCACCTGGGCTGGGGAGTGGGGAGGGAAGGGCCCAAGAGCCAGCATGCTGCAGAGGACTGCTGTCACCTTGGGTGAATTTTGCTCCTTCTTCAATGACACATATTGACATTTTACAAGTCTTGAGAAAGCTAATTCTGCAAAGATGGCTAAATTGAACCACAGTGCTATAAGGAGGGCTCAAATACACCATTCTGGACCATACAAGCTTTGAATTATCTCTGATTTGAGGACTGAACATGAGTGTATATAATAAAACAATTTATTTCTTGCTATAAAGCAAGGATTTTGTCTGGGTTGCTAAGGGATACTATTCCTTGTCTTTTTTATTTGAAGACTGAGTTGTAAATAGTTCTCCCTAGAAGCAACTTAATCCATGATTTTTCTTTGCAGAGGATGATGTTCTTAGCTCAGCTCTTGCTGCTGCTCAGTCCTTCTGTTGCTACCCTAAGTTTAAGCATGACAAAAGGAAAGATAAAAGCTGTGAATTTTCCATTAGAGTAAAATGCTGTAAAAAACCTCCACATTTAAAGCATGTTTTGAGAGAAAAAAGAGTATTATTCAGTGTAGAAGGGATACAGTTGATAACCACGGGTTCTGAGCATGCCCGCTATTTTTAGCTTTATCATCCCTAATGAAAGCCTCAGATAGTACCACTGGGCTTACCCAAGGATCTGGTGTATTAAAGCAATCATAAGCCTCATCAGGGCTTTGAAAGCAATGATGAGTCTAGAGAAGCAAGCTGTGATGTGCTACCCAAACAACCACAAAATGAGAAAGATTATTTAGAACAGTTCTTTGGCAAGTGGAAATATTTATTCTCTGCACTCTAGAGAGTAAATACTGTGATATATTCAATCCTCTATCTGCTCATTTGAAGGATTTAGAAGTCTGACCTTGGTCCCCTTGTAAGTGGATGTTGTGCCATGATAACATTTTAGAGAATAGAGGAACATCATAGAGCATTTGATTACCTGCTAATACTTTTGTCTGATGCCTGAAGCACATGAGTTCACAATAGTTGCACAACTTCCAGTGCATTAATTGCCACTGCTAGCATTCTACCTGCATCTGACAACTTGGTGGCATCTTGAAGCTCACCTCTATCCACTTTTCTGCAATCCCAAAATATCTGACTCCCTACAAAGTCTGTGGACTGGTGATGGGAATCCCCTGATTATCCACTTCTACTGGACATGGAAAGGTCTGCATGAACTGGAGAGGACTTTGGGAGGTGAAATTGGGAGTGAAGCAGAGGAGAGGTACAGAAAATGTTGCAGATAAAGTCTGGAAGAGGAAGTGTACAAGTTTTCAAAAATTGTAACCAAGATAAAAACAATAAAAGATCTAATTTACCCATCTAAGCTGTGCCTCTGGTATGGCCTGGGGGAGTGCAGGATTTGCTTTCATTCAGTGGGTGCCCTACAAGCAGTGTTGAACCTGCAGGCCCCTGAAGAAAGGAGGGACATGGATGACACAGAGCAGCTGATGGGCTGGGTCTGGGTGACAGTGCCCTGTCATTACTGAGCTTAAAACTGCCAAGAATTTGGTCTGTTTTCTGTGTGGCACGTAGATAATCACAGTGAGTTTGCAACGTGTGTGGGATGGGCTCCTCCTGAGTTTTCTGTCAGGTGGGATCCTCACCACATTGGTGGGGGAAGCAGAGGGAAGGGGAGAGGGGAAGCTTCCTCACTTCAGTTCACACAAGTGCTTTTCACGGACAAGGAAAAACTTCTTTACTTTGAGGGTGACAGAGCACTAGAACAGACTTCTCAGAGATGTTGTGGAATCTCCTTCTCTGGACATATTCCAACCTGCCTGGACACAATCCTGTGCAAACTACTCTAGGGGACCCTGGTGGAACAGGGAGATTGGACTACATGACCTCCCGAGGCCCCTTCCATCCCCAACCATTCTGTGATGATGTGACTGAGTTTTTCTTTATTAGGATGTATGTTCTTGGGCAGGCTGTGTATCCCAGAGGGACTTGAATGAATTAATCAACCCACACATACCACCACTGATCAAATGCAGGAGAGTAGCAGAAAGCCACATGCAAGCAATTTCCTGGCAGATGGGTCCTATCCACCATCTTTTACTTATCCAATTTAATGCTCAAACTGACAAGCAAACTAATTGAAAAATAGCATTACACACACACAAGCCCTCTTCTTCTTCTTTCATTCCCTTCACACCAATTGCATAATAAGTGGTAACCAATGTATTATTAGAGCCACACTCCTTGCATGGAGACTAATAAAAGCATAACTTTGATCTGTTTTGACAAACACAAGTACAACTTTTGAGTCTTTAATAATTACATTAGTCAAAGTCACTGATCACGACATGCAGCAGTGTGTTATTTAGAGAAAGGGAAACAGGTATTCACATCACCAGAGTGGCTTCTAATGCTAACCAGAGTGTTTTTATCCTCTTTTCTCCCACTTCCTTCATGGGAAAAGCAATCAAAGAAAGCCAGGGCCAAAGGGAACAGTGTCCTGTCCCCAGGCTCAGTTCTCTATTCCTTGTTGGAGCAATAGAAGCATTTGGACAATACTCTTGGGGCACATGGTGTGACTTTTGGGATGGTTCTGTGCAGGGCCAAGAGGTGGACTCGACAGTCCTTGTGAGTCTCTTCTAATTCTACTTATTCTGTGATTCTGTAATATTATGTCCAACTAATCATTTGTTCACACGGTGTTTGAAGATGTTTTGTGAATTCATTGCCCATAAAGATGTTCCTCACCACCCTGCTTGAGTGATGCAAATCAACTGACCAGGTGAGAAGCCTGACTTCACTGCAAAGGGAAGCAGGGCTACTGGAAGCACCTTAGCAGGGCTTTCAGCTGCTCTGCTTTCCTCAGGCTGAAATGATCTCAGTATGGTCACTTGGTGTGTTGCAGCTGAAGGGTGGTACCTTCTGGAGCAGTTACTGCTTTTCCTCCCATGAACATCCACTTATAGCCTTGGGTCACTGAGTTCTTGCAGTGGATCAAGCCCTGGCAGATGCTGTGCAAAGGCAGAAATCTCTGACTAAAAAGCTTTTTGTCTAAGTAAGAGACAGTAGCTGGAGACAGACAGACTGACTTGGAGGAAAGAGAGAAAGCAAGAAATAAGGAGACAGTATTGGTCAGGATGGCGGCTAATAGTCTCAGCATCTCAGCAGACTGACTGATGTCAAACTGAGAACTTTGGCAAAAGGCCACCCTAGTTCAGGGGGGAAGAAAGGCAGCAACTGGAAATAAAATATCAATATATAATAAATGGAAGGAATGAAAGGAGAGTAGCTAGCAATCAATATAAATGAGAAGTTAATGAGGTGCAGAAAAATTATAAATGTACATAAAGGCACCAGAGACAAATCCATCCCTAAGAACGTTATGAAGAGTTTTTAAAGAAGGGATGCCAGGAAGAAGAGAAAAGCAAGAACTGAGGTAGGCCAGTTTCCAGAAGGAGGTTTGAAGATGGGTATTTGTGGCCCAGAATAGACATAAATGTACCATAAGCAATGTTGTTCTGTTATGAGGAAGAGCTGGAACATGCACCCATGTCTCACACGCTTGACAATTCTCTTCTGTTCTAGGCTAAGCAGTATCCAGACAACTAATCAATTAAATTATCAAATGAATAATTAAAATATCACAAAGCTGCCAAGAAATATTTATATCATGCAAAAGTGTTAATGGAATAAATTAAAGTATCATTCAGTCATCAAAGCAATCTTGTTTGCATGTTGTTCTGGGGTTACTCTAACAAATTGAGTTTTATCACAGAAAGGTGTAAAATCTGAAAATACAGAAAGCAGAGTAAACTTATATGGAACATGCCAAAACTGTATGCTTCAAAGCACTAATTCTGACAAGGTTGTCAGATTCATGAAGAAGAGGCTGCTCAAGTGTATCACATCCTGTACTCCAAAAGATGTTGTGGTTGTAAATTTTCGAACCCAATCTTTAGTGCAAAATCAGGAGAGTGGTGAGAAGAAGCAGAGAAGAGATTTGTTCTCCATGCAGGACACTGGCATCCAGTGCAAAGTGCAGTGCTGGACCATTGCATGTACTTTTTGGTGTTACAGCTTCTCAGAATTTGAGTGACCTGTAGAAAACACATATGAAGTCATGGGACAGCTCCCAAAAATGCCTGTGTCACCAAGTTCTAGAGAGACGGATCCCTCTGGATTATCAGAAAGAAACATGAGAAGGATCTTGATTGCAATATGTAGATGTGCTACTGGAGAGAAAACATGGACCACTAAAGTGGTGGTGAAATGGAACACCCTGAGCTCTTAATGGGAAGCCAGATAACAGGATTTGGTGGTTGCTCTTGGGCTTAGTGAGTCTGTAACATCTGTGGGCAGTCAGGGGAGATGACATTTAGAGGAGGAGATGGTAGCTGTGCAGATAGCAACACACAATTCCTTGTTATGGGAAGCAGTAGTTCCAAAAAACCTCCAAAAGCACTCAGATGAAGGCATAACATGGAAGCAAAGGAGACTTATCAATTAAAAAAGGGTCAGATCAAACCACGAAAAACCCTGGAGCCTTACCAGAAGAGAAGATAAAGGTTTAAAGCAGTGGAGAAGATGTAGCCAGTGGAGGTGGAGAAAGATCCATCTCAAAGTGAAGGGCCAGGAAAATCACAATTTACAGCAGCATTATAGTACCTAATCCAGAAAAATTTGTAAAGAACACAGAATAGGACATTGCAATTCCTGATTATCAGCCAAGAGTCTGAGTTCTGCACCTTGAAAGGCAAGGCTGTGTGTGGGAGGAGGTCTGGAGAAGAGATGGGGGAGCAGGAGGGGAGGAAGAAGGATGGAGACTGGGATGTTCAGGAGCTGAAAGAAGTGACAGACAGGCTAATTCTTGGTGAAGCCTTGTTTTTGCTGCAATGCCAGCAGCAGAAAATTTGCAGGTGCTGTGACCACCACTGCTGGGCACTGCACCCTCCCAGCCATTGACCTGACTTGTAGATTTTGGTTTTCTTAAAACAGCTCTTCTTAATTTACCTCTTCCATTCACTACCAGTGCATGCTAGAATACCTGAATTTCTGCAAAACTCCAGCCCTATGTGACAGGACATGTTCCACAAGGAGTTCATAGATTAATGCAGTAAATTTTTCAGCCATCCTTCCTCTCCTGGTGGGAGGTCCTGAGAGAGAAGGATCAGCATTATCTCTCCCCATTCCAGATTTGAAAAAGAAAATTCAGCTGTAAGATTTCTGAAAGCTTCTTCTGCATTTCATTGTGAGAGCAGCTTTGGGAAGATATAAATATGTATATACATATATATATATATAAAATCTTTTTTACATTACAAGAAAGAAAAATGTCATTGAAAATGTTTTTTGTCATATATTTAAATTTCTCTTCACAAATTTAAAAAGTTTGCTTAAGCTCTTTTTTTAGAAGGAATGACAATGGAAACAGTTCCATCAAAACTTCCATGTCATTAAAAAGTCTTTTCTTTTAGTTGAAAAATATTTAAATGGTAATTTTGACTAGGATCGTTGTAGAAACAAAACCAGTGTATAAAGGAATAGGAGAAAGAGGCTGCTTTAGCACTCAGTGTCAAATTCCCAGTTTGGGGTCATATCTATTTAAGTGTGAGTCTTCCCTCCTCCCTTCTGCTCCAGAGAAGCCAGCGATGTTCCTGTGCTAGCCATAGCTGTGTGGAGCTGCAAGGAGCATGTTCCCACTGTGAGTGGCAGCCACTGATCTCCAGGTAATTTGGTAAATGTTCCTGAAGAAGTACAGATGAAAAGACACAGGAGAAATGGGTGGTTACGAGGCAGGGGAACAATGACAGCCAAAGGGGTGGAGACAAGAGGGGATTTTCTCTGGGCATGAAGAACATACAACGTGGCTGCTTCCCCTCACACGGGGACCCCAAGAGAGAGGCAGATGGTGCAAGACTGGTTGCACTGGTCCCGTGGTCTGACCCTGCCTAGCTAATCATTCCCAAAACATGGAATGAAACAGAAGGCTTGGCACTGAAAATGTCCTCCCTGTGCATTACACTGCAGGGGTCAGCCAGTAATTCCTGGAAATGGTTAATTGCTGGCCAACTTTGATCTCCTTGAAATAGAAATCAATTCTTATACTGACATTTTCTCAAAAAAGGGCATGCCTCAGCACTCAGAGGCATCCTGCACTCTTAGATGTATCTCCTGTCTCTCCATCACTCCCTCCCTGTCTCTAGGGAAAGTTGTGTTTAATGGCAAAGGTGACAGAGGGACTGTAGCCTGGAACCTACAGAGCTACCTTTTTATTCCACTGAAGGAGGAACTCGAGCTAAAGCTGTTAGACATTTCAAAATCAGAAAGCTTATTGATACAAGCAGCAAGACAAAAAATCTGAGTGTCTTCGTAGGATTCACCCTCCAGGACTGATCATAAACCATGTGAGCCCAGCCACTGATGTGTGTGAAGAGAACAGAAGGACATGTAGGCTGGCTTTGGTTGCCCAGATGTAGGTGTCCAGTGTCACCTGAGATGTTTTGGGTTATCCTATCTGACCTCCAGCTGCTGTCCCAGAATGGTGTGAATGTCACACAGGTCCCATGTTGTATCCACTGGCCCTCCCAGTATGCCTCAGGTAGCTCACAACATGTGAGCTGCTTCTAAACACCTCAGAGGAGCTCATGGTGGCTTTCTCATCAGGGTGTGTGCGTGTGTGTTAGGGGATTGCAGGCTGCAGCACAGGCACACATGAAGCTGGTGCACCTACACCTCCATGGGAGGAGGTGTGAAGCACAGGAATCCACATTTACAGGGGTTCTGTTTGTGTCCCACCTGGCCTGGGGGGTGCATACAACTCAGTGAGGACACAGCTACAAAACTGGGACTTGGGGGATTGATTATAGAGGAGTATTTAGAAGTCCACAGTGTTGTATTAACCTTGTCTAAGCATCTCCTATATGTAACCATGGTTTTTTTGTTGTATTGCTAATATTAACCCTGAATATATGATTCATAGATTGCTGATTAATTAGGTTTTTAACAACATAACTGCTTAATTAAATCTTAATTTTGGTTTAAAATGCATGAATTAATCAGTTTTTCCTGGCAACCCTTATCTTTATGGTCAGAGAAGCCTGGAGAACAATCCTACACTGCTGTAGTAGACACAGTGCATGCTCATCTCCCTTGGCTCTGCTGATGGCATTAACCCACTCACCCTGACTGGAACAGCAGTTTAGGCAGGTACTTCCTATTCGAACACCTTCATTTAGGTATTTTAACCTCAAGCTAAACCACCTACATTTAGCTGTCTGAAAATGAGCTCCTTGTTCTAAACTCTTGAGACTATAGACAAGAGAAGGAGGTTTTGCTAGGGAATCAATCATCCCATTCTAAACCAGGCATCTAAGCAGAGAGAAACTGCCTTCTGTAAGTGCCTATTCCTGTCCATCAGGGACAAACAGGGGATTCATTTGACTCAATGCCTGGTCCAGAGGATGACCACAGAGTAGTGGCACCAGTCAAACATGGGGTGCAGGCAGGAACTCATGCCTTCTGATCAACAAATCAATATGATTTCACAGAAGCTTCTTATTGTTTAAGATACAATCCACTCATGCGTCTCACAACTTCATACCCTACTTACACACTTTGTTTAGTTATACATTCTACCTACTTATACATACACATATCACTCTACTTACACATTTTCTTACTTACACTTTTTACAACTTCTACATAACACAGTACTTATGCATTTTACCTACTTATACATGTTACAACCTTTACATGGCACTCTACTTAGACATTTTACAGCTTATCCATAGCACAGTACATATACATTTTGCAACTGCTGTCCATGAGATCTCACATTGCTTGATTGGTTTCTCTATTCTGTCCATGAGCTCTGCACACTTTTCTGATAACATGATTGGTTTTAATCTAGTGCAGCACAGTCCTTTTTATCTATCCCTTGCTGTCTTGGTATTTAGTTTTTCAGCTTCTTTTTTCCCCAATTCAGCACAGTTTACCTTTCAGTCCTTGATGAATTCCTGAGGGCTCTAACAGGTGGGGCTCCTGATCCAGGCAAGCAGCATCGAGATGATGACAGCAACAAAACCCATCTAGTGATCAGCAGCCAGGTTAATCCAGGAAATCCAAATAACAAGACAACAAAGGACAAAAAACAAATATAAACCTATCCCTCCTCCCCACTAAACCTTCAGACTGGAGCTTAAAAACCCTCTTGGAGCTGATGTGCTGCAGCTGAAGGTGGAAAGGCCAGGTGAAGCCAGTGAGGGTAATTCCAGCCTGGTCCCACTCTGAGGGCTCTGGTAAAAATAACTAAAAATGGTTTGGCTGGAGCACATTATCAAGGTTCAAATACCTTACAACAGGTGCATCCAAGAGTAATCGAGTACACAGAGGGACATGAGAACAGTGAAACACTACAGCAACATGAACTGCAAAATTTTTCTTGTTTACTTCAAAGTCTCTGCTTGAGTCCACATTAACTGCTACTACCACTCCAAGGAAGGGGAGAAATGAAGGAAACTTATTGGTATTCTGGAAACTAGAGGTAGGTGACAAGTGAGGGGGTTGGTGATGCCTTTGGCCCATTAACAAATAAACTGGTTTTTTAAACCCCATTTGGCAAAGTCTGGCTCTCCAAATAAGCACTGAAGTTTGTTTCTCATCATGTTGTATGCTAAGTTAAACATTAGCCTCTCCTACTCTGTTGTAGCTTAGGGTAATACCTTTTAAATGTACTTTCATTACCTTCAGGAATAGTTCAGAACTTAATAGCATGTTTCTCTTTTGGGGAGCATGATTAACCTTTCCTAGAACAACAAAGAATGTATTATAACATCTAACAGCAAAATTAATACATTATTTTCTTGCCTTATATTTATATATACTCTCTTGCCATGACATCCAAGCAGGAGAAAGATGATTTTTCTCATGAAAGAGACATTCAGTTCCCTGCCCCATCACACCCCTCTCTTCTCTATTCCTCTTCTTCCAGTACAAGCACCAAGACTTTGTCATTCCCAGACTTTTCCATTCCCACCAAAGCCTTCACAAACAGTAAAGTCAGAAACCTCCAATAATGTTTAGGAATCCTTTGCATAATCCAAATAGTTACTGAAAATTCTCAGTTTGTAAAGAAGGAGAAACATTTGCTTAGTCAAATCATTTTTCAAATCACCCTGCATAATGGGATGAAGCCTGTTAAGTTCAACATACGGCTTGTTTCAAAAGTCTTAAGATGTTGTTCTTTCCTAAGGAATTGAAGAGGAAATGAATATTAGTTGTTTGCCCTAGTCAACCAGAGCCTGCATCCATATGTAAAATTATTTAGGCTGTAGGGAATTGCCATATCTTCTGCTCACTATTAAAAAGCTTTTATTTAAGCACTAGAGAAATTTTTTTTCAGGCAAACACTGTATCGTTAAAAGTATCTCTTGTACCAGTCAAATTATCTTATGCTTGTCTTTAGAACTTGTACACAGTTTTACTTTTATAATTTTTAAGCACTTTTCATCAGGAAGTGATTGCTACAGACACTTCTCAGGGGTGCTGCTGCTTCAGTCCTGATAGGACAACTGCAGTGTCTGAAATGAGAGCAAGTAATGAACAGCAAACTCATCCTGCTTGGGTGAAATTCCTACTCATCCCTCCCCTGCTCTTCCCCCGGGACCAGTACTCTCCTTACATTGAACTTGAGAGCTCAGAAATGGATGAAGTGGTTTCTACAGAAGTGTGCAAGGTTTTTGAGCTCTCTTGGGGACAGGTTTTATTCCTGAAGAACAGCCATTTCTGCTCTCTGTTCACTGAGAATAAATATGAGGTACATGAACAAAACCAATTTGAAGAGTCCTTGGGGATGGGAGAAGTAGCTATGAACATTTTTTCCATATCAAGCAACTTGGTTCTCTGGGACACCAGTGAAATGGTGCATCCCCTCACTGGGATGTATTTTTCCATATCTGGCCCTGGGAAACAAAGTTTTTAGCCTCATCCTCTTGAAATGCCCCTCTGCAGCTTTATCCTGTTAATACAGCTCCATTGCCTTTCCAGGTGTGGGAATAGCATCAGCTTCCTATTTCTAACACTTTGATGTAAATTCTTCCAGCTCAAATGATCACAGGGCAAAAATGGCAAAGAAATTTGAAAGAAAGTAAATTAATTCCCTGTTTGTGTTCCTGAGTGTGCCCTGCTCATTCTACGTCGAGACTCTTGTCTAGCCATGAACATTCCCTATAACATCATTCCCCACCCCAAAAATAAATAAGAAAGGAGACAAATCTCTGATTTATTAAAGATTTTCAGGCAAGAAAAGGAATTAATAACTAGCTCCCCAATGAATTAGAACTGTCAAAGTTACATCTTGAACAATTCATAACATTGCTAAAGAAGTTTTAAAAGGATAAATAGAAAAGCCCCTTGTTTCTAGTTCATAAACAGAAAAGCAATCTATTTGACATAAAGCATGTGATCTAAATTAATATGTCACCATTTAGTAATTTTATTTCTTGGGAATAAATTGTTTTCTCTGTTAATGGACCTGGGCACTTATCATCATCAGTAGAAGAAATATTTGTAAATTTACCCCATAGGAGTTTTTGAAGCCCAGTGTTTTTATTTACTACAAATGTTTCTTCTCTGTTTTCAGGAGAAATTCTGATTGAAGACATAATGAAATAAGGTAATATCTGAGCACAGGTGAGGGACATTCACTGAGTCACACTTTGGCCTGGCTTGTGTTTTTCTAGCAGCTTCACTGTGGGGCAGGATATGACAAAGCCCAAGCACTGCTGGACCTGTAAAGGTCTGGGCATGGTGACTCAATTTTTCTCCTCAGAAAGCATCTGCATCTCCAAGAAAAGGAGCTTCCAAAAGGTTGGTTGTGTGAGGCACACTAAATACAAACACACACAGACAAGTGCAAAACCACCCACTAATACCACCCCAAGCTCAGAACCCTTTTCCAGACACCTGGGGCATATGAAGGAAGGTCCTAAACATCAAAGCATAAAGAGATGCTATTTTATAGGCCTTGTACTCTCAAAGGAGATCCCCATGTGCCCATTATGATAATCCCTGAGATGATAATTAAGAGGGCATAATGCCAGATAGGCATTTTATAGGTACCTTTCCTGTGAATTTGCAGAAACAAGATGAGATTCAGAATAATGATAGTGTGAAAACACTGCTGTGCATCATTAGGGAGTGTTATATTTAATACACGCCTATAATCCAGTAAGCACATAAGCTTCCATGTATTTAAAATAGAATATCTTCAGGGTTTTCATAATAAATTTAATACTTCAAAGACACATTGACTAATGGCTTTCAGATATTATAGAGCAGACTCTTCCCTATAGGAAATCAATTAAAGTTGAATCTTATTGATTTTAACCCATTTCTCCATACAGTGATAAACCAGACTCTGAACTTTCTTTGGATATAACCCCAATACTTTATTCTCCTCCACAGCTGAGGCAGAAGCAGCTTCTAAATCTGATCAGATAAAATAAAGGAAATATTAGCCTATTAGTTTCCTCAGTTTTAAAAATCAACAACTTTTCTTCTATTTAATCAACTTGAGGTAAAGCAAGATAAATTACGGGTGACCCTGAAACACTGAGAGCTGGAAACAGGCATAATTTGCACATGCTTAAACTTGAAGGCTCTTATGGGACCAAAGTGACAAATGGACATGGCACTGGCTCTCAGCAGTGAGATGAAAGTCACTTCTAGCTATCAGCCACCATTTGCAGATACATAGTGAAGAACAGGATTGAAACATCCTAGGAAGTACTCTTGATGGCCAGCATCTCTATCAGTTTCTCATAGTGGGTTTTTTCTTCCGTAGGTTGAACTATAACTTGCTCCAAATACCTTTGGTAGATTAAGTGCTGGCTATTCCCAGTCTGTGAAGATGCACTTCCCTTAAATTTTGATTGAGCTGTCCATCCAGTCTGAAAGAAAGAGGCACTGCTGCAAGGTAGTTCATCTGATGTGTGCCAGACATCTATTTTAAGGGAGGTGATTCACATCATGCTAGTCTTCATTTCTCTCCTTTGACCATATGAGGATCACTGACGATTGATGCAGATATAGGTGTGTACTGCAGATGTCTAAACCTGGGCAGATTAATGCTGCCCTGTGCACCTGTGTGGAGGGAACACCTTAATCTCACTGACAATAGCATAATGAGATTTTGTAGCTGGATGCTGAAGACAGATAAATTCAGGTGAAGGATAAGGCAGAAATTTTTGACCATTAAGTTGATTAGAACAATGAGGTTGTGAATTCACCATCACCTAAATCAAGTCTGGATTACAAAATACGCTCCAGCTCAGCTACAAACCTTGGAAATACAGAAATTACTGTAGGAGTGAGGAAGGCTTTGGGATCTGTTGTGTTAGAATTTCAGTGAAAACAGTTTCTTCTGGAGCTCAGGTATTCTCTTCTTCCCGCTCCTGTTCACACAGAAAAGCAACAGGAGCAAACACTCTGTGATTTGATTTGGTTTCTGTGGCAAATTGTAATGAGCAGGGAGATGAGAGGGAAACATCTCCAGTGCAGGCAGCATCAGCCTTTGCTCCTGCCCTCATCCCTTTGTGCAGCCTCACCTCTGGTCTCTCCTGGCTGAGGGCACTGGGAAAGCTGCCTGGGCATACCCTTGACGTCTCTGGCTGTCTTTGGCTTATGATTGCCTTTTTGTATCTGGAAAATCACAGTTCTGGACTGGCACTCTCCAGAAAGCCCTGTAAAATGCCATCCAGAGACCCATGCCTGACCAAAATGTTGGAAGAAGGACTGAGCAATCGTGGCATGGATCTTCCCACTGGCAGCAGGAGCAGGCAGAGGTAGCAGCTCACTGGTAAGGAAGAATAGCCACGTGTCAAGCTCAGCACAGCAATCCCTTTAGGACAGAAAGCCACAAGCTGAGCATTCCTGCTGAGTATCTCTACATGTGGATGGCCAGCAAAACAGAAACCAGAGTTTGGCCAGAGCAGTCAGCCAAGGGCTTTAAGTCCGGCTAAGCTTCGCTCAGAACAAGTATTAAAGGACATGCAAAGTAAAGATGATTTAAAACTCTCTTGCTCCTTCAGAAAGCTGAGGGGTTATTGGCTCCTTACCATGCGTTAGAGCACTTTCAGGCCAATTCTCATTTACATCAGCAGAAAAGGGCCCTCTGGCTCACTACATGCACTGGCAGAGAATGGATGGTTGGTCCAGACACTCTCACTGGCAGCTCTGAGGACAAAGCAGGAACAGATGCCACTTCCCTTTCCCAATGGAGAGAAGACTGCAGATCTGTCTCGTTGCTCTCAAAACTTTGGAAACAAAATCAGCATTGGAAATAAATTCCAGAAGCCATTAATCTGTCTCGCTTCTGACATGAAAGGATAAAATATAGTTCTGTTAAAAATAACAAAAAGCTGTGAGCAGTATATTTTCATTTTCCAAATTACTGAAAGAGCAGAACATGAATCCTTGTCTGTCAGCCTGAGAAAATATTTTATTTTTCCTGCAAAGGCGAAGCAAACATAAGCAAGTGGCAAAGAGAATGTAGTTAGATGAACTGCAATGTGCTGCAGCCATCAAAAGACCCCAAAGATTGGTAATGAGAAACCTTCAGCAGATTTTTTTTTTTTTTCCAATTTTTTTTCTTCTTGATTGAGTTGCTGTGTCATTACAGTGCAAGGAGTCTACATAGCAGGACCAAGAGGCCTGCACTGCACAGCCTCATGGAGAACAATAGTTGGGATGGTATTGTGATGGATGAGTGATTGAAATCCTTTAAAGAATTACTACCAAAGGTATTATTAGCAAAAGTGGGTTTAACATGAATTTGTGAAAGTGCAACTAACAAAGTTCAATGGCAAAGTTCACTTAATTATTTACTACATGGAAACAACATACACAGGAAAATCAAGTAAGAATCGAGCTAGAACTATTACTAAACAGAAACTGAAGATGCAAAAGGGTGAGGTCTTCCTGTTGAGTCACAAGGTTCACAGTGGATCCCTTGCTTTTTAAACTCCTGATGGAGCTTAGGTGCAGCTAGAGCATTCCAAGGTTTATACCTAATGGAATTGGCTCCATGGATTTCTCTGGTGTGAATTCAGCTTGCTGTCAGTCACTCCCTGAGGACCTGTTGTGAGTAAGGGGTCGCTCTGCCCTTGGCTAGGAAGGATCTTGGTCTCAGGACAGGAACATCAAACCCTGCTCAAAGGGCGACTCACCTGGCCTGCAGTCCAGTTGCAATTTAGAGGGAACTTGAATTGGATTCATCCCAAGATCTCTTGTAAGTAGAAGGTCACTCTGCCTCAAGGAGCAGCCTTGAGATGTGTCCCAGCTCCAGGCAGATCCCCACCATGCAGCCACCCTGTCTGGCAGGGAGAGCTCAGAGAAGGCTCACTTAGGCTGTCATATTTATGGAATAAAGTGGTTGGCCTGTAGTCAGACTGCATACAATAGGAAAAGTATGCATGAAACTCCTTGTACCCATAAATTTCTTTGTTCCTTGACAAATGAGTCTTGGAAAAACCACCCTCTATTCATCTGTTAATTGCATGATTGGTGTTCCCAGCTCATATGCATCGATGCTCACTGGGTCACCCTGCTTCTTTGTGTGTTTCCTGGAAGAGTTCTTGGCCCATCTGTGGCTCAGGCCTTTATCCCCTCTGGAGCCTGTACCAAAGTACCTAATTTGGTTAAGGGCTGTGCATCCATCACAGGTGTGCAGTGGTACACAAAGCCTTCTCTACAGATCCTCT
This sequence comes from Coloeus monedula, assembly GCF_965178545.1. NCBI lineage: Eukaryota > Metazoa > Chordata > Aves > Passeriformes > Corvidae > Coloeus > Coloeus monedula. The sequence continues at coordinate 57,300,676 of NC_138786.1, read as the reverse complement.
GTCTTTTATTTTAAGACCTTTCACTATTTTTTTTCTCAAGAGGAATTAAACACTGCCATTTTTCCAATATGTAAATATTAGCATAGTGACTAAAAGCAAGTCCCTGTCTCTTCTTAGAAGCTACTAACTATAATAATGAAGGGTGAAAAAAAAAGCAGGTTAAGGTGTCAAAAGTTCAGATTAGAAGAAGCATCTTAATTAAAGATTGTTTTAGTCATGGAAGTTGTAGAGACATAAAATATACAGAAGAAGAGAATGGGAAAGCAAAGCATAAGTAAATGAATTTATAAACAAATGAGTCATTGTCTCACTCTAAGTGGCAAGTGAGAGGCAGAGGGATTTAATGAAAAAAAGGAAGAGTGACTAGGAATAGGAAGGAAGGTCACACTTTATCACATCTAGCCTTGGATCACTGCCACTGGCTGGGAGGCAACGTGTCTGCAAGGAAGCAGCAGGACAGAGTGGGTGTTGTGGCCAAGAGTGGATTTCTTTAAGGCATAATCCTAAACTTGCATCTTCTGACTTTCAGAGGCGACCTCAACACAAAGCTTGGATGGCAGATGCTCCCCGTGTAGCAATTTCTATTTGCTCTTCAACTTCAAGGTAGGACTGAACCCTCCCAAGGCAGGGACCTCCCCACGCTCCCAGAGCCAGCCCAGCACCACCTGAGACTCCTCCTCTAATCAAACCCAGCTCAGGTGCCCCTCTCTAAGATCCCCTGCCATCAGGGCTCCAGCAGGAGCTCAGGACCACTGTGTTCACTTGATCCTGGCTGCAGCAGGTGGGCTGTCCCAAGGGATAAAGCCCTGCAGAGGACATCCCTGCAGAGTCACTGCCTGCCTGGATGGTCAGTGGGGAGGGAGGACATGGTCTAATACAAGGTGTTCTCAGCAGGGACTGTGTCTGAGAGGACACAGGTGTAGATTTGGTGGCTGGCCCAGATGTTTGCAAGCATCCAGCCATGCCACGTATTATTTGGTGCTCACATGGTGTATGTGAGGATGTTCTGCAGGCATGTGCAGCACCAGAAGGAACAGTGTGCTGCGTTTCTGCTCATCTTCTTCCTTTGCACGTGTTGTTTCCCATCTTGTCTTCACTAATCCTTATGCCAAGAGCAAGGGAACCCTGCCGGGAGGTGATTGCGTTATGTTTTTCTTTTTCTTCTCGAGTGTGTGCCGTGCTGTGAAGACAGGAGTAGCTCAGCATACCTGCCTACAAGGGATAAAATCAACATTTCTGACATTTTCCTTCTGGCTGCCCTCCATATACAAATTGTCTCCTGAAGCAGAAGTAAATATTTTTTTTTTTTCTGTAGGGTAATGAATACCCATCTTCCAGTACATCATCTATATTAAAATATTTGCATATAAATATAATCCAGAAAGGCATCTAGAGTCATAGTTTCCTAAAATTAGTAAGAGAAATTATGATCTAATTTAATTTCCTGCAAAGCAGTAGCTGCACCATTTCTCCCTGTGATTCCTGCTTTGATTTTAGATGATTTCACACAAAGAAAATTCAGGCTTGAAGGTCGCAGAAGTTTCTTCCAAGCTTCTCCTTGCTTGGTGGAGTTATTTTTCCTTTCTTCTTCCTCTGCTGCATTCCCCTCCACTGCTCTTGGTTGAAAAGCATGAGAGAAGCACAGGAAGAAGCTCTGTGTTCTCTGACCCCAGCAGCCCCCAAACTGGAGGATATGGAAATGCCTTTGTTATGCAATTAATACAAATAAAAAAAACCTCCCAAATCCTTTATTGAGCAAGGAGAGTGTTGCAATCCTGTATGAAGGAAAGGGGATATGTCCCAATATATTTAGCAAACTATTAAAGTGGAAGGATGGAAAGAGACTAATTTCTATAAAGAGAATTGGGAATGTCCTTTATGCTGCACCAAAATAACCTGTAAGCAAGAAGAGGAGTCAGGTTGTGATTTACTGACAGCTCTTAGTGCTCATAATGGGCTCCTGCACAGGCATGGTTGTGGTGGGACATAGAATTATAGAATGTTGAGGGTTGGAACTGACCTTAAAGACCATCTAATCCCAAATCCCCCTGCCATGGGCAGGGACACCTCTCCCTAGACCAGGTTGCTCGAGGCCTTATCCAGCCTGGCCTTGAACACTCCCAGAGATGGGGCAATGGGTCATGGCATGAGCCAGCCAGTAGCAACCATTCCAAGAGCCCAAGGGCCAGAAACCTGGCTGGAGGGGGTGGGGATGTCAGAGTTTTCAGGGACCCAAAAGGCTGTTGGAAGGCAGGAGGTAATAATCTCTTCCTCACTTCCGGCAGTGATAAGGCAGGAAGGACAGGGCGTAAGGCACAGCAGCTTCCTGCAGCCTTAGAGGAGTCTGCAGCTGATTCTCATCTCTAGGGGATCAGGGCTAAAATATCAGTCCAAGAAGAAAGAACAAATGATGCAATTGTCTGGAGAGTTTTATGGGACACCTTTACAGCCAGCTCCCAGTTGCTCAGGGCAAGAAAAGAAATAGATGGAGAGGAAAAGAAGAGTAAAGGCAAAACCCTGAGCTGAGAAGAGTCAGTGCTTGTCTGCCAGGGGAAGTGGCGCCCAGCTGAGCAGGGATGTGGGGCCAGGAAGCCCCTGTGACCTTGTCATGGTGTGGACAGGTCCACATCCACTGGTGCCTGGCTGGCACTGCTGGTCAGGCTGAGTGTTTCAACATCCTTGGCCTGGCTTGTCCAGCCCTGAATAAGGAAGAGCTGGTGGCTGACAGAGGAGCTCTCAGCACTCTCTTTCCTGGTGCCATCTCAAACAGGAGTTGCAAACTAAGCAGCCCACCCCAAAGAACCTCCATTTGCTAAACACAGGCATCAAAACTTGTGGCACATCTCCTGCCAGGCTGAAGTCTGGTGGGCAAACATGCTGCTTTGAAATTAAGGAGTTCATTTTATTGGGGGTGGGCAAACATGCTGCTTTGAAATTAAGGGGTTCATTTTATTGGGGGTGGGCAAACATGCTGCTTTGAAATTAAGGGGTTCATTTTATTGGGGGTGGGCAAACATGCTGCTTTGAAATTAAGGGGTTCATTTTATCAGGGTGTAACAAAGTGGACTGCATCTAAAGGCTGGATTTTGAGGGGTTTTTTAACTCATGGAAACCTATTAACACAGCCTGTGGTTTGCCCACATCTCTGGTTTACACTGGTGTAAAGCCAAGCATGATGTCAAGTTGTTGTTGCAAACAGGAAAGTCAGAGGGCTGTAACTTTTAGGTAGAAAGCTCTTTAGTAGCTGAACAGTTAAAGATTATGTTCACTATGTTTTCCTGCCTTGCAATTTCCTCATTCATAATGTATGAGTGAGATCATTAAAAGCAACATATTGGCTGATACCATCACAGCTGCTACCTAACTTTAACACTTCATAGCGAGGAATAACATTACTCTTCTCTTATGTGTGTGTTTGGAGGGGGAAAAAAGGAGAGTTGTAGCTGCAAGAACAGGGTAAAATGCTTAACCCCATAGGAAAATCTTCACATGTTGGGCAATTGTACATTTGTTAGGATTGTTTTTTAAATGAATAAGAAATATTAATCTCTTTTTATGAAGCCTTTTCACCTTTTGCATCTATCACAATATGGCAACATATTTTTCCCCTGCACAAAATCAATATTACATTAACTTCCCTAATAAAAAAGCATTAACTCCTACAATGAACAGAAAACTTCATCTCCAGCCAGGGAATTTTAAATTCTACAATCCTTGACTGTTTAGAAACATAATGATGATTATATTATGCCAAGGAGGGGATGTGTCAGTCATATCAAACAGAGAGAAAGATGTCTTAGGGCTTCCAGGCATAAGCTCTGTGGTTGCTGTTTCATTTGTAGGCTGCCTGGGGTGCTGATCTGGTTTAATACATTAAATGAAAGTGCATTTAGGTTGACAGAGGGTAACACTTCTAGCTGAAGAAAGGCACTGTCCATTTCTCATGGATAATCTGAATCTTTACAAACTTTGGGCCTAGATTTTTTTTTTTTTTTACTTTTGAGGGAGAGGAATGGAAAGTTTTTGCCATATAAAGCTGGCTTTTAATTTCCAAAGATCCTATTTCATATTCCAACCTGAGACAGACGATTATTATTTATAAATCATGCATCACCTCTAATAGCTCTGTTCCATCACAAATCCAAGTTTCAAGGAGGGGGGGGGAGAAGAAGAAGGCCAAGTCCAAACCATCATGAAAAATGAATTAGCTGCCTTTGAAAGAGAGGGCATTCCCTCTGGGTGTGTAGCAACAACTCTGAACTAATCCCAGATGGTTGGTCTCACTCTGAACCACATCAAGTCTGAATTTGCACATCTATGCCCCACGCTGAGGTGATGCTCTCCCTCCCCTCCCCTCACCCAGGCTTTGCACCATTCCAACGCCAGTGGCTTGCACTGGTGCACGTGCAGAACAGGGCCCCATGGGTTCATTAGTTTTAAACTTTGAGTCAAATAGCTAAAGCTGGGATGAAAGACTTTCTTTCTGTTGCAAATTCATAATTCATTTTGAGTGTGGCACATGAAGCAGAGGGAATAACATGGTCCTTTCCGAAAATCTTCGTTCAGGGTTTTAATTGTGTCTCAGAGGAATAAATGCAGGAGGGTTGCCTTCCTCCCCAACACCCCCCTTCTTCCTCTGATAACAGCTTGGTTTTTACTACCATCACTTATGTCTTTTATGATTTCCAGCCTCTGACAGAAGTGCTCCACTACCCTTTCCTGTTCAATAATGAATGGACACATTTGAAGCTGCAAGTATTTGTACTTATGAGCTCATCCAGGCAAAAGATATAAGAAATGTGACTTATCTAAACACCAAAAGCAACCAAGGGATCAAGTAAATCACACACCCCCCACTGCTGTTCCTTTGCTGTTCCTTTTCCCTGCCTCCTTGGTACTGTACCTAAGAGAAAGAAGGTGACAAAGTCTTGCATCAGATTTTCTGCTATTTCTCCCCAAACTGCTGCAAGAAGGATCTCAGGGAAGTTACATCAGGTGTGCCCAGTTAATCTGGTTCCATCTCAGCTTCTCACCTTTTATAGCCAGTGGAGATCAACAGGTATTTTTGGCATGCAGTTTATTTAATTCTAAGGAAGGTGCCCAGAACAGGCCAGATGAAGCTCTGTGCCTGGAAGTGCCTGTTTCCTTCTGGGGAGCTGTGGCCACACTACAGGTGAGTGAGGATGAGGTCTCTAAAGGGGATAGGCAAGTGCATCAGGGGACAGAAGACAGTGCTTGTGAGCTTGGCCAGAGCCTCAAAAGGAAACCACAGGGACACCCAATCTTGAATTTCCCTGTCAAGACTGATGAGGATGTGGAATAATTACTCTTTGAGCAACCACTGAAGTCAGAGTTTAGTTTATCGTGTAACAAGGAGTAGGCATGGAAAGTAGTTGGAAGGGTGCACTTTCAGTTCCTGTTTGGGGTCGCTGGAAAGGAGCAGCGTGACTCTGTGCAGTCTCTGGAGCAGGACAGGCTCTCCCTGTGCTCAAAGCCAGGCTTATGCCAGAGGGAGCATTTTCCAAAAGCTGTCATAACTTCAGATGCTCTTAAAATTCTCACTAATCCCTAGGGTTACTAAAAGACCAAATCAGTGAAAAATCAGGTGTTCACCTGAGGGGTTCTTCCATTCAAAGCACAGGGTTCCCTCTTTTCTTCTAAAACACAACCAGGAAAAATGCTTTTTCCTTGCATCACTATCTAGACTTTAATCTAACAGTCTTAAAGGATGCACCTCCAAAGCAGGAGAATCAGGACCAGCTCTGCTTTTCACCTGAGGTGATCCAAGCCCTTCTTTTCCACCTTGCAGACAGGAACCCCAAAACCCAAAACTTGGATGAGAGGAAGTGCTGGCTGTCAGCTGAAACACTCTTCTGCAAGTCAGGGATGTTGGTCTGTACCTGCTTGGGCAGAAGGAGGAACTAAGTGGACATCCCTCACCTAGAGAGTGGATTAACCACTAGCCTATGCCAGGAAGGGAGCAGACAACACTGGGACCTCAGGATGTCCCTGTGTGCCAGGTCTGCCCAGAAAATGTCCACCAGCCCTGAGGGGATCTAAGGCAAAAAATGGATTTGAATCCACACAGGTCTTTGGCATACAAGAGACACCATGCTGATGAGCTCTGTCAACATCTTTCCTGAAGGACCTTTTTCATGGCATCCAGCCAGTTTAAAGTTTTACAAGAGGGACACCTTTGGGTTGGTTGCCACCAGGGGTAGTGCAGGGACACAGATGTGTTCAGGGGCAGAACCACAGGAGTTCTTTCTGTGCTTTACCTCCATCCAACCCCATGTCTGGCTTTGATTGCCAATCCTGGAGGTGACTCTCACTCCTTAAAGAAAGTGGAATAATTTAGCCTGTAGAATATGTAGGAGCTGTTGCCACAAATGCCCTCAGAAATAAACCCAGCTATTTGGAAGTGTAATGCACAATATTCACATGCCATGTGGCTTTAGGTTTGTAAAGTGAAAGCTTTAGAAACACCTTTTGTTCAATCAAAAAAGAAAATAAGTGATATCCACTGGAAAAGAAGAATGAAATATTCTGCTCCTTGGGAAGGAATCTTTTACAGCCAAGCCTGAAATCCCCCAAAACTGGGAACAACTGGGACAATGCACATGTAGTTTCTGTAGTGCCAGTGGGCACTGTTGCAAAACAACATGGCTGATACTCATGCAAAAGTCCTCCTTTTTCTCTTCCCTCACTCAGGCAAGAATCAGGAGAGCTTGAAATGTAAAATACATTCCTATGTCACAATGAAAGAAAAATCACTTAGAAGAAGACAAGGAGAAATTGAAGTTACTCACTCAAACAAGTCAGGCTGACAAATTGTTTCTGCTGTCTCCATTCATCCACATAATGGCTCCCCCATCCCCTGGCCAGTTATAGAAGAATAATTATCTCTTTGACATCAGCTGCCTTGGCTTCATCATAAATCATGTCTTTCCTCTCCTCTTGCACTACCACTGCCTCCTTCCCATTTTTATCAATATTTACTTTCCATAAGCCTTTCAAAGTCAAGCTTTTGATTGACTAAATGCACCTGAGGACCAAAAACCTCCCATGAACTAACCATTTTTGTCACTCAACCCAAAATCCTTCTTTCCAGCCATGGGCGTGCCTGTGATGAGTTCATAGGGCTCAAATGAGAACAAGATTGTCATGTGACACAGAGGATAACATGAGATAAGTAAAATTGTGCCATGCCTGAACCTGCAAGGGGAACTTCTGGCCTTTTCAAAGCTCCACACAAAACTCACACTGCTAATAAAACCATGGCCCTTTGAGCAAAGCATTTATGTTTGTGTATAATCCCATTAAAGATGCAGAAGTCCCTGCAGAATGAGGCAGGTGGGAACAGCCACACCTGAGGAATCATCATGCAAGTTTAAGTTCATTGCTGGGTGTTGGCAGGGCAGTTGGATGCTATCTACTTTGGGATGGACTTGCCCAAAATGGGCTGAACTCTATTAATTTGTAGGGCAGGAAATGAAGCCCATTCCTTCCTCCTGCAGGACAGATGCTGTGTCAGAGCCAAGAACACCTCTCTGCTTCTCTCTTTATCTTGGCTCCCCTTGGCACTAGTCAGTCCCACACCCTGCACCACCCAGACAATCCTCTGCTTCTGCCATCCCAAATTGTTCAGTGCTGGCAGAGAGATGCTTTGATCTCCTCCTTCTGGCTGCTTTAATTTACCCAGCTGACTGACACCTTCCCGCTCACTGCTCACCTTTCAGTCCCATTAGCCTCAGACCTACAGCAGCCAAATCACGGCTCTGCTGGAGTCAACAACAAAAATCACATATTCCCAGAAAGTCCCAGTTTCACTGGAGCTGTTATCAGGACAAATAGCCAGAGGGCTGATGCCCCAGTGATGGACAGAGTGCCTTCGTGCTGAAATGCCTTTTTGTGCACAGTCCATTGGCTTCATATGATTCCATAATAAAAGCTCTTATCCATTTTTCTGTCTACTATTGTGTGAGGTTTTCTAGTATTATTACAGTATCTTGGCTACTTTAATGTTTCAAAAGGCCCTTTTAATACATTAAATGAGCTGGTCAAAATTCCGTAATTTGCTGACAAGAAGCAAGGGGGAAATTATCTAGAGCAGCCAGTGTGGATTCCCCTTCTTTCCTTTCTTTTTTCTCATTTAGGTTTTCTGGAATACATGTGGTAAAGCCTCCCTGCCTGACAAAACTGGATAGAGCAAGAAGTCTTAGGGGTCCTGGTGAAAGTAATGCTGGATGTTCTCAGCAGAAAACTCTAACAATCACTTAAAACCCAAAAGGCCAAATGGCCCAGTGGTATTTTTTTTCTCTTCTTTTATTTACACATTCTGGTTCTCAAAAATGTAATAAAACAAGCTTGACACCCTACTTGGGCAATAAAAATAAGCTCCCACTACTGAGTTATGAGTGTCTGAAAATAAATTAAGACAGACGTGTATTACCCTTTACAGAGACAACAGTCCATGGACAGTGTTTGGGGTGAAGTTTTTTTCCCAAGGCCAGGTGCTGCAACCCCTAATCTGTGAGTTTTGGGGATTTCTGTGGTTTTTGCAGGTCCTGATGCAAAGCCCTTTGTTTTATAGTGTGCAAGGCCCCAGTTAACAGTAAAACACTGCTAACGTGAGGCACAGCTGGCAGCCTCCAGAAGGGTTTTGAACAGAAGAGAGAAGGAAACAAGCACTTCAAATTGGGGCTGATGGATGGTGCCAAATCCATTTGCACCACCTTGGCTTGCTTTTCTCTCTCTGATTTGACACAACCTCTTTCCATGGGGTGTGGTGGGGGCAGAGTGGGCTGAACCAGCATCAGGCCGCAATCAAGTGGTGCTCGCCCATTTCCTTGGAGAGCCTGGGATGATTGCTGCTGTGGGGAGGGGCATTCACATGGACTTTGGGAAGAAGTAGAGAGGTAAGAGTTTAATAAGCCATGCAATAAGCTCCTCAACTTTATATGTAGGTTTCTGATGTGTATATTTCATGCTACCTCCTTCCTTCCTTCCTTCCTTCCCCAGTTCCTGCCTCGCTTAATTAGATGTCCCCAGCGAGAACAACAGGTAGATTCATTGTGCTTGCAGCAAAGGCAGGAGTAATTACATTATCCCTTTGCCTTGTCACCTGAACATATATTCTAGCCAATAAGTCATACATGAGAGAGAAATCATGAAGGAGATGGCCGTGTTCCTGCCCTCCATTGTCTCTCTCCCTTGCATCATGAAGAGAACAAGCAGCTCTACTGCTGTCTTCAGACACAGTACAGCTGGGGTGCTTCTCCCATCTCCCTGGATTTTCTGAAAGAGTAAATTTCTCCAATTTTATTTCAGCTACCTGTGAGGAGAGGCAGGGTAGTTCTACTCCTCAGTGTGGCTGGAGAGCATGAAGCTCCTGCTTGTCTTTCTGCCCACCTCACACACTTGTCATGGCAGCTGCCAATTCTCCAGACATCCTTGTGTTTTCCCCTGTAAGGGACGTGCCATCTGCCAGCATGGCTGTCTGACTCCAGGAACTTTCTAGGGGATGTGTTCAGACCCCAGGCCCACCATGAATCATGCAAAGTGGATGCTGGGGTGGCCAGATCCTCATAGCAAACAGGCCCAGGCCTTTCCTTCCTGTGGGGGATCAGGGTAAAGCCTGTCAGCTCTGCAAAGCCAGGCTTTACTGCACATAAACTAAATGTTTGGTTTCTGAAATAGAGAAATTGCACAGACACTTGGTAAGGCAGAGCAGAAATAAAGAGGATTTATAGCCCTATTTCTCTCTCTGCCCACTGCATCCTTCCTTCCAGGCTTGCACTCAGCCAATTCCCTCCGGCCCCTGGGAAGTGCTTTGCTGTGTGTCCTTTAACCCTGTTGCTGCAGAAAACATGAGACTTGCTACAATGATCTTAGAGCCTTTAGTTGTTCAGGAATGCAGCTCTGCTCCTGGCTGCTGTCTCCATTTGCAGAGCTGAGATGTGCAGCAGTCTTGTGGGAGACATGCACAGCTTTGGGCAATTGTTGGGGCCCTGGCACGACTTCCAGCAAAAAATGCCCATCTCCATCAACTATATGTAGGGATTTAGGTCTCCAGACTGAGACACTCTGAATTAAAATTCAAATTTGTGCCAAGAGCAGAGGAGAAACATCCAAAAAGGGGAGCAAACACTACAGTTTCACATCTAGGGTTGGTTCCCTGTCCCTTCTGGACAAAGCCAGTGGGTGAGACAACACAAAACTGTCCACAGCAGTGGATAAATTTGGTTGTAGGGCAAATTCATTAGCCAAGAGGAGCACATCCAATTACAGATGAAGGAATTTGATAGCTAAGGAGGTGTTAATTAGGGTACAGCCAAAAATTTGGTGTTTGGGTCTTTTAAAAATGTCTCAAAAGGTGGCCCTGAATGGAAAATTGGACAGAAATTGACAGAATACTCATTGTCAGGGGATGGCTCTCAGACCTTTGCAACTCCTCCTGTATAAATTCCTGATGCCATAGACTCAGATTTTGTAGCTCATCTGCAAGGAAGAGATTTACCATCTACTGAATTTTTATTAGAAAAATGCCAGTTTCAATTTTTAGCAGTAATATTGAGCTCTAACCTGCATCTTTTAAAATGCTTGAATGGGGAAGGGTTGAGGAACATAAAGCTGCAGCACAAGGCCATATCAGAGTATCTGCAATTCTTAATGTGTCTGAGGAAAAGAGTTCAGCTTTGGGTATGTGAAACAGGTGATCTACAACTTGAACCAAGTAGCCACATTTGGAGATAAAAGACTTGTCCAATAAGAGATAAAGTAATAAATCTGTCTAATCCAAAACAATAACAAAAAGCAACTGATTTTGTTTACCGAGGTTTGCTAACCAATTTCACCCCATGACCTACAAAACAAAGCTCGTATTTAAAATCCAATTCTCCGCTCTACTGCAAACGAACAATTAGGAAATAACTCTGCAATAGCATTGGATGTACCAGACTGAGACATATGCTCTTAATCACAGATAACAACAATATTTATGGGAGGGTGGGGTGTTGATATAAATTGCTCTATAAAAAAAAACAAAAAACAAAACACAACCAAAAAAACATTCTGCTTAGAGAGTTAGTGAGAGGGAAGTATAAATAGGATTTGAAAGAAAACCACCAGCAGTTTAGCTAATGCTTTTGTACAAAGAATGAATCAGAGCCAAGACAGCCACATTTGTGAAAACTGGGCCATGTGGAATTAGACATAGTGCTGATAAAACTGCAGAAATGTCTACCAGCTGCAAGAGAAACTGGGTGGCATACATGATGCTGGATCTTCACACAGTAAGACAGCAGATAAGGTAGCCTTCCTACTTACAGCTGGACATGGAAAGAAAAGACATTCTTATTCCCCTTTTACATGTCAAGAGTTGATGGGTGAAGAGGTGATGGCTGTTTCTTTACCAGGGTATAAAATAGGTTGAAGCCTCTTCTCTGGCTTTTAGAAAATAGTATCGCTCAAGCCCATGCTTTTAATTACTTTTCTCTCCAAAATACAGTTCCAGTTAGCACAGCACCAAGCCTGACAGAGCTCAAGGGGTGTTTGGACAATGTTCTCAGATACGTGGTGTGATTCTTGGGGTGTCCTGTGCAAGGCCAGGAGTTGGACTTCGATGATCCTTGTGAGTCCTTTCCAGCTCAGAATTTTCTGTGATTCTATGGGGTGTCTCCCAGTTTGGAGACCTGAACTGTGGCTGGGCAAGGCTGGGAGAGGCTCTCTGGGGCAGGATGGACCATGCCAGGAACCAAATGAGAATGTCTGAAGTGCCCCATCATTGTCATCTTGGTGCACAGAGTTCCTTTATCAGTATTTGAAACATCTTACAACAGACTAAGCCCCAAATCAACAGCCAGCAGGAGGCTGCTGATATTCCTCAACAGACCCTCATCATGCTGCCTTTATAAAGGAAAGAAAGATAAAACAGCATTCTGCCTGGGGCAAGACTATGGAATTTGGTGTCTGGCCCATAACTGTCAGCAAAGGGAGGATGTTAAACTCAGCCCTGCTCCCCTGCTCCCACCCAGCTTGGGTGAGGATGCTTACATGCTTCATCATGCCACTTTCATATTTTATTTAACTGAGAAGTCCATAAAGTCCCTTTAAATAGAAACAATTATTTGAATAATTTATCCAAGAGTAATTTCCGTTTCATTCCCGAGCCTGCTGAAGCCAGTATCGCCCGCTGCTGGGAGCTGGCACAGTGCACGTGCTGCAGGGTACCAGGAGGCTCAGAAGGCACAAACCCCCATGTGCCCATGCCAAGCCTGCTCCTGGGCTCCTTCCAGAGCCTGAGGTCTCCCCTGACCTTGGAAGCAAACTCTTCCAAGGTTTGCTGCAGGCCCACACAGGTTTGAGGAGTGCCCCATGTCTCAGGAGCTGCAGGGAGGAGCACAGGGATGGGGAGGGTGAGGTTTCCCCTGGCTCAGCGCCCACGAAGCAGCTGCACCGACCTTCGCAAAACACCTGGGAGAACAGCTGGGAAGGAGCAGGGACGGAGATGGATGGGCCACTGCTCTTTCCAGGGGCATTCAGAGCTTGGATGGGAACAGCCACGCACAGGTGTGCAGCCTGGGTAGCTAAAGCAGATCGTGGGGAGGGCTGTATTTATCAGTGTAACAGCCCCATTGTAGGAGCCAATTAGCCAGTGCTTTCAAATTGCTGCGATAACACGCAGTGGAAGAACAATTAACCGCGGAAGTCAAATTTGCCAATTCTGGGCCCTCAGTCCTGTGCCTCTTCCTTGAACAAATAGAGCTTTAGTGTCATGTTAATTCTGCACAGCTTGTTGGGGTTATAAAGTACTCATTGTGTGCTGTCTGGCAGAAAAAAAAAGGACTAATAAAGAGGAATTTTTATTGCTGTGTCACGGTTTCTGCTGAAACCTGACACGGTTACCCAAGAGCAGCTTTTCTAGGTATTTTCTACAATCAGATGAAGAAAGTAAATATTCTTTTAGCATTGGCTCCAGCTGAAAAATCTATGTGTGCTGATTGAACCTGAATCTTCATTTTAGCTGTAAAAATAAGACACTCTTAAGACACATAGATATTTTACTTCAGGATAGAATGTACAACATTCACCATTTCATAATTTATCTTGCTAAAGGCCAGAAAAATGCAGATTTGGTTAGGTCTTGAAGAACTGTGCATAATCCAGAATGCCCCAAGGAACAGATACACAACATTACTTCTGTGCCATTTGTGATCTTGAATAGATAGATCTTTCTTTTGCATTTCTTCTGACTTAGAAGTCAATGAAAGGGCTTATTTCCAGCTAATTAGACTCCTAGAGATTGCCTCAACTCTTCAAGAACTACTAACATATTTTTTTTTTACATCTTTCTTCTTCAATCACAGAGAAAGCCTTTGTGCCACACTTGTTTTTTCTCTCATGAAGTGATTATTGAAACATCTAACGATTTTGCTCCTTTGCTTGTTGAAAAATCTTTTATAAGTTTATGATAAACAGGCTTGTAAATTAAACAGATGATCAGACATCTGCATTCCAGAAGGTGAGTGGCAAAGTGTTTTCCCAAATGGAAATGATGGCTGTGAGAACAAAAATATTTGTTTGTGATGCACCTTGAAAAAACTTAGTGTTTTCCCAGTGTCCTGCACCAAAAAACCTCTGTGTGCTCCTTGGTAAAAGTTCTTGATAAGATTTAGGAGATGCCAGAAGGGCTGGAAAGATGGAAACCTGGACTCTCAACTTGCTATTTTATCAGTGCACAAATAGGACCAGGGTACGCTCAGGGTGGACTTGTGACATCGCATCACTGACTGAGAGCACACACAGCAAAGGTGAATGGACAGATGTCACCTTTTGAAAGCTGCTTAGGCCTTGGAACACCTCGTGCTGCTTAAACTTTCTATGATTTACAGCTTCATGCAGTTTCAGGAGCATTTTAAGAAAGATACTTTGGAAGTAGCTACATTCATTTCTAAGGGTCTTAAATGCCTTTCAAACCCTGGTCCCCAGGGGCCTGCACTCTGCAGGCTGGTGAGGGACTGAGTCTTGGCTCTGTCACTTTTGATGTCCTTGCTTATGGTTTTTAAAGAGCTTTAGCAAATGAAGTTGCAGCCACCTGAGGTATTGCCAGCTTCTGCCACTTGCTTCCCCCAGCTGCTGGCTGTGCTGGCCCAAAGCTGGATGGGAGGTTGGGATGTGGATCCTCTGTTTGGGGCTTCATCAGCAGTGTAACCTCCATCACCCCTGCCTGAGACACAGACCCCTGGCAGAGGAGGGAGATAGATGCTGAGTGAGGATCTGCCTCTGCCAAAACCCTCAGGACTCATGTGGAAGAACATGGTGTTGTCTTGGCATTGCAGGGCTCAGCACAGCCATACTCAAACACTGTTGCAGCTCTGGGCTGTGAGAGACGTGCCTGAGCTCATGCAGCAAGTCAGCAGCACCCTGCAGGGGTGAGACAAGTCTCCTGACTCCCAGCCCAGTGCTCCATCCAAAGCCTGGCTTTAACTTGTTTTGTACCCAAAAGCATAGCTATTTGTATTCAGTGAAATAAATTGCATTATACATGTCTCTAGCAGTACTTTTAAAACATCAGAACTCCTATTCATAAGCATATGATTGCCCTTTTATTCTTCCATTTGTATTTCTTTCTCCCTGTGTTTGTCTGTAACACTTTAAAATGAATGGCAAGATCCCATTTCATTAAGATGGTAGCAAAGGTAACTAATGGAACAGTCTGGCCAAAAAAAGGCTGTGGAGAACATCCAAGATATTAACATTGTTGACACAGAAGTATAAGAAAGTAGGATGGGAGCCAGATGGGTCAGGTTTCTCACTTGCTCTTGGTTTTCAAATGCTTGAAGGCAGAACTTTTACACAGGTTGGAGGGAGCTATAGTAGAGCAGTGCGTCTCTGTGGTGAGCTAAATCTGGTGGGAGGCCACTCCTTCCACCACCACAGTTTCTCCCAGCAGACATCAGCATCTTTTATCACATCACTTGAGCTTCATCATTCTGGTTTCCTGGTCCTGTGGAGCTTCAGCTGAAGTGCAGGAGCCTGCAGGGCCCCTCCAGGTCATTCAGTTTTGCTTGTCTGTGTTTGCTGCACAAAGACTCATAGCTCTGCTCCTTCTTTCTTTCCCTGGCTGTTTTTATACAGAAGATTCCCAGTAGCAATAACCTCTGATGTTTTATATGTTCTGCCATGCACAGGGTGACTCAGTCTGCAGCTTCCTGGTCATTTTGTTCAGATGGAGGAAAGCCACAGCAGTCCTGGAGTAAGTCTCCTCTTCATTGCAACCTCCTCTCCTGGATCCAGGTGCAGCCAAGCTGCCACCTCTCCCTCAGTATGTACGACATTAAGCATGATAAGCACTTCTTTGGTGTCTTAACATGCTTAGTTCCTCCTGTCTGACAAAGGCCAAAAGGAGACCCAAAGTGGCACTTAGCAGCTTGTCAGGCTCCATGCAAAAGCCCTGGGGGCTGCTGCTCCTACTTGCATTTATGGATACTCATCTCTTTTGTTAAGGGACACAGGTGAAAGGTGGCTGTTTCACTAAGGCGTAGCTGCTCATCCAGAGCTGATGGAGCCTGTGGAGCGTGGAGCAGCACTCTCTGCATGTCAGGCATGGCAGCAGGCTATTCTGGATCGTTTTTTCTGTTTCCCATCCAGGCTTGGTGTCTGTCATTTTTTGGGCACTGTTTTCAGACTGGCTCAGGAGGAGATGGTTGTAATCTGGCCCATGGTCAGTCTCCTCTCTCAAAGGTGGTTTGGTCCCCAAGATGAACAAATAATACCTTAAATACCTAATTCTACCAGAAAGTACCATCCCAGGCCAGATTTTTTCTGTCACATACAAAATGAGGTGATGGTGATGGGCTCCATGATACCAGTCACATTCTGCCCTTAGAGCAATGCTACACCCTACGAGACAAGCCAGGTGAATGCATTTCAGAGACTTGTGAACCATTTTGGGATTAGGGACCAACATTTTCTCTAAATATGACCTAAAGAGGGAAGCAAAGAAAGCCCTAAATGTGCAATTCAGATGCCACCAACATCTCTTTCAGCACGAGGAATGAGGAGGTGAGCATGTCAAAGTCAATGCAGTGCCATTACTGCCAGTGGAGCTCTCCCAGCTCATGTGGTCCTTTCTTCCCATGCTGCCTGAGCACAAAAACCATGCAGAAAGGGAACAGCCTTGAGGACTGCTACCACAGCCCTTTACTCACACTGGGCTTTGGCTGCCTCTGTGCATAATAATGAATGAACAAAATTATAACTCACAGTAGCAGTGTGTATTGATGGGAATGGTTTTCATTTTGGTCAATATTTCAATGAGGTTCCTACCCTCCAACAGGATTGCAGGTCAGGGAGGGGTTGGGCTGATGCAGCAGAAGAAAGGGACGTTGCTGGGTGCTGATTGATGCTTTATTGGGCTGCAGTACCAGAAGCTTCTGCTTGCAAGAATCAAATGTTAGATCTCTGTCTCTCGGGGTTTTATTTTGCTAGTACCTATGGGAACCAGCTGGGCTGGCTGCCTAGAGGAAAGACAAAGCAAGCTAGTCAGGAAGTTTGTGGTGATTTAAGCTAGATGCCGATTAGTTATTCACATTTGTGTGAATAATAAAATAAATATGGAGAATGGGAACAGTTTCCAGTGTCTTTCTCTTTTTCTTCCCAAGCAAAAAGGGAGCTGTTGTGGATAAGGGAAGGCTGAGAATTTTTCCACCACCACAGCAGACCTGGTTTATTGCAAAGAAGAGAGCAATACCCCGGAGAGAGAAAGATGTACAGTACTGTCAGTGTTAGAAATTCTGCACTGAGGACGTTTGTGTTAGTGAATTCATTGGGGGGGAGGAGAAAAAGGTAACTTTTTATTTGAAACATAAACAAGAAATACTCCCTCAGGGGCAGGTGACAGGCTGAAAAATTTGGAACAAGACCCCATGGGCGTGCTCCAGCAGTGGGAGAGCTGCAAGAGTTTTAACACTTAAAACCCCACTCTGGAGGGACAGGGCTAGTGCAATTTGCTCTCTAGATACAGCCCTACAGCTGCTGCTGACCTGGGTCAAGAGACAAGCAGCCTCTCATTATCTCTTTTCTCTGCTAGAATTCAGTCAATTATGGGCAAATTCTGAGAAAAAGTTATTTGCTGGGCTTTATTGTGAATCTTTTGAAATATGCTGTCCTGTTTTAGTGAACGAAAAGTACCGTGATTTGACACCTGAAGCTTTATTTCCTGCTTTTAAAGCAGAACGGGTCATTTCTCAGCAGACAGTATCTTCTTCAAAAGATTCTTGTACTGCAGAATTAAATGCCCTGCCTCAGGAAACAGCATTAGAGACTCTGAACTTCTTAAGTGACTTCATAAAATGTGGAGGTTAGGAGAAGAGAGACCTGTTGGTTTTCAGCCCAGCTTGAGAAAAAAAGCTTCTTTCTGTAAAAGAATCAGAAAAGTTCTGGAGTCAGACTGATGGTGGAGGAGACCTCCCTTGCAGGCTGGTGCAATTTCTGGGGGAGCCAGGAGACATTTAACTCTGAGGGGAGCAGAGCCACTGCCCTGGAAGAGAGGCTTCACCAAAGAGACTTTTGGGTCTGACCTGAAGCTCCTTTCTCTTAGTGCCCAGAGGCACCCTGCTATTGAGGCTGGACATGTCCGGTCCAGCTGATCTAAAAAGCACCATGAGCTTTTTTGAAGTCACACTGTCATTTGTTTCCAACCTCCTTTATAGAGCTGTATGACACACTGTATGTTTTCTGATGGCTCAAATAGCCTCTAGCTGTCTTTTCACATCTGTGATTGCACTTCTTGATATCTTCTTTCCTTTCCAGTGATGAACTTGGACAGATCTCCTGCATTTATTTCTCTACCCTCCCTTTTTTTCCTCTCTATCCTCACCACCAACTTCTGTCCTCTTTTCATACTTTTTCCCTGCTTTGGGATTTCTCACCAGAAGTCACTGACCGTGTGAAGAGGATTTCTCCAAGTCTGGGATTTTGCTGCACGAGCAGAGCGGACTCTAAGTGTCTAAGAGAGATAAATCATAATGGAAAATAGCTACAGTATTCTAGTTCTGTTCACACAGCTCTTAAAATAGAAAGAAAGGACTCTTTGTAGGCTGCAGTTCAGATATTTGTCTGATGCCATGCTAGAAGGGCATCTGACTCATGAGCCCAGTCGGATTTAGCTGCAGCGTTTAGAGAAGCCACCATGCTGAACTCTCTGCCCTCCCCTTTGACCAGTGGTTATTGTCCTTGTACCAGAAGTAGAATGAAATGGATGTCCTCATCTTAACTTCCCCATGCTTGTCACCATCCACAGTATCAGCTCAGGACCCTGGTGATGACAGGTTTGCTCTAAAGAACTGCTCTGCCAGTTGAGGAAAAGACCTGCATTGTTTCTGCTGCAAGGTCTCTAACTCAGACACGAGCTGCAGAGGGCACTTGGGATTAGGTGAGTTTGACTCCCACCTGCACAGAGTAGCCCACACAACAAAAAGGTAAGGCTAACCAGGAGCTTTCTGGGCATTTTTTTGCATCTCTGCAGTCAGCAGAATACTGAGGGGAGCAATTCCCCATGAAATACAGGTGCAAGCTTCCTGCATCCACCTGGAATCATCTGTGTGGAGTGCAGAGGGCAGAATGGACATGCATTTTGAATGTGAATTGGACTTTGAGATGATGATTGAATTTTTTATTACATCCCCACGTGTCCAGCATTGAAGGTGCATGAATCAAATTGCAAGATGTTGTTTGCAGCATCTGCAGAGAGACAGTGCATACATGAACAGGCTCGTGGGGGTCGCATGAGCAGGGTTCTCAGCCCTGGCTAGGGGTAGATGAGGGGTGCATGGCTCTGCATGGTCCTTCAGGCAGATGTGTGTGGGGCAGGGGATCTGCTTTTTCCAGTACTGGGAATCCAACATCTTCCTGCAGCACTGAATTCAGTCTGACACAGAAAATGAAAACAGACATTAATTTAGGTCACACAGAATAAATAATTCCAGGCTAGAATGTAACTTAAGCCACGTAAGAAATAAGGCTTCAGTCTGAGCAAAAAAGTTTTTTAATTTGTCTAAGGTGGGCTGGGCAAGCTGAAGCCTTGACCCCATCCATCCACCTCGAGCACAGTCAGTGCTGGACACAAGCCCTGGTCAGTCAATCTGGCCTGCAGGTGCTTGCTGAATGCACAGGGCTTGTCTCAAGCACAAGACTGGGACAAGCTGGTGTCACCCCCAGCACTGGGTAACACCACGTTATGGAGCCTAGGAGGGGTGAGGAGCCTTTCCCCTGCCTGGATCAGTCTGTCCCTGTAACCATGGGAGCTCAGGGAACGTGGGAGCTGGTGACATGGTACCTTGTGCAGCAAGAAGGGGAGTGAGGGGGGTACCCAGCACAAGTCAGCTGGCTGCAGGTGAGCCATCTATTGCTAATGACTTCCCCAGACTATTGCTGTGCTTTGGGTCTGAACTTCCAACCCAGAGGTGAAAGGCTCCTTCACTCACTGGGTTATTAATTGTCCAAACCTCCAGTGCAGTTCTTAAGTGGAATTAATGGGAGACAGAGCTGGAATTTATAATTGGTAGGAGCCTTACAAAAAAGATTAATAAACAGTAGACAAAAGGGCTTGGGAGGGCGTGAGATCTGGGCAGTTCATGCACCCAGGCTGTTGTCATGAACTCTGACAAACAGCTGGCCCAGGGCAGAAAGTCCCGCAGGGCCTCTGTTTTAGCCCAAGACTTTTTGGCTCTTTCCTGAAGAGCAATTTTCAACAAAGGGGAACTCTTCAGTGTTTCAGTTCTGCCTTTCCATCCAAAGCCATTACAAAGCCTGGATTGCCTCTGCTGTGTGAAGTCCACCAAGGTAACACACTGAGGAATTTCACTGACATGCTTCAGCACAAGACTTGGATGTTCATCCTCAGGTTGAAAGCCACATTATTTATGGGAGAAGAGATTCCAGTGCAGTTTCTAAGGTTACTTCCCTACAATTTATATCTCTTTGCCATTCATCAGACCCCTTCTTCTCTGTGCATAACTAGGCTCCTGATTTACAGAGTATGCAGTGTATGCTCCAAACAGCAGGAGGAGGGAGCTGAAATAGGGTTTACCAGTGAGTTACCCACTCTGCAGATGTTTTATCTGGCACTGATCTTTCCCATCCAGTGAAACATGCTCAAGTGAATAGAAGGTATCTGCTCACTAGGGACACTGCTCAGATGCTGAGCCTGCCAGAGACACATGCACACACCCAAGATGCTGAGACATTCAATGCAACCTAATATTTTAGAGGTGGGAAGGTGTTTGTTCAAATACTGCATGAAATGGGGTCTTTTCAGCTCTTTGGGACTGTGGTGGTTATTTTCAGGGGATCTTTTTCTTACATTTCTATTTAAACACCAGAAGAAAGCTGCTTGAGTTGCCACCTAAGAGGAATAAATAGCATAAAGAGCCATTTCACAGAGGAGCTAGCTAACCTGGTCAGCCCCCTGTGTTTTGGCTGTCATGTTGCAACCCTGTTTTCTCTAGACTTGAATGATCCACTGTGCTCTCCACCAAGACAGCCTTCAAGGGTGGGATTGATGGACACAGGCAGCTCCTGACAGCTAAAAGTTTTATCCAAAGTGTGTTGACCCCAGGGGAAAGATCCCTGTTTGTTGATCACACTGCCATCCCTCCCACCCACTCAACGTGGACACAACATCTTGTCCATCTTCACAGCTGATTATTTTTACCCAGGGGCAGGAGCTAATATAATGATATTTTGTGGTGCAGGATGTGCCTGCCACGCTCGGAAAACAGGGTTATTCAACACACAGTCCGTATGGATTTTCAGCAGCTTTTCTCAGCATTAGCCAGGGTTCATGCATCATTGATTTCTCAAGTGCTTTGGAAAACATAACAGTAATGTAACAGAAATAGTTTGTCCATCAGGCTCTCTCAGAGTGGCAGGGACATTGTTTTCAGACCAATAGAGCTGGTAGGTGCTGTAGCTGTGTTACAAGTCCACAGAAGCTTCACATCTCCACCAAAGTGTTTACATGGCTGCTAGAGACAGGGCACAGCCATCTGTAGTGTTAGTGCAAGTGCTGTTCCATTCTTTGCATAAATTAGGAGAAACATATTATTTTGTGAACTGCTGCTTGTACAAGTTTTGGCAGATGATTGCAGTTAAAAAATATATATTTATTTTTTAATGCATGTGAAATGATAAATAAGGGTTGGGACAAAAATTCAACCCCAGGGTTATTTTTCAGGTTACAGGGGGAAAACACATCATAATTTTACCAGCAATGAAGAGAATCCCTGGAGTTAATTATAATGGCACTTTCCCATAGCTGGAGTGAAGCTCTGTGTGTCAGCACTTCTGCTCCTCTCAGGGCTCTACAAATGGTGCCATTGTAGGTGCCAAGATACACACAAAAGCAAGATTCAAGGGGAAATCGTTCTTAAAGTTGTAATTTTGGAATGAAATTAATACCAAAATGTTGACCACTTTAATGAAGTATTCTCCTTGTTGGCATCCAGCAAGATCTGCACTGGATAACATGTAGGTTAGCAAATTGGGGGGGAAAATTCCATTAGCACATGACAGAGCCTGTTTTATTTGTTTATTAGTGGATGTCTCATGTATGTGATAAGACAGGAGCAGCATTTCACATATCTGGCCTTTGTCCAGCAAACCCCTGAAGGACATGTTTCACTTTGAGCATCTTAATCCTTCTTCACTTTAAATGAATAAATCCAGTCATGTGCTTGACACAGATGGAGAAAAGGGAGAGCATGCAAGTTGGTGTCACAGGGTTAGGGAAATCTGATGATAACACATAGCTGGAAAAGAGTGCCCAGTATGCATATATATGCATAAGTTTTATCTGTATCAACCATATGCATAATTAATATTTTGTTTTAACTGACTGGACCGTGTTCTCTTTAAAATATCCTCCATTTCTGGGATTAAACAATTCTGTGCATCAGAACTGGACACCTTATTGGCTAATTTCTCCCCATTTGCTTAAACAAGAAGATAAGCACAGTAGATTTCTGCTTAAAGGTTTTGGAAATTCCATTTATTCAATCTGTCATTTGAGGTAATCAGTTAGGGGATATGAGTAGGCAAAAATGTTGTTTTATGGTTTGCATGATATGCACGTCTCTTAACTAACTAATTCCTCACCTCTCTGCACTGCAGTAATCAAGGTGATGAAAGTTTAACTTTCTCAAACCAGCTCCACCTGGTTTGAGAACCACCACAGGCTTTCTTGGTCCACTTATTGTGACTGGTATGTTTAGGGGCAGACCTTTGGATTTGGAGATAACTGGTATATTTTCCAGCTCCACCGTCATCCTCTCAATCTGTCTGCATTGTTGTTACCTGCTAAGCTTCCTGCCCAGCTTTGCTGGACCCAATCCACAGCACAGTGAGGCACAAGCAGGTGATGCTGAGCCATGCCAATCCCCACCTCCTGAGGTCGTCACAAAATACAGGGGAAATGTTACCAGAACTGGCTTATCCCAGATCATACACTGGGGGTTGGATAGCTTGTCCAGTTTCCACCTATTTGTGTTGCTAATAAGGCACAGAGAACAAACAAAGCTGCCCAAATGAAGCTGTCAGAAACTCCCCACAACAACAGGAGCTTTCTTAGGTGACAACAAGCTGGCTAAGCCACCTTTCTGCCAGCCTATAAAATTCAGTATAATGAGCAAGCCGGGGAGAGGATGAGGCTGGGTGTGCAGCATGCTGGCACATCCTTGGCAGTGGCAGCAGCTGGAGGCAGGAAAATGAATACATTGTCCCATTAGAGGCACTTGACTTGCTGGCTCGTGTCCCTGTGGAGCCCTTTGTGGACACGGCAGAGCGCAGACGTTCAGGGCAGCATCCAGTCCTGCTCTAAATCACTTTCTGACAGGACACTGCCATTCCTGGACTACCAGGTGATGAAAGCAGGATGGTGTGAATCCCCTTGTTTACACCCCCCTGAATCCATCCGAGGTTTTGCAGAGCTCCCTGGTCCAGGGCTGAGAGCAGAAAGGAGCCTTGTGCTGTGCCTGTTCCCCCTGCACTCTGCTGAGCTAAGAGGGACCTCAAAGCAAACCAAACCCAAACCCTTTTATTCAGATAACCCTTCCCCCATAAAAACAAGCATCTCTCCAGCTCAGGTCCAGCAAAGGCTTCTTTTCTTCCTCATTTCCAGGATCTGTTTAACCAAGTACTGCTGCCTCCTCTCCTCCCCTCCCTCCCTTGAGCAGCTGCTAAGGGCATTTGCAATGCAGCTTGGCCCTTAACGTTTTGCCCTAAGCAAGCAGCCAGGACTCCAGCTGCCTAACTCCACTGCAGCTGGATGCTCACAGAGAGCTTCAGATTCCCAACCCGAGATAAGCCAAGATAGCAAGGCTGAAAATACATTCAAACTGAGGCTTGTATCTGGGTCACAGAGCTGCCAAAACCACCCCCGTTCTGTTGAAACAGCTATTGAATTTGCTTCTAGAAGGAAAAAGACAGTAACATGCCAAGTGACACTAATTGTTAGGCAGCACTGAGCAAGCATAATGCGCTCCTACAAATTATCTGGGAACAATTTTTTTTTTCCCATTTTTTGTAATGCATTTTCAGGGAGGAATGGGGAAGTTGATCAAGGTGAATGCATAATCCATGAAAATCTGTGGAAAGGCATAGTTCTTCCAGGGGTACACTTTTAGTAGAAAAATGTTACCTGTGGGTTATGTAATTGTTGGGGAAACATTAAAAAGTTCTTGCAGATTTGAGAACAGCAAAATCCCTGTAAACCACCAAAACCATCATCAACTTCTATGCCAATTGTACAGGGAGAAACCTGGATTTCCTTTGCACTATTTTCAGCACTGACTAGAAAGGTGGAGATGGCATTGGGAGAAAGCCAGCCCCTGCTTTGGAAACAGTGATAAATTACAGAGAACAGTTCCAGTTCTTTCTTTTCTTTAAGCTATACACACGAACTTCTTTTCATCATCGTGAGTTTAGAAAAGAGATGCCAACCTATCAGAAAAAAAAAATAAAAAGAGCCTAAATTTGCTCTGGATTTGGTTAGCATGGTGGATTTGTGAAAGATAATTTAAAACACAGCTTACTACTGACAATGCCCAGCAGAAAAATCCTCTTGGATGAATTACTTACTCTTAACAATTTCAGACTAGCAAATTGAGGGCAAGTAGGTTTTGTTTCTGTTTCCTTTATCAAGTCTTGATACAAAGCATTTCCCACCTGCATCTGTTCCTCTTTCCCAAATTAAGCAGTACAATATTCAGCCAGGAGGAATCCAGATGACTATTCAGGGACAAAAGAGCTGTACAGCTTAAATAAAGGTGGCAGAACTTGGTGATTAATTTGTCTCCTTTGTTTCTCTAGTTGGAGAAGAAAGAGAAAAAGACAGCAAAGGAGTAATTATACTTAACTGCACCAAGAGAGCTTTGCAGTCCTGAATTCATGAGTGTTTTCAAGTTGATGGAAGATCACCAGTTATGAGACACTTCCTAAATGCAGGGCAGAACTATGTGAAGGCAGGAACACGTGACACAGCAGCCAAAGAGTGGTGCATTCAGGTTGTTTGTGTTCTGCTCATTTGTGCTTTCTGTTCCTTTTTTAGAGAGCTGTATATGAAAGTTGCAGTGGTTTTGGAACATGGAAAGAGGCTGTCATGCACCTGCCCCAGCTGCTGAGTAATACAGATGTTTTGCAGGTGTGTGTGGTTGCACTGATGTTTGGCTTTTACTTCTACCATTGACTACTTTTCCAGGCAAAAGGTCTTTGGAGAAAGCATTTACACAATTTTGAAACCCATGGCTGAACACTCCCAGCTGCTGTTCTAAGCCCAGCAGACTCAGTGGGAGACTGACTGTGGCAAGGCTATAATTTCACCTTGGGAAGGGATGTGGACATTTCACTTTATCCATTTTGCCTTTACATTAGATGAGCCTTGTTTAAAGATAAGAAGGTGCACAAGCCTCCAAAGCTTCCCCTTAACAAGGGAAAAGAAGAGGGAAGCACGCTTCCGTATGAAATATTAAAACAGCATCTGATATGAAATTATTTGGGATCTCCTGTGTTCCCTGATCATTGCTGGATCTGGTATGAACACCTGGAGGCTGCTTCTGAAGGAGCAGTGGCAGCAGAGCAGTTGCATTGCTCAACAAGCACTGACACCATTTAGTGCAATCGTTCTCTACCTCAAATCCTATTGCTCTCATGCCTAAAGCTTGTTACAGTGGGGACACTGCAACACACATATCAAACAACAAGGCCCATGGAAAAGAAATATATATATGGACCGATTCTTGATAGATGTTTCAGAGGTGTTTATTTCTCCAGCTGCATGGTCGGGATCTGCTGAGGAACTGTGGCAATCTCAGGACTCGAGGGTCCTTCTGCCCGTGCAGGGGAACACAAAACAACTGATGGGGAACGAGGCTGACCGGGGGCAGGGAAACCCCGTGTCTTCCCCCAGGGCCCCTCTCCCAGGACTACATGGCAGGAGGGAAGGGACCCCGACATTTCACCTGTTTATTTTTAACAAAAAGAGATTTAAAACTTAACATTGAAAACAACTGGATAAACATAACAAGAACAGTTTCAAAACAGTTTCAAAACAAAACAAGCTGCCCTCCTGAGCCTTTAAATGTCCAAACAGATTCTCTGGAACATCTTAAGGCTGACAGAAGGGAAACAGGACTCTCCGGGCATGCTTTGTGGGGAAACTGAGGCAGGAGAGGGTTTCTTCCATTTGTACCTGTTGGAACGTTAAACAAAAATAGTTAATTTCTTCCCTCCCCCTTTTCATCCCTCCCTCGGCATCAGAGAGGAGTTGTAGGGAAAGGGAATTGTATAGGGAAGCCATGGGGTGAAAAATGGATTAGGAATAAACTGGGTATGGGATAAACTTAGGAAGGGGTTCATATTGGGTGTAGGGTAAAAGGGGAAAGTAGGCTGTGGGTAGGGAAGCTGCTGAGATGGATATTGTTTATAATTTTGTGCATAATGCTGCCTTTGACGGGAATACCCCCAGGCCCAGTAACATTTGCTGCTTGTAAACCCTTCTTTCCTTGCACTATATCAAATTGTACAACTTCCCCATCTCCTACACTTTGCAGGTAATTTTTAGGGTTATTCCTTTTAATGGCAGTTCTATGGATGAATAAATCTTCCCCTGTATCATCTCGTGTTATAAACCCATGGTTGTTTTTTACATTGTACCATTTCACAGTTCCTGTGATTTCGTGGCTACAACTGCTCCTATCATGTGCTTGCGTGTTTGTCGTGGCTGCTGGTCCCGCGTGGCCGCCGCCTCGCCGACTCCGACGTCTCGGCCGGGCCCCGCGTTGCGGCTGCTCCTCGCTCTCCGAGCGGCGCTGCTCCGGCGTGTCTGGGCTCTGCGCGGCCCCGCGTTGCCATCGCCGCTGGCTCCGTGCCCTGTGAGCGGTTCCGCTCCGCCAGCTCCACGCTGCTTTGAGTGCGGCCCTGTTTCGGCTCGGCGCTGCGCGGCTTCTCGTGTCGCTGTGGAAACCGCCGCTTCTCCCTCCGCAGGGCTCTCCGAGCCGTGTGCTCAGAGCGGGCTGCCACGCCGACCCCCAGGTCCTGGTTGCTCCTGGGGGCCGCCTCTCTGCTGCTCGTGGCCCACGGCACCCGCGGCGCCTGTGGCGTTGCTCCCTCACTTGCGGCCGCATGGCCGGGGACCCCGAGACAGGGATGGGGTCCGTGATAAGGCGCACGCTCCTGAGGGGGCCAGGCGCATCCAGCACAGGCACCTCCACTGGCACGGCTGCAGTCATGTGCTCCTGGGATGGCAGCCACGCGGTCTCGGCCACGGGATTACGGCCATCCTCTGCTCTAGGGGTAATGGGACTATACAAATGCTCCTGAAGAGCTTCACTGATTACACAGGATGCACGGAGAGGTTCTATCATTAGTGCATGTTTTGTTTGATTCATTATTTCCTCCAAGATCTCACACCAGAAGTTCCAGTTACCATTTCCAGGAGGATCAATATCAAAAAGTAAGTCTTGAGAAATATAAAACAAATTTTTGAAAAGCCAGTTAAAAAAATGTTCTAGATCTCCCGGAACAAATACTTTCTTGTTTTGTTGTTAAAGGATTCCTTTAACTTCTAGATACATTTCTTTCTGTGGCTCAGAGAGCCACACTTCCCACAATTCTTCCATAGTCCAGAAAGAATATCCAAACCAAGGCAAGAAGAGAGAGATCTAGAGTGGTTTTTACTCACAAATTTTCTGTCCTTAGGGATCGGTGTCTTGCCAGCATTTCTCTACCATTTGTTACAGTGCAGATACTGCAACACGTGTATCAAACAACAAGGCCCATGGAAAAGAAATATATATGGACCAATTCTTGATAGATGTTTCAGAGATGTTTATTTCTCCAGCCGCATGGCCGGAGCTCTGCCGAGGAACTGAGGCAATCACAGGACCCGAGGGTCCCTGCCCATGCAGGGGAACACAAAACAACCAATGGGGAACGAGGCCGACCAGGGGCAGGGAAACCCTGTGCCTCCCCCCAGGGCCCCTCTCCCAGGACTACATGGCAGTGGGGGAGACCCCACTGATTTTCAGTGCTTTAACTAGGGAAGAAAAGTGCTCTGGTATGTAAGTTGTTTTCCCATTTATTTACACTCTTTCTAAATGGGAAAAAGGAGGAAATAAAGAAGAAAGAAACAGCAGTGGCACAGCTTCAAATCTTTTAAAGTCAATGCAGATGTAAATAGGAAAAGGTTAAGTCCAACTTCTGCAGTTGAGCCCTATTCAAAATACGTGAAATATTCTTGATCTAGACATCTGGGTCCAGAGGACATTGACAGGAAACATTGAACTGAACCAATGAGCCATGTGAATTTCAGCCCTTGTAAAATTCATTACAGTAATTTCCTATCTTGAAAGGTGATGGTGGTTTTGTTTTCCAATTTGGGTTTGGAGAAAAACAGAACACCGAATGCCTCTGTCAGAACTGGGTGACACTTGACAAGAGCATAAAATAGTTTTATTCCTGAGTAACTCTGACAAGTGATTTGGCCTGGGCAATTTAACAAGGCCATAAGAGATTGGAATCACTACAGAATGATTTCATGGCCAGTGGGCTGGAGGCAGCTCTGTTTATTTCTGTCTAAGCCGTGGGTCATTAAGGATGTATGACAAAATATGTTCCAGGACTGAGGATTTGAGAAGCCTTAAGATGAAATGGTAGCAGCTGCTCATATCACAGACAAGGAAGAAGATCCTTTTCCGGCAAACTAGAGAAGAATGTTACCGAAAGATGTATTTTCCCTGCATTTTAAATGTGTTGTGTACATTTCTACATTGTTGCCAGCCTTGGCTGAGATTTAAATTTGCACTGCATGCTTTTACAGAGATATTCTTTGGTTTGCAGAAGTGCTTTCTAAAAGCTTTTCCGAAGCATGTTTTCAGTATGACTAACAGAAACACCTTTTAAAACCAATAGCCACTTGGAAGTGACATTTCTAAGGAATGTTTTCCCTTTCTTTGCCTTGTGCTGTTCAACCAGCACTAGCTGCAACTGTGAGGAGCAATGGAGCCTCAGGGGACCATATGCTGCTACTAGCAGGCATTTTCTGTATGTGATTTTAGGAGGTCGTCACATAAGAGGTCTCAGATCTGTTACTTATTGCTTCTCTGCACTTGGATCCTCTGGAGCAGGTGCCCAATCCAGTATCTATACATCATCCATAGAAGCCTGCTGCCATTCAAGCAAGGCAATGTTTATTTTTGCTTGATTTTGCTTTGTCTTCTCACACATCTAATCCTCCTTTATCCTGATTTTTCTAACAGTTTCTTCAATTAAACAAATATTTTTCTGTTGCTACAGCAAATACTTCCTCAAGCATGTGTAAAGCTGAGCATTTAGGAATATTTTGCTGAATCAGGAATTCTTTGCACAATAATATCCCACAGTCTGTGTACAGACAGAAGGCTTGGGTGGGGAACACTCTTAGATGCTGCCATGGGAAAACTATGAAAAATTGACCTTTTACTTTGGGGGAAAAAAGCTCCTTCTTTAATGTAGTTACCACTTTTCTCACAACTAAAAGTTGCCATGACAAAAGTAGCATGGAAGTTGAGTTGTAATGATAGCTTAGCAGTCTTTTCTAGTTATTAGAATGGCTGAAAACAATGCTTGTAGTGCTGAGGATGTCAGTCTTGTCCAGACTAAGAGCACAGAGCAACCAAAAAAATCCTTATGAGAGATCAAAGCAAAAGTGGAGCGAATGGTGATTCTCAGAAAGATTCAGCTCAAGGGAGAAGATCTTTCCCTTGCCAAGGGGTGAAAAAGATTGTGACATTTGTTTGTCCAATAAGATAAGATAATATTTTTTAAAACAACAACAACAAAAAAAAACCACCTACAAACCAACAGCATGTGTTACCTGGTAATAACATGAAAATAGGAACTACTACCATCAAGTTAGTACAATGCCTCTGCCTGCCTTCCAACTCACTCTGCTGGCTGCAGGTCATACTTAGATTGCCTTACACCAATTTAGGAGCAGTGACACTCACTTAAGGTACTCCAAGTGCAATGCTGCAGCCATTTAAGTATATATGTGGTAGATATAAGCAAGAGGATATGCTACAAGAGTAAGGAGACAACATCAGTTCTGCAAATGGCTCTCTCACAAGGCCCTTTTTGGAATAGTTAGGTTCATCCTGTTTTCCACATTTCACAAAATAAGTTGAAAATTTTAGAAGGGGCAGAAAAGATCTCTAGGGTTACTTAAAACTTAGAAATATCTCTCAGTGTAATACATCTCACTCATCCAAGAGCCTCAAGATATATTTAGTTTACCTCTATCTGAAGTTAAAAGTTTTCTTGATCATACTTCACAAAGGTCTACCCAGGGAAGTCTCAGGCAGCCTTTGGGAGCTCATGTTGGGAGCCAGTTGTTAGAAAATGAAACTTGACCAGGTCACTCTCCTAATGAGACACAAGACCTGTCAAGCTGATTAACTGTTTAGACAACTTATCTAGGGATATCATAGATCCTCACGTATTTGATATGTTGAAGCCTAAGTTGCATGTCTCTCAAACACATAACACAAATAACAGTGATGAACTTCCAAAAGAGGGGTTATGAGATTGGTTCTTTCACTTCTCTTAGGAAGGTGGTCATCTTAGATCATCAAAATGGTCTCTCTGGCTACGATAATGTAGCTCTCATGTTTGCTCCATCAGGAATGTGGGCAAATGGAAGATCTGTCTAGGGTGGGTTCTGTGCACAGCTTAGTGACCTTACCACATCCCCATGAAACGAGAGTATCTTAGCTGCATTGCTGTCAGCCACATCTTTATTAAAAAGATTCCTTCTCATGGATACCTCTGCTCCCGTTCTCTGAGTAATACAAAATAATGCCTCTTACTCCATTACCTGCTCTCCTTGGGAAGACACTTCAAGATCCCATAGGATTACTGAGAACATCTCCATTACACTGTTGTTTTTGGCACGGGAGTTTCAGATGTTTCCTAGTGACATTTGAAACACTATGTAAAACCAGGGCAATAGAGTGTGGCCTTTTCATTCAGCCTTTAGCTTGAGAGGGGTCACTTTCTTATGGGTATGGAGCTCATTAATGGTTCTGCACAGTTGGGTCTTTGGCAGAAATAGAAGCTCCACTTTGACAGAAATTACTCCCCCTGTGGTTAACACCCTAAGTATCAAATAAAATATCTCATCAGAAGCCTTGGCACTTACCTCAGGATTTGAATTATCACTTGTAAAACCAATGGCCCCACAAGTGCTGTATGTTTAGTGAGTTAGGAATCTTTAGGAAGTATGGAATCCATTCTTCCTTTTTAAATTTCTTTGCCCTGCAGCAGTGCGTACTGTTTTACATGTTTTATTTTTGCAAAAGCTCCTCTTTTTTTCCTGATTTATCTCTATCTATCTCTATTTTATTCTGTATCTTCACTAACAACTCTACTTTCCCATTTCTCTCAGGTTCCAATTTTTTTGCTTAAAACATTTTCCAGCATAAAGTACCTTTTTTTTGCCCTAAGTCATTTCTGAGGGCTTTAATTTCTTTCCTATCCTCACAGCAAGTACAAAATTCACCCCTTTTGAAGAAAGGAAATGGAGCCCACAGAGATTAAATTATTAGCCCCAATACATCTGTCACACAGCAGAAAACTGAGATCAGGGCTTCTAAATCCCAGATTAGGTCCTCACCAGTCAAACAAATCACACCAGACAGTTAAGGTCCTGTGAGGTCCCACGTAGTCCTGGTATGGCACATGGCCTTGCCAGATGTTCAGCAAGAATCTTGCAGCTGGAAACGTATCTTGGGCTTTTAAAGATGCATTTTCTGAGCTAGCATTCCCCTAGGGTGCAGGCATTTCAGGGCTTCCTGGTTATTTTTGCCTTTCTTCATGTATTGCAGTCCTGGTTGCTTCACACCGTGAGTTCACAGGACTTCCAAAGCTGACAAGAAAGGCTTGCATCTGGCCCCAAAAGACCGGGAAAAATGAAAAATAATGAAATGAGGCCATATTATTTCGCTAGGCAAAAAACGGCCACAGAAAAGAGAAGTACACATTCAAGCTCTCCAAGTGAGAAGACAATGACTAGAATGATAAAAGGAATTATCAGCAACAGCACACACCGAGAAGCTCCCAAACCATCAGCTACGTGGTCTGACTCAAGATCAAGCATTGATATTCAAACACAGGAGACACTTCCATTTGCATTCAACATGGATGACACTTAGCAGCCCTTTTGCTGATGCTCTCCAAGGAGTGTTAGTTGAGATAAAAGAGTATACTCTGGGACTTAAACAGCAGCTATTACTGTAAGTAGAGAGCAGCC
The DNA here is from genome assembly GCF_965178545.1 of Coloeus monedula. Classification (NCBI taxonomy): domain Eukaryota; kingdom Metazoa; phylum Chordata; class Aves; order Passeriformes; family Corvidae; genus Coloeus; species Coloeus monedula. Next base: position 57,268,833 of record NC_138786.1, on the reverse strand, counting down.
CAGGGCAGATAACAAAGGGCTGAAGAGACGATGGACTGGCTGAGGTTGAGAGAAAGAAATACCTGCAACATGAAAGGAGACTTAAATTTTCCTTTTGATCTTCTTTAGTAACCTTCAGTATAATTTTGTCTGTTTGTGCACTGCAGTGGCCTCCCCTGCTGTAATGTCTAAACACCTGGCTGGTTTTCAGAGGTCCACTCTCACAGTGCTGTTTTGAAGGCGGGGAGGAGTGGCCCCACAGTTAAAAAACAGCACTGAAAAGGAACAGGAAAGGTGATGTCATTTCCCTTAGAAGAGACGGAGGTGCTCCAGTCACACAAGTTCGTGTGACAGAGCCTGGCAATGTAAGGAAGAGCGGTTTGTAGGGAATACTCAAGAGATAGGCTTTACCGAGGAAATCTGGTACGCCATGAGATGATGATGAATGAAGAGAGAGCACAGATAGGGAATATGCAAGTTGAGAAATATATCCATGCTACTCAATGATCCCTGGCTGTGCTAAGATCTTGTTTCACATGCTCTTGGTTCATACAGATCCCTTAATACTGTAAACCTCCTTTCAGACCCTAAAATCGTTAGACATAAAGCTGCTTCTTAGCTGTTGGAGATATAAACTTAAAAGTGACCTGAAGAAAGTAGAAAGCCTCATGGGTTCACATATTCTGGCACAGAGACCTATGTGCTGGCCCTTCAGCCAGTAGCTTCTCCTCTAGCAAATCCACTGTGCAGAGCAAGGAGGATTAAACACAGTTCTACATCTTTCAAAACCCAGACGATTTTCAGAAGAAATTATCTGCCACCCTAATCCCTGCAGCTCTGTTTATCTCTGATCAGAAAGGGGAGTGCCAAATTGGCATACTGATTCATATACCAAAAAAAGACCATGCCTATAAGCACAGATCATGATTTGCATACTTATTAGCCTTGACTGCCAGAGAACATTCTGGTTCCTTTGTAAGCCCAGAAACAGTAAAAATATGCTAATGGCAGCATATCAAATTTGGGCTTTAGCCAATCTGTCAATATTGAAATTACTTGCCTGTAATATAGTGGGTAAACAACTCGTTGTATAGGATGATCCGAGGCATGATTTGAACTTGTTGAAATTTAGTCATTTTGTGCCTGAAAAACTCACAGATCAGCAAATGAAACATAAGCATACACGCAAGACAGATGTCACACTGACTTTCTATTCTCTTATCTCTTTGCTGCCTTCTTGTCTGCTTTGGGAAGTGGCTCATTCAGGAGTCTGGGGGTGGGGTGATTTCCAGAGAGAATCACTTAAATCACTACCAGTGTCCTCCATATAGACCCCATTTCTTCTCCTCCATGTGCAATAAAGACAAAATGTCTCCTGACATAAACTTGATATAAACCCAAGTCATTCTTTTCTTACCACAGACAAATAAATCTTTTCCATCATCAGCAATGATCATCAAAACTCATCAAAAGTTAATGATCTTTCCTTAACTCTCCAGAGCTCTCCCATCTCTGAAATTTGCAGAAGAAAGGAACTACAAGGTTACCAGCTGAAGCCACAGCAGGTCTGTGCTACCTTAGCCTTATCCTCTGGTTTCTCTCTGTGTCTTTATGAAGAAAGAAGTTCCTTTTCTTAATCTCTGCTATTTATTCTTTCACTCCATTTTTGTTTTTCAATTATCTGGCATAGTCTGTGCTAATTGTCCACAGTTGGTTTCCCTTTCTTTGAGGACCGTTCCAGATAGAAGGAAGAAAGATGATGGTGTACTTAATGAAATATTTTTGGCCTGACTCTATTCTCAAAGAATGGGACTGAAAGTTCTGATTCTCTAAGCAGAGCTAAAAATAAAACCAGAAAAACAATAATAAAAAAAAGACTCAGAAAGACTTCATGATGTTCCAAGACTCCGTGAAGATCTTTAGCATATCTTTACACCCACTTTTCCTCTAGCCCTTATGAGACAGACCAAAATCTCCCAGTCTCAGCTCTGCAGACCAGAAAAGCCCTTGAATTAGAGGCACCTCTCCAGAGCTTGCCGTGGAGCCAAGCAACTTGGGCAGCAACATGCACTCATTCCAGATGTTTCACTCTAAGGAAGAACTTCATTGATCACTCAGTGACACAGAGATGAGGGTGCCACTGACCTGAAAATAAACTTTTCCGAGCTCTTGGTCTGCTGAATAGCCACATCTGGGTCCTGCATGCAAAACCAAGGAGAGGAACCACAGGAAAAGATAAGCAGGATGCGTTAAGTGGAGAAGCTGGTTGGCAGGCAGAAAGCATTACCCTTCACAGTGTAAATGTGAAAAGTCAGGGACACAAAGAAGCATCTGGAAGGGGAAAGGGAGGTCATTTTTGACAGTAAAACAACATCTCAGCAATCCCATCCATGATCTAAGGAACTGAACACATCCACATCCAGACAACGTATGTCAGCTTCTTTTCAAGGAGAAATGTGTGTTTGCCAGAGACAAGAACCATCCAGGTGATAAAGAGAAGCACATCCTGCAAGGAATCCCAGTTTTAATGATGACATCCACAGCATTTAATGTCAACACCTCAACATCTAGGATCCCAGTCACTGACTGAAAAATCTCAGAGCTAAAAACAGTGTTTCCAGCCTCAGTAGCTGCAAAGAGAAGCACAGAAATGTGTCCTTTCAAAACCTGAAAAGAATTACATAATCCGGTGTCAAACCCCATATAAAACCTGTTGTTTGGGGGCCTCCATATGTTGTGTTCTGAATGAACCCAGTTTTAAAGACCATTCCACCAAGTTTTCCAATTTACATTTGTGCACCATCTCCATTCATTTATATGCCAGAGGGAAAGAGCCTTGTTCTCTCTGCTTCTTCCCGGGGGATGATTCTAAGTTTCACAGCCAAGGATGAAAAGTAAATTAACAGGATATTCTGTGATTTGCCACAAAAAAGGCAGTGTGCTGATATCTGAAGCACAGCAGGCCCTCCTTGTTCTTCACAGAGATAACTAGGTGGGGTATCTCACATAGCACAGGGTGGTAATTGTAGAGAAAAGTTAACTTGCTAATAGCAATCACTTTATCTTGTTTGTCAGTGATTAGTTATGTAAATTTGTTCTCCCCTTCAATTCCACACCAGTGCATCAAGGTGACATGCCACATGTGCATAATTACTGCCAGTGTTATTTCAAGACCTTGATCTACAAAATGCAAAGTGCCACTTATTAGAAAGTCCACACAATCAAAGAGGCTTCTTTCATTTCTCTACACATGTTTGCTGTTCTCTTTTGATAGGCACAGCATGTAGGAAGCCAGTGGGAAGCAAACGCAGCATTCACAACGTGGCTTCTCCTTTGTTAATTAACTAAGTCAGGTGCATAATATTGCCTGTGTAACTCCTTGAGAGTCCAGGACATTGCTGCTCTTACAACACAGGGAAATGCGGCTTTATCCAAGCCTGTAAGACAATAAACATTAAAAGGGATGATGAAAAATTGTATTTATTTATTTACTGTTTATATGGCACCACAGCACTTCACAGGCAAATGATATGAGAATCTCAATACCCAAAGAATTCATAATCTACACTGGCCAGATTCAAGCTGTGTCACTCTTTACTCCCTGTGTCACCCCCTTGAGTCTGAGTCGATTCAAAGAAGTAACAGCATCAGGATCTGGCTTTAATTAAAGAAAACTTTAGAGACTAATAACCAGGATTAAATAAAAATGCTGTCGCCTCAGCCCTAACTCATTTAAACAGGAATGAAAAAAACCAAACAAACAGAAAGCAAAACCACCAAAGAACTTTCAGCTGCAGCCATGTTTTAGTGCTTGATATGCAGAGTCGTCATGGCTGGGACCGACTTGCAGAGTCAGACAGTCGCTTTGGTGCCCACCATGTCTAGCTGTAATAAAACTGATCTGCTAATGACTTAAAAGCTCCAATTAGCATACATTTCTGAAGAAATGCATGCCATTTGCTGATACTCAGTAACAGGAGTGAGAATCCTATCCAGCTCAGAGAAGGAGATGGATTTCATCCCAAACCATTCTTGTGTTCTCTCTCCAGCCCTTTGTCTCATCATGTACCACCAGCTCCTACTTCCAGAATCCAGAGACAAGGCAACAGCAGTCCATGCTCTTCCCTGTTCCAACAACCCACCAGAGACACCATGCTTGACCCTGAGCAGCAAGGTTTGCCAGTGGGAACACAGTCTCCATGGCAGGCAGTGGGATGAGGTGCTGGAGACCAGCAGTAGCTGCTGCTGTGTTATGCAAGGACCCAAATTCCAGCTGGGATCTGCTTGTACAAGTCAAGCAGGAGAAGGCAGCTGAACCCATAGGGCTGGGACCTGCCTTGATTGGACCAAGTTCAACAGAACATCCGTTTCAAGCCAGAAAGAGTTTCTTTGGAAAAGTTGCCCAACACTAGGATTGTTTAATTGAAGCAGTTCACCTCAGTGGTACATGTGGCTGCTGGGGAAGTCCATTCTAATTTGATTTTTAAAATGGTGTGTGCAGGGAGGATCAGAGGTGGGCACCGCACCACACTTCAGTGTTAGAAAGGAAGAAAAATTAGTGTGATAACAATAATATTGCATTAGTCTAAGCACAAATGCAGCTTCACAAACCAAGTGACCTTTCTTGGAAAAGGGCTAAGGATAGAGACAGGGCAGAGCCAGGGAAAGGGGTGATAGGCTTATTTCAGAAAACACAGGGTGTGGTGTGTCCTAGACCAGGCAATCCAGGCATGTTTGAGTCTCTTAGCGCTGTTATTTGCCAAAAAAAACACTGAAGAGGAAGGAAATTGCTATTTATTGAAGGAGGCAAATGAGGCATGGTGCAGCTGACTGACCCCCCCATTAGTGATACCACCTGCCTAGGAAGGATCCAAAGATAAGATATAAAAGTGTTTTGCTAAAACAAACACACAGGGCCATGTGGCTTCCAGCTGTTCAGTAAAGTACCCAGTTTGGTGCTGGGAAGGACAACAGGCTGGTACCTAGTGAAATTAATGCTTCATTATAACAATGAAAACAGGAAAGCTTCCTTTCCAATAGGAGGGGACCCTGTTGTGTCCAGTTTCACAACCTTTGGCTGGTTAATCTCTGTTGGACTCTTTGAGCTTTGTGATCCTTTCTGTAAGTACAAAGCTGTAGCCTCGGCTTCATCCCCCTTTCCCTGGTAATGGCAGGAAGAAGAGCATTTCTCCTTCCCAAGCAGCCCTGCAGCAGCCCCAGAGTGTTTGCTCTATTCTGGGCCAAGGCAAGAGGCTGCTGCCCTCTCAGCCCAGCCCAGGCAGTGCTCAGCGGTGCCTGGCCACATGTCCTCCCATCAGATGCTATTTTGGAGACTGCCATAACAGCTGGCTTTACCCACTTCTCACTCTCTGTGGTCAGCCTCGTGCTGAGGGGGTTTGTCAGCCCTAAAGGATCAAGATGTTCCCCATTTCCTCTGGAGTGGGAAGGAAAGGACAGATGATCTGGCCCAGCCTTTGTGATGCGGCTTTTAAATGTGCAGGAGCCTCACACATCCCAAATTTTTCACAGTCTGTGGTGAGGCCTGGTTCTGCTCTCAGGCAAATCTGTTGTCCCTTTGAAGTGAATGAACTGGCTCCAGATTCACACTGGCATGTGATGCTTCAGGGTAAAAACAAAGGGAAAGCAGTGCAAGGTGTTCCACAAGACAATTTAATCTGAGCATCTCAATGAAAAGAAATCCCATGCCAGGCAAAATCCAGTAATGCTTGGGCAAAGCACTTGGCTCCCCACAGCTCTGCCCAGCTGGGCAGATGCAGCATCTTGAGCAGTGTGTGAACATCAGTGGAGAACAGCACCCCCTTCTCTTTTCTTCTTTAGCTGCTCTGCCAGCATCCCCCCCTCTCTGGAGCTGTGAGCTGGAGAAGGAGGCTGTCCCTGTCAGGAGCTGCAGGGATTGGGGAGTGCAGGGCAGCAGGGCAGGGGCTGTGTAGGCAGCTCTTGACCCCGTGCTCTGCTTCTCTTTTCCCGAGCAGGGAACTGGGGAATGGAGGGCAAGGAGCAAATGGGACTGAGGCCAAAGGCTTCAGCAAAGGAGTTGCCTTCCTCTTACAGACCAATTCAATTAGAAACACCTTTATGGAGACCTGTTTCATAGCTCCCACTCAGCCAGGCCGGACTAAAGGACATACAGGACTTCCTGCCACATTACAAGTCAGGGGTCTTCACCCTGGTCCCCAGAGTTCTCCAGGCAAAAGCAAGAAAAAAAAAGCACAATAAATGGACTGCTGCTAAAGGGCAGGTTTAGTAACTCATCTGAAGAAACAGCAAACCTTTGCTCTGACCTGGCACACCTTCTAACTCCAATTCTACTCTGTCCTTAATAACAGAACTAATTGAAATATCAGGAGATGATCAGAGCTCTGACAGATAACATAGCAAAAATGCCCCTGCTTTCAGATGCTAACTTCTTCTGCCCCTGTGTACATCAGCAAAGAAATATATACATGTTTGTGAGCTTTGGACAGTGTATGCTTTTCTGTGCTTAAAGCCCTACAGAAATACTGCAGTCAAGATGAGGAATGTCTTGGAGAAATGGGGGTTTTTTTGTCTTTTGAATATATTCTTGTGTTTTTCCCAAAAGATCTTATTTGGCCTTAATATAAAAAAAAAAACCAAAAAACCAAACAAAAACAAAACAAATGCTAAACAGCTTAAGGTTGTTTGATAGCAAGCAAAGACATGCAAGAGCTGAGGAAACTGTCTTGTCCAAACTTTTTTCACCCTTTTCCAGACAAATGGCTTCCTTGTACTCTGTACAGTGCTTGCAGACAAAGTTGCAGTATTATTAGTAAGGTTTATTATAGCATCTAGCCTTGAATAGCAGCAGCAGGGGAATCCCCACTGGGTGACCCAGGGTGCAGATGAGTGTAGGAGCTCTGTGATTCATTGTACGCAGCTCAGTGTGAAATATTCACAGCAAACTGTTTGGCTGGGGAAGAACTGGGCCGCTTTCTGTCTTAGGGCAGCTAAGACAGAAAGCCTCTGATCAAGCTAGCATTTCTCAGTGTTAAACTGTGCTTCATGACCCTGTTTCCCAAACACATTTTTACCTTTCAGAAGTGTGTGTACAGTGAGACTGCCTAACACCCCAACCTTTCAACTGAAGTGCTTAAAAGGGAAGATAGGTCAGGTAGTGCTATTTCTGTTCCTCAGCTGTGCAATCAAGTACTTCTAGGACATGGAGTACATAGAATAATGGAGCCATAGAATGGTTTTGAGTTGGAAGGAGCCTTTAAGGTCGTTTCATTGCACCCCCCTGCCATGGGCAGGGACACATCCACCAGACCACATTGCTCAAAGTCCTGTTCAACCTGGCTTTGAACACTCCCAGGGATGGGGCATCCACGGCTTCTCTGGGCAACGTCTAGAGCATTCATTCATGTGAATAAATTTTGAAATAATTTTCTGACAATATTAAGTTTTTTCCTTTTGTTGTGTCTTCAGGAGTGATTTCAAACTGGATTGACTGTACTTTGACAGACAGAGCTTGCACCAAATCTGCTGCATTCAATCAGCACTAAAGTCAGTCATTTCATTGCTTAAAAAGTCAGTGACTACTTGATCACTAAGTTGATGTATCAGTGGACTCTAACTGTTATCACTTCAGTTTAAAAACAGAAGGCCAGGTAAGGGTAGACAACAATCTGACCAGTCTTGTCAAAGTTGAGGTGCCTCTGACTATGCCACAAGAATGAGATTTAAGCACCTGTGAAATCTTAGTGTCCAAACCAACAGGGTTTGGTTTTAGTACGACAGGTACTTCCAAACAACATCAGCAAGAAGGAAGGATTTTCAAGATCCAATTTTGATCTTATTGGCACTAGTTCCAGAGTTAGCTTCTCAGTCCTCTTCTGAACATGGCAACAAGAACCTTTCCAAGGGAATTGTGTGCACTTTAGAGCTGATCCTAAAACATGTCTGAAGAACTGAGCATGGGTAGGAATTCCCAGTGAGGGAGGGGAAAGGAAAATAGAAAGAAGCACTTTTGAAGAAAAATGTAACAAGGCAAAAAAATATAATGGAAAGGAAGGCTTATCTGGGGAAGGTTATCAGAGGTTGGAGAAAAACAGATTATTACAGCCAGCCATGCAAGGCAGGGCCTGTGAGGGATGCACACATCAGTTTGAGAGGATCTGTCCCTACATGGTGTGTTGTCTGTAAGGAATTAAGAGAGGTCTGGGAGTCACTGGTGCTTTATCACTTTGGTTGAGATGTTGGAACCTGCCCAGGAGCTCACAGGCTGGCTGGAAGGAGGAGGGAAGAAAGAATACCTGTGGCAGAGTAGTTGAGGGAAGGATCTCAGCCAGTTGTGAGAACCAGAACACAGTGATTATGTGGATGATTATGATTAGGTTTATTGCAAATACAGTATTTAAATATTGCCATTGAAGTACATAAATAACAACTCTATTATCTATTACAATGGATTGTCATATAATCAGGTCATGGTGCTTCCTGTTGAGCCATGATCTTCAGTAAGACCTTGTTCTCTGCACTTCCCAGAGAAGTCTTGGTGTAGCTTGGTGCCCTTAGTCTCACATTTGGCCAATGTCTTTGTCTAAAAGGTTCTAATATAAGCAGGTTTGGCTAGAAAAACACATGCTTGCAGTCTTTTCCCTTGGAGAATTACCAGTTTCAAAGCACCTATGGAGCTACTTTGGAATTTTCTCTCTGTGTTTGACCAGATCTTTGCATCTTTACTCAGTGGTATATGGTGTGGGAGGGAGGGTGGAGTAGGATGGGATCCACCCCACAGCTGTCTGCAACCTTTTGAGACCAGTTTGCCCAGCTGACCCAGTCTCCAGCAGCATTTTATCCCCCTTTACAGGCCAATATGCACCCAAGTCAATCACAAACAGCTCAACTTCCCCTCCTTTGGAATTCATTAATTATGTGAGCATCCTGACACTTCCTCCTGCAATACCCACCTGGTGCTCTCACCTTAGGACAAACCACATGGCCAATCAGAGACTTTGGAAAGGAAGAAGTGTGTGTGTGTGTGTGTGTGTGTGTGTGTGTGTGTGAGGGGAATCATGCATGAGAAGAAAGATTGGACTGTTTCACTGCCATCATAATATCTCAGAAGACAAGATGAGGAAAGTAGGCTGGATGTAAGTGGGACAAGGTGTTGGTGATGTGGGATGGTACCTGTCCACTGAGGGCTTTTTGTGTCACTGATAATTTCAGGCTTTAAGGTGAAAAAGTAAAGAAAAGGTTTGCTTAGCATGGGACTGCCCCCTTTGCAATGGCTTCTGTTTAAGTGACACCTCTGCATCCTGCCACCTGTAATAGGAAAGGATGCACCAAGGATTGTGAGGTAGCACTACCCCATCCTAAAAAACACTAGAGGCAAGCCCAGGGGCACTAATGATTAAGAAATACTCTCCTGGACTCACCTACAACCACCTATCAGTACACACTGCAATGTCCTGAAAACACAGCACAGCACCCTGGAGACATCCAGTCTGTGGAAGGATCCTTCTCCTAAACTGGCCTTATCTGTATCAACCCAAGGGGCCAAATTCTGGAGTCTTAGACATGCTCCTGATCAAACTGTATTCAAGATGCATGGACCAGACTCTTGCTATCTCTGTGAGGGACACCAGCAGGAACAACACCACACCCACCACATTCCTTTCCTTTTTGGAGACAGGGATGCCCAAGTTGCCCATGATTTCCATGTAGGCAGTTTAGTCATTGCAGCAGTTGTTTTCCTCTTCTATCAGGTAAGAACACATAAAATTAGTTATATTTCCCCATACTAAAAATCATTAAAGAATGAGGCCAAAGCAAGAATGACGTCCTGACGGCAGAGGAGAACACCCAGACAGTCCTTTCCTTTTCTCTGTGACCCCTCTGTCTGCTCTACTGCAAATACTTGTCTCAGGTTGAAGTGCTCCATTTCCTTCCTAAAATCTCTTTATTGTACTAGTAATCAGGACAATATAAAATGTTCCTTTTAGACCATCTGGAAGCCACAGGAAACATCAATTAACTGCATATATTTGAATCATAAGTACATTAGGCTAGAAATTTCTACATATTCTAAAAATGAAATCCTATAAAGATTTTAAGCTGTGCAATATTTAATTAAGTGGTGGCCCCAGATTGTGGGGAGCAGAATCATGTCCCTGGGCCATGGAGCAGGGTTTGCCACAAACCCACACAAGCCAGTCCCCATCAGCAATGCAGCTATAAAGTTTCTTTCACATAGTGAGCTCCCTGTCTAGCTGGCGCAGCCACATCAGAAGTATTTCATGTATAGCCTCTTTTGAAATGCAGATGATTTTTTTGGGTGGCTCCAGCTGAGCTGCTGAAAAATAAAGGAAGTGTGCTCCCTACTGTCTGGAAAAGCTCTCAGTGGAGCCTGACAGTTTGATTCAAGCACACTGGTCTAAAATACCAGTAACAGTTTAAAACTTAAGCCAAGCCCTTTCTTTGTACGCCTGCAACACGTGAGGATGTCTGTGTGCATCAGAGCCCAGCTCTCAGCTGCAGCCAACCCAGCCACCAGCCAGCAGCAGCCCTTGGGTGGCCTCATGCTGCAGTGGGAAGGTGAAGAAGAAGGAAATATGCCATTCCCAGCCTTCCTGTAGGGAGCATTGGCTTTGGCTTTGCTTGGTGACCTCGAGCAAGTCACCGCACCTCTCTTTGCCCTTCCTTGTGGCCAAAGCAGGATTTGAATTCTGTCACTTGAGCACAATTCTGTGACCACTCCTGGAGCTCTGACTGTGAGCTGGCTGCTCTACAGGAGCAAAGAGATTTCCCTGCCAGCCAGGGCAGCACAGGACCCAGCACACGAGTTACTGGTTGCAGCATTCCCTGGCTCTCTGGAGAGCGGGAGGGAGCTGCAAGCAAAGGGCTAACCACCACCACTTCCGTGGCAAAGCCTTCAGAGGTCTGCTCTGTGCAATGAAATGGATAATGAAAAGACACTAAAGTGGAGACTGGATTTGCTGTGTTCTGCCCAATTCACCTGACACTGCCCTGTTCAAAAGCGGGGTGAAAAGTCACCCCTGTGTGGGTTTCATTTCGCTTGGGAGCAAGCCACAGGAAACTCAAACTACTGTTACGGAAACTGTATGGTGGAAAAGGAGTGGCTAAGGGGACGTGGCAATGGTTGATGTTAAGGTGAGAAACATGTCAGAGAACAGTTGTTGATAGAGATCACCAGAGGTGACAATTACTAATATTTGCATTAGTGAACTGAAATAAAAATTAAGGGCATTATTAATGGCATCTGTTGATGACACAAAGGTAAGAGGCATCATCCATGGAGAAAAGAATTAGGGATGCAGTATGAGAAAAATGGAGTGAGTTTAAGAAACTGGAGTATTAATAAAAATACTATGAAATTCACAGTACATAATTCACAGTACAATGTTCAGGGTCTTGCAATAAGGAACTGATGACAAAGCCTTTTCTATAGGCTGGGAACTCATCTGCTAGAATTGAGAGAAGCAGATAAAGACCTGTGCATATGAGGTGATTATGGGATGATTACATGCTGCCAATGTGATGTAGCTGTGTAAAAAGAAAATGTGGTCTTAAGCGGTGTCAGGAGAGACACTGACTGTTGTACAAACTGACAGTAAAACGTCACCCCTGTGGTATGCGACAGACCCTGATGGAGACAGATGAACTGCGCTGGGAAAGAGGCAGTGCTCGAGGGGGAGGAAAGTGCATTCTAAAGGGAGGCTCTGAGCATTTTCCCTCGCACAGCCGGGTGCAATGACGGGAATGCGGCTCTATCTGCACAGAACCCAGGCTCCCCACACCAGCGGCGGAGGGGACCTATTTAGGTCCACGCACAATGTTGTTCCAAGGGGGAACGGGTGCAAAACCAGTAGTAAAGTGAAGCTGGAAGTCAGGGGGTCAGCGCTGCGGGGATGAGCGGCTCCCTCAGATGCGTACGTGGCAGCAGGAGAGGAAAGGCGATGCTGGAGTGCCATCGTCTGTCTCTTTACAGCATTGCCGTCATCTCGGGAGCAGGATCGGCGCTGCGAGAATCAGACAGGACTTCTTACTCGATCTGCTAAGAAAGAATCCGTGTGTTTTGTACCAAAGCAGGGCAGCAGGTCCTGACTGTCACCTGGAAGCGCAGCTGGATGTGCAGCTGTCCCAGGAGGACACCCAGAGGGGACAGATGGACAGCACAAGAGGGACTCCTCCAGCTGGCCTCTGCTGATGGCTGAAGAATCTGTATCACGTTCTGAATGAAATCAGCAGAGAGAAATAATAGCTAAATACCTACAACCTCTGCGGGGAACAAATGAAAAAAAGGAGAGGAGAGGAGAGGAGAGGAGAGGAGAGGAGAGGAGAGGAGAGGAGAGGAGAGGAGAGGAGAGGAGAGGAGAGGAGAGGAGAGGAGAGGAGAGGAGAGGAGAGGAGAGGAGAGGAGAGGAGAGGAGAGGAGAGGAGAGGAGAGGAGAGGAGAGGAGAGGAGAGGAGAGGAGAGGAGAGGAGAGGAGAGGAGAGGAGAGGAGAGGAGAGGAGAGGAGAGGAGAGGAGAGGAGAGGAGAGGAGAGGAGAGGAGAGGAGAGGAGAGGAGAGGAGAGGAGAGGAGAGGAGAGGAGAGGAGAGGAGAGGAGAGGAGAGGAGAGGAGAGGAGAGGAGAGGAGAGGAGAGGAGAGGAGAGGAGAGGAGAGGAGAGGAGAGGAGAGGAGAGGAGAGGAGAGGAGAGGAGAGGAGAGGAGAGGAGAGGAGAGGAGAGGAGAGGAGAGGAGAGGAGAGGAGAGGAGAGGAGAGGAGAGGAGAGGAGAGGAGAGGAGAGGAGAGGAGAGGAGAGGAGAGGAGAGGAGAGGAGAGGAGAGGAGAGGAGAGGAGAGGAGAGGAGAGGAGAGGAGAGGAGAGGAGAGGAGAGGAGAGGAGAGGAGAGGAGAGGAGAGGAGAGGAGAGGAGAGGAGAGGAGAGGAGAGGAGAGGAGAGGAGAGGAGAGGAGAGGAGAGGAGAGGAGAGGAGAGGAGAGGAGAGGAGAGGAGAGGAGAGGAGAGGAGAGGAGAGGAGAGGAGAGGAGAGGAGAGGAGAGGAGAGGAGAGGAGAGGAGAGGAGAGGAGAGGAGAGGAGAGGAGAGGAGAGGAGAGGAGAGGAGAGGAGAGGAGAGGAGAGGAGAGGAGAGGAGAGGAGAGGAGAGGAGAGGAGAGGAGAGGAGAGGAGAGGAGAGGAGAGGAGAGGAGAGGAGAGGAGAGGAGAGGAGAGGAGAGGAGAGGAGAGGAGAGGAGAGGAGAGGAGAGGAGAGGAGAGGAGAGGAGAGGAGAGGAGAGGAGAGGAGAGGAGAGGAGAGGAGAGGAGAGGAGAGGAGAGGAGAGGAGAGGAGAGGAGAGGAGAGGAGAGGAGAGGAGAGGAGAGGAGAGGAGAGGAGAGGAGAGGAGAGGAGAGGAGAGGAGAGGAGAGGAGAGGAGAGGAGAGGAGAGGAGAGGAGAGGAGAGGAGAGGAGAGGAGAGGAGAGGAGAGGAGAGGAGAGGAGAGGAGAGGAGAAAGGGTGAATAAGCCCAACTCAGTTCATGTCTCTAACACTGACTTCACCATGCAGTGTCTGAGCTGACTGGTTTGCAGCAGACCCTCACACACCAGACCGTGTCAGCTTTTGCTCTGATTGTGGGGGTAGCACAGAACGAGTGTCTTTCTGCCACTCATCTCTTTGGTTGTTATCTTACACGAGACTTCGTGGTAAAGAAAAACTGCAAACATTTTCACTTGAAGTACATGCTTTGGCTCATTAATCCTCAACAGTATTGATTTTCTGTTGCGTTTTTTTCAGTTAATTGCTCCAAATGGAGAGGAGCTGCCAAGGCTGCAGTGCTGATATATATCCCCCCCCCCAACCACACACCTCAGGAGAGGATGGAAGGTCCATTTTTTAGCTGCTAAGTGTAGCTGTAACAGAACTCATAACCAGCTGTCTCTGTTTTGCATTTGCAAATGTTTTTCAATGTAGGTTGATGTTAGGGCCTGCCAGCATCTGCAGCAATGCTGCCAGCAGCTTATTAACAGGCCAATTGCCAATTGCTCAACATTGTCATATTACATCAGAGCCTGAAAGTCTCTGCAGTCAGAGCATCCATTTTCAACATCCTTTGCATATATTTATAATATTTTCTTCTTATAAAGTGCCCTGCTACGCCTCTGTTAAATACTCCCTCAGCCATTTGGTGAAGAAAAGCATTAAGAATAAAGAGAACTGTCACTCAGTACCACATTTCTGAAAGCAAACCCGTATGTGATGGATCCTTACTTAGCACTGTCACCGAGTTGGTGCGACAGGAGTGCCCATCCCAGGAAGAGTTTTGTGGGGTGTGCCAGGCGAGGAGATCAAACCCCCTGAGACCCCAGATCCTGTCACACTGCTACAGCACTGACAGCCCTGGGAAGGATAAAGTGCAGGAGCGGGGGAATATGACCCTCCTTGCAAAGATCTTTGGAAGCCTGGAATGCAAAAAAGCTCACAACAGCATGCAGGACCAGGCCAAAAAAGGCTGGTGTGTGAGGCTGTCCTGCAGTGAGCAGTCAGCTGGCAGGAGCAGTGGCAGTGCTGGGACACGTCAGGGTGCTTTTGGTACTCGGAGTGCCCAGCCCTCTCTGCAGTTGGTTGAGTGAGTGCTGTTTTTCAGAGCAGAAATGCTGTCCAGCAGGAGAGAAGGGACAGCATTTCTCAGCTTTTGCTCTGCATTCATGGCCAGGGCTGGTGTTGGAGGTTTCTGGCTCCCTTAGAGTACAGCCAGTGCCTCTACTCCTGCCTGTCCACCATCCCTGATACTGCTCCTCCTGACCTCTGCAGCCCCTCCTGCCCTGCCCACTGGGACAAACACTGCACAAGCTCCTGGGCAGAGTTATGGTGCTCATGTCAAAAAGTGCCATTTGGAAAAAAAAGTCCACAAAACCAAAGACCCCATGAAAGCAGCCACCTCATGCTGACAGCACTAAACTCCCTGAGTGTGGGAGGACACCCAGGTCTCTCAGTGTGTCATCACAGCATGGCATATTTAATGCCAAACCCCCATCTCTGCAGGATCATCCCATGGCACCATGCCCATCTCTGCACCGTGAGGTGAGGGAGAGCAGCCCTGGTGACCTGAGGGGAGGAAGGCCTGGATGTCTCCAGGAGAAAGCTCTGATGACCTGACAGGAGGGAGGGCTGCATGTCTCCAGGAGTAGCACGTGCTGTTGGGAAAGATGAAACAGGAAAGCCTTATAAATATGATTGCCTGACAAAAGATTTTGGGAATATGAAAACTATAAGCGACATCGAAATGAAAGCCACCTTTGAGATACCAAGTCTTAGTTACTGAACAACTGGAAAACAATGGTATGGCCGACTGAATGTAATCCCCTCTTGATTGAACAATACCCTCTGCTTGCAGGCAGGTCCAAGGGTCAGAGCAGACCCTACTAGCTCAGCAGAAGGGGTCCAAAGAGTAGTTTTAGAAGTTAAGATGTAACACTCTATGGTAATATAAGAACTCTTATAGGCTGTATGTAAATGCTATAGGATTTGTATCTTGTATTAGATTGGTTAGTGACAATTAGAATATTCAGTACAGAAGATGATTTATTGTATTGTAACCAGGACTTCACACACTTTTTACTACACTTCTTTTTACTATACTCTTACTATACACTCTTACTGTAGACTCTTACTATTCTCTCTTTGCTTACCCGCGTACTCTCTTGCTCTCTTGGGCCTGCTCAGAGCTGCCAGCTGCAGCTCTAAGCAGTGCCCCTGTACCCACGCCCTTCGCAATAAACCGCGTGCTCCAAGACCCCCGGACTACAGAGATCTCTCGTCAGCACCCGTCTTCACCGTCACCACCCGTCTCCCACCGTCCGAACCCGCACCGAGCGTCCCCAACCGAGCCACCCTGCTCCTACAGTCTGGCGCCCATCGTGATTGCCGAACCCCCCAAGAACCTTCAGCCTGGCGCACAACGTGATTGAAGGCTCGGTTCAGCTTTCTCCATCTGTGGGAGACTTCTCCATGGACGGTAACTAAAAGACCAGTTATAGCCACCTAGAACGTGTCGTGAGCACGGCATACCGTTGCTGCGCATCGTAAAAGCCGGAGCTCTATAATTCTGCCGAGGCAGCCCTCGAGCACGGGTATTACCTGGAGCTCTTGGAGGGAATTGCCTGGCAGTCCTCGAGCACAGGCGGCCACTGCTGCGCAGCGGCTCCCTGGAGCTCTTTGAGGAAGTTTGCTGTGGCACCCCTCGAGCACGGACACGCTGCTAAGCAGTGCCGACCGGAGCTCTAAGGAGGGACCCTGCCGCGTACCCCGAGCACAGGCGAGTAGTGCTCAGCACCGCCCGCACTGGAGCTCTTAGTGTGACCCACCCGTGAGGTCCTGAGCACGGAAAGCCGTTGCCACGCGACGCCTAAAACCGGAGCTCTGAGAGAGGACCCAAAAGCAGCGTCCTGAGCGCCGAGTGGAGTGCCTGGCCAGCCCCCCACGACGGACCCCTGAGCAAGGACACTGCTCCTACGACATCTAAGTGAGTATCATACTGGTCTGATAATGGGACAAATGCACTCTGCCCATGACAGAGATCTCTATAAGCAACTTAAGCATTTACTAAGCTCTAGTTCAAGACAATTACCTAAACAGGAGCTAAAAAACCTCTTAGAATGGACTCTGATTAATTTCCCAAATGCTGACCGTTCAGCCGTCTTTACAAGAGACTTCTGGGACACAGTTGGGGTTAAGCTCTTTAATAATATTTCCTACCGGGATATGGCTGCCGCGCAGCTGCTCCCAGCTTGCAGAGCGCTGGTGGAGCTGTTTGCTGCGAAGGCGCCGCCCGCAGCAGTCACCCCGCCGAGCCCGGCTCCTGCTGCGAGCCCGCCCCTTGCCGCCGCGAGCCTGCAATGGGGCACGGCCCCCGCCTCTCCGCCGGTCCTCGCGGCTCCAGTACCCGCGGTCCGGCTGACTCGCGCCGCCCCGCCCCCCGCGCTCACGGTCCCGGCACCCGTTGCCCCGGCCCCAGCCACCCCACCGGACCCTACGGCCCCTCCCACCATCCCCGCCCCCGCCATCCCGCTCGTCCCCGCTGTCCCGGCTCCCGCCCTCGGTTCCAGCGTCTTCGCGGCCCCGCCCCTCGCTTCTATCACCCCGTCCGCCAGCGTCTCCGCGACCCCGCCCCTTGCCCCTGCCCCCACGTGCCCCCCCGCTGCTGCCGTCATTGTTACCCCACCCCCCACTGCTGGCATATTCGTAGCCCCGCCCCCCGGCGATACCCCGGCGGGGGCGGCGGCCACCCCCCTGCTAGCTACGGGTGCTACCGCTCCCCCAGCCGCGCCGGTTATGGCCGTGGCTGCCATTATAGCCGGCCCCCCGCAAAGCCAAGCGGCGACCCTTCTTCCAGCCCCCCAGGTCCCCCTTGCCGCCACCGACACGGCGCCGGTGGTAGCTAATAGCCCATCCGCGTCCGTCGCTGCTGCGTCTTCACAGTCTCCTGCCGCTCCCGAACCACCAGTACCGACAGCGCCTGTCACGACCGCGCTGGGGCCCCCGGTGCCCCCGGTACACGTTGCCGCGGGAACCCTGCTCCCTCACCCTACCGTTCAAGCGCACACAGCACGCCCCGAGCTGTCCCCCGGCCCCGCGGCAGCACAGACGCCTATGTCTACTCCCGTCCCTGCCGGCGTCCCTGCGCAATCCCCCGATCCCGGCACACCATCGCTCCCGCTGGAACGCGGAGCGCCCCAGCCCCGCGAGCCACTTGCTGCTGGTGCCGCAGCGTCTGCGCGGATGACTGGAGCCCCCTCCGTGCCTGCCGCTGTCCCAGCCCCGTCTCCCGGCACCGCCGCTCCGGCAGCGTCGTTCCTGCCCGCCGCACCACCACCCACCCCAACCCAGCCTACAAGCTCCCAGCGGCAGCACGCCGTGATCCAGCCGCCGGCCCTCCTGCCTCCCGCCGCCCCGAGACCATCTCCTGCCGACAGAGCAGCTCTGCCGCCGCCGCCCGCCTCCGTGGCCCCAGACCGCACCCTGCTGTATCCACCGCAGCCTCCCGCTTCTCAGCTGCCAAATAGTGCAGTCCCACCGCCACCGGCATCCATGATCGTCCCATCGCCCCCTCCCTCGACCGCGGCCGCAGCCCCAGCCCCTGGTTCTGCAGTCCTGCCATCTCCCGCTCTCCCCGAACCGCCCGCCACACGGACTGCCGCCATCACAGCCTGCCACGTTGCCCTGATGACGCAACCCACGCATGCGCAATTGCTGCAACTTCCGGACCAGCGATATCACTGCGCTCACACTCCTCCAGTCGCAGCACCGCTCCCGGGACCAGCCGCACATCACCCCGCGGCTCCGCCGCCTGCCCCCCTGCCTCCGCCGCCGCATCCCGGAGCCAACCCAAGCAGCACCGAATCACGCCCGCACTCCCTCGAACACCCAGCCGCGCTATCGCCCTCCGCGCTCCTGGCACCGAATGGGACTACTTTGTATCACCAATCGATTGCACTGCCGCGGCCAGGCACACAAGCCGTGCAACGAGGAGGGGGAGGGTGGAATATGACACCTGCTTTTATAAATACAGGACAGACTGAGAACTATTTTGCCCCTGCAAATGCCAACACCTTAATCCCAATACAAAACAATTCCGAAAAAGAATTAAGTCTGTTCCCAAACAGGTTCACTGTCCCCCCAGTGTTTGGGACAGACTCCGCAACCCATAGAGAGAAAGCGAGTTCTAAGAGTTTGTCAGCGCTACCTTCTGAATCAAAAAATCCTCCAAAGTGCTCAGATTATGCTCAATTAACAGATTGGCATGAAATAAGACTCCAAATCTATAAAGATGAAAGTCTTAGTTTATTAGCTAAGCCTGTGATAGCTAGCCAACAGCCTAACAGTCCTAAAACGTGGGCTCCCATCCCCACTCTCGAAATTAAAGAACTAAAAAAGGCTGTAAGATACAGTGGCATTTGCTCACCGTATCTTAAACAACTGCTAAAAAGTACCCTAAAAGGAACACATCAAACTTTAAAACGCATTTTAAATCAACAGAAAAGGGGAAAAGCCCAGGCTACACCTCAAAGAAGGTTGAATAAAGCCTTGTATGTTTTTAATTTCTTGAACAGCTCTGCAGAAGAGCCTGATCCCCCCATTTTCAGATATTTCTTGAACAACAAAAAAGCAAAACTGAAAAAACACCCCCCAGTTTTAATTAAGATTCTAGAATCAGGAAAAATAGAAAGACCATACAATCTCATAATGTGGGGAAAGGGATTTGCATGTCTCTCCACAGGTGAAGGAACCAAGTGGATTCCAGCAAAGAAGGTGAAGCTGTACCACGCATCAAAGCCTGTTGTCGGTTCCACTTCAGCCAGTGACCCCACGAGTAGAAGCCGAGAAGCCGTCACCCAAATGTGAACTATGCAGAACCACTGAGAGAAGATCATCTGCCAGAAACGGCTCAAGAAAAAAATGGAGTTCTAGTATTATTTGTGTAGATGCATGTTATTTTTTACCTTTTGTTTTTGTTTTTGCAGTGAAGCTTTACCTGTAAATCAACCAAAGACAAATGTCTGGGTTGCTTTAGCCAAATCTGCAGGCTCCGATACCATCTGTCTGTCTGACACAAGCCCTGACAAACCTTTCTCAACTTATAGAGTGCCTTTCCCAGAAGGTTTTAGTACAGTTACAAAACCTAAGGGACCTAGCTAACCAAATTACAACAGATAACCCATCTTGGCTAGACAGCTTGTTTGATGGTTGGAGCTTTGCACCTTGGCTAAGGGAACTCTGTAAAATAGGCTTGATTATTCTAGTAGTAATAATTATAGTTCTAGTAGCAGTATCTTGTATACTTCAGTGTGTGCAAAAAATGACGAGTAGGACTGTGTCTAATATCTTAGTTGTTCATCGGAACGGGGGAGATGTTGGGAAAGATGAAACAGGAAAGCCTTATAAATATGATTGCCTGACAAAAGATTTTGGGAATATGAAAACTATAAGCGACATCGAAATGAAAGCCACCTTTGAGATACCAAGTCTTAGTTACTGAACAACTGGAAAACAATGGTATGGCCGACTGAATGTAATCCCCTCTTGATTGAACAATACCCTCTGCTTGCAGGCAGGTCCAAGGGTCAGAGCAGACCCTACTAGCTCAGCAGAAGGGGTCCAAAGAGTAGTTTTAGAAGTTAAGATGTAACACTCTATGGTAATATAAGAACTCTTATAGGCTGTATGTAAATGCTATAGGATTTGTATCTTGTATTAGATTGGTTAGTGACAATTAGAATATTCAGTACAGAAGATGATTTATTGTATTGTAACCAGGACTTCACACACTTTTTACTACACTTCTTTTTACTATACTCTTACTATACACTCTTACTGTAGACTCTTACTATTCTCTCTTTGCTTACCCGCGTACTCTCTTGCTCTCTTGGGCCTGCTCAGAGCTGCCAGCTGCAGCTCTAAGCAGTGCCCCTGTACCCACGCCCTTCGCAATAAACCGCATGCTCCAAGACCCCCGGACTACAGAGATCTCTCGTCACCACCCATTCTTCACCGTCTCCATCACCACTCGTCTCCGTCCCCGACCGCCCGAACCCGCACCGAGCGTCCCGAGTGCACCCCAGCACCTACAACGTGCCTCCCTTAGACATTAATTAAACATTGCCTCCTGTGCTGTATGCCGCAGATAATTGCCCTTAATTTCACATACTTATGTAAAGGAGAAGTAATAACTCCAGTGCCTTTGTTACCTGCCAAGGGCCTCATTACTGTCAGGGGATGCAGTCCTGGACGGGTGGCTGTGGTGCACCATGGCAGTACACCCTGCTGGGCTCCACTCTGCACACCCTCCCCTTTCCCCCAGGGCTGTTGGGAGTCTTTGGGGACTGATGGTGTCAAATCATCCCCCATGGGGGCCCTGAGCTCCTACTGGGACATCAGCTCTGGAAAGAAGGCAAGAATTTGCCAGTAGACCTTTGGCTGGAGCCACCAGTGTTAGAGTGAGATGTTTTCAGTCAGAGAGCAGAGAGCTTTCTCCAAAGCATCCAAACAGAGCCACCTTGGTGGTGAGGGGAAGAGGGCTGTAGGACATCCCTTCCAAGGACGTGTGCCAAGTCCACAGGAAAAGGGCTTCACACATTTGTTGACAGTGTTGAAGGTGTAAGAGACCACACAGCGACCCCCTTATCTCACCTGAGTGAAAACACCTCACAGACATGGATCTAAGACATCAACACTGCTCCACACACCTCACCCTTCTGGGTCCCACATAAGAGGGTTTATACACCCCAGCAAAACCAGAAACTAGACAAATTCAGATTATCCATGCTCCTTAAATCCTTTTCTCTGTCTTTTACTCACTTTTTACACCCAACAATCCTCTCCACCCTACCACGCATTCCTGTTGATCCCTTCCCTTCACAGCAGCCCCATGCTCTCTTCCAGCTCTTACTGCTTTGCCTGTTAGTCTGCTTTCTGGTCTCTCACCTCTTCATCCATGACAGTGCAGGTCATGACAGCCATGAACAAAAGGTGTGAACCTTGAATTATGCTCTAGCCTCTGAATGGGTCAGAAACCAGAGAGATGTTCCACAGGTAGTTTTCTCAAGCTTAGTATCTCTGCCTAAGCTAGAACAACCATTCATTACTATACTCCTGGCTGATCTGAATGACATCTCAAGCACACAGAGATCCTTCCCTGGAGACTATCCTACTCCCCTCTTGCTTGTGATGGCTCAGGAAGTTCCTGAGCCAGAGGTGGCTTCTTTGTGATAGGACTCATCTACTAGGCACTGTCACTTTTTTGCTAAGTCTGTGAGAGAGCAGGCAAAGAGGTTAAAAATACAGTTAATACTCTTTAATAGGATTTTTTATTATCTTTTTTCTGAAGCTGTATCATGTTCTGCATGTTAGGAGATAATTGGGTCTTAGCTGCCACAGATAACAGAGCAAAAATCTCAATCACGAATAACAGAGCAAGGTGAAATACACAGAAATTGGCAACAAGACATGCTTACTACAGAAGGGATCCAGTAGTGCAATATCTGGTCAAAGGATTGGGATCTTTCTGCAGCCCATGTTTACAGCTCAGCCCAAGCTGCTGAGATCTGTGGCTGTGATCCAACAAAGCACATATTTATCTCTCAGTATGCAACTAATCCTATTCACTTCATTTGTACCACTTACGTACCTCAAGATAAACAAATATTTGTGTGACTTGTCGGATGTGGCTCTCACTGAGCCAGAAGGAAAGAGAGAGAGGTGATTATGCAGTTCCATGGGGAAGAATGTTTTGAGATGTTTTTGTCTTCTTCATCCTTGCAAAGGATGCTGTATGAATTAGAACCCCAGTAAATGCTCAGTTACTGTTCATAGTTACTGCCACTGAGTCTGTTTTGGCTGATAGTGACAGGAGTCTTTAGGGATTGCTTTTTTAAAAAAAAAAATGTTTTCAGTGTTACATTTCTTTTAGTTAAATAGATCTCAAGACTGGAAGAAGTCTTCATGGCTGCTTTTCCTAGTGTTCTGTCACTCCTGTAACTAAGTAAGACCCCTTCTTGAGCCCTGTAAGAGCATGCTGAGCTGGTCCTTGCAAAAAGAGGATTTTTCGATGCATTAATAAAGGTGCCAGTGTTCACACAGCTGTAGCTGGTGTGTGTGTGCTTATGCAGATAAGTATTTTGAGCTGGGAGAAGCCTCTGTTGGCTGCACACTTGATCTCCCTGCTGAAATGAATGACATGAAGTGCTGTGAGACACATTATTCCCATTCTTGCCCCAGGCTGAGCTTGCCAATGTTCACATTACAGGGAGACCACTTGACCCATCTCCACTTACGATGTGCACACAAAATACACTTCATGATTTTACTACAGAGTGTATGATTTGCCTCCATGGGCCAGCCTATCATCTTCCATAAATTCCAGAAACACCTTCTGGGCAGCAGCCAAAATAAGGACTGCTGGGGAATCTGATATCTGTTTCATGTTTATATCAGGAGGAGTCAAGCAGTGATAGATCTCCTATCACTTCACTCAAGTTTCTTGCTCTAGGTTATGGGATGAGAAGAGAGTTTCTCCAAACAAAGTTGTGTAAACTTGTAGAAGGCAGTAAACTCAGAACACACCAGAACATAAAGAGTTATTAAAAATCTCCTTTCTCAATTGGTCTTTGTGCTTAAAACTGAACATTATCTCTTTTACTTTCCAACTTTCTTATTTCAGGGAAAACAAAAAAATACATAAAACCAGATTTTGATATATTTTATATTCACTTTGTGTGACAAAGTTCATTGTAGGCGCTTGTTGGGATCTCCTGACTTCTGTTTCTTCTTGAAAGGCTCTTTACACTCTTTGCAATTTAGTTTTTCTCCATAGCTACATTATTTCTTGGTGATTGCCCTAAAGACCAAGGAAGAATGCAAGACAGCTACATCCTGATAATAGCTTTGCTATCTACTGCAGCTGCAGCTGGCATAATAAGAAGTGATTTCTTCTGGGGTACATAAGTTAATTTTTCTCCAAGAGCTCAACGATGTACAATTAAATTTGTGGTTTAATGAGACAGAGAAATGTCATATCATTGCCATGAATTAGAAAGGTATAAAGCACTTCCCAATGGGCCAAGTCAGACTTATCAAATTTTAAATTAGCCATCATTATAGTTCAGAAATTATCACAGATTGTTCTTCCAAGACCTTTTAAAATGAAGATTTAAAAGATCACATAAATAATACCATGTGCACATTTTAACCCCCAAACTGTAGGCCAGTAAAAGGCCTTGGATGAAGTCTAATTAGGCACATGGGCCATAAGTGAAATGCAAAACCCCAATCACTGTCAATGGAGCCAAAATTCCAGCTAAAAACTCTGACACTTTGATCCTTATAACAAAACTCTCATTTTAACCACATTTTTTTTCATTCATTTATGGTCCAGTCTAAGTGTCTTATATAACCTGGGCTGCTCTCTTACTCAAACATGACTAATTGCCCTAATCATGCCAAGTTCCTGATTCAAGAATGTCTGGTACAGTAAGTACCACAGGCCAATCCTACAGTACATGAAAGCTATTTTTACCAACCTGAGACTTCTGTTCAAATGAAATTTTTCTTATAAAGTACGTTCTGTGTTAATTAAAAAAAATATTGACTGTCTACATAGAAAGCATAATTGGCATGTTAACTGCCAAAGTGGGTAAGAAGAATGGTCATTTCATAGAAATTTGTTTGCATTACTCATACTTTAATTTCTTTTCCATTTCTTCTAACTAGTCTATTAATCTATTGTTACTCCTCAGATGTCTTAAACACTCTTTGCAATGCTTTTGTTCAAAGGCAGCCCAACATCAGTATAATTCAGTTTACCCTATTGCCAACAAGTGGACTATATTCATTTTTAGCTCTTTTCATAGTTGGATAGATATCTTCATCTTACACATTGAAAAACTAAGTCTCTGGTATTTCTTTTTGTCTGCTTTGCTTTGCTTTAATCTACTATGTTTTCAAATGTACAATCTGGGTTTTAGCTGCCAAAACCATAATTATTTCAGGAACAGTGAGAGTTAAATAGTGAGTATTACAAGAGGAAATTTAACCTAGAGCTTTCTTCCTTGACATCCCACCAGCCTCCGCTTTTCACATGAACTTTTCTCGTATTATCCCAACATTACCCATGTCTGACCTGTTCCCCACCCCTCAGCAGGTAGTTTCCACCACGACATGGGCAATTTGCAGGCTGTGCAACCACCCCATGAAGGAGAGAGTGAGTCAGCCTAGAAGTATCTGAGGGAAAATTAATCTTCAAGATATGGCACTTTAAAAAGGATAGATATGGGTTATCTGAATCGTAGGTCATACATATAAAAATATGGCATCAAAGAAGCTCCCTTAACAAACATTCTCTCCACCTCTGCTTGCACCCCTTATCTGACTGAGGAGCAAATTAAGCTGCAGCAGCAGGAACAAGCAGGAGAGCTGTTAGTACCGCACCGAGCACCTCTGAACCACCGAAACCCCCGGGGACCACCGCAGTGTGAATGCTCAACAACAAATTCCAGATCAGATGTGCTCTGTTGCCCTTTCAGAGTCTGCATAGATCTTCAGTACTCTCTTCAGATCTCTTGGATAGCAAATTCCCCAGACCAGATCTGTACTGGTGTTGTGTGGATCATCTTTCTTCACGTTAATGGGGATTAGGCACGTAGGAATAACCAAACCTCCTAGGTTTCTTATTCCATTCCCTTGCCATTGCTACTAACCTTGCCATCCAATCACCAACACGATCTGTTTTAAGAGCACTTATCTCATTTGTGAGAATATTCCAATACTTTAAACAAACTAGGTTTTTTTTAATTTTATTTTGTAAATTTCCACTATCTCAGTTTTTCCCTCCTGAGACATCCTGTACATGCAGATTACAATTTCTCAAAATGCTTTCCAACTACTTTCCCTTTTTTTCTTTCTTTTTTAATTTAGGAAACATTATCCCTAGCCCTTTAATTAACCACGCTGCCCATCTGCTCCAAGCTCTCATCAAATAACACCACTCTCGTGGCCGTGCTCTTCATCTAGTGTTCATAGCTATCACACTGTCTGGCCTCCACGATAGCCAGCCTGCTGTTCCAGGCCAAGGAATCATCTCTGCTTCCATTCCCACGGCTGTGTTACTCGCAGGCACCTTGCTATTAGAAGCTGCTTTCTCCAGTGAATCATTACCCCGATTGTGAGCGCAGGCAGGATGCAGCCTGGTCCTGAGGACCCTTCCGAGGAGCAGGGACAGGCACTATCAGTGTGAGCCAGTAGATGGCTCTGTTACAAGCCACTGCAGCAGTTTTTGGGTCTGTGTGCGTCTGTGCGGGGTGATCTTGCAGTCCTGCACCTTTCTTTTGGCGAAGTGGGTTCATATCCAAATCCATTTCTCCTCTAAATGTGTCCACTGTAGATAAACTGTGCAAAGAATAGAGCCCATCAAACCCAAAGCAAACCAAATATGTCAAAACATGAGAGTCCCCATACACTCTGTGTACAAATGCTAAGAGAAAATGCTGTGACACCCCTGAGTATTAGGTCATCAGAATGACAAAATTAATTACCTCCATCTTCCCTCAGTTTGTCCTTGCTGATGTTGCCTAGAGTTTGAAGGTGCTCAGAGAGGTCACAGCTTTCTAGTATCACACTAGAGACACTGCCCTTTGTTGCACAGTATAATTTTTAATTGCACTTAACTGTAAGAATGGCCATACTGGATTAGATTAGTTACTGTTTCCAACAGCAACCGACAGGGAATGCCTAAGGAGGACTATAGGAATGTCAAGGAACTATGAGATACTCTGAGTAATTGCAGCCCTCAGCCATTCCTGCTCCAAGGATATTCTAAATTGGAGCAGTCTTTACCTAATCAATAACCTTCAACAGATTTTTCTTGCATGACCTTGTGCAGATTCCTCTTGCCCCCATTTAAGGCTCTTCTATCAACAGCATCCCACACCAAGAAGTTCCACAGCTCATCTACACCATCTGTAGTGTGCCTCCTTTCATTTGTTCAGAGCCTTTCCCTGCCATCTTCATATGCCATCCCTAGCTCCTGGATTAGAAGTCTGAGTGAACAGCCTCTGCTCCCCTTCCTTGTGTACTTCCTCATGTAAAAGATTTGTGCTGCATTTTGTTCAGTCCATGTACTTTCTGCCCACGTCCCCAACACATGGCCAGTATTAGGGCTGGAGATGTACCCTGGCCAGGTAATTCACATCCTTGTGTGCCTTGCTCACTTCCCACAGCTCAAAAATCAGTATATTCTACAGCTGTGCCAAGGGACTGAGAGGAACTGTGGTACAGACATGGCTTAGAAACCCATTGCTGCCAGCAGCACGGCACTGTCTAGCCCTAATAATGCTTTTTCCCCCCCATTTTCTGCCTTGAGCACCTGTTCAATTTGATTTTGTCCCATCAGCAAGAGTAAGTCTCACCACGAACTGGAACTAGGTCTTAGACTGTGCTTCTTGTCAGGCCAAAATGACATTCAGTGTCATTAAAAGGCTGTTTTCATGGTAGTTCCTGCTGAGTAATCATGGACACCAGGCACCTTGTACTTTTGGAAATGTCTCACTAATAGTAACCTGGGGGAGGAAGGAAGAGTGCTCCCTGTGGAGCCTGACACATCACTGATTCAAGTATGATTAAGTCTGCCTGTCCATCAGAGCCCTGTTCCCTGCACTGTGTCCTCCTCACTGCTCTGGCTTTGCCTGTTCCTTCTCTTCTCCAGGTTTGTGCCTGACTCTGCTCCTTGTTGTGGTTCTGTCCTTTGAGAAACATGCATCTTTCCTCAGGCCCTCTGGATTTCCAAAATCCCTCTGTGAATTGCTCAAACTAATATTTAAATACCTGGAAGGAGGGGGCAGTGGGACTGGGCACACTGCAGGTGTTTCAGTCCTTGTCTTTCATATGAGAAACATGCAAAAGCTAGCAAGAGACCTTTACTAAAAAGTGGTTCAGCTCCTCTGGCTGTTTTGCACTGTGGACAGGCTGTAAGGCTTTGTGCTGAACTGCAATAAACAGGAAGCATTAACAATAGCTCTGAGACAAGAAGGCTCCCCTGAAAGCCTGTGGCCCAGATATTTGGCTGGTGCTAATCAGAGCCATTCAGCTGGCCTTGGGGACCTGCATTGATTACATCAGAACTAGTCCCAGCTCACATGTCTCTTGTGGAAAGAACAGGTGACAGCAACAGAAAGTGGTGGGGAAATGTTTTATTGTCCAGCTGGATGTTCCTCATAGGTCAGAAATGAGCTTGCTTTCCACCCTCATTTCAATCTATGCAGTAAATATCTGCTGTTTTGTTGGTATTTTTGAATCACCCAGAGGAGATGCTGGCCTGGTGCATCCTCTGGAAGGCTGGATCACCCAATTAATCATTTCACCACAGGAAAATTATTCTTTTCTGTGTTAGTTCCCAGGGAGCATCTGATTCATAGTCTGCAAAACAAACCAAGGGGCCTGGTACCCATGGACAGCTTTGGAAAGAGTACGAGTGCAAAAAGTGCAAGGCAGGAAAAACCCTAATTACTGAAGTAAATAAACACCCATTTCCACTTCCCATGGGTCAGCTTGCTCAGCTCAGCCACCACTTGTCCCCACAACAGCATTTTATCTTTCATCTACTTCATCTAGAGGCAAGGGATTTTTTTATCTTCAGGTAGATGCTGGTGCCTATCGCCGAGTGGCTCAGGCTCCTGTCTGCCCTTAGGTGCCGCTACAGCACAAATAAATACAGCAGGGTTCAGCTTGGTCGTTCTCATGTGCGGAACCCAGCCCTTGCCCAGGCTGCCCTGCATGTCAGAGTCACGGGCAAAAAGCACCGAGTGCCTCACAATTACACCAAGCAAGAGTCATAAAACTCTCACGGCTCCTCGTGAAAGACGCTGCTGGTGGTTTTTTTTTTTTTTAATTCCAAAAACTGTTAAATTCAAGTGGCCTGATCATTCCCAAGCTATTCCTTTACTTTTCCATACTTAACATGTTTGGGTCATGTCTCCTTCCTAGAAACGGGGCATTGCAGTTCAGCTGTCCTGTCCCTTGTGTGGGCAGCCCCACAGGTGTCCAGCTGCTTGATCAAACACTTCCCTACCTCCAGCCTTGCAGGTGCTTGCAGGGGCTTCAACTTATTCCTTCAGGGAAGTGACAAAGTTACTCCAGACTTTACAGAATGCGCTAAAAGCAGTGATCCTTCACTCTCACCAGTGCAAGAACCATAAAGACTGATGGTGAAATGGTAGAAGAGCAGGATGGAGCTTCATGCTGAAGTTCACCACTCTTGAGACTTTAGTAGGTGTTGGTCAGTGTCCCGAGGTGGCCCTCACTGCTGCTCCTGGCTTTTCCCATGGATCATGGATCTCAGTTTCTCCAAGCTATGCAGCCAGTTTCTCTGATCCCCTGCTGTGAGAACAGCTCTTTTGCTATAAAAGCTTACCCTCCTGTTTCTCTCTTCTACCCCAGTTTCTTCTCCCCCTTTACATTTTCTTAAAGTGAGAACATCCTGGTTTCTTTTTTCCCCCATCTGAATATTCTCCCTTTCTCTTTGGACTGCAGAGTTTCAAGTCTCAGGCCAGATTCAATCTCTGAATCTCTGGCATTCAAGCAGAGCCTGGAATGAGAGCCTTTTTCCTTACTGCATAGAATTTTGCAGTGATATGGACAGGAAGAGTGAAGATGTCTCAAGGATACATCCAGGCTGCAACAGGCTCAAACACAACATTCAGTAATGCAGCAATTTCATCAAAATAACCCAAATTCATCAGTTATGCAAAGCCTCTCCACAGCACCCCAGTGAGTAAATTAACCAGTTTAACCCCAGTGAGGTCAAACCAGAACAAAACTCTGTCCCTGGGATAGGCAGTGACTTGCCCACAGCCCCAGAAAGAACAAGAGTGAGATTTGTTTTGTGCCCACAGATATACAGTTTCTGCTCTTGAAATCATTTCCTCGAAGGAAAGGGATGAATTAGAGGCCCTGCTTCCCTCTCACGCTGGGGAAAACTCTGATGTTGTTTTGCCTGAGGCATGTCATGAGCTAGGTAGGAATTGTTTATGTGGGCATCTCCTGCTCACCTGTAGGACCAGTCCAGATCGTAGGTGCTGCCAGGGGACACCTGGGCAGCAGCAGTGGCCAGACCCAGACACAGCAGTCCATGAGCACATGCCAGACAGGTGTGGCAGAAACCAATCCTGTGGAACACTTCTTTCTGTGAGTTCAGTCCTCTGGGTGCATCCCCGAGGATGTGATGCCAGAACTAAGGCAAGGGGGGCTGCGGATATGGAGGAAGCCTCTCTCGGGAGCCAAGTGCAAGTATTGGTGCTTAATGTTGTGCACCCAGCTCTGTAAACTGTGGCCAAAGCATTTTAACTAGGCTGGGTAAGGGCTTGCTTCTCATATTGCTTCCTGTGCTTTTGTGCATTGTTACTTCACAAGTTATTCAAAACATCTAAAGGAGGCTAAAGCAATTACACTGCAACTAAAATAAAGTCCTAATTTTGTAATCCACTTCCCCCCTCACCCACACAGAAAAAATCCACAATGAAATATAGCGCATGAGAAAATACAGAATATTCCACCCACCCTTCAACAGAGCATGTATGAGCACAACCCTATCACAGCCAGCACCAGGCTAGAGAGCTTTTCGTTAATTCGGAATATATATGGGCAGAAGCTTGATAAGCAAATAGCAGTGTTCCCAGCACACCAGCCAAGCCCCATGAAAACTAAAAACAATAAATTTATTGAAAGCTTTTTCAAAATAGGAGGAAATTATTACTCATTTGAATTCTGTTCATGTTAAGGTCAATGGTCTTTTTTTCAAATTCTGATTGTTAATATTAGATGAAAGGACATTTCCTTTACATTGTATTTATGAACTCTAGTGGCACAAGGAGGATAACAGCTACATACATTGCACACCAGAAACATTTCTCAATTTTGCATTGTTTAAGAATTAGTTCATTACTCATTTTCCTTTGACCTTTAAGTTAAAGCCAGGGTTATTTAAATACATTGGGCCTGATTCTGGTTCTAGAATTTGTGTGTATGTGTGTGTGGATACATGATTTGCATTCAGCCAATGCAACTTAGACTGTGAACATGGATAAGACTATGGTTTGAAAACACTGGTCTGAGGGGGTTCAGTTCTCTCATATTCTGTATGATGGAGACATAAATCTCAAGAGATTGTAGGATGTCACGTGTCTTCTTTTGAGTTTGACAGAACAAGCCCTGTTTATACCCCTAAGGTTGAACACTACAGCATTCAGCTGAATAAGCCTGGCTTTGCATGCTACAAGTTGCCTGCATTGCATAATACTGTGGGTATTCAGGAGGAAATTTTTGATTGCTCAGGTGAGAGCTTTCACAATGCTGCACGAGCACAAAATTATGGTCTTAGATTTGCTGCGGCTTTCTGCTAACAGCAAATATAATTTGACAACTGAAGGTAGCCCCAGAGCCTTTTCTGTGGTCTGTACCATGGGATAATTATCCATAAAACAATATAGTCCTGGTGACACCTCCATTGCCCCCAAAATTGCCTCCTTTCCCTTAGCTGGTGTTATTGTCATTTCACAGAACAACAGCAACACTAGCCAGAAGCTTTCTGGTTATGTGGTGGAAAAAAAGGAGCAAAACTTTCTCAGATTTGCCTGTGTTTAGGTGCTGGATATTGCTCCAGGTACATCCTTGCACTCGGTGATTGTTAACAGGGACCAAAGAGATATCAACATTGTCAAACTTTCACTCAGCAGTGGAGCCATGTCAGATCTGCCCTGATGTCTGCGAGAACCAGGTCTGGCTGTGGGTTTTCCCTCCCTTTACATCAGCTGCCAACTGTGTATTTTTGACAGCCAGACAACAGAACTGTGTGCTGAGCTCAAGCACTGCCGGCAGCTCTGTGACTTCCACCAAACACCTGTGAGCAGTGGCTTCCTCCTCACTGCTGAGACACTGCTCTCATTTTTCTGGTGAGAGTCACACCAGAGTACGTCCTTTTCCTCCTGAAGGCATGACAGTCTGTGAGCAGCATGGCTGAAACACCATAACATTTTAGACCAAATCCTTTCCCCCCATCTTTTCCTTTTCCTTTAATGATAGGGTGAATGTGGCCTTCTCTTGCCATGTCCTCATGCACACACCTCCATCCCAGCTTTAGCAGTTCTGAAGGAAATGGAAAGTATGTTGACACTTGTGAGTGGCTTGGAATGATTTAGAAGTCTCAGAACCATTCTCCATCACAACTGATACCAACACAGCAACAGTTCAGTCTGTGTCCTGCAGTAATTGTTAAAGGCTTCTAGAAAACGCATGAAATTAGTAAAGGCATTTTCTGGTTTGATTCAAAAAACTCTTGTGTTCTCAGATTCAGAATTCAGCAATAAACTCTATGTTTGGATATCACTGAGAAATGTTAAAATACAGGAAAAAAATTATCAGCATTCTAACAGAATGAGGCAGGCAGCCTTCTCCTTCCACTTTCTAATCTCCTGTGCTCACACATGATGCACAACAGCAAAGCTGCACAGAATATTTTGAACAATTCTAGTTTGTGAAGAACTCCACTAAAATTTTAGTCTCAAGTAAAGTTTTAGGGCCTCATTCATATTTCAGAGTTTTGGCCTAAAGAAAACACATGTTGCTAAATTATTGGTAACGATCTGGATAGCCACAGCTCATTCCAAATTTGCAATAATATTGCCTTTGTGATGAACAGTCATAAATTTTATGTGAAAATTTGCAAAAAAGGCATGTGGGGGATGCTTTGCAGCCTTGTGAAACAGGGCAAAGAACACTGTTTTTCCCATTAGCCTTCCAAACTCACATGTCTAAGGGCAGATTAAAGTGAAAGACACAGTGAGGGTGTCCCGAGGCCGCCCCTGCTCCAAAATAACAATAATACACAAATAGTTCCACTATTGAATAGGTTTGGGTAATCCTTTGTACTTTTAGTATTTCACCATCTGCCATGTCTAAAAAGAAGTACATGTAGCCAGGAGCACTGTGAAAGACAGGCAGGCAAGGGATCATGACCCCTGCTTTTGACCTTGATGCTGAGAACTCCCATCTCAAAAGAGATCTAGGGCTGCAAACCTGTCACTAGCCCTGCCCTTCGGAGCCAGACAATTGGCAGGGCAGATTCGTCTCTGTAAAAATGAGAAACTGTTGTGGGGGGCTTAAGGGGAGGAGAACACCAGAGAACAACTGCATTTCAAATAACCTCACTTATTCCTCTCAGCCCTCCTATCAGCATTTCCCTTCTCTCATTTCCATACCGAAGGCAGATATAAAGCTGTGAAAGATGTTCAAGATGTGGCACCCATTTGGAAACCTCCCAGGCAGCTGTACTGACATGTTTTTAAAGACTGCCTGTAGGTCTTTCATCTGGATTAGCTGCACATTCTTCCTTTGGCTTCTTTTCTGTACTGAAGAGCTCCCTCACTTTTATCCACTGCAGGACAAAGTTCCCCTTAAATCCCCACCTTAGAACTCGCTAATTTACACAATAGAAGAGACTTGCTTACCACCACTTTGCATCTGTATTTACACATGAGGGGCACCTGGATCCCAGTGAAGTTCCTTTTGGGGATTGACTTCCCTTTGCAAATCAGTACATTCCAGAGCTTCACTCGCTTTAAGTTCACACCAAATATGCAAGTTTAGCTGGCTTGTTCTTGAGAGTAAGGCAAGCAAGAGCTGGCCTCCTACTCGACCTCGCATATGAGCAAGGCCTGTCTTTTCTGTTTTATAGGTTTTTCTTGAGTGCCAGAAGTAAGCAGAAGTTTCTACTTTCCAAGGAAGGACTGGTGGATACAACACACTGATCTGGCTGTCCTGGTCTACTTCTCTTTCATTGGGTTGGTTTTTTTATTATTGTAGAGGAAAATAATATAGATGGAAAAAAAAATCAGGAAGGTCTATGCCAGACACATAAAGCCGAGGTGTTCATGTTTTGCAAATTGTTTCTTCTCCTGCCTACTCATAGATAATGGAGTTTTTGACATCGAGCCACAGAAAAACAGAAAAAAAATGTTGCCTGCCTTGGCCAACCTATTGAAAGAAATCATCTCCTCTTTCCAGTTTGTTTCCATTCCCCTCATTAATCCTTCTTTCCTGCCCAGCTTAACTCTCCCATCCTGTTATCTTCGCTCCAAGACAAGGCTGATGCCTACCATAACAAATTCCTCTGAGAGACCTGGCAAAAAGAGAACATGACAAGAATCTGCAGGCAGATAGAAACCTGAATGGCTACCCTTAAGCTATATTGATATTTCTGTAGTGATATATACAGGGATTGCAGTAAAAACCTAAAGCTTTGGCTCACTAGGGCCAGTTACTTGTTTTTAGATGTGGCTGCTAATTGTTCTTCCAAAGGAAAATGAAAAGTCCCAGTATTAACACCAAGCTCTGGTGTACTGCTATAAAGAGGAATTTTTTCTTGACCTTACAAATCAGCAAGATATGTCATGTTATTCTGATATTCTGGTATCCAAATACCTACAAATATTATCAATCAATATCAAATAAGAGAGTCCTACTCAAAACCCAGAGTAACAAATATGTGTATGAGACTATGTAATTGGGTCATATGTTGTCCTTTAAAAATGTTGTTTTCCCTTCATTTTGGAAAGGTTGAAATAAATGATCTGTCTCTGACCTAGCAAAGGGAAATGAAATAAGAACAGCTGGGTAGGTCAAGAAGGAGATGAGTCATGTTACAGTCAACTCATCAGGAAGGGCCAGAAATCTGGACTACAGGAATTAGGACAGCTGAGTGGGAGTGAAGCAATTGCAAGTGTATCAGACTCTTATCCAAATCCCTTAAAATGGCCTTTGGTTCTCGCAAAGTCAGCAGAAAACTGGCAATACATTTTTGGAAATGCTTGACAAAAGTGGAAAAGAAATTGCTTTTAACACAATGCTCAGTGGAAAATGTCAGTACTTCATTTGAAAATATGGGCTGCTGTCTTAAAATCTGGAAGGTTTTAGCAGAGAAATTGTTGTGGCAAAATATAAATTAATTTAGGTGAAATCAACAATCTATCAGAAATGTCAGAAGATTTCTCAACCTGACTTGATGTAGACTTTTTGGATTTCTAATCCCTGAAATATATTGTACAGTCCTAAATCAATACACTGAAATACTGGCAAGCATCACCAACAATACATATGCTTTCATTTTACTATTAGTGGCATTAATGTTAGAAAGAGCAAACTGTGCTCTTTTATATGTATCTGATTACTTCCATTTACAAATATGGATTTGCTCTAATAGTGTTCTTGTAGAACAGGACACACCCTGCAATGCTTCACACTTTTCCCCCTATAAATCATGCCTAAACTCCTTCCCAAGGCCAAAACTGACTGTATAACTTTTAATCACTTCCACTATTTCTGCTTCTTATCCACTCACTTGATTCCACAGTGTCCCGAGGTTATGAATGTCCTAGTGATGTCTCAAACCCAAACCAAGCCACTGTGGATGAGTCAAAAAAGCTCTGAGTCCCCAAGACCACAGATAATGCTCTAAATGCAACTGTGAAGCAAGAGTAAAAGTAAAAGAACTGAAAACTTTTTTTAGGTCAATGAAGATCAGGTAAAATTGGAGGCAAGCAAAGGCAGGCAAACAGTTTTTGGATTAAGCACATGGGTTTTTTGCTCTATGATTTTGCCTCAGGTTCATTTTGAAGTTTATAAGTTTTTATTTTTTTAATTATAGCACCAGTGTTTGAGGTTTGATTGGAATTTGGGGGGTTCTTTTCTTTTTTTTTTTTCCCTGGGTAAAAAGAATATCAAAATAGGATAAGTGCTCAGACAAACTGGCAGGAAATATTTTCTGAAACCAAGAGGAGCAAAGATGAAGATGAAAGTACCAGCTATTCACATTGTCCTTCTAGTCACTCCGGTGCTGAGGGTAGATGTTTTTTCATGAGGAACAAGAAGGAATGCAAATTCTCTGCAGGACCAAGGACTGGCACTGTGTTACCCAGTACAAGAACTCCCAGTAGCTCACTGCTAAATAGCTGCATGGTGGGATGCATTCAGGCATCCCACAGCATCAAGAGAGCAATGAGTGCTTCAGAGAGCGACTGTTGTGGAGTCTTCATCCTTGGAGGCACTCCAGACACAGCCAGGTATGATCCTGAGCAACCTGATTTGGCTTTGAAGTTGCATCTGACTTTGAAGTTGGCTGTGCTGCGAGTGGGCGTGTGACCAGGTGACACTGAGAGGTCCCTTCCACTCTAAGATGTTCTGTGATTCTCTCTAAAGCTGCTCTAATTAGTCCCCTGTGCAGCCAGGGGGACACAAAGCAAGACGGTGATAATGCTTTAGCACAGACTCTGTAGCCAGCAACACCAGTAGTGTCTCTCTTTCCAAGGGTGAAGACAAGATGGGAGCATTGCTGAAGTAATGATGACCTAACGACATAAACAAAGCAGTTGTTTGGAAGGTGAGATAGCATCTCTTTATTAAGACAGCTGATAACGGTGGAAAAACAAAGATAAGGTTTGGGGAATGTGAGCTTTTTTCAGGTCTGCTTTTTTCATGTCAGGTCATCTTCAGTTGATCTTGTAAATAATCATAATTACTGCATTGCTGAACTGTGGAGAGATGGTGATTCTATGCATATAATTACTTGAGAAAGTGAGGAATGTGAGATTAGGCTTTAAAATGTGCATTAAGGAGACATACAGACTGATGGAAAAGGAAATTTGAGTTTGTTTTGAAATAAAATACAGTGTAAAGGGAAATTCTACAAGCTGGATTTTAAACTTAATTTCAAAAGTAATTTTAATTTTCATGTCCTTGGGATACTCCAGTTCACACAAACTGCAAAACTACAGTTTGGTTCATTGGAAATGGTGGTATCTGGTGAAGAGAACCTCTTGTCTGGGACAGCAGAGGACATTTCAGGTCAGAACAAGTTCTTTGCTAGCAGTGGTGGCCTTCAAAGAGCTCCCGAGAGATGCACTTGCCTCATGTCAGCCCTGTGAGTCACTCTTTTACACAAGTAATAAATGCATCCAGATTATATACACTTAATGCAAGAAGCCAGGCCTTTTATCTTGTTTTGTTAGAGATGTCTTATTTCCTCAACTGTTAAACATGAAGACATCTCTCCAGTGCTGCGTGGCAGCCGTGTGTATCCTGCATTCAGAGAGCTGTCTGACCCAGTTAGGGCAGGTCTGTAGTTCAGACAGATCCAAACCTCCCATAGTTTTGCCCTTAGATAACCCCCTAGATTATTTGTGAAAAAGTCCCTGCCATTCAGCAGCAGAATAAATTATTTGTTTAGTGTTTGAGGAGAACCCCAAAGCTTCCTTTCCCCTCATTCCATGCAGCTCAGCATCTCTCTTCTGCTGCCTCTCATTCTGTGTGGATTAACTTGAGGGTGAAGTTATCTTGACAGGGTCCTGGGGGGCCTCTGTTTCCAAGTGTTGGTATTTTTAAAGAATTCAAGGTTATATGAGGGGTGGGCTACGTATGTCCAAAATAAGGCAGGGATTCTGAGAAAAGTCGAGATGTGCTGGTTGGAAAAGGCACAAAGGACCCACATCCAAAGCCCAGCGGATCAATGGAAGGATGTGCAACACCCTAATCTGATGGAGCACGGGGCAATGAGATGCTCAGAACCTGAAGCCTTTGATACCTGAGCCCTGTAGCAAAGATTCCCTGGATGCCACAAAGGTGAATTGAGTTTAGCAGGGAGCAGATAAATACAGGAGGGCGCAGACTTCCATGCACCTGATGAGGGAGCACAGTTTGCTTTCATCTAAGCGGGGCCCTGTGTTTTCTAAACACTTCAGATGCTGCGTTCTTGTTTTGGTTTGGTTTTCATTATTAAAAATGCAGCAAATGAAACCCCCAGAGAAGAAGCTGGAGGGAGAGCTGCTCCCACATTTTCACCTCTAGGTGGATTGCTTGACCCTGCCCACAGTCCCACCTCTAGGGAGTAGCAAAAACATAAATCCCTGTGGGACATGGGAAGATACGGGTTTTACGTACCAGCAGAGTGTGCCTCAGGAAAAGGCATGAAATCATTGCCAAAGAATTCCAGCGTTTATGTGCAGCTCCAAAGTAATCATCTTCTGTTTATTGCCTGGGTAAAACCCTTTATTTCTTGGGGGCTGCATATTTGAGTTCCTACCTATCACAGACAAAACAGGCATTTTGTTCTTGCAGCTGCACTCTATATACTCAGAAGTTCCCTGTGCTCTCTCAGATTTTTCCCTTATTTTCCCTTTATTGGCATAATTTCCCTCACTGAAGAACTATAGCAACATATTTTTTGTACAGGAAACAATGACATGTACCAGGGCTACCATGAACATCCTGTTATCTGTAAGCAATGCTCCCTATGCTTATTTTTCACTAAGAATATTTCCAAATTTTCAGACCAAAATGGCTTGAAAACTCATTAGTTTACACTAAGCTGTCCAGACTCATCAGGCCTGATATTTCTCTGAGTATAAGCCTCTGAAATCCATCCTCAGTGAATTATGTCTGCAGGGCATCAAAGGCCCTGTAGGGAGGGATGAAAGTTCCCTATAACTCTCAGCTCATGATTTAGGCAATGACACCAGTGCCAGGTGCCCTGCCTGAGGAGAGCAGAGTCAGCAGCACAAACCACTCTATTCCCTGTGTACATCTATTGCATGTTCCAGTAATGCACCAGGTGCACGTTTTCTGCAAAGCAACAGCTGATGGCGAACATCTTTTTGACACCTCCAGAGACTCCAAATCTTTAAGAACATCGTCCCTTCAGTATGGGATGAGAAGCAGCATCTCAACTGACACGTGATTTGTGACTATCTAGCCTAGCTTGTGACTGTCAGCCCTTGAGTTCCAAGGCAAGGAACACTCAGGCTAGGCACATTGTTCATGTCCTAGACACAGACACCCTCAGTCCTAGAAATGGCAAATGAGTTGAGGATGTTACAGACAGAAAATCTGTTCCTGGGTGCCACAGCATACCTGATCAAGGGTCAGCACAAAACACAATTGACTGGAGAGATTTACTTGAGCAAGAAACCCTGGTATTTCTTATCACAAGCAAGTTGTGCTTGGATAGAACTTTAAAAACCATCTATGTGGTTAGTGCCTCCTGCACAGCCACAGTATAGTCCATCCCCACATGGGCTCGTGCACACCATTGGCATGACTCAGGCTGTCCGAGAAGTTTGCTGATTAATCTCTGCATGCCAGCTAACGAGAAGGCACTGGCTGGCTGCAGGTGGTGGGTGCATTGGCTCAGACCACAGCACTCAGGATGACTTGGATCAGCCTTTCAGCAGTGTGCTATGATGGGAACCCTGTAAAACACTTTGGCAAACATGAGTGTGCACTGTGTGAATGTTACAGCCACCAAACCTGTTGTGGGTCCCTGTGGCTAACCAGAGCTCTACTAAGATTTTAGCAGGGATTTAATTTTGTAGGATCTCCTAGGGGCATTTGGGAAAGGTATCTTTCCTATAATTCCTTAGACCTTGGGGGAAACTGAGACCTAATCCTACGTAGTTATTGTGTAGGATTTTGCTAGAAGAAGGTACAGAGGTTTCATACTTGAGCACTCTAGAGCTAAGGAGAGCTGAGCTAAATATCCAATCTTCCATAGATGCTGACTCACAGGTTCTAAAGATGTGCTGGGGACTGCTGAATGGCACCATCTCTTCTCTGGTTATACCCAGGAGTCTGTCAGGAATGACATGGCATCCCCTGTCTGCCCTTCTCCACCTTCTCCTTCATCCTTCACCTTCCCAGCCCAGTGCTTGCTGCCTGCAGCTGGCAGTCCCAGGAGCTGGGGCACAGCCTCCATGCTTCATGGCTGCACTCCTGGACATGCTCCTGCTTTTAGGGGGCTGCAAAAGGCTGCTGTACCAAATTCATGTCTCTTGCAGTCTCGCTCTTCAGCTGTGACGCTTCCAAAGCACAAAGAAAGGTTTGTTAACACAGCACCAGCTACTGTGATTTTCAAAAATCACACCTTTTGCCTTGTGCTGGGAAATCTGTGGGCATTGGGGTGAGATATATACACACATACACACGTACTGTGTGTGTGCATGTTATAGAGGTTCTGCATATCTATGTATATATGGATCTGTATCAACTTACATGTATGTGTGCATGCACAGGTTAAGCCTTATCTGTAGAACAGGGTAATATGCCCTCTTTTTTTTTGAAAACCAAACATTTATTGATGACTTGTCAAGCATATTCCTTTTTGTTGTTTTTTTAACTTGGCCAGTTCTTAGAGTACAATAGTACATTGGCCATCTGTGCAGAGGAGAAGAGGGGTTTAATGAATAGACAAAGCAGGGAATGATTGACTGATTGGGACTGTTTCCCAGTCTCATTCATACCAGCCATACAATGGAATCACTCCCCATTTACACCGCCAGAAGTGAAAGGAGAATCACGTCTGTTTTGAGTTCATTCCTCAGAAGCTCAGATCATCCTCCTGGGCAAAAGACTTTAAAGCACGTGCTGCTGAAGCCAGGCTATCTGGTTTATTCAGAACATGCCCCAGCCTTTTATATGTGCTAGTAAAATTAGCTTCTCCTCGGCCCCTCTGATGGTGTCACGCAGCAGACGTGGCCTTTGTATAGGGCTAGGACAGTTTGTGTCCGGACAAACTTGTTTATGCAACCCAGTATGCCCCTTCCTTTTTTTGTCCCCATGTATAATGACAAAGTTCTAGGCATGTGGGCAGATCACTTACTTTCCCCTTTTGTCAGAGTACAAATTTACAACAGCCTGTTTGCATACCGTGCTCTGGATTTTAATCAAGTTCACTGTAAGGAGAGATAATAAAAATGAGAACCATGATTACTTCACAGTTGATTTCATTTGAATAAAGAGCTGCTCAATGACAGATGGTTTCTAGAGCTGCTCTATATGTGAGCTGCCATGATGTTGAATAGTAAGGAGAACAAGAAAGTATGCTGCTGTGGTCTTTGGGTCCTTACTTTGTCTTATCTATATTCATGTTTTATTCAGAGAGGAAATTAGACTCCACACCATTTTTTATTCAGAAGAGAAGGTTGGAAAGGGATAATACACAGTATGCAAACCTGCCAGCTTCTCTCGGATCAGGTCCACACCCCTCTACTGTGCCAATACAGCTTTAACAGTATTCTCCACCAGCAAAATGCCTTATTGTGAGTGTAGCTCATATCAGGGGAACTGCACTTTTGGCAGTGTGACTTGTTCCACCTGCAGCCCAGAGCCAAATGTGTTATCCCAGAACAGCAAAGCAAGGGGTTTTGTTTGTAAAGACCTGTGTGAGGAAGGGGTGTCTCTATGCACTGCCTGATGTGGCTACACCAGTGACTGCAGCACAGAGCTGAGTCTGTTTCCACTGGCTTTGAATTTGGCTACTTCTGTGGGTTACTTTTGCCATATGTAGTACAGTGTTTCACAAAACTGCTGAGGACTTTGTTCTCAGAGTTTTACTCTGTGGCAGAAATGCCCCTCTGGCATATATTAAGGGAGTATATATAGCCTGTACAAACCAAAGATGCTCGGTGACCTATCCTTGTATGAATGAGTGGTCTTTCATCAGCAATTTACAGCAATTTTAATCCCTCCCTCATTGCATGCTTACCTGATCCTACCTGCATTATTCTGAGCTGAAATGGAAAATTATTGACTTGATGAATTAAAATGCTACGATTGCTTTGCATTTGGAACAAGTTTTCCAGAAAAGGCAAAAATCTACAGTTTCTAGGAACCAATGAAGAGCTAGGAATGTCAAAATTTGCCAGGAGCGGGAATAGCTTTTCTTAGACCACCTGCTGTGCTTGGAAGGGTTGGACAAGTTTTTAAGGACACCACTGAGTTTCACAAAGTTCCAATCTTCAAAAACAGGTACAGGTTGAAAAGTACTGCTTTGAAATCTGTTAATACACCAGGAAGAGATACCGCTTGAGATGAAAGGTAGCTGGTGCCTGTGGCTTGTTGGTGTCAGAAGGGACTGCTACTAAAAGTGGATTCCCGAAGGGCATTAGCCCATGTGGTTCAGAGGGAAAGAGACAGGTAATTTATCACCTCAGGAACACAGAGGTATTTGCTGAGAATAGTTACTGAGGGATTAGAACATGCCATAAAACCACCGTCTTTACTGCATCCACAAATTTTGCATCCAATAATGATTAAAGCCAAGAGGTAAATATTTCAGCTCCTCGGGCCTCATTAATGGGAGTCTTTCCAGTGGCTTTTAAATGCTTTGAATTGTGCTCACATAGAGCACATTCATCTTGTAAGCTTTTGGACTAAACTTTTTTGGCTGTTGAGTCATGGGTTCAGCTAGTGACCACCTGTGACTCTTGAGATCACTGTGATTATTAGCTTAGGCAAATGCACTTGTCTTCCATTCCTCCTTCCTGTCTCCATTTATCCTACCGGGGTATTCACCTGTTGTGTACTGTCTAAATCCTTGATTAGGAGGTCTCCGGGTCAGGGCTTGTCTTTGTTTCCTTTGTTAGATCTCTTCTACATTAATCCCTTTCACATTGGCAGTATATGAAAGGTGGATTCCTCACAAATTCTTATGAAGTGCCCAATTAATAAGAGCAAGAGCATGTTAAGAGCACAGCATGGAGACAATGCTCCATTCAGATGCTGCATGAAATCTTGATGCTGATACTGTCACTTGAGTGAAGTCTGTCTAGGGCTGGGAAGAATCCCATTATAAGCACTAGGAAAGGATTATGAACAGAGCTGGACATATTTTATTTATTTACTTGGAATCTGGTGGGTGTGTGTATAATAAAATAATAATAACTGCTTTCTTTGTTTTTCACTATGCACCATTTTTACAGATTTTAGAAATTCAGATACAAATTGATCCTGGGTAAAAAAAAGAAAAATTGTCTAAACATTAGCCCATGAACCTGAGCATAATCTGGGGCTTCATTCTGCTTTACACCTTCTCTAGAAACGTACCACAACACATAATTTTATGGTCATTTGGAGAAACAAGCATCCTCTCCTGGGATAGCTCTGTGTTTCTAAGGGACTCATCAGTTCCCATGTGCCAAAAGATTAGTGAAGTTTGGACATCAGACCCAAAACATGAGTAGAACAGAATATCTAAGAGGATCAGTGATCTAGTGAATAGCAACCTAGGAAACAACATCCCTGCCCACAGCAGTGGGGTTGGAACTAGATGATCTTCCAACTCAAAGCATTCCATGACTCTGACAAGGAGGAATATTGTGGCAGACAGGCACTAAATAAAAGAGGGTTATATTAGGCTGAGAGATGAGCTGGGAGCAAGACGGCTCTTTGGGGCCGGTGACAACAGGGAATTGGAAAGGGCAAACTGACCATGAGGACAAGCAAGATGAAAGTTCTGGTATTCCTGGTTGAGAGAAAAACCTGGGTTTTACATGAAATGCCAAATTAAATAAGGTGCTGAGCTACAATATTTGCTTTTACAACAGATGGCTACAAATTCCCAGAACGAGGTTCACATCCGAGGTGGGTCCAGTGGGCCCTTACTGAGAGGGCTCAGAAACCCGGCTCTGCTTCCAGGATGCTTCCCCTTGCAGGGCTCCAGGCTTCCTTCTTCCCTCACTCCACATCTCCACACACACAAAGGTCAGAAAGCACAGCCACGCATGGAGTGCCTTGAGTTTCTGACTCTGCCATGGCAGTGCCTCAAACAAACATTCCCACGGTGCACGTCCGGCTGTGGGTGTGAGGTGATGAAGGCATGCCTCTGTGCGCTCCCAAAAGGGCTCCCAAAGATACTGGGTGCTCCTTTTGCCATTCATTGCCCTATAGAGCAGCCTTTAGGCCGCTCTGAATGGTAACAGGTGCTTCTGGCCCCATTGTGCCGTCCCAGCTGTCAGGGATTTCTGGGGACCAGTGAGTGAGATTGTGTAGGAGTTGCTTTAGTGGCTCTTTGCCATTCAGGAATTCTTTTTCGCCAAGGGAATCCTCCAACAGCTGTTTGGGCTGGCTTGGTGACAGCTTTGTGCTGCTGGAGCTGGGCAAAGCAGCCCCAGCTGGGCCAACTATCTGGCTCCTTGCGTGTAACTTGCTTATTTAGGCCTGTCGCCCTGTTTTGAAGGTAATTGCTGCTACTGGTGGTGAATGCAGCAAGCTGCTGAAGCCGGTGGCCTTTGCCAAGGAGCAAAATACCGACTGATGTAATTGGAATGTGAGATCTGCAACGCTTGAAAATTCTGCCAGAAAGTAGTTAAATGGAGATGGCATCTCATTAAAGGGAAGAATGGGGTCTCTGTGCATGTGTTCTCTCCTTAGACTGGGCAATGGAACCCCAGCAAGTTTCCACTGCAAAAGATAAGCATTTGAAAGAGAGGATGGGAAAGAAATGGATCTGTGGGTGCAATGGGTAGGTGCAGAGCTACTGTATTCAAGGATGTCACATCCAGGTGCAGCAAATGAAGGCCTGTCTGAAGGCTTACGAACAAAGATAAGCTTTGCCATGCCATGGTTTTGGTTGTGCATGTGACCTGAATGTCTGTCCTCATGCCTTTGTGCTACTGCCTATTCAGGAGCCACGAGGAGCAAATCATAAGGCCAGCTAGCGACTGTCTCCATATCTACTGAGTCACGATTGGCAACGCACGCCCCAAGGATCAGCTGTTTGATTATCCAGAGAGCATGTGGCTTTACTCAGCTGCTCCAGGCAAAAAAAGCGAAGAAGGACAACTGACTGATTGTCAAGGAGTGTGGACAATGAGGCAGGAGCGGGAATCCATGTGACTGGTTTCTGAGTACGGTCCTTCAGCACCCAGTCAAAACAGAATGGGCCTGGGCTGGCTGATGAGCTGCATATGTAAAAATATTTGTCCTTATTCAAAACGGAGTGGGACAACATATACTGTGAATGGAACAATGCATGCAAGCATTTGGAAATCCAAGATGTGCCTTGCAGCTAAATCATATGAAATGACATTATCTCCCCCAGTGTATTGTTGGTTGGGTAATCACGTCCCAACAAAGCTGCAAAGAAATAAAAGTGGCACAAAACAAACCCCTTGCTAATGAGCAAGCAATTTGTCTGCTCCTAAATATGTAAATACTGAAGCAGATTAAGCCACAGTAGCTTTAAAATAGGTATTTTTCTGTTCATTTATCTGTATTTTGTAGCCTATTGGATTAAAGTGTAAAGCTGACAGGCTGCTTTAAAGAGATGTTCCTTGGGGGACATTAAAAAGTCTTTATGCATGACACTAGACAAAACACCCACAGCACTGTCTTTGCTCTGAGTGAAAAATCAGCGCTTTTTTTGTCTGCTTTTTATAACCAGCTGTTAAAGAATA
Organism: Coloeus monedula; assembly: GCF_965178545.1. Lineage (NCBI taxonomy): Eukaryota > Metazoa > Chordata > Aves > Passeriformes > Corvidae > Coloeus > Coloeus monedula. The sequence continues at coordinate 57,224,049 of NC_138786.1, read as the reverse complement.
CTCTTTATTTTGGTAACTAGACAAAGGAAGGATGTGCAATAGAGTTAGACATCACCTAGGAATTACAGTATTTGCCATTATTTGAAATACATTTCCCTCAGGACCATTCACTTCCCTCGCCTCTGTTGCAAACACTGTTACAGAATTATTTGGCCTGGGTTCATCCAAAATAATGCCTTGAAGGGACTTTCCCAAGGGAGGAGCAGTAAATGTGATCCCAGACTGCTCAGCTATTTCCTTCTGGACCTTAATGAAGACACTGCCTGCAGTTGGTGCTCCTGAGGGCTGCCAGGCTGGATGGGCCAAGCAGGTTTGGACAGCATTCCAAAGCTTATCTAGAAAAGAATGGAGCCCCAACACATCTCCATGTCTGGTGGGGAGCAGGAGGAGGCATGTGGTGTCCAGCGTGTGTGGACTGTTCCATCCAGCTTCCCACAGGAGGGGAGAGAGGCTGGCTGGGTTTGGAGCCTGGGCTTGCAGCTATTCCAATGCAGGGGTAAACTTCATTTGCACCCAGAGGCAGCACGTGGTGGGGTTGGAGGGAGGGAGGATGGGCTCTCCCTGAGGTGATATCCTCCCTGCAAGGGACTCTCCAGGGTTCTTAAGCGTAGGCTGCAGAAATCTTTTTTATTCGTAGATACATGTTGCTCTTCCTTAAAACAGAACAATTGCCTTTTTTATTTTTCCCCTCTCCCTCCTTCCCTACCTCAAAACTTTCTTCTCCCATGAAGACTTTATCCGAAGATAAAAGATTCCTCATTTTATTAAAAACAGCCATTCTGGGTATGAGCCATTGCACCAAATTAAAAATAAACCTGGAAAATATTGGCAATAATAATAATAAAGAGCCTGTATGGTGTTAGAAAACACTCTCTGAACATATTAAAATAGGAAAGTAAGGGAGAGCTTTTCTAAAATGGATCTGCAAGGATCTCTTTGGGCAAAGCCTGAGCATTGGTGGCCCAGCTCCTGCTCCTCCAGTCCTACTCCAGTGCTGTACAGGGTCCTCCCACATCTCCTGGCTCTTCCCCATCACACAGGGACTCCTTTGCCACATGAACTGGCGTGCCAGACCCATCCCATTGCCCCCACACCAGGAAATGTGGTGGTTCTGTGCGTAAATATTGGTGTGCATTTACCCTGCTCCAAAGCTAGAGCATAGCACAGATTAGGAAGAACAGCTCCACACTCCTCTGAAAGTCTGTGTCATCACAAGCTGCTACTGAAGGGAGAGGGACAGCTATTTGTTAACTTTTTGCAGTGCTTTTTGTCAGCTTGAGCATGAGTAATGTCAGCTCACTGATACTTTTCATGCTTTAATAAAACACATCCAACACTTTGGGAACAGCACGCATCTACATATTTTTCCTTCAGTCTCAACCACCCTAAAGATCAGCAGTACCAAACACTAGGCAGTTACCACGACTGAGCTGCAGTCACTGGTGATGATGGACCAGATAAGAGAGAGAGAATATTGTTTTCTCAACACCACTTTTGTCTCACACTTTAAACCCCCATCAAAGAATTTCATACATATTTCTCTACGTATTTCAACTTGTTGTAGGGGCTGGACTTGGATTGCCTTTTTAGTTAATTGCTACTTCACTTTATATTTTATCTAAAATACACCAGTTCTAAGAAGTTCTACTAGAACTTTGTCTCAGGTACAGCACAAATGTCAGCTATGTTTTCATTTGCTCCTTTACTTCCTTTTTTTCTTTTGTTAGGATTTTCCTCCAGACCATTCCTTCTTGAGGTTCAGAATCCTCGAACCTCTGTTCCAGCTCCTTCACTTTCCAGCTCAGCATCCTACTATGATTCATGAAGCAGTTCCAAAATGCACACATTCCTTACAGCTGAGATAAGAATCGCTGGGGTTTTCTTTGAGGAGCTTGTCTACCTTTGGCCTCACATGAAAATGCTGCCCTTCATAGGAAATAAATTTGCACCGCTTTGATTCACAAATTCATCTCCCCTGTCCTTGTGGACCTAATCCTGTAATTGGATCCAGACACAGAAGCTACATGTACACTGGTAAATTAAACATGGGCAGCAGCACTCCCAGGCACTGCAGCCAGTGGGAAAAGGCAGTGCCTGTGCTAGTGAACTGCCTGGTTAAAGCTGGTCACATGGCAACCACTCACTGGAAGTGGACCCTGGACTGGTCTAAGTGCTGTGCCTGAGAACAGAGTTAGAATGGGCAAATGGCCAGAGAAGTCCTGGATGCCCCATCCCTGGGAGTGTTCAAGGCCAGGCTGGATACGGTTTTGACAAACCTGGTCTGGTGGAAGGTGTCCCTGCCCAAGGCATGAGATGATCTTTAAGGTCCCTTCCAACCCAAACCATTCTAGGATTCTAGGATTCTACGAAATTCATGTCAGGAATGCTCTAACAGGCTGCTAGTACAGGCACAGCCCAGCACTGCCATGCCATATCTGAATTTACAAGTGCTGCTGCCTGAGTCTCTTGCTACAGAGCCCGTGCTGTGTGAGCAGTCCATAATGACCAACTCACTACTTTATCTGAGTGAGTGGTAGTTTTGTGGTGCAAACCACGTCTGCTGGATATTACAGCACACCACTGGTGTCTCAACTGCATGTGAAGGTGTATTTGTCTTAAGTATTATAAGATACACCATGAAGCTTAAGCCATTGCTAAGCCACACATATTATCTGGATGCATAGGTAGGCAGGTATGTAGATGGCTAGATAGGTTGATAGATCAGGATTCTTCATCCTTTGGCTCTTCTCCAAAGTCTAATTAGAGAAGATGATGTGGAAGGGACTTCAAAGGGATCTCAGTCTCACTGCAGAGCATTGACATAACCCTTACACAAGGCTCCCCATGAGTCCAGGTGCCCCAGGACCTTCTCTCTGACAGCGACCTGCAGTAGGCTTGTAGAGTCCAAAGCAGGGCACGATGCAGTAATCCTCCTGTGGGCATGGCCTCCTCACAGCTTTTGGCAGTCAACAACTCCCTCAACTTCTGCATTAGTAGACTCTAAAGGAATTTTTCATCATGAATGTTTCTGTTCCTTTTCTGAAACCAGTTATATTCTTGGCCTCCGTAACACCCTGGGCAAGGAGTTCCACCAATCCATTAGATGTGGTATGAAGCAGTATTTCTTCTTACTTGAGTTTGCTGCTTGATCATTTCTTTGCATGTGTCTCAGTTCTTCTATTGTAAGACCAGCTGTCTTTATTTACCTTTTGTATGCCATTTGGGATGTAAAACATTTTTTTCTCAGATGTTGCCTTTCATCATCACTTTTTTCCCCCATAAGGTAGATTCCTTTCTACTTGTTCAGCCTTTGCATAGAAGTTATTTCTCCATAAATATCACACCATATTCTGTCACAGTTACAGATGTAATACAGTTCTGCTCTGTGCTGTTGAGCTGGGGGAACCAGACTATTTGAATGTACTTGGATTGGAGTAATGGCTTAATAACATCCTTTTTTTTTCCCCCTTTATTCTCTTTCCTGTAATTATCAACATCCCATTTGCCTTTTTGATCGCTACTGAGCACTCACTGGTGGTGTGATAATCTCATAGTACTGTCCCCAGTGACCCCAGTTTCCCTTTCCTGATTGGTAATTGGCATATTAGAAGCCCTCATTACCTATGTAATATTCAGATTGTTTTTCTCTGCAGTGCATTACCTTGCTTTTTCCAACACTGAATTCCATTTCTGTTTTATTATCTGGCCACTCAGTAACGCCAACTTCTTCTGCAATTTTTTGCTGCCAGCAGTAGCTTTGACAGGCAGGACCTACCAGATTTGGTGGAAACACCCAAAGCAGACTCTTTATGGCACCCTTAATTCCTCTCTTTTAAAAAAAGTCAGTTCACAGAGGAGCCCTCCATTTCTCTGCAGACTCTCTCCAACCTACATGCCACTGCTCTTGTCCTAACAGAAATCTTGACGTTGACTTGCCATTCTTCTCCAGTTGAGGTTGAGCTAATGAATTAAATCTCTTACACAAGTTGCTGGGAATGGGACTGGACTTCTCCTACTCCTGAAGCCGTGTTCCACCGGCTCCCTGCAGCAGTTTTCATCTCCACACATCAAAGTACTTGCAAAGATGGGGGAGTATCAATGTCTCCAGGTGACAGCCAGGGAAACTGATACCCCTTTTAGCAGTAACAGTATGCAGTGTTCTAGAGTGGCCTGAATGCTATTTGTTGAATAAATTAGTTAATGAGTAACAGCAATAGTTGCTAATTAACATACTCAATGAATATTTATGCTGGCACCTTGCCAGTTGTACATCTTATACAATGTGTCTTTCACTCTCACTTTCCCCTTATTTATTTCATACTGTGAGCTCCCATCGGAAACGACCTATCCTGGCTCTGCCTCCCCAGCATCTGTCACAAGGAAAGTCAACGTCTTCCCACCCTGCAATGGCCAATTACAACCAAATGTAAGCCTCAAAAATCATCCCCAGCCTCACTCTTTCCCTGCTCCCCATTGCAGCAGTCCAGTCGATCAACAGCTCCTCCACAGCACCCCTAGGATTTAAAGGGTCAAATTGTGCAGAGGAAAGAAGACCCCAGCTCATGGAATGAGACAGAACCAACAAGTGACCTGAAGGATAAATTAGGTGTTGGTGTCACCTCTCCTTTTTAGATGTCCAACACACTTTTGGTCCTGCGAAGAGCATCCTACAGGCACGAAACCCAAAGCCTGATGGCTTTTATCCAGTACTTTCCTTAAGGATGAGACCCTAACCATTAGCTCTGTATTAACCTTGCCCAGTTGCTAAAAAGTGAAGGCTGACTTTGAACAGCAAAACAACTAATGCTGGTTGTGAAGAGTCACAGAAAATCTCGCTCTACCGGTGACTGCGATCTGACATTAGCAAATGATGAAATAGCAAATAAAAGTTTCATGATAACAAATGCTAACTCACTTCTACAGGGAAAAAACCTCACCCTAATAATGTCTATACAGTAATGGACATTACATTAGTTACTTCCTCTCAGGAAAGACACTGCAATCAGTGTGGATAGTGCTGCTAAGTACATAATTCAGGGTCTAGCAGCACTCAGAAAGCACAACTGAGCATCAGGAACTATCAGGAAAGAAACAGAGAAAAAAAAAAAAAGACACCTGTTCTCATCCCTGTGTTGCTGTGTACATTGATAGTGTGTACCCCTGCAGGCAGGGCTGCTCTCTGTACCCAGAAAAAACAGAGCAGGGCCAGAAATGTTCACAGGAGATCAAGAGGGGTGATCAAAGCTATGGAAAGTCTTCAAAATAAAGAAGCATCAAATGGGCTGGGACTTCTCAGCTGGGAAAGAGACCACTGGGACAGCAGACGAGAGAGGTGTGTGAAATCAGAAATGGTCTGGAGAATGTGATAAAAACGTATCTCTCATAGTGTGAGGACTGGGGAGACTTTACATGATTGAGTGTCAGGTTTAAAGCAAACACGCCCAGTGCATAAGCACTTTGTGACACCCTTTGCCACAGGATGTCATGGAGGCCAAAGGTATAAATGGGTTCAAAAAGCAATTAGAAAATTCTTGAAAGAAAAGTCCATCAAAGGGCCCTAGACTGCAGAGATGAAGATACAGCTCTGGATCAGGAAGTCCCTAAACTCCAGACTGCCAGAAGTTGGAAGGATGAAGTGGAGGACATATCTCTGTACTTGCCCTGCTCCTGTGCTCTTTTGCTGAGCATTCGCTACAGGCTGGTCAGAGACAGGATACAGTCTAGGTGACCCCTCAGCCTGGCTCCTTTCCAGCTGGGCTAATTCACATGATGGCTGCTCAGAGGCTGCATTTCTTCGTGTCCTGCTGTCATGTGTAACTTGGGTGTCCTGGGTTGCAGTGCATTCTATTACCATCCCCATCAGCCGTTGAAATCAGGTGGGGCAGTGTTTCCTTGCCTCCTCCCCCCAGACTGTCTTTCTGTTAATGGCCCATCATTGTCCTGCTGCCTGACTCATAGATAACTCCCTCCGGACTATCTTCTGTTAATGAGCCTAATCAACACCTGGCCTCATGACTCATTACCCCATTGTGAGATGCTCCACCCAGAGGGAGGAACCAAGCATTCCACCCTGGATATAATCTGAGATTCTGAACACCACAGCCAACCTTTCCACTGGATTTCCAGAGGAGAGGAGTTACACAGCCACCACTGGACCTTCTGAGGAAGAGCAGACCATTTCTACAGGATCACTGCTTCAGAGGACTGCAGCCACCATTCTACCAGACTGCTACCACCACCCTGACTAACAGGGTGTCAGGTTGTATCCACACTCTGCCAGTTTGAACCAGTGTTCTGCTTTTTTTTTTTTTTTTTTTTTAATTTCCTATTAAATTGTTATTCTGACTTGGTGCCTTCCCCTGGTTTGTTTTCAAACTAGTATATCGGGTTATCCAGAACACAGGATTTTCTCTGCCAGCCGAGACAGACCCTCACTGGGATCAAGGCAAAGGGACACAAGTTTTCAGACACAACGATCAGAGCTGAGAAACTTGGTACTATGATGTCAAGGGTTGTGATGGAGCTGCAAAAGAAAAGCAGTGACAAAGAGCTAAAACAGGCCTGCCACAACCTGACCAGCATTCTGGCAGGACCTCATCAGGGCATAGGAAACCACACTCAGAATCATTTCTTCTGAGACAGTCCCCATCACAAACCAGTGCTATATGGAGTGGGAATATGGACGTGTAAGGGATTTTGGATCCATGCCATGCCCAGAACTTAAACAGTTTCTGCCAACTTTGGGTATAACAGGGTGTATATATATATATATATATATATATAACAGGTATAACTACCAGGGTATAACAGCTCTGGGTTTTGCACTGGAGTTCCTCACTAAACAAAGGAGGGGGCGAGTGTTGCTCCAGGCTCTCACCAGGTCCTTCTCTGAGACTTCCCAGCCTTCCCATGGCAGATGCATAGAGCTGCAGGAGGTTCAGATAAGGCCTCACTCCAAAATTAAAAAAAAACCAAAACACAAAAACCCACCAAAAAACCAAACTGCTTGAGTACCCAGGTAATGAGCAGCACCTGTGCACCTCAAGGCACACAGCACTTCCCAGCCAAGCACACAGAGCTGCTCCCCGTGCTGGAGATGGAGGTGATGCCTGCATTTCAGCATTTTGCAGTATCAGGGTGTAAAATAGTGCAGAAAATCCCTCCTTTGGCTCACTCTGCAAAGCTACAGCGTTTGGGAACACCGTGCTGCAGATAAGTAGTTTAAGTGCATTGTAGCAGGGCGGCTGTTTTTGAATTACTAAAAATCTCAGCACACAAGCTTTGTCTGTGATAAGCCTAATCTTCTCATCATTATCATCCTAGAAATCACGCTGGAGGCCTCTATAATCTGACTTCATTTTGCATTAACCATAATTGTGAGAACTCGCTTTCTGTGTGCATGTTTGGGCAGAGACTGTTTGCCAATGACTTTATACAATTATTTTACTCCCAGAACTATGCCAGAATTAATTTCTTTTCCTTGATTTTAAAAAAAAAAAAAAAAGGAATGATCCCAGAGAAAAGAAGAAAATAAGATTAGAAGAAAGTCCTTGCTGTACAGCATGACACTGAAGTGTACAACAGTGGCACAAATTGCAAAGTTAGAGATACCAAATAACCAGGCTTCACAGTCAGCTTGGTGTACACTGCTTCAGTGCCCATTGCTGTGACAGCTGAGGTTCCCACACACTCTGCAGACTCTCAGGAGTTTTCCTTACCTCTAGGGACTGATCCTATTCCTTTCAAACCAACATGAGACCTTGTAGGAGGGGTGGGCCAGGGGCAGGGTCTGGGTTGGGAGCTGCAGGGGAAGCTCTCTGGAGTCAGTCAGGAGCTACAGGGATCAAAGAACAGAGCCAGTATTTGCAGCTGCAAAGCAGACCTGATGCTGATCCCAAACCTTTTAGATCCCAGTCTGATATGAGAAAATAAATTTTCATAGTCTTTCAATTAAGCACCTTATCAGCAATGTTAAAGAATCTGGAGTGACGGGGTGCTAAGGAGGAGAGACTCATCAGGAGGGGTTTATAAAGAGGAACACCTAAGAACATGAAACCAAAGGTATTATTATGGCTAATGAAACAAAGGCATTTGATTAATTACTGACATTGCAGAAGTACATTTTTGAAAGTGATTACTATAACTAGAGATGTCGAACGTGATAAGATGCACTAAACAACTTGCAATAGGGCAGGGGAAGATTTATGAGATTCCCCCGCACCTTGACTGCAACAAAGTTCATCAAATCCCAGGAGTTCACAGGAAGAGACCTGAAGAGCTGTGAATCTCCTGCAAGCCCCTGGAGAGCCACATTAACTAACCAGGACTGTCAGTGATCCTGATAAAATACTGGGAGTCAGCTAGAAGGGGTAGAAAGCAGCAGTGCCACTGGGCTGGTGGTCTGTTCCCAGTATAGGGGGTATGGTGGTTTGGCCCTGACCAGAATGTCCAGGGAATTTTCTAACAGGGGGCATGTGAAGAAATCGTGGTGCTCAGGCTTTGATGTGCCACTTCTTCCTGGCGGCCCTCATGGAGCAGTTTGGAGGTGGCAGGGGCATTCTGCCATGGAGGGGTAAAACTGGGTTTTCCTGAAGGGCTTCACCATGGGAGGAATTCCAGCAGACATGAACTTTTCTGCTGGTGCTTTCAACCATCCTGGCCATGTTGGAGTCATAAAGCTTCCCTCTCCTTTTACTTTGCCTTCCAGCACTTGGCCCTGGACAGTTTCCTTGGGGAACACAATTATTCATGAGCCTCTTCCTCTGCAGGGGAGGGAGTACATCCCACCTCCATTTTCCACTGCAACCCCAAGGAGATGGGGACAAACTGGCCCAGGGAGGGGAAGCTCTCTGAAGACAGGCTCTTGTAGCCTTCTGCTTCTGGATCAGGATGTCTCCAAGAGCTGGAGCTACTTGCATTATAGAGACAGGTGATGGAAAATAGGGAATTTTTCATCAACACCTTATACGTTGCCAGTCCCTGCACCTGGGTCAGATTAGTCACTGGTGGCTGGCAGAGCAGGCTGGGGATTATCTGCTCTCTGCTGCCCTGCTGTTATCCTCTTCCTCAGACACAAGCCCCTGGCTGCTCTCTGAGAGCACTAACACAGCCAAAACTCAGGTTACACATTGCATGTTAATTTGTAAGCTAATTTTGCTCTCTGGGCTCTGTTCGTGCTCTGGCTCCAAGTTGCTGCTCACAGTCAGAACTAGCCATGCATATTTAGACAGTGACGGTAAGGAGGGCAGAGCTCAGGACAGGCAGGCAGCTGGGACTTTAACATTTCCACCTGCACTGAGTTGAGGATATTACCTAAAAACACTGCTCCTCTCTGCATTCTGCATGGAAATATGACTTCATTGATTACAGGGGTGCAAACAGTCCCTGAAATGGCAAACAAATGGTGATCACAGAAAGAAAGACTAGTTACATAAAATGAAAAAAAAAGAGTCAGATATAAGAAGGCAAGTTGCAACAGTGAACACTGGGGACTTGTCCAAGGGCCAAGAACTAACCCGGTGTTCGTAGGTGCTCTTGGACTATTGTAATGTAAAGATTTTGAGCCAGATTCTCTGTCAAGGTAAGGAAGCAATGAAGTAAATTGCACTAATGTGATTTACAGCAACAGAGACTCTGCCACTAAAAGCACAGATCCCTCCAGAAGAGCAAGGGGCATCTTCGATGAGTCGCTGCATGACAGCAACTCCTTACGCACTGGAAAAATATCTCAGTGATTTCACTGGCAGATACATGCCCAAAGGGATGTTTCAAAAGGTGAAAAAAAATAACAATATCCTTAAGCTACCTATAACAATTGCTAATTTCCAGCTACTTTCTCTTTTAATCATCGAGACTGGTGTATGTTGACATTGCTTTATCATTGCTGTTAATCAGATTTGACTATCTCTGTTTAACTACCACCTTCATACGCCCCATGGCACTTTCTTGCATTTGTATGACAGCTCCATTACCTTACCCGTGTTGCCCCGCACTGACACCGAGGGTAATTGAACACCTCCAGATAAAGGTGCTAATAAAAAAAAACCATTTGCAGATGGCCTGAACGCGGCGGTGTGGGAGGGAGGGAGGGAGATCCTGGGTCCTGCCCTTGCCAGCAGAGGTCACTGCAGAATGGGAGTGTGAACGCTCACCCGGGAACCATTTCAAGACAAATACCTAAAAGAGTTTCTCTATTCCCAGGTAGAGCCCACACGCATTCGGTATTTAAAAAAAAAAAAAAAAAAAAAAAAAGAGGCTTGTGAGATCTGAATCCAAACAGTGCCAAAGCCTCCAAGTAGCTCAATGGATGTCCCTGAGCTCAAGTGACCAGACAGAACGTTTTTCCAACCCTCACTTCTCCCAGTCGGCCAGATCACACTGGTTTTAGATGAGGGATTCCCACTATAACCAAAAATGGTACATTTTCTGAACATAGCAATACATTTTAATATCTTTGCTAGCAGATTGGCTACTGTTGATAGCAGATATATTGTGTGAAAATAAAAGGGGGCTATTTTTTTTACTTATTCTTGTTCTTTATCTCAGTTTCGGAGGCACTGACATTGAATGCTGTAATCTCAGTGAGACTGAATCCTGATTACCCAGTATGGAAATATTTCTCCCATTCATGCCTCTCGGGTACATAAACACACTGTGAATATGGACACACTGTGAATATGGACACACTGTGAATATGGACCATATGGATTTCCCAGAGCACCCAGGGTCACATAAGAGTTGCCAGAGTAAGGACTGAAGGCTCTTGGCATGGAAGATCAACTCTGCTGTTCATTCAGTTTTGTGATGGGAGCTTTCATGATGGTCATCTGAACTGCTGTATAACCCTGATACAAAATCATCTCCCATGAGCTCCTCTCCATCTTCAGATGTTGCAGAGGAGATTTCAGGAAGTCATCCACTCTAGATTTAAAGGAGAAACTGAGAATCCAACTTTACTAAGTGGCAGGTAATTACCTTCAGTTTTTTTACTTGCCTTCTGTTCTGGATGTATCTAGCATCAACAACCAACCACTAGATTTTATTATGGGTTTATTTTCTGCTTGGAACATCTGTTGTATTTTCCCCATGCTCATACTTGTAGACCACAAGCAAGTCACCCCTCAGCCTTCCTTCAAACAGAAGAATTCCACTGAGTTCTCAGTCTCCTACCATAAAGTTTTCCAGATCTCAGGCTGCTCATGTACCTTTCCCTGATGCCCTTCCAACCTGTCAACATCTCTTTTGAAGTGTGGACTTGAAAACAGGGCAGAGAGTTCCCCTGGTTGCCCGGTGCTGTTGTGCACAGAAATAAATCCAGGTCGTGGCTCCTCCTGTGCATATTCAGGACATTCTGCACAGCAGCATCACACGAGGAGATGACATTCACCTGGTTGCTGACCGTCACCCCTACATTTTTCCAGCTCCCCTGTGGTGCAATGGATGGAGCCCTCTCCCAAGGGATCTTTGACCTCCCAGCACTGTAATGAAAGGCCAGCCTGGAGCTCAGGGAAGAAAATGGCTCCCCTGATCCTTGGACCATTTGGCTTAGGACCAACCCCAGGTTTAAGTTAGAGCCCCAAGGGAGACTCCCCAGCTGCAGCAGCACAAAAAGGATGGAGCTGGGAGCAAGGGTGGAGCCTGCATTCCTCAATCTAAAAGGAGACTTTTAGTCTATTCCTCACCTCCCTTTCTTTGAAATGTCTCTCAAGAGATGGTTAGAGAACAAAGGCAAGGAATGAATAAAACACACATTATCAGTAGTTTGCATGAGTCCTGCAGGGAAAGGTAGCAAGCTCCCTCCTTTTCTCCTCCCTTTCTAGTTCCTTGCTCACCACAGTGACTCTCCCAGCTCTGGCTTGGAGTGGCTCTCTGGCTTGGCATCCTCCTTGCCATTCTTTGCAGATCTCTCCTCAGAGACACTGGAGATGCTGGCTCCCTCCTCAGAGGGCCTCACTCCTTTGCTGGTGCTTATTGACATCCCAGTTAAAATTGCCCCCATTGGAATGACACAAATGGCAGTAGCAGAGGAAAACACACAAGAATGGGGACAAAATGCTACACAATGATAAATGAAAAGCCATAACTGCTGTGGGGTGGTGCACACCACTGACTCACTGGGGAGCAAAGCAGAGCCCTATCACTCACTGCCATCAGGAAAACCTGGAAGGACTAATGTTATACCTTTGAACAATGACATTTTAAAAATGAATATATTCTTTCTTTTCTGTCTCTTGAAGCATATTTTTGAGAACTACATTGTCCAGTGCTGCGCCATAATCTTTTTTTTAATAGAATTTTAATGGAAATTACTTCCTTTCCAACCCATAGAGCTTTACACACAGTTTCTCCAAGTGTTACACCATTACTGCCATGCAATGGAAAACCAAGCCCTACAGATCATACAAATTGCTCAGAGTTACTTGAATAGGCCAGAAAATCTTTCAGATGCATTCTTTTATTAGCTGTTAGGGGGGTTGTGCCTTTTCCAAGCAAGTTCTACAGAAGATGAGCATTTGCAGTCTGCAATTTGTCAGCATAGCTTCATGAATGATGTAAAGCCAAATCTGAATGATGCCACTGCTGTTAATTTGCATGGCTGCTTAATGTCATCACAGAAAAACTGGATAGGGATGGACTGTCAATTGTTTTTTGTGGTGCATGAACCGGGTTCCAAACAAGAAATGGTAGTTTTGCATGCAATAGATAGCAGATCTATGGAATTGCTTGCCAAAGGATATTGAGGATGATAAAAGTTTGTAAGGGTTCAACCAGTGACTGGACAAGTTCACAGCAGAGAAATGCACTGAGGTTACTAAAGAGAGAAAACACACCTTGCTCAGGGAGTTCCTGACCTGAGAACAGCTGATGCTAGTAGAGGAATGTATCTTAGAGGTTTTGCTCTTCCTTCCTCTTCCCAAGGCATCTGTTTATGATAGCAGTCCAAAGATGGATGCCAGGCTAGAGGGACCTGGACATGACCTGGTACAGCTGCTCTTCTGGTCTTATGTTTGTGGTACAGACACTGCTGATAAGGAGGCTGTAGCTCATACAATCAGAGAATGGTTTGGGTTGGAAAGGACCTAAAGGATCACCTTGTTCCAAACACCCTGCTGTGGGCAGGGACACCTTCAACTAGACCAGGTCAGTCAAACCCATTTCCTGAAGTGTTTAGATTTTAAGAGAAAAATTACCTGGATATTTGTATTTATTTCGACCATTGCAGTATGCTTTGCGTTATACATGGCTTTCAAGAAGCAGTTATGGCACTTTCACTCATATTTTCTGTGGATAAGTTGTGTCTTCTTTATTCACATTCTCACAAGAAAATCAAGACAGTAAAAAAAAATTAAAAATAAAGAAATCAAGTACACGTGTTATTTTGACCCAAAACAAGTCCATGACAGCTTAGTACACACAGACATTTCAACAGGCATGTTGGCTTTATAATCCCTTTTTTTTGGCGTCAGCATAAGTGATGAAAGGTAGCCATGTGTCCAGATAACTCCATATGAGTGATTAGAAAACCTGGTCATTTTTCCCATGGGACAGGCCCCTACCTGCATTTTCAAAGACAGCTTTCATCCCAGATGCTTGATGAATGCCAGCTTGTTGCAGTATTAGCAGTAATGTCATATACCTGTGAATGTACAGCCCAGCCCTGCAAGAAGCAAGTGCCAGGGAAGAGGATGAAAAGCAGACCCTAAAAGCCTGAATACTCCAGATGGGCAGGCTGTCCCCAGGGAATGGCTCTCCTCTTGTTTCTATCAGCAAGCAGAGGGAAACAGTTAAAAGAAACAGGCCTTGTTTGCATTAATATTTAGAGTGTTTTGCCCAAAATGTAGCTAAATAATGAATCTGAAGGTACTAAACACTGTTGTGTGAAGCTGGAGCTCAGAGGAAACAGAGGAAGAGAGGTGGCAGGAAGGCATCTTGGGGGAGCAGAGAATCTACTTGGCCCTGTGTGCCATCAAGATCTTTCTGGAGGATTCCACAGAGATCAGACTGTGACACCATGACAAACCTGACAGCAACCTCAGGAGGAAGCACTGATGCTAAATTAAGAGCCTCTGGAGAACTTTCAGTGAAGCAGGTAAGGGCTGCAGCTCAGCTGACAAAATCCAGCAAGGGCTTGTCTATCCAGCAAGCCAGAATCATGTGCTGAACCAACCACTGAAAGCAGGAAAGGCATCACTTCCTTGAAGGGATGGACATCACCTGGACTTCCCTAACACTGCTCAACAGGACAGTGGAGGAATAAGCTCTAAATCAACATCACTGTATCGGATGTTCAAACTGCAGGTGGAGAAATGAGCTCCAGAGCTACTGACAAGATGTTGCTGGGGGTGGGAAGCAGCGATCTCACTGAGCAGCCACAGATTAGATCTAGATGCAGACGCAGATATTGTTGGTTTATTAATGCTCCTGCTCTCAAACTGGGTGGCAAGTCCCCCGGGGGGCTGGAGTGCAGAAGGTTGAATAGTTTACCTCTGTGAGGGAGAAAGCAAGGCTGAGGCAAATCCCCCGCACTTCTTCCCTCTGTGTTACTGCTTGGATCAACCAGAGTGGCTCTTCCAGGATGCCAAGCCCCACAGGCCACATCCGATGCCCACATGGAGCCCCTGGCTCTGCACAGCCTGTCCTTCCCCAGCCAGGGACGTGCCCAGCTGCTCCCACCATGGCCCTGGAATTGGCCTGGCTACATTCCCAACCCTGTGCCAAACAATCTGCAGCTATTCCTCCTGCTCTCCCAAATTAGGGTGTTTTCCCTGAGGACTCCTGTGTGACTGTCAGCTTTTCCAAGCTGAGGCTATGCAAGCTTTGCATTTCCTCTTCTTTCCTCATACACTAACCCAACCTTTGTCTGTAGGAAGCTTTCTCTCCTAAAAGCACCTGGTGAATATCCTAGTATTCCTAGGCTTCCAGGCTAGGGCTCAGGCTGGTGGCAGCCATTATACCTGACAAAATCATCAGGCATGCCAGTGCCAGCTGACAGGCTGCAATATCAGGGTACACAATAGCAATTTATAATAATGAATAATGTATGAAAACTGACCAAAGATTAAGGTTCCATGTCTGATGCATAGGTGTTCCCACTGCAGAGAAAAGGTGGTCTACACTAATAAGCAATCCTGATCCTCCTGATTCTCTGTCACGTTTTATTTCTGTTCATGCAAGTATTTGAGTTCGTTCCTCTGGTGAAAGAGCTGGGTCCTTGCTCTTGCTCAGGAGGATGTGCTGCCACAGCAGTGTCCTTGTCTGTGCCCAGGGCAGAGGTAGAGAGCCAGTCCTTGCCACCTGGACACTTCTGGACAAGGAGCATGGACACCCATTTGTCAATGGTGTCCCAATCCTCCTTCAATTTCTGGATCATCTGGGAGAGCATCAGTGCAGAAGAGGTGTGAGAGTGGGTCAGAATAAAGGGGGTTTTTTTGGTTCCAGTGACTGGATGCTGGCTGAGGTCCTGCCAGAGCCCACGGGTCTTCTATCACGGCCAAATGATTGGGCAGGAGGTGCCACTGGGATTATCTGATGGAAAACTGAGGCCAGAGGTGGGCTTAGTGACCAATGAACAGCCCAGTTCACCAGGGGCACAGCACTGGAAGTGCGTAAGTCTTATAATAAGAAAGATCACCCAATGATGGGGGAAAGGGAGGAAGATATTCTGCCTTAGCCTCTCCTGAAGATCACCACAAATTTGAGTCCTGAGTGTAGGCTGGAAGAAGGCTCTTAATTTTGTGATGAGGAATGCAGAGTGGATTTGATGCTTGAGAACTCACCACTGGAAAGCTGGTGACTTTCCATAAACAACCCCAATCAGCCGAGCCTGACGCTGCTTCAAAAGATCTGAATTTCATTCTAAGCAGATATATTTGTTTTGGAAAGGTGTCTGTAAAGCTGAATGTGGTGCAAGTATGCTGCTGGCGGTGAATTTTCTGGCACAGTCTCTCTTGGCATGCAGCAAAGTTACCAGTCCAGCCCCCCATTCATGCTGGGCCTGAATCACCAGCGTGTTGCTGCAGCTTTGTGCTGGTACCATTCCAGAAAAATGAGTGAGAGGCTCCAGAGAGTTCCTGAGCAATGCCATGTCCTGCCTGCATGGCAAAGTCCGTGGCAAAGCTGCCTGCCAGTGGCTGGCTCTTTGCAGGACTATTGCTGCAAGCATGTCAGCATCATCTCAGTGTCATTTGCCACCTGCCTGCTTGTGCCTCATTTCCTCTCCTGGTCCTACACCAGGTTGGGTGGGTAGGGAGCAGACAGTGAAAGGGATAAGTGGCTCCTGTGCTTTCTCCACAAAGCAAGAACTGTGTCCCAGCTGTGCTGCAGAGTGGTGATGACAGGGAGGCCACAGTGGAAATCGAGGAGAGCCACAGAACCCTGATAAGGTTGGCATCTGACCCGTGCTCAAGGTTAGCAGAGCCCTGCCTTGCTAGAGGAAAGAGTCAAGTGGCTTCGAGTCAGAGGTGTGCCTTGTACACACAGACAAAGAATCATTTTGAAGCTAAAACCCTCGAAAAGGGCTTGTAATAATGGGATTTAGCTCTCACCACTGTCACAACTCCCACGTGTCACCCAAAAATGTTATTTCTCCATGTTTCAGTTCCTTCCCTGTGGAATGGAGAAATCTTCCATCTCCTGCCCTTTGCTGCTCCTGCCTATTTAAACTACAACTTGTTCAGGCCAAGCATCATTTCTCACAAGGTGTACACACAACAACATATTCCAGTGCATATCACATACACCTAGGAATAAAAACAAAAACTTAGGACTCCTGTGAAACTGACAGGTCTTGATAAGGGACATGCTCGCCCTGCAGGCTGTGTCTACCAAGTGGCTGCATATGTGGCCAGCGCTTTGAGAGACATTAACGTGATGTTTCCTTATGCCCTCAGTCTCTTGGACTTTGTGTGCTGCCAGACATCCATGGCTACAGCAAGTCTCCCTAATCACTGGCTGCTGGCAAATACACAATCAGTCACCAGCCACTTTTGAAGTGTGCCAGACACATCGTGGAATATGTGCTCCTCTCAACCCATCTGCACAACAGGCTACAGATGCCAGCTGCTTTTCTTGGAGTGACATGGATGGGAGAGAAAGAAGGGGAAAGGAGAAAATGGAGTAACTGAAAACCACATTCTCCACACTTCTTTTAACCCATTTCCCTCTTGCCTACATACTACTTGCAAATTGTTGTCCCAAATTTTCTGTCCTTTTCATTTTTCCATTGATTAATTACGCTGTCATTGAGTCAATGAGGTTTTAATCATATGACAATAAAATAGATGTTCCTAAACTGACACTGCAGTTTTCTTTGGGAATATTCCCAATTTAAACAAGGATAAGAGAGAAAAGAGCACTGGGGATAATAAGCTTAACCTTCTTGTCCCTTATACTTTCCCAACACTGCTCTGACTTCACTGACCATGATGACAGTACTATCCTGTTGCAACACTATTAACAGGGTGATGATTTCACCAGGATTCTTGTGCAGGACCATGCCTATTTTGTGCCAAAATTTTAGAAAGAAAATTTACTGAAAATTTTTATCCTCCTGGTGAAAATCTACATCCAAATCCTCTTTTAAAAGAAATGTAGCTGGGTATGATTCTGAACATGAAGGCACGTGAGCATGGCTGAATCACCGGAATGAATCCCAGTTCAATGGGATTGAACTAATAATGCTACACAAAGTGCATTGGAACACTTGGATATAGGAAAAAAAGAGGAAAGAGTTCTCACTGTGTGCAACTTTTCCTTTTGAGAACAAAATGAATGAAAGCAAGCAAAGGTTAATTATTCCATGTGCCTTCAGATGAAAGGCGCTTGATGAGCACAAGAAGTCATCCTGGGAATTTGGTATTTTTTAGAGCACAACTGTTTGTGAAATTCTCAATTTGGGCAGCATCTCCCACATTAAGCTCCCCAGCTTATCTGGGGGCCCTGCAGACCCTCCCCTCATGTGTAATGAATAAATCAGGATTGTGAACAGCAGAAGCCACATTTCTTCTAAGTAAAGTCTGTCTGCACAGACACACCATATGAATGGAACCATTTTCAATTCACAACTCTTATTAATTTGGTGACAGAGGGGCAGAACACAAGACTGCTGGGTACAATGAGCTAATTGGATAAAAGGCATGTGAAAACACCATACCTATAATGTACCTTGTTAGCATATGCAAATGACATAATTATACAGGCTGATAGCAGTTGGGCACAGTAATACATAGTCCATGTGAACTGTCCACAAATACTTTTGAGATCAAGAAATAAAAGTAAATTCTTTAAACATCCTAATTGGTTGCCAAAAGGAAATTCATTCCAACTAGAACTTAATTCAGTGTAAAGTAACGTAACTCATTTGATCTCAACAAAGATCAAAAAACACGTATCCAGACAATCTTGGATTACAACACGTTGTTTGTATATATTTACTACATAAAGTTATTATGCAAAAAACAGTCTTAGTGAGATGAAGGCTCCGTGAAATCATTCATTACTATTTCTTATGTGTTATTTGTGAGTCAAACATTGTCCTGTTCGTGCAAGAAGACACAATGTCTTCCTAAAATCTGGGTTTGCATGCAGGATTTCTGCCAGCCAAACGGATAGTCAGATGTTTCTCATTCCCTCAATTGCACTCAGTGATTTTGCACTTCAAATTTAGGCCAGCCTCTCACCTCTGAAACTATTAATGTACCTCAGAGACATTTTCTAGGGAATTATTTAGGTAGACAACATTTTTTCTACTTGGTTTGCCATGAAATGACAAGCACTGTTAAACCAAAGGTTAATCATTGATTGAGTTTAATGACACTAAAAGAAACAGGTCATGTGAGAAAGCAATTGCACTTTCATTTTTGCTGTCACAGGTCATTTATAGCTTTTGATTCAAATTCCACCCCACGCAAAGAGTTGCTAACAACATCCTACTTCAAATTCTAATGTACTACAACTGCAGAGCAAGCATGTGAGCTGGCAGTAATCAGGTCATTTGTAAAGCATACACAGATTCTTTCATTCATCCTGGCCATTAAACTGCTTGAAAAGATTACTTTATTGTTCCACATTAAGAGGCAGTGCTTTTGACAACTTGCTTTACAGAGAAGAGCCCCTTTTTATTTGTGTGCAAGAGTGTTCTGCCATTTTTGTGTATTTAAGAACCTCATACTCATCATCAATTCTTCCCAATTTGGTGCGGACACAAAACAAAACAAAGCAAAACAACAACAAAAAAAACCAAACTGACAACAAAAAAGGAAAATAGCTTGAAAATATATCGTTTGCTTTCTCTGTGAGCAATAGTTCTTGTGCATCAAAATACACAAGGAGCTGAAAAGTCAACTGTAAGACTTTATGGTTCTTTCAAGGATTGTTACATCAGCAGGGAGCTGCCCAGACAGCAACAGAAACTCCTGATCTCATCCTCCTTTGTACCCTGCCATATCCATTTGGTTCCAGGTCATGACTCTTCCTTTACACCACCACCAAGCAGATCAGAATCAAGTCTTCCACCTGCTGAGGGAGAGTTAATGGGCATTGTTAATCCAATATTCATCTATGCTTTGGCCCACTAGACAAAATAATTAGCCCTCTAATGAAAAGAGGACCCTTTAAAAACTTAGATATGGGCAGAAAATAAGCAAGAGAAGTAGACCATGTGGCTTTATAAATCCTCTGTACCCTTTCTTTTCTTCTTTTTCATCCATGTAATAAGAAAAAGAAGGGCCTAGTTCTCTAAATTTTTGGGCACTTACATCAGAACCCACATACCTGATGCATAAATAATTTTATGATGCATAAAGATAATTTTATGATGCATAAAGAATTTTCGAAACTGACCTTGTTTGAAAGAAGAAAACCATAAAGACAGTGATATAAGCTTGACTTAAAAAGCCAGGATTTTTGTTAGAAAAAGCACTTACAGGCAAAGGGGAACTGTACTTTCAAAAAAGCTAATGGTGGGACAAAAGACATGAGATTGCCTTTATTTGTAGATTGTACATGAATTCAGGGGTGAGTCTTGCTCTTTGGAACTAGACTGTTGCCAGATGCAAAGCTGCAGAGAACAGTTTGTCTCTGAGGCATAGCACTGCTTCTTCCTGCAATGGGCAAACGACTCCAGGTGTGATTTGATGAAAAAGGGCTGTTGGTATAGACCAACTCCAGAGTATTACCAGAGCTCATACCAAAATATTGGCTTTAAAATGGTAGTAGAAGTGATACAACAAAAGGAATGCCTTGAAGCATTGAAGTATTTCTCTTTTCAAAGAATGCTGCGAGGATTTTTCAAATCTATAAAACACGAGGAGAGTGCTCATTCTGCAATAGCGACAAGATTTTTTTTCCCTTTAAATCTGGTTCAGGAATGACCATAAAAAGTGTGCATTAAAAATTCTCATTTTCAGTGTGGCAGAGCTGGACCATTGCCATAGACTTTTTGAAGAGTCACTTCACATCCACATCTATTTTCACCCTTTCAGCCCAATTCTACATTGTTACTGCTGAGTGGTGGAGCTGCCTTTGAAAACATACAAAGCAGGTGATTTTCAATTGTGTAAAGCCATGTTTGACTTTAGGCATTTGAATTCATGGGAATAGCCTTTCAAAGTGCCTAGTCCAAAGCATAGTGAAGTCAGTGGAAAATCTCCAGGTGACTTAACTGGACCTTGGATCTGGTCCAAACCGTGGAGCCTCGAAGTCTGGAAGTCTCAACTGGGCTTGAAGTTAACCCTGATTGTTCAAAAAGGGAATAAGAATTTTGCTAGGTCAACCTCCTCCACACATGCTGTGTCCTATTTTGCAATGGCTTGAGAGTCTCCTTGAAGGCTGCAGGCATTCAGGACCTTGGAAAATGACCCCCCATCTTAGGATAAACCTTCATACAAAAGCCACTGCAGTAGGTATGCAGTGGATTCATTACATTGTCTCAATCCATCTCTGCCGAAATTCATCCAGCTGTGCAGTCTAGTCATCTTTAGCCACAAGTTGTGGTTGCAATTCATCTGCTAAACTTAGCAAGCCACATGGAAATTCACTTCTAGGAGACTATTCCCCCCAGGGATTGGCTATGAAAAAGAAAGGAATAAATACAAAAATACAAAAATTTAAATTAAAAATGTGATCTGACTTCCAAAACAATTCTTTATCCATAAAGTTCCCACCCAAGGAACCAGTTAAATGTTTCAAGGGACTATATTGTTTAAAGAAACTGTAAATGCCACACAGTTAAAAGAGAGAGATGCAGCTAGATTTAGTTAAACAATTGACTAATAACTCAGTCAACATTATTCTTACCCTAGGTAGTAGTTATCAGCTTAGACAGCTGTTACAGTCTTTCACTGTAATACTTAAAAGGCAAACCACTAAATTCAATACCATATTGTTTGTGTAGTAGTGTTTGTTTAAAGGTAAATCACTCATAAAAGTGTAATTTCCTGCTGATACATAATGGTGGATAGCGGCAGGAAGCCAGTCGGAGCAGACAGACCCTGAGATATGCAGTGCTAAATCTCCAGCAGTAGCTACCCCAGCTCTGAAATGACTGTGTTTTTACACCCAGTCACACCTAAATTAGCATCAGTATATTAGGCCTTCTTGCAGACGCCTCTTTTCTCTTTGTGCAACAGCACATGATAAGAAAAAGTGCTACAATTGACACAATAAAGTCATGTTTCTCCAAGTAAAGATTCCCTTCCTGTCGGGGAGACCCTGCTGGGCAAAATTCCCTCCCCAGTCTGTTTTTCTTACCGATTTTCTACAGAATCATGCTTATACTTTGGGAATCCTTCTGCTTGCTTTCGGCTGATGCACTACCTCACAGGATTCTATCATTTTTGGAACTGCTAATTGAAACTCCCAAATCCACAGCGTTTTGCTCTTCTGGCTTCTGAGTGTCAGTGGCACAGACAGAGAGCAACTGCTGCAGGCTTTGGGAGAGCTGCTCTAGATTCATGCCAGTATAACCAACACCCCAATTAACTTGCCAGCATGTGCTGAGCCTTCACCCACTGGCCCCTCAGCCTGTATAGAGCCTGGCAGTATGAAAGCCATGGGGATGCTCCCAGTGATTAAGCCTGAGACACTGACACTGTATCGATCATGGGATATGAAACGTGCCCCGAGAGAAATCACTTTTTGTTTCCATCTTGGTCCTTGGAGCTGAATGCTTTTTGTCCAAGTTCATCTGCCTAAATCTCAGGTTGCTGAGTCCAAGACAGCTCACTATATGATTAAATTATAATCAATGATTAGACAGACAGAAGGTAATTCATGCTGTGCACTCCATGTACCTTTTTTTGGCAGAATGAATCAGCATCCATCTTTCCGATAGTCCCTAGTGCCCAGTGTGGGTGGATATGTATTTTACTTTCCTGCATTTCTCTAAAGAGATTTCCTGGGATGCCATCAGTATGCCTTGATGGCCTGCTGCCAGAGCACTCCCCATGTGCCATAAGAATGCACTGGATAAAATCTCAGCCTGTAGCTCAAGCCCACGCAGAATGGGGAGGAAAGGACTCTCACTGCCTCTCTCACCCTTTCTCTGCCAAAGCCTAATTGCCCAGAGAGATTAAGAGAAGAAGAAGAGCATGTGTCCTCTGCTCACTCTTACCCGTCTATACCTGAAAACCTGGACCCAGACAAACCTGGATCCAAGCCGTAGCGTTCAGAGGAAGTTTTGACAGAGTGAGGATGTTGAGCCTCATTTTGCAGGAGGGGCAGTTGCTGTGCAATTTGTACCAAAACTTTCTTGTTCCTTTGGATGGGAGAGACTTTTGACATGTATATACACAGGTATTTTTACAGAATTCCTTTCAGCAGTCCATAGAAAGGAAATAGGAGTCCTGCAAAGATTACAGAAGAGTGAATTACTATGCTAAATTTAAATTCATAAAACATTAATAGAAGGCTAAATTGGAAATCAGTTCCATCTTCCTCCATCTGCCAAGCTCTACTTTCTCAGCAGCAAAGCACGTAGCTCAGGGAAATTCTCCCATCTCCCTCCATTAGGGTTTGATGTTATCAGCATTTTCCTGTCATACACAAAAAAATTATCTTTAATTAGCTCAGCTTACAGCTACACTACCCAGACTTGGAAACTTGTTTTGGGATATGAGGAACTAGTTGTCTTCTCAAGTGTCTTATGAATCATCAGCAGCAATAAATACATCAAAGTCCTGTCGCTCAGGACTGTTGTCTGGCATAACCGAGGCCAATGCTTATCTCTGGAGATGGAGCTCCAGTGCCCATGCCAAGCCCACAGTCCCTCATCCAGTCCCCTTCAGCCATCCCTTCCCCATGGCTATCAGCACTGAGAGGAACAAGAACAAAAAGCTACCTTGCCTTCCAGTGACAGCAAGTGTATCCCAAATTATCACCTAGATAGAAGAACTGCTTGCCTAAAAATGCTGCTTTTTTCACCTACTTTTAGTTTGGGTTTTTCTTTGTTTTGTTTTGTTTTTAAACTCAAATGCATTTAGGAACATGAGTTTCCAGTGCAGTGGGAGCTGCTCACATTCCCTGAAGTTCAGGTTGTTAGAAATGAAGAGGGATTCATTTCCTGGTAAGCTGGATAAAATCCCTTTGCAGGTTGCATTAGTTCACAACTAAATATAGCACTTGTCAATGCTTTCCTCACCCAGAGGAAGAGAAGATTGTCTATTGGTTTCCTCTTCATTAAACAGTGGCTAAAATAAAATGTCTTTGTTTAATTGAATGCCTCTGCGGACCTACTCAGGGTCCACTCCTGTTTCTTCGAACAAAAAGATAACAAAGGAAACATGGATCTGCCATATAACCTCGTCATTTGCTTGGAAGGGAGGAAGAGCTACACGCCAGTCACAGGCTTCCCTCAGTGCTTCAAGGACAGAAGGAGCAGCTGCCAGTCTGGGGGCAGCAGGATGGAGGAGGTTCACACACTCTATAAAAGCAGAATAGCATTTGAAGAGAAATTGCAATCAGCAGGGGAATGATTTGGAAAAGGCTGTGAGTGGCACAATTTTGTCATGGCAATTCTCTTTGCTGGACCATCAGGTTTCTGCTGTGGTAGGTGGTTCATCACCCAAAAATTTATCTTGGAGCCAAGAGAGATTTTACAATGACCCCAGTGTTTGTGAAGACACCGTAATTTGGCATCACTTGTGCAAAATGTACCTATTTGATATAAGGATTGAGCTACTGACCTGAGTAAAGGATGGGCTAAATGTTTGTTCTTTCAAAAACAAATATTACTTCTTATAATAATATTTATAACAATATTGCAGGTTTGTACTGAAAACCCAGAGTGAGAACAAGACCTCTTCATACTTACAGAGGCAGACTCTGCCCCTCCAAACTTGCATTTGAAATCAATGAGAGAGATGTTGTATGGCAAAAATAAAAGAAATGGAAAGGGAAGGATTAGGTTGTCATAAATCACACTAGAGGTCAGTGGCTGTGCCTGAATGCTGATTTTAGGATGCTAATGATAGAAGGTAGGAATATAGGGAAACAGTTAAAGAAATCCCCCAGGTATTAATAGTTGATGAAATACAGGGTTTCTGAATAACACTGTGTTATTCATAATAACAGAATTCAGAACTAGACACTCTGAACAATAACATACATAGAGCCATGGTTTTGCAGTCTGTACTCCAAAAAGCACAGGAATCTCAGACTTTTATTTTTTTTAATTGATCATGAATTTTTTCTCCCTTCAGTTATGTTTGGGTCTACTTTGTGGGAAGCCACTGAGTTGTACCAGAATGGAACTCAGAAGAGAGCAGACCAACAGCAACTCCCCTGCCATGCAGTTGCAGTGAGACTCTGCCTGCTTTGCTGCTGTAAGACATTTGCCAGCCTGTAAACTACTTCAATGGAGCCTGAATCTCCTCATCCCTTTCTCCCCACCTTGAATGGGACAGCACAGGCAAAGCCCCATGCTGATCTCTGGCTGTGGCAGCCCATGCACTCACAGCTCATGATCTCGTGATCATTCAGTCTGACCTTTGGAGTAACCCAAGTTGAAGAAATTAATGCAGAAGTTCCTGCTCAACCCTGTGGTCTCAATTTGTGGTTGCTGGTGGTTTAAAAAGTATGGCTTGCTCCAGTCTCCTGATGATGGAGAATCACCACA
Organism: Coloeus monedula; assembly: GCF_965178545.1. Lineage (NCBI taxonomy): Eukaryota > Metazoa > Chordata > Aves > Passeriformes > Corvidae > Coloeus > Coloeus monedula. The sequence continues at coordinate 57,198,938 of NC_138786.1, read as the reverse complement.
TCCCTGGTCAGGTATTGCTGTTGTTTGCTACACTCAGTGAGTCAATTTAACACAAATCCTCTCAAGCCTCACAGGCCTCCTATCCACTTGCAAGCCTGGAAATCAAGACATCTTGCAAACTCTGTTTCAATACAATACAAATAAAAATCTCATGTTGGGTCTATTATTCAGCCTAAAGCATCCACCAGAATATGTGGATATTCTCTAAAAAGTGTCACTGAAGACAGGAAAACCTACTTTCTACCTCCACCACAAATTTACAAGTTGATGTATTAGCCAGCCCAGATGTTGTTTAAGCCAGTCTTGGCCTCAGAGAGATGGTCTAACTTTGCTGAGAGGCTCCTAAGGACATTGAAACTGAATTTCTTTTCCTATTTGAAAACATCTCTCACTGAAACACTCTTTGAGGGAAATCACAAACGCAGGAAACATCAGCTACAGTGCCGCATGTTTGTCCGTATAGAAGGAATGTGATGATATCATTTTGGAATGTGCTTTCTTTCTCAGGTTTTTGTTTTGGTGGTAGGAATGTCACTTTCTTAAAAAGTAAAGCACATTCTTGGCCGTTGTCTCCCTCCCCCTCCTTCCGAATTTTGCCTACAAATCAATATTCCCATCTCCTGCCATGTGTTTTTCCCAACCTGTCAGATACCGTTCTCATGTTAGTGGTACAACCATCTGATGTCAGGCATCCCAACAGGCAATTATAAATAGTAATTTACTATTAGCTTAGAAGGTTTATTTCCACAGATATAAGCTTCAAGATGTTTTTTGCTATTTTAACTTGAAAGCGCTATGTATTTGCATTTGGCAGAGAGGATGTGACCATTTAAAATATGTCCATTTCTGCCATGCTGAAGTAAAACCCCAAGACAAACCTTTGCTGTCTGAAATGATCGGTAAACACCTCTTTCTATCAATTTCCAGAGGAGCCCAAAGGCACATGTTGTCCTGTTCTCTGCAAGTCTGACTGGGTACCTCTGACAGGTCTGCCTGAGAGTGCCCATATCCCAGTGGATATTTCCTTATAGCCAGAGTCAGTGCAGATGAAGCTGGCCAAGTATGATGATCTACTTTGCTATGATTTTCTGGTGAACTGTCTCATTTTCCCCCATTTATACCTAATCCATGTGCTACGTACTGCTACGACATCCCCTATTACATCATGATTTTAAACTTCTGCTTCCAATTGTTGTTAAGACTTCCTTAAGGATAAGCAAGATCCTAAACCATTTCCTCAATGCCCCCAAGGGATTGAGGTGCTGGAGAACACACCTGCACTTCCAAGAGGCAAACCCTGCCTCATCGTGCCAGATTGCTGTCCTTCCATCTCATGGAGCAATGAAAATTCAAAATTAACCAGGAAACAAACAGTCAGACAGAAAAATCTGAGTGTTTAACACTATTCTTCTCACCTGAAGAGGTCTCTCATTGTGGATTTCAGTGTGCTTTGCAGGTGATTGGGAAAGGAATGATTCTTTCAGCAAACAACACAGGGGAAACTCTACGTGGTTGGAAGGTCCCCTTGTCCACAAAGCCATGATGAGAACAGCTTTCTGAGAAGAAAAGTCTTCTGCCTCAGGAGTTTGTCCTGCAGGAGTTCCAGACCTCTTCAAGTAGCAAGGGGATCCTTGCTGGTTGGAAGGACAAAATGAACTTCTTGTCCACCCCAGCAGCCAGACACACAGTATTTAAATTTTGATATTGAGAGGGGCAATACATATCAAACCAGTGAATTGCAAGAATCCTACTGATCCCAAAAACCAACATGTTTTCTGAAAAAGTGTGTGCTTCAGCAATGAACATCTGGTAAAGAAAACAGTAGAAGAACAGCAGGGCATTGCCAACATGGCAGGCAATTCAAAAGCAAAAGTGTTGCATCCCGTGTAAAAGAAGCTGATTCCAGAAAGCTGTCTTGGAATCTTCTTGTCCTAGCATATCTCATGTCTCAGAGATGACATGGTGTGATTTCTGGGTCTTTATTCTCAGAGAACAGCAACGTTAATCTCAGTCACACTGCAAATTCTGATCAGGATCATAATGTTAATAGCAATGAAGCAGTTTTAGTGAAACTCAGCTCACTCATCTAATGTTCTGTCTGATCTCCAGGGTCATTTGCAATGAACACTACTGTGGTTTTTTTATCACAGAAGTCCTTTTATTGAAGAATGTTTGACAAAATGCTAAGGGTCTGTAATTTGCCAGAGAATCAAAATTATCTGTATAATCAAGGAGACTGCAAGATCAAATATTGACTTTGCATAAGCAATGTCATTGCTACAAAAGAATTAAGAAACCTGGCTGGGCAGATGTAATCATGCAAGCATCAGCCAATACATTTTTGTAAGTCTCTATACTGGCTACAAAATGCTTATGCAAAACCAGAGGCTTCCTACTGACTTAAATCAGGATTGTGTGTGGGTGTAAGGGTGTGCCTCTGCTGGAGCAGCTTAGATGTCAGAGGCCAGAAACCCAACTCAACAAGTCTCTGTATTCTTTAACAATTAGATAAACCAGTAATAAGCTCATAATTGCAATTCCACAAGGTAATTTCATGTGCCTGGGAGATGACAATATGCATACAATTAAAAGAAGAAAGCTTTTCATCCCTGCAAACCATATTGCTGAATTCTGCGATCTTTGCTATTTGCAGCACACAGAAGAAGGGAGGGCAGGGGTCGCCCTGCACAGGGTGGAGGTACCAGGAGAGGAAGAGGGAATCCCCAAGGCTGTACATTCACTGAGTTCAGTTCAACAGAAAATATGGAAATGTAGATCTCTCCTATGCTACCTCTTCTTAGCAATTTTCATCTTTCTGGTTGTATGCAAGAGGAAATGTCCTGGGATTAGGTTCTTAGATCTAGTATAACAAATAGGGTATGAAAAATACCCTTTACTCTGACCATCTTTGAAATAACAAAGCAGCTCAATTTCTGAATTATTATATTTAAGCTGTCTTTCAACTTTCCTTTTTCCCCTGACAGCTTTAAATCTCTCTGTGGGTGGAGGTCTAATGTCAGCACATGTAATTCTATACTTTAATCATTTTTTAACTACAAGATCAAAGCAAGTAGGTTTTTATTACTCCAGTGTCCGATACTTCAACTTAACTATTGAGTATCAGGCAACAGCTCTTCTCAATGCACCACATTAAAATCAATCTTTCCAGCTACACTTCCCTTCCACCAAGAAAAGTACTAAAGAAAAAAATACCTTATTAATCATACAAAAATAACAAACTTGTTTCTACGTTTACTCTGGGGGTGTGCAAGCAGCATACTGCCTAAGAAGAAACCCCATGGCAAACATCATTAATATTCTCATCTTATTTTCATTTCTAACACTTTTCTTCACTTTCCCTGCTTCCACACAGGAACCCAGAGAAATTAATACCTGGCCCGTGGCCAGCCTGTCTGGGCGAGCAGTCCCCTGGGGTATTATTCCTCTGGCCATGGCAGTGCAGAGCCAACCACAGGAGAAGAATGAAGGCATCTTTCACCCCCCTGGTGTCAACCCCTCCCTAATTGTGCCCGAATGCCATCTATGGTCTCTGTCCACTACCCTGTCTGTGGGAATTCTTCCCATTCATTTGCTGGTGTCTCACTCTCATGGCTGGGTATCACAGGAATAGTTTTCTGGACTGGCCGCACACTTTGTCCTCCCATTGATACCACCGGCTTTGCATTTGGGACACTAACTTCAAGACAAGGCAGAAAGTTGATAATTCCCTCATACTTCTGGAGAAAAGGTGTCACTCACATTATACATGACTTATTAAAGTACTCCCTACTGCTCACAGGGGAGCGACATACTCCTGTTTAGCCCAGAGGAATCTTAACAGCGTCTTACTGCGATTACAACAGAAGCTCTGAGCCAACCTTTCTGCACATGAACCACTCTGGGCACCTGGGCAGCCCCACTGACCCTCACCATTCATCTGCTCTGCACGGACACGGATCTGCCGGCCAGCATTTCCAACAGAGCCGCGCACACACAATGCCTGCACTTTGTTATCCTTCCAAATACTTCTCTGTCACAAGCTGTTCCAATTAAGAAGGCATGCAATAATATCCCTAATTACATTTTACTTTGATGAGAGATCTAGGCATTTTTTTGAAAATGCATGTTGTATAGGGTTAGGAGAATCTTCATTTCAATTCTTTGCATATCTTGGCATGAGCTGTGTCTCCGCCCTCGGCGGGCTCCAGGCCCTGCGGGGCACGTGCATCCCTTCTGCTCCTGCAGCCCAGGCTCTGGATGCCAGACACCAGCAGAGCAACACGGGGCTAGTTTTTGCTGACTAACCCAAACACTACATCTGTGAGCTCCGACAGCTCCAACACAAGAATTAAAAAAGACCCTGAGCAGTCCGGGGGTCTGGATGGAAGGGTCCAGCTGTAAAATGCTTCCTTGGAGCTGTCAGGCTCAAGCAAGTGCTTGGAAGGAGATTTATATTTTGTTGATTACAATGGTAATAAGCCACAAACACAAAGTCAAAGAGTAAGAGTGAACCAAACCCATGTTTTCTTTGAGTGAGATAAAATCTCTACCTTTTACACGCCTATCTATTGATGTGTTCCTGGATAAATTGGGTAATTTTAATCAACTGAAAGTACCTGCCTTTTATATTGGACTTGGTGCTAAAAACAAAGAAAATCAGACAGCAAAAATGCCATGCTGGCTGAGTGCATTTTTCTTCTTTGCTGAGGAATTGGTGTTTGCACTGCTTGCCTCTCAATCAATACACATTGGTGTGTAATTGGTGACTATAAAAATATTCCCCCTCAAGGTGTTCAGTGTCAATTAGCATCACTTGGCTAATTCTCTGACCAAACAGGTACAAGCATTTATACATTCTGCTTCTCTGATGCAGGCTCCATAGGTAAATTTCTTTCTATTAGTGAAGCAGCTACAGGGAATGTAATTATCCCTAAAATTAGGAAGGAAAAGAAGAAAACCTAAAAACAAATGTGTTGATACAGAACTAAAGTTAAGCACAAGGAAATTAGATTTTTCACTGTAATTGTTTAATACTATTCTAGTATGAAATATTTGTCTCTGTTATTTCAACTATTATGTCAAAACCATGTCCATTTAACACACATATTTGTAAGTATGGATGGAGGTATATATATTGTATTTGTCTGTGTATACCTCAACAGTGTGTGTTTTTGTTGGCTCTTAGGATTATTTGGTCAGCTCAGGTCCCTTGATCGTACTAAAGAAGAATTTTAGGTCAAGAATTTATATTTACAGTGAACCAAATATCTAAGCAAATGGGTGTTTCATTAGAGCTAACTTTTAATCTCCATCCAGGCCCAAGTTTCAAACACTCCTTCCTGGATATCCTCTCTGCCCAAGGGTTTTGCCATCTCACTCTCTCTTTCAACACCACCCTGTTGTTTGGCTAGCAAGACACGTCGCTTCTCTATCTCGACCAAGGATTTTGCCAAGTCCTGTTGCTTCCACTTCTGTAGCATATTTAGAATTCCTCCAGCCCTCTCTAACTCAAAATTCTTGGCCCTGCACAACTGTTTTATTTTGGCTGCTAGAAGCCCAAACTAACCTCACCAGATTTTGGCTGGTAACACAGATCTTTTTAACCATGTCTGTTTTTCCCTGGGCACATCCTTGTTTACTGAGTCTGGTGGTGGTGGAACCAGTACAGTAAAACTCAGCACTCAAAGACACCGAGGAAAATCCATGCTGAATCTTTAAAACAAATAGAAGTGCCACAAAACAGAGCTGAGGACATGGCTTAGCCGAAGTCTCAAATTTTCTTTGTTGGGGTTTTTATTTTTGAGGATAGGTGTATATTTCTACTGACTACAGCTTCTTTTTAATGTTTCCAAATTGCAAGCATACAATGCACAGTTTTCATTTTTTCTGCCCAGTTTGCACACAGGTGATTGCCCACAAGCAACTCTCTCTGGATAAGGGCAAACATGATGGAGAGACTCTGTGATTCTCTCACTACATCTGACTGAACTGGGCTATTACAGCTAATAATGTCTGTTAATGTATTAGTGGACTGCTGGCTAATGTACACTGGTAGATAAATGCAGATGTCACCATTGGTGATGGCAGTGATAAAAATGCAACAGTACAAACAGTCTTCTGCTGCAAATCACTTTTTCCTTTATTACTTTTCCCAAGCAAAATTCAGCTTTGATTCTAGTAGCAAACTCTTAAGCAAAGCTCAGATAACATTTATCCCAGACCATTTTTATCACTATTATCCTCCTTCTCTGGTAGGTTAGATAGAGCACCAACTTCAACAGTTTTCCTATATACAAGGTGCACAAGGTTGCCATTGTTGAAGAGTTGCACCAGTGCCTTACTAAAAGACAGAGTTCATCTTTCACTTTTTTTTATTTTTTAGAGCTTTTTATAAAACCCATTTTCACTGCACTTGGAAAATGTGACTGTACAATGGGAAAGGGCAGGCCCTCCTTTTTTTTTTCTTGCCTGAACACAATGGCAGGATAAGGGAGGCACCGCTCATTACAAGGAATACACTTTAATCAAGTTGCCCAGCACCAAGTGTTTGTCTTCCAGCACTTTAGATGCCAATGTTTATTTTCTCTCTGGGAGAAGATACAGACAACACTTTAATTTTAATAGAAATCTTTCAGAATGAAGAGAACAGATGACCTAATTTGGAAGACCTACTTCTTTGCTTGGGTTGCAAATAAAAGCAAAGTTGACTGACAGGCTCCCATACAGCATTGCTGGAGGAGATTTAACACTTTCCTGCTCAGTTAGCTGGGAAGTGTGAGATGGATTGCAATGCTGTTTGATTCCACTTTCCCTGCTCTAGCAACAGTGTCATTACTATCACATCCTGCTTGGCTTGAGTGGGAACTGCAAAATATGCTGCTGTGACTAAAGCTCCACTTGGAAAGGTGGAAATCTGATTTTATTAAACACATGTGGATGGCTGTTAAAATTACTTCTGCAGCTAAAGCCAAGACTTCAGTTTCACAACAGTCTCATTCTCTGGTATGAATCCATTGTTTCCAGGTTTAAGGGTATCAAAGCAAATCTTCTGACGTGTTTCTTTAACCTACAGTACTGGGTGTCTAAGTAGACAAGGACAACAAATCATAATCATAAGAAAGACCCATCTTTCACCTAAATAATTCATTTCAAGCCTCCAAGTTTGTGAAGAAAAACACAAAATCATTAAAGACTCCTAGTGCAGGGAAACTAAAATGTTTATTTATTGTGAATCCTCATGGCAAATTTCTAGGACTTGGAACTCAAATGCTACATTTTTTATGCTGTTGGCTAACAGCAGATAACAACATTTGAGGGCCTCAAGCATCTTGTCCTGTCTGGATGTAGCATCCAGTAACAGCAGAAACTTACTTTATTCTCTGTGACCAGGTAGAAATAACAGCCTAAGACTCCGTTCTGTTCTAGGATTCATCTCCTTCAAAGCCAGGTCTCCCACTCTTTTCTCCCAGCGGCACTGAACTCCCAAATTCAAGGGAGGGAAGGACAAAAGGAAGGGTGAAGATGCAGAAACATGAAGCTTAAGTCCTCTTTTCCCTACATCACCTTCAATACCAAGGGAGCAGCCCTGCTGTCACAGAGCCGCAGGAATAAATGGTGCCAGTTCTGCAGTTTGTCCTCCTGAGGCTCCCTGCTGGGAACACAGGAGGGACACCAGGTAACAGGAGACAGGAGGGAGTGGAGGACTGGAACCAGTGTGTTTTCTGCCATGCACTTCTCCCCAGATAAATCCCTACTTGCCTTGCTCACAGTCTGTAACAGATGAAACTTGGCTGAATCTATCAACTTGTCTACGAACTACCAGAAAATATCATATTAACCATCAGCAACCATGCGATGGTTTCCCTTGGAACTTGTGCTCCCATGGTGAGTGATGCCCACTGTTGGAAACACACTTCTTAATTTTCATTTAAGCTTGCCTTCCTGTGGCTTCTTACTGCAAATTCTGACTATTGAAATGCCATACAGCATCTCCCTGCAAGAGTGAATTGGGCAAAACTGAGGCACTCCATGATACTGGTTTTTTTGTTTTTTTTTAATTTTGTGAGAAGATCTTGGGACCTGCTCTTGTGCCTGCCTGCACTAGAGCATACAGTAAGCATTACTGACAGCAAAGAGCTGCTTTGGAGGACAAGGATACTGTGCAATGCAGCTAATGTACAAAAATAAATGGTCTGTTGCAAGGATCTTGCAGTGATATCTGGCTGGACACTAAACACCTTGAGGGGGGGCATTGACTGATGACAAGCATGGGACTCAATCTTCGTCCCAGATCCATCCATGAATGGTTCGGTCCTAATTTTCACAAAATCATTGTTTATTCTACTGGCCCACTAATTGCTACTATTAAAGCAAATGGTACCATGTATGGTCTTGCAGAGTATCAACACCTCCAGCTGCCCAGCACTTAGGTGTGTAGCAAGGTGCTGCATGCAAACACCTCCACCCAGAAGACAGGCATTTCTTTGGTTATTGCTCTGCTTTACCTTTGCCATCTCTTAGGGCAGCTCCCCTCCATGGGCACTATCCATAGATACCAGCTGCCTTCCTGTTTTAGCCAGCAGCTGCTGCCAGCTCTGCGCTATTCATTCGGCAGAGCTCTCACTCTTGAGCAGGTTGTTACAGTTTATGGACATTTTCCTGTGTTGGAAGGACCAGGAATGAAGGTGCTTTCATGTGCTTTTGGCCCACATCACCTCTGTGTCACATGGAATATCCAGTTCCTTGAAACCACATTCCCTGTTTGCTGCTGACATTGGGGAACCATCTGGATTCCAGGGTACAAGATGTGATTTGCTATGCACTTTTCCTCCCAGACACTGTAAACCACCTTGGGGTTTATTTCACCATTTATTTTAGTGTTACCAAGAGGACGCTGGATTAATATTATCTCTACCAAAACCAGCAACACTGTCAGCAGAGAGTTTGTCCCATAAACTGGATGGGAGCCTGACAGGCAGGACTCCTGCATGAACAATGGATTGTTCTGGAGCATAATCTATAGAAATCCTGCTATATCTCACCCACAGAGAGGTGTCAGGGATCCCAAGCTGGGGCTAAGGAGTAACTGCTGGCACCCAGGATAGATTCCTGAAGACTTCACTACACACAGCGCAGCCACTAGGCTTATCAGCTCCAGCATAAGGGTTTCATATAGATCAAAACAGTTCAAAGCAAACATCTTGCCATTCATCAGTCATGCTCTTTTCTCTTTTTTTTTTTTTCTTGTTGTGAGAAAATGAGCAGAAAACAAGTGGAGAAATATAAATTTATTGTCCATAGACTGGAAATCTTTTTTTCCGGTCAGCTCCATTCCTGAGTCAGCTATCCATGTACACTGCCAAAGGAAGTAATGGAAGTTGTCTATACAAAAGAAAGGGAGCACAAATCAACCAGAGAGAAAATTGGGTTTATCTTGAGCCACTGGCAAAAACAAAGCTATCAACCATGTGAAACAAGACAGGGCTCACTGCAGAACTGCAGAGCCCCTGTACTGTACTGATGATATCTAAGTTGCACGACTGCTTTGCCACTCTTTTGCCTTTAATCCAAATAGTGTCAGCCTTCAGATTGCTTCTCAGCCTATCTGTCTGCCTGCAGACACTACTGCACTGATTTCCATCTGGTGCATGTTTTAAAAGTTTTCCTCACAACCTTAAGGATTAACTGCCTTTTTTTTTTTTTTTCTTTTTTTTTTTTTTTTTACCGAACTTCAGATCCTGAAGCATGCTGAGGAAAACAATCACAGCAAAGAAGCCCCAAATCTCCTGCAAACTCTCCCCTGATCAGTGGGCATTCAAAGATCTACCAGCAGCTGTTAATGTTGCGTTATGGATGATTAGCAGGACTTCCTGTAACTAATGAACATGGCTCTTTCAGTGAGGAGACACAGTACAATGCTGTCCCAGGAACATAAAAATGATGTAACATTCAGTCAGGAATGCATTTACTACACGGCCCGGAATGGTGAATTGATCTCATGCTTCTGTAACAAAGATCTCATCTGTAGTCCCCATGCACTGCCAGCACTGGCACAGCTTCAGAACGAGCCCGACGATCCTGCTCCCAAAAGGAACTGATTAGGAGGGATGTTCTAGGAGCTATTTGATACAGGCAGCACAATCCAGAATGCCATTTATAGAGCAAAAATAAAATAATACAGCAATCTTTAAGTATTTTTAAGTCTAAGTCTGCCAACGGCATCTTCTAACTGATAGTGAAAATAAGTTTTAAGCACCCCTATAACCATGATGTTCCTGGATTTGAAGCAGGTAGAGTGGGTGGACAGATGTTCTGGTGTGAGCATGGCAGATAACAGATAAATATTCAGTTTGGTTTTTGCTGTTCTCCTCTTGATTTTAACTGGAAATTTAAATGTAGACCCATTTAAAATCCCACTGCTCATATCTCTACATCTTGTTGCACACACCAGGGATCCAGGATACCCAGGTATATGTGAAATAAAATGTAAAGTTGTGAGATGACCTATATGGTGAAGGGAACAAGGATGATGTAAATAACACAGGCAACTTGTAAGAAAGGCTTTCAGAATCTTTTGCCCAATATCCAACTTGTGGCAACAGTGCAAGCAAGGGGGTGAAAATGTACTTGGAGTTTTGCTTCATCAATGCTATAAAATGAACCCAAGTTAAAATGGGTGTTGTCCAATCCAATTGTCAAACATTGTTGCTGCAATAAAAAGACAAATGTTTATTGGCTTAACTTTGAAACTGCAGTAAATGCTCTTCTATTCAATTAGATAAACAAATACAGGACAGAGTATATAGTAGGGCCCTTTCAAGTAAATTATGCTTTCTAAGTCACGTGTAAAAGAAAAATGACTTTAATGTTTATATTTCTGTAAAATAAAAAACCATCAAGGCTCTCCTCCTGCTATATTCTAAATATAAAAAAATAAAGAATGTTTAAATGATGTCCATTTTATCACAAAGTCAGCAAAGCAAAGAAGCATAGCCAGGCTGACAATCCAGCTTTTCTTCTCACCATTACAAGATAGAAGGAGAAAAAAAATCTCTATTCTGTTCTCATTTACAGTAGCACAAATCCCCAGGAACTGCACTGACTTCAGTATGTTATTCTGGATTTACGGCGCACTGAAAGAGATTAGAATTCAGTCACACATGAATGAAGAACAGAACATCCACATTCATTCTAAACATATTTTCCTTTCTTGTGTACACAGAGCAGCAATGCTGTCCTTAGCAATGACAGATTATGTGCTATTGGTTTACCTGCTTGCCCAGAGGTATTTATATAGGTACCAGGCAGGATGCCTTCGTGAAGGAAGCACTTTGTTCATATCCTCTCCAGCAAATGCATCCCAATTTATGTCCAGAGAGAACTGCCTCCTCTACAGCATCAGGGCATCAGGCAAGGGGCTAAAACATACAGCATTATGCATCCAGTGATGAAAACCACCTGTTTGTGAGTCTGTTGTACTGTCTCTGCCAAACACTGGCTCTAAGTCCTGACAATTTTGCATGCAGATACATTAGCATACGTGTACTGTCTGTCTTTAAAATACAAGTAGAAAACTGTAGTAGTTGTTGGAGAGCACTGTGGTTAAAATATATAATTCCTGATCTTTATTGAGGAGGGCATTTTCACAACACAGTGAATAGATCCCATCAGTTTAAAAGCAGTGATATCCTCTGCACAGCACAAGGCAGCTTCATACCCTAACACCCCATGCCTTGTCCGTCATGTTCAGCCGAAGTGCAAACTCCTCACACACAAGCAGGGAGCCAGACAAACACTGCCTTTCCTCTGGGCTTGACACCTGTCAACATTAAACACATCCACCTCTCCTGCTCCGCAGGCTTTCTAATGAAGTGGCTGCAGGCAAGGAAGAGACATTAAGAGAGGGAGCATTGCAAAAGTAAAATGAAAATAGGCTGCTCTGGGAGATTGACAAAGATTAGGGTTGGGTATCCCTGGGCTCAGTTTGACTGTGAGCATAGTAATGCCCACAACTCCAGCTGAAAAGCTCTGGAAACCTTCTCTGCAGCCTCCAAGAACACAGTACAAAATAATAATTCCAGCAAGATAATCACAAATAGGAAAGAGGAGGAAGGGTTGCTTTTTGTGGTTATTTTTTTTTTTCTGAATTATAACTAAAGAATTGAAAAGTATGCAGAACATTTATTAAAAATAAATTGTCAAGGTTTCAAAGTCAGGCACTTTGAAAAGTTAGGAAAGATCAGTGCCAACAGTTTTGAGAGTCCAGTATAAAATGCCTAGGATTTTGTTTTTCAGAACTTTGATTTTTATGGAGATCCAATCTCTTCCAGACCCAATCTTTTAAAGACTCAAATTCTAACTTTCCAGCTAGCCCTCAACAACAAATCAGCTCAACTATCTGCAGGTTACTTGCTAAATCATTTCAACTCACTCAGTCCAACCCTTATACTGCTTCCTGACTTCAAGTCAAGAATGAAATCTTGCTGCTCCGTATCTCCAGCCCACATCCCATGCTGCCACAGCACTCCCAGAATCATTGTCTCTGCTGTCCTTCAACCACACATTTTTTGAAGAAAAGTTATAACTCCTTGAATTAAGTTGTGGGATGCCTACCCTGTCCTTCCTCTGAGCTCTTCTCCAACTCACTTCCAACCACAAGGATCCCACTAGAGCATTTAGGCTGTTTTGTTCTGCAATTTGATACCAATGAGCACAATAAAGCTCTGGGTTCCTAAGCACTGGCACAATAGAAATAAACATGAAAACAATATAATATACCTAACGAAGAGAAGGCAGGAAAATGGCCTGCTGTGTCTCTTTACTCTTCTATCACATAAAACACATATACATATATTTATTTATATTTAAATACGTTGAAATAGAAACCAGGTACCTGCTCCTTACATCTGGTGAAAAAAAACCTCTCTGACTATATTTTTATTTTGGAATGTCTCAATTTACCAAACAGAAATATTTCATCCAGACTAGTATTCAATTAAATTCCTTTGAAAAACAGGCAAGCTTCCACTGGAGCTATGCCAGCCCCAGCTTCTGAGCAGCCCAGATGGTAGTTTCCTGAGGACCAGGGCTTCCAGCTTCCACAGTTTCAACAAATCTTGCTAGACAAATTGCCTGAAGATTGAGGACCCATGGGCTTATAATGCCCCCAGTCCAGGGCAGAGTACCAGGCACAGCACAGTGTCGTGGTGACTGGGGAGCCCAGAGACACCAGGGTCATGGCTACAGCCACGGCCAACACTCCAGTATCCAACAACTCCGGCTCCAGTCCTTTTTACAGGCAATTTCAAACTGCTGGAACAACAAGATTCCCTGAGAAATCAAAATACTTTTCTCCTTCCAGCTCTATTGCATACATATGTGGCAAACAAAAGAAGATTCTTCTCGATCTTTTGCTCTCCTTCAGCTGCTCCTTATTACTGTACGTTCATCCTGTTTGTTCTTTTGTGATAATAATTTTCCTGCTTTTCAGTGAAAGACGCCATTTTTCTACCTGTATTTGAACAGTTTCCAGCATAATGAGATCCAGATATTGGCTGTATATGGTTCTGTAATACAAACAACACGGTGTTATCATTTTCTTTTTTCTCTCATTAGAGAGAAGTTTATTGAAAAATCAAAGCCTTCCCTCTAATCATTTTCACTCTGTTAGCTGTAGGCAACATTTCTTGGGTAGTTAATTAAAATAATATAAAAGTATCTAAATTTTGCATGCATATTGTTTCTTATTTTTTCACAGACTGTGTGTTTGTTCTTCCCCCAGCTGAAAAGCTAAAAATGAGAATTTACTTCCCAAGTTCTCACCTCCCCTCCTCTACTTTATACCATATTGCAACTTGTCATATTATATTGTGAATAACTTAAGAACTATTTGACATATTAGTTACACATTTATGTTGAAGAGCTTTTTTCCTTCACTATTTTTAGAGAGACCAATTTTACATGTCATGATATCCATATCTATATTTATCCTGAATATGTTTAAATTTTTTTTCTTACCATATTTAGTTCAAGGCTTTTACTGATGATAGGCACTAAAAAAAGAGCTACTTATCAGACCTTCATTTCACAAGGCAGATGGACAAATTTCAGCTCTTCTGGGAAATCACACTATTCTAACTAGACACAGGTGAGTTTCCTACTACCATAAGACAGTTCTTGACTTTGCAAAGTAAAGACCAAGATGGTTGTTCTCATTAAGAGAGATACACTTTTTCTGAAAACAAGGTGGAGCTAATCAAAACATCTAAGGGAAACAAACTGAAATATTCCTCTAACTCGCTGCGGTGCACATCAGCAATACCACACACCATGCCTGTCTTGATTATGCTGTCAGTCCTTACAAACCAAATTCAGGAATAATTGCTCCAAGTTCTTCAGACTGAGGCTATTCATGGATTAAAGCAGCCCTGAACCAATTGACTGTGAATAAAATTGTTGGAACATAATGATACGTACTGCAGTGTGGACCTCTAATTTTATATTTTGTAATTGAAAAAAAAGTCGTCTCAGGAAAGTTACTACTAAAATCAAAACAAATTTCTCTAGGACTCTATTTACAATGCCAAAAGAATTGCATAACCACGATTCCTGACTTTCATGAATGTAACCAGGGTGGTTATGCCCCAGAACCGAATAATAATTAAAAGTTAGATATTGGCAGCTTCAGGCTTGCTTTTCCCCAGGAGCCTAAAGGGTAAGCTTTAGAAGGCAAACTTCACAACAGCCACTTCATTACAGAAAGAACATGCATCTGATCCCCAGAAAGGTACTCAAAACTCACGTCTCTGTGGCCATGCAAGGATGGCCCACATGAAGAGAATACGATTTCATGCTGTCAACCATAAGGATTCCCAACATGAGTTTACAAAATACACTTCATTTTGGACACTTTCATCCATCCTTCTCACTAAGCCTGTACAACAAAGGTGTCCAAATCTCTTAAAACCCCTATGTGACCTCAACAAAAACTGCATGTGGCCCAGGGAGCTGAGGGGGAGGAGGAAGTTCTGGGAGCAGTTTCTAGGCAGAAGACAATGGCTTTGAAGGCATCCCAGCTGGATGGGGCTGATGTGGGTACACAGCTGGATCCTGGGTCAGCCAGCGCCTCTTGGCTTCAGCAGCCTCTGCCAGCATTCTTCTGCCCAGAGCTGGGGATTCAGGTTACCTGTCACCCCAACAGCAAAGCTTTTCTACCAAACATGTGGCATCACCTCAGCACCTCGGTTTAACAGCTCACAAACCATTACGTTTGCCATCATTTACATTTCCATCATTTAGATTTCCTGGCTTTTTTCCCTGCAACCATGAGGATTAGAAATATTTTTTAAAAATGAAATTTGAGAACTGCAAGTCAACATGCAAGTCTAGTTGTTGAGGCTTTCATACTTGTAGTATCTCAGTAACTACTGTACTCACAAGTATCAAAACCAATGCTACTCCACAGTATATTAAGGAGTCCTCTGGAGATGAAAGGCTCAGGGCCTGATGATTTTTTGTTCATGAGCCATGGCACATCAAAGAACAAAGTGAGCCTGTCAGGGATTGACGGAGATTAAAAGTACACACAGACACGTACACATACAAAAATCACGATGGAAAACGTGCTGCCTAACTCTGCATGAGTGAACCCAACAGCTCAGACACCTTGCTAAGCTCCAGTGGGAAGAGGGAAGTACTGCAAGGGACATTCCTGGGTGTCCACTCATCATAAACCTGCAAGCAAGCGGAGTGAGAGGATGTGCTTGGCTCCCGGAGCCACCGCGAGCAGAAGGGCAGCAGCACCGGGCTTGCGACTGAAACATGTCCCAAAGCAAACAGCAATAAACCAAACTGCTAATGAGGATGCAACCTGACCCTCTGCAGAGTGCGTGCCCAAGGACCTCGTGGCTGTAAGGGGAAGGGAAGGACAGCATCGGCAGAAACTTCAAGCTCGAGGGGATTTTTTAAAAGAACAACAAAAAAAAAAAGTTTGGGTACTTTGCTGGTAATAAAAGTTACTCACGAAGTAACACAGAGCAAAGACTGCTTTGAAGGAAAGAGAAGTCTGTGAAACAAAGAACTTTACCCTGCAGAAAGAATTCCTTTTTAACACTAATGTTAACATTTCATTTTTTTGTAAGAAATGCCAGTGAATCTTCCCTTAAGACTCTTCAGCTCTAGATAGAACACTTTTCTTTTTTTTCCCTCTCTGCCTGCTGACATACTCTTCTTTCCAGGAACGAAACAAATTTCTATTCACACTTTCTGCTTTTCTTTATTAGGTTGTTTATCACACTCTTACACAAACCGTTCTCAGAGCTATTACATCCTAGGGAGAAAACATCTAGATTTTACTATTTTACTGCAGGAGACCAGCAGCTCCAGGAGACTGAAAAACCCATAAGCAAACTACTCATGACAGCATTCACAACCTTGTATCTGCTTCTTTTCTTTTAAATAACAAGAAAACAATCCAGAAGCCCCTGCTAAGGGAGAAAAATGAAGGTATTTAATGTAGTGAAAGGCAAACTGTCATTCCAACACATTCTTGGTTTTCTGGAAGTCAAATTACCGGTCATACTTGGCAAGGAAGATGTGATGGCATAAGGCACTTGGTTTGTGGAAGGACATCAGCGGTAGCTATTTCGATTAGAAGTGCAATGATAAACCTGGATAGTGGTCTGCAAAAAAACTGTGACAGACAAGAGTAATCCAGGATGTAAGAAGTTGGGAACTGAGGAACAAGGGAGAGGATTGTAGAAACATAAATGACACTTACTGGAATAGTGCTAATCACACCTAAAAGATTCTGCAGGCAGTTAAACATGGGCTTAAACTTAAGCACTGGAACCATCTCATTGAAGGTAATAGGCATGAACACAGTCCTTTAATATGTTGGAATTATGGATGTCTGTTTTCCCAAGTTTCTGGAGGAATACCACCACTAGCATTTCTGCTTTAAAAAAGAGCAAATACACAGGGATGCCAAGTAACACACAACAGAGTAGCTGGGGCAGTTTACTGAGCAAACATGCCATGTCCTTTGGAACCAAGATGGGAACAGCGCTCTCCTGACCCCTGAGCTGAGGGGCTGAGCAGCATCTCTGCAATATATCATCTCCTACTTCTTGCTGTGAATTCAGTGCACTTAGAGCCAGGTTGGTGTCACTGTGCCAGTCTGCCACATAAGCAGTGAAAGGGAATGGGAAAGCAGGAGTGTGTTTTAGCCATACAAAAGTAAGTTGTTTCCCTTCGTTATTGTCCCTTTGAATAAATGGCAGTTGAGAGAAATTTCCTTCTTGGGATTGTTACTGGACTAGCAAATGCAAAGCCACTTGCTGCACAGGGTATCTAAGCCTTAATAAAGAACTGTAATGAAATTCAAGTCCAAGTGCTGAATGATAGTCCCACTATGCAGGACATATTTTTCCTATTTATTTTCTTGCTTGGATTTCACCTGTAAAATGGGAACACTAAGGCAGCTCCTCAATCTCAGCCTGTTAAATCCTCAGTTCAGCTGGCATACTCACAAAGAAGATTTTCCAACAAAGGAATCAACAGCTTTCCATTGCAGTTGCAACACCAGAGCATCCTGAAATGCGTTTTCCTGTGACACTGTGCTCAACTGTTCCAGCTACATTAACGACATCGGGTCTGTCACATATCACAATCCCAAAAGCTTCCCACCTAAGCCTAGGAATGGAATAAGCAATCCATCACACAGTATGACACGTTCCCCAAAACACACACACACTCAAAACCTGAAAGTGGTGTCAGAATGTTTATTGAAGAGGGCAATCTGACTGGCTGAACCGACCTGGGTAGCCGGTAACTTTTAACATAAGCAAACAGAGATACTGTAAACCTGCTGTGCATGGAAACTGTGTTTATACTTAAATTGGACTTGGAAGACTGAAATAACTTACTAGAAAAATATAGCTTAAGTTCCCAGGAGCTCTGAACGACCTTGAGATCACTCCGAAAAAAACAGAAATATGTAGACATATACAGTGATACAAAAAGAGTTACACAAATATTTTCAAAGTCAGCTAATAAAATGCATTTCCTTGCCTACTTTTTATGATAGCTTTGTAAACATACTTTTAAAACCCCACTTTTCAGCCCCACCAAGCATTTTTTTTTGCCACTTGCATTATCAGAACTGATGGTAAGCATTCTGCAACGTATGTGTTGCCTCATTTACTTCTAGGTGAGTTTTGTAATTGCTGGATTTGTTCCTTTTAGCTAGACTGCTAAAATTCTTACTACTGCATGACAGGACAACACACTTTCTTAGTAAAGCAGTGGAA